>NC_139029.1:91614178-92214178 GCF_964662115.1 Mustela nivalis | reverse complement strand
AAGGACTCAACCTTCCTAAGATAAAGGGGGATTAAAAATTGGTTTACCTATAGGGGTAGCATTGATTGGGGAACAGGGGTTACCTTGAAGTTTAACTCTATATGAATATTAGAAAATAAAAATAAAAAAAGAATAAATAAACTAAACTAAACTAAAATTTGAAAAAATTAAAAAAATAGAAAAGCAAAAGAAAAACATGGGTGTATGTATCAAAAAGTTCAGGTTAGAAGGTTATTATGGAATTTGATGTACTGGACATCTCACTGTGATGGTAAATAGGTTAAAAAATTATTGTAGTGAGTACGAACCTTTAATAAATAAAGTGTAATAAATAAATGAATAAATAAATAATATGTAGTAAGTGCAAACCCCTACTAAATGAAAAACAGGAACAAATTGCAAACTAACCACATAGCAAGTAAGCCTAGACCATATGCGTGTAGTGATGATTAGCGCGGAGTAACAAGTTGTAAATATTTTTTTGTGCGAAATATCGTAGACCAAAACATGTTTACGACGTGTGTATGTTTTTGGTGTGTAAGCATAAGAAAAATAAGTGATGTAATATGTTTATGAAGGAGACTTAGCACAGTATATAAAGAGGCATCGGGTTGGACTGAGGTGAAGCGAGTTCCCTGTCGGGAGGACATCATCGCCGGTGTTACCGACGCCCCGACAGTTTTGTTGCCGACCACTCGCTGGTTCTCAGTCTCAACTTCTGCGGTGACCTCTCTGTCTAGATTGTGAGGCGATGTCTCCTTCTCCGTGACAATGTCAGGGGACCGTGACCGGGCCATGATAGTGGTGCGGACCTCGTCCCAATAAAGATCAAGTGAGTTACATCATATCCATCTCTCTATCTCTTCTTTACACGTTGCAACCTCCTGGTGGGACGCAGGGGTTTTGCTCGCGACAATTATCTATAAAAAAAAATGAACCAGAATAGTGGGAAAGAGTTAAAAATAAAAGTTGTCTCTATTAAGTGGTGGTCATTCTCTTGTTGTCTTTTTTTTTTTTTTTCTTTCCTGGTTTGTTTTCTGGGGGAGGGGCCTGCCACGTGGGTTTTCAGTCAATGATGTTCCCTGCTGTTAAGTCCTCCCGCCCTCCTCAAGGGGGTGGGCTCTGAGGAAACCGGTTTTTCAGGCTTTTGTTCTCTGGAGGTTTTTATGTTCCTTTTGTTTTTTTTTGTTTTCTCTCACCTTGTCAGCTTTTGATGGTTTTTGGAGGTTTAGAGGAAAGCAAACGGCACCCCAACCTCCCTCTCAAAGAGAAGCCTCAGTTTGCTCCCCTGTGGGTGCTGCGGAGCTGCTGGCAAAGCAGGTTCCAAGTCGGGGTCCCTGGGGATGTAGGATCTCCTGTTTGTATCCAAAACCATGGCAGCGGTGGCTGTCTGGGCAGCTCCAGACCGCCAGAGAGGTTCCAAGCAGCGATCACATACTGAGATTTTCCCATGTGGAGGCCAAGAAAAACAAGGCTGTACTCACCTCGAGTATAGCCCTGACATAAGTACAGCCATTTTGGCAAATCGGAGGCTGGCACCTTGCACCCCCTCTCCACCCGCTCCCCTCCCCTTGTAGTATGTGTGACTTTCCTCAGCCACCCCTGGCTCCCTGGGGGAAAAGCAAATAGTTAACTTGCAGAGATCACAATCCTGCAAGACAGGAGTCTCCCTCTGTTTATAAATGTCCTAGAGATTTACAGCAAAGAAGCTATCTTAACAATAGCACAATTTCCAGAGGCAAATATCTCAGTTCCTCAAGCCCTAAATAAAGTTAAATTTCTCCTAACCTAAATCTCACTAACAAGGACACTTGATAGGAGAAATGTGAAACTTTATCTCTAAACCTCCAAGATAGTGTCAGCGATCATTCCCAAGCATATGACCCACTGATATTGATGAGGGAGCAGGAGGCTGGCTGAGGACAAAGCAAAAGCTGGCACCTTGCACACCCTCTCCATCCGCTCCCCTTGGTAATATGTGGAGCATTCCTCAGGCACCCCTGATGGCCATTAGAAACAAATAGTTAACTTGCAGAAATCACAATCCTATAAGACAGGAGTCTCCTTTGGCTTACAAATGTCCTAGAGATCTACAAACAAAGAAGTTACCTTATATATAGCACAATTTCCAGAGGCAAATAACTCAGTTCCTCAAGCCCTAAATAAAGTTAAATTTTTTCTAAACCCAAATCTCACTAACAAAGACACTTTATAGTAGAAATGTTAATGGCTTGCCAGGGGACAGCATTGATGAAGTTGTGGGGCCTCGGGTGTCCTGCCACCTTGTAGGCCCTCTTTGGCATGTTAAAGTTCCGTTGAGGCCTCCCTTCCCCTCACCTTCCCCCAACTGCAGGGTACATGGCCTGCCATCCCTCACAACCTGGGGCAGCAGCTCTTACTGCCCACAGTCCTGTCCCCATGCTTTAATAAACCACCATTTTGCATCAAAGATGTCTCAAGAATTCTTTCTTGGTCATCGGCTCCAGACCTCAGCCCACTAAACCTCACCTAGGTTCTAGAACTTCATCAATATACATCTAAAGGGTCTCACAAGAAGATTTTTATTATTGGTAATGAATATCCATTTCCCAGACAACAGCTAGCCCCTCAAGGTCCTGGAGACCTTGCTTCCAAAATTCCTTAGAGACTTACATCATCCATAACCCCCTTTGTCTTCACCAACCACCGAGTCCACCCCTACTCTGCCTTTAAAAACTCTGACTGTAATCTGGATCGGGGTCCAAGTCCCTACTCTGCTGCATTGGGTATACTTGGGCCCAAGCTTAAGCTTGTCAAATAAACCCTCGTGTGATTGCATCGGTGCTTGGCTCTTTGGTGGTCTCTCGGACGTGAAAACTCGGGCATAACACCTGCTGGCCCGGGCTGAGAGTGCCTGGTCTTTCCAGGTCAGAGAGCACTGGGTTGGCACCCATGCGCTCCTCTCCCAGGGGAGGGTGTGGGGCACACGTGTCTCAGGCTCTGATAGCACTGCGCGGTGTTCTACCATCTGGCGAGGCTCCCAGCCCCTCAAAGGAGCTGGACCCCACACGTTCTCAGGCGTGCTGGCGGCTCAGGAACCTAGACCTGGTTTCTCCGCCACACTCTCTCTGGCTCAACACCAGGGGAGGCTTTCCTGGGTCCAGGGACTTAAGCCCCTGTCCCTAACCGCCCTGATTCCCACAATTTCCCCCCCATGATCCTTTGCTCTTTTTGAGTGCTTTCAACCAGTCTCCAAGTTAATGCTGGTCCCCAGATGCAGGACCCTCTCATATTGGGGTATTACTTTCCAATTGGTGGCCTCTGGTGGCTCCCTCCCCCTTTTGTTTATCTTCCAATACCAGTCCGAGGTTCCCACTTCGCTTTACCTGCCCACTGGCGTCTTCTGCCCCTGTAGAGATCCAGACGTGTATAATTCTGATCTCAGGCTGATTTCATGGGTTATTGGAGTTCTTTGGTATGTAATCAGCTCACTTTAGGGGGCAGGTTGAAACGGTGCCTCCTCCTACTTCCCCACCATCTTGTCTCCCCTTTTTTGTAGCTACATCTTGGCCAGAGCACCTTATCTGCAACCCCCTACACACACAAACACATGCTTCCCTTGTGCACTCCAGACAAGTTTCCATCCACTTTGCTCATTCTCAGCCACTGTCTCTGCACAGTTACAGTAGTACTGAGGTGCTGGGACTGAGGTGTTAGGTGGTAATGATGAGGGAGCAGGAGACTGGCTGAGGACAAAGCAAAAGCTGGCTTACAAATGTCCTAAATCTCACTAACAAAGACGATTGATAGCAGGATTGTGACACCCCACCAAAAAGTCTTCCAAGGATCTTAATGTTAATGGCTGGTCTAAAGACAACATTGATCCAGCAGCAAGGGCAAGGCCTCAGGCAGGCCTGGAACATCCTGGCACCTTGTAGGCCCTCTTTAGCATATGAAAACTCCACTGAAACCTCCTTTCCCCTCACCTTCCCCCAACAGCAGGATACATAACCTGCCATCCCTCACAACCCGGGGCAGCAGCTCTTCCTGCCCACGGGTCCTGTCCTCGTGCTTTAATAAACCACCATTTTGCACCAAAGATGTCTCAAGAATTCTTTCTTGGTCATCGGCTCCGGACCTCAGCCCACCAAACCTCACCTAGGTTCTAGAACTTAATCAGTAAGACAGCACCTTGGACCCACTTACTATCAGAAATTAATATCTGTTATATTAACAGATGCATCTCAGAAGATCTGGCCACCATGGCCAATAGAAAAGTCATTATTACAACAGAGGTCATAACAACCTGTGCCAAACTCCATGGCTCCATTCCCTGGATCCAGGGATTATTTCACCCATGGGAATGTTACCTGTTTCCAGCCAAGAAGTGGGAGGTACCTTGGATCTTAGCCTGCAGAACCAAGCATGGGGTGTAATACCCAGGCCAGGGTCTTTTCCATTACAACTGCAAAAGCAGCCTAGATCAGGCCTGTTCCAGTGCCATAGAGGGCCCAGGAATTCAGGTACTCCATAACATTGCAGATGGCTGAATCAGACTCGCCTGGAAGTACACACATGCTAGATCCTCTGCTAACTCAGGAGAACCCTAAATGTGTTCATGGTCTTGACCTAACAAGATGATCATCTGTGTGGTATATAACCTGCAAAATATACCCTCCAGGCCATGGGGATGACTCAGCCAGACAATACCTACATGGAATTCAACCACAGACAAATGTGTTATGGGAAGCTTGAGGCCTTCAGAGAAGGGTGGGGGTTGAAAGGGAGAATTCCTGAGGCTGTAATTGTTGGCCAATCTCATTATCATGTTGTTTTCCTTTCAAGTGCAGGGGCTGCGGTCAAGCAGGATACATTCCAGTGTTTTCTCACTCTGCCACTGGGAAAGAAGAGCCCTCTCCCCCACCATCCATCATGTTGCATATCTGGGGTGTGGGAAACTACCACCCATGGGCCAAATGAGACCTTTCCCCATATTCTTTCAATCAAGTGGGTCTGGACCACTAGTTATGGATGGTCTGTGACTGCTATCAAGCCACAATGTAAAAGCAGAGTAATTGTCAGAGACACCACATGGACTGCAACACATGACAGAAAGTCTTTAAAGAAGACTTTCCAGAAAAGTCTGTGCCGATGCCCTGGTATCAAAGATCCAAAGATCATGTCCCTTCTTTGAGTGGAACATAGCGCCTTATGGGTCAAATCTAAATTCTTCACCTCCAGAGGCAAGGATTTCCATCCTTTTAGCCTGAACGCCATCTCCATCCTCCTCTACTGACACCTTGAATGGCAGTTTATAGGTCTGCAGCCCAATGGGAATTCCCTGTCATTTCCATGGTAGTGATGCTCAGAAACGGAGGTGTAAGTGTCAGCTTGTGAGGGTGAGCGTGTGTTTCCTCTTTGGTAGCCACGGTGTGCAAGGAGGATACAATAGAGCAGCATGCTTTCTGTCCTACAGGAATGGCCATGCAATGTGGTTGCATAGTGACGTCAGAGGGAAGCCACCTTCACAGAACAAAATTCATCTGGGTGGACTCCCAAGTCTCTTGTCCTGGACACTAGGTTCCACCGAGGCTGGGGGCACACAGAGGAACAGAGACTCCCCCTGCCCATCGGGGTTTTATAGGATGCCTGCTGCTCCAGGACAAAAGATCCTGAAACCATTCATCCACTTGTCATCCAGCCAGGCATCTGTGAGAGAGATCTACTCCAAGCAGAAAGAACAGCCCAAGAGACAACAAATGATAGCCTTGTGTGACAAGTACCGTGACGGGGACACACAGAAGTACTGGGGGTGTGCAGTGTTGGCCAGACCTGGGGGTCAGGGGACCAGGAATGCTCCAGGAGGGCGATCATAGCTGTGTCACTATGGGGATGCTTGGGAGGACTGGGGGTGTGCAGGGTTTGTGAGACTGGGGGGCAGGAGGACCAGGGGTGCTCCAGGAGGATGTCACAGCTGTGCCCTTATGTGGCTACATGTGTCAGTGTGATTGGGCATTGGCCAGACCAGAAATGACAGCTCAGGCAAGGGGCGATGTTCCTAAACTGTCTTCTGCAAGGCAAAAGTTTGGCAACAAGATTACTTTCAATACGATTTCATTTCACTTGTGTCTGTGAGTCCCTAAAGCTGATTGTGTAGAACATGAAGTACGTAGTTCGCCATGGATTTCAAACCTGAGGTGCTGGCAGCAGAGCACACTTGATATTTCTTTTTGTTGCTTCCAGAGTAGGATGACTTTTCTCACCTTCATCTCCAACCCCAGGACAGGGAACAAAGGCAACACAACACTTCAAAATGTCAACACAAATCTGCAAACCTGAGTTCTCTCAGGAGCTAAAGGTTCAGGACCAGGGTGACAGAAAGGCGAGGCCAATAGCAAGGAACCAAAGGAACATGTCATGGGCATGTGAGCTGGCCCACTTCTCTACCTGTCTGAATCAAGCCATACCTGACAGGAGGGAGTCCCTCCTGTGACTGGTCTATCTTTTTGCTGCCCTTGAGCAGAGCAGAGGATTGCTGAGCTGAGTGTGGCTGTCAGGGGGAGATGGCCAGCTGGCCACAGATGCTACCTGCCAAGTACCTATAGGACCAGCTCCTAGCCCTCAGCTAAGAGGAAACAATAATTATATTTAGTGACCTGTTTCCAGGGACAGGTCGTGTGCTCAGTGCTTTGGTGACTATATCCTCTCCCATTATAGTTTTTAAAAACTGCTTAGGCAAGTAAGATTGGCCTACAAAAAGCTGTCCCTAGTTAATATATGTAACTTGACCCTGACCCTAACGCTAATATCTAGTTAAGAGATACATGATCTATAGCACTGCTCATAAGAGGATGGTTTTTAGGAGGTAAGGAATTCAGGGACCAACCTTCTTGGGTCTTATTCTCCCTTGAATCCAGTAAATTCAAACCCATTTGATCACGTGCTATCTGGAGAGTGGCCACACGGGGGCAACAGTGAGTAAACGGTGTCACAAACCCCACAGCAAAGTCCATTCTTCCTCTATCCTGTCAAATCCTGTTCATTCAATGTTTACAGATCATTGTACAGATGATGAAAAGTGTAACTCTGTAGAATTTCTTAACAACCAAACTAATTCTTTCAAGCTGTTAAGAATAGAAGATGTTTGGGGGGACAAGATGGCAGGGAAGTAGGAGGAGGCGCCTTTTCAACTTGTACCCTGAAGTGAGCTGATTACCTACCAAAGAACTCCGATCACCCATGAAATCAGCCTGAGATCAGAATTATACACATCTGGATCTCTACAGGGGCAGAAGACGCCAGTGGGCAGGTAAAGCGGAGTGGGAAAGGCAGACTGATATCGGAAGATAAACAAAAGGGGGAGGGAGCCACCAGAGGTGAGCGGTTGGAAAGTAATACCCCTAATACGAGCGAGAGTGCACTGTGTCTGGGGGCCAGCATTAACTTGGAGACTGGTTGAAAGCACTCCAAAAGAGCAAAGGATGGGGGGGGGGATTGTGGGAATCGGGGTGGCTATGGACAGGGCTTAAGTCCCCGGTCCCAGGACAGCCTCCCCGGCGCTGAGCCAGAGAGTGCAGCAGAGAAACCAGGTCTTGGTCCCTGAGCCGCCAGCGTGCCCGAGAATGCGTGGGTTCTGGCTCCTGTGAGGAAATGGGAGCCACGCGGATGGCAGAACGCGCGAGCCCTGCTACAGAGCCTCAGATGCGCGCGCCCCTCATCTTCCCTTTAGAGAGGTACAAAGGCCCAGCTGGCGCTCTTTGATATGCGCCATTGTTTCAGAGCCCAAGATGCGCTCCCCAAACTCTCCCCCGAGAGAGGTGCGCGAAGGCCCAGCCTGGTGCTTTCGGACCTGCACCCTATTCGCAGAGCCTGAGAAGCACGCACGACCCACAGCCTCCCCTGAAAGAGGTGTGCGCAAGCTGGGCGTTCTTAGATCCAGAAAGACCAGGCACTCCCAGCCCGGGCCAGCGGGAAAATCTCAGTGTGTGATCGCTGCTTAGAACCTCTCTGGTGGTCTGAATCTTCCAGACAGCAGCCGCTGCCATGATTTTGGGTACAAGCAGAAGATCCTGCGTCCCCAGGGATCGCGACTCGGAAGCTGCTCTGCCAGCGGCCAAGGGGAAATTTATATGGGCTCTGCAAAACCCACAGAAGAACAGACTGAGGCTTCTCTCTGAGAGGGAGGTCAGGGTGCAGTTTGCTTTTCTCTAAACCTACAAAAACCATCAAAAGTGGTCAAGGTGAGAGGGGGGAAAAAAAGGTGAACAAACATTAAAAACCTCCAGAGAACAAAAGCCTGAAAAAACCGGTTTCCTCAGAGCCCACCCGCTTGAGCACCGCCCCTTTAGGGGGACTAGAGGACTTAACTCAGGGAACATCACTGACTGAAAACCCACGTGGCAGGCCCCTCCCCCAGAACGAATTTATTTTTAATTTGTTCCTACTATTCTGGCTCATTTTTTTAATATAGATAATTTTTTAACCTATTTACCATCACAGTGAGCTGTCCAGTACATCAAATTCCATAATAACCTTCTAACCTGAACGTTTTGATGCATACACCTTTGTTTTTCTTTTGCATTTCTATTTTTTTGAATTTTTTAAAATTTTAGTTTAGTTTAGTCTAGTTATTACTTTTTAATTTTTATTTTCTAATATTCATATAGTGTTAAACTTCAAATAATCCCCTTTCCCCATTCAATACTACCCCTATAGGTAAACCAATTTTTTTTTAAGATTTTTAAAAAAATTTTATTTATTTGACAGAGAAAAATCACAAGTAGATGGAGAGGCAGGCAGAGAGAGAGGGGGAAGCAGGCTCCCTGCTGAGCAGAGAGGCCGATGCGGGACTCGATCCCAGGACCCTGAGATCATGACCTGAGCCGAAGGCAGTGGCTTAACCCACTGAGCCACCCAGGCGCCCCGGTAAACCAATTTTTAATCCCCCTTTATCCTAGGAAAGTTGAGTCCTTTAACAAAGATATCAAGATACATCCAGGAAGGATCAAAACAACCTTCCTCACCCACACTGAGAATTTATAACCACTCTCCCATCTTTTTCTTCCACCAGTGTTTCTGTGTTTTTGTGTTTGTCCTGATAGTATATAAATCTTACACTTGGGGTTCTTTTCGACGAGGTTCTTCCTTTATTTGCATATATGTATATTATTTTTTCTCTTGTTATATACTTTTATCAGTCTTTTTGTTTGTCTGTTTTTGTTTGTATACCTCATAAATCTTACCTTGGGGCCCATTTCGGCTGAACCTTCTCTTTCATCTTCCTTTTCTTTCCTATCTCTCCCTTTTTTTTTTTTCCTTTTCTTTTTTCTCTCATTTGGGTGGGGAATCCTAATTGATCAGAAGTGTTCCAGGGTGCACCCTGACTGCACCACAGTCGATATATCAAGCTACATCTGTTCAGTCATCTCTCACCAAAATGACTAGGAGGAGGAATGCCCAACAGAAGAAAAATACAGAGGATGGACCTTCTGCAACAGAGCTAATGGCTATCAACATAGACAATATGTCGGAAAGAGAATTCAGGCTAACAATTATCCAGGCAATAGCTAGGTTGGAGAAAGCCATGGATGACCAAATGGAATTGATTAGGGCCAAGCTGAAAGCGACCAGACAGGATGTTCACAATGTTAAGGCAGAGCTAAAAGCTACCAGGGCTGAGGTTCACAATGCTTTCAATGAGTTCCAATCTAATCTAAATTCTCTCAAAGCGAGGGTAACTGAGACAGAAGATAGAATTAGTGATCTGGGGGCGCCTGGGTGGCTCAGTGGATTAAGCCGCTGCCTTTGGCTCAGGTCATGATCTCAGGGTCCTGGGATCGAGTCCCGCATCGGGTTCTCTGCTCTGTGGGGAGCCTGCTTGCCTCTCTCTCTGCCTGCCTCTCTGCCTACTTGTGATCTCTGTCTGTCAAATAAATAAATAAAATCTTTAAAAAAAAAAAAGAATTAGTGATCTGGAAAGCAAACAGATAGAGAGAAAGGATCAAGAGGAAGCCTGGAACAAACAGCTTAGAAATCACTAAAACAGAATCAGGGAAATAAAGATGCCACGAAGCTTTCCAACGTCAGAATTATTGGAATCCCTGAAGGGGAGGAGAAAGAAAGAAGTCGAGAAGATATAGTGGAACAAGTTCTTCATGAAAATTTTCCCAATCTAGTGAATGGAACCAGTGTTCATGTACTAGAGGCTGAATGGTCTCCACCCAGGATTATAGATTCCAGAAAAACATCAAGACACCTGATAGTCAAATTGAGGAATCATAATTGTAGGTATACTCTCTTGAAAGCTGCTAGACAAAGAGGCTCCTCCTTTACAGAGGAAAACCCATCAGAATAACGTCAGACTTGTCCACAGAGACCTGGCAAGCCATAAATGGCTGGCAAGATATATTCAGGGCACTAAGTGAGAAGAACATGCAGCCAAGAATACTTTATCCAGCAAGACTGACATTCAAAATGGATGGAGAGATAAAGAGTTTCCAAGACCGGCAAGGCTTAAAAGACTATGCAACCACCAAGCCAACACTTCAGGAAATTGTAAGGGGGGTTATATAAAAGAGGAAAAATCCCAAGAATAGCATTGAACAGAAATATAGAGACAATCTACAGTAAGAAAGACTTCAAAGGTAACACGATGTCAATAAAAACGTGTCTATCAATAATCACTCTCAATGTGAATGGCCTAAATGCACCCATAAAATGGCACAGGGTTGCAGATTGGATAAAACGACAGGATCCATCCAAATGTTGTCTACAAGAGACCCATTTTGAACCTAAAGATACACCCAGACTGAAAGTGAAGGGATGGAGAAGCATCTTTCATGCCAATGGGTCTCAAAAGAAGGCTGGGGTAGGGATTCTCATATCAGATAAATTAGATTTTAAACTAAAGACTGTAGTCAGAGATACAGAAGGACACTACATAATCCTTAAAGGGACTATCCACCAAGATGATCTAACAATTGTAAATATCTATGCCCCCAATATGGGAGCAGTCTATTACATAAGAAAACTGTTAATCAAGATAAAGAGTCATATTGATATGAATACATTAATAGTAGGAGATTGTAACATGCCTCTCTCAGAAATAGACAGATCATCGAAGCAGAAAATCAATAAAGAAACAAGAGCATTGAATGACACATTGGACCTGATGGACCTCATAGATATATACAGAACATTCCACCCTAAAACAACAGAATACTCATTCTTCTCAAGTGCAAAAGGAACCTTCTCAAGAATAGACCACATACTGGGTCACAAATCAGGACTCAACCGATATCAAAAGACTGAGATTATTCCCTGCATATTCTCAAATCACAATGCTTTGAAACTAGAGCTCAATCACAAGGAAAAGTTCGGAAGGAACTCAAACACCTGGAAGCTAAAGACCACGTTGCTTAAGAATGCTTGGATCAACCAGGAGATCAAAGAAGAGCTGAAACAATTCATGGAAACCAATGAGAATGACGACACTTTGGTCCAAAACCTATGGGATACAGCAAAGGCGGTCCTAAAGGGGAAATACATAGCCATCCAAGCCTCCCTCAAAAAAATTGAAAAATCTGGAACACACCAGCTGTCTCTATACCTTAAAGAAGTGGAGAATCAACAACAAATCAAACCAACTCCACACATAAGAAGGGAAATCATCAAGATTAGAGCTGAGATCAATGAGGTAGAAACCAGAGATACAGTAGAATGTATCAAAGGAACTAGAAGCTGGTTTTTTGAAAGAATCAATAAGATCGATAAACCATTGGGCACACTAATCCAAAAGAAAAGAGAGAAAGCCCAAACTCATAAAATTATGAATGAAAAGGGAGAGATCACAACGAACACCAAGGAAGCAGAAACAATCATCAGAAGTTATTATCAACAGTTATATGCCAATAAGCTTAGCAACCTAGATGAAATGGATACATTCCTGGAAAACTATAAACTCCCAAAGTTGAACCAAGAAGAAATTGACAACCTGAATAGACTGATATCTAGTAACGAGATTGAAGCAGTGATCAAAAACTTCCCAAAAAACAAGAGCCCAGGACCTGATGGATTCCTTGGGGAATTCTACCAAACCTTCAAAGAAGAAATAACACCTATTCTCCTGAAGCTGTTTCAAAAAATTGAAGCAGAAGGAAAACTTCCTGACTCTTTCTATGAAGCCAGCATCACCCTGATCCCCAAACCAGGCAAAGACCCTACCAAAAAGGAAAATTTCAGACCAATATCGCTGATGAATATGGATGCTAAGATTCTCAACAAGATTCTAGCAAACAGGATCCAACAGCACATTAAAAAGATTATCCACCATGAGCAATGGGATTCATCCCTGGGCTACAAGGATGGTTCAACATTCGCAAATCAATCAATGTGATAGAACAAATTAATCAGAGAAGAGAGAAGAACCACATGGTCCTCTCAATTGATGCAGAAAAAGCATTTACAAAATCCAGCATCTGTTCCTGATTAAAACGCTTCAAAGTATAGGGATAGAGGGAACATTCCTGAACTTCATCAAATCTATCTATGAAAGACCCACAGCAAATATCATCCTCAATGGGAAAAAGCTTGCAGCCTTCCCGTTGAGATCAGGAACACGACAAGGATGCCCACTCTCACCACTCTTGTTCAACATAGTATTAGAAGTCCTAGCAACAGCAATCAGACAACAAGGAGAAATAAAAGGTATCCAAATTGGTAACGAAGAAGTCAAACTCTCTCTCTTTGCAGATGACATGATTCTTTGTATGGAAAACCCAAAAGACTCCACCCCAAACTACTAGAACTCATACAGCAATTCAGCAACGTGGCAGGATACAAAGTCAATGTGCAGAAATCAGAGGCTTTCTTATACACTAACAATGAAAATACAGAAAGGGAAATTAGAGAATCGATTCCATTTACTATAGCACCAAGAACCATAAGATACCTGGGAATAAACCTAACCAAAGAAGTAAAGGATCTGTACTGGAGGAACTGCAGAACACTCATGAAAGAAATTAAAGAAGACGCAAAAAGATGGAAGACCATTCCATGCTCTTGGATCGGAAGAATAAACATTGTTAAAATGCCTATACTGCCTAGAACAATCTATAATTTTAATGCCATTCTGATCAAAATTCCACCGGTATTCTTCAAAGAGCTGGAGCAAACAATCCAAAAATTTGTATGGAATCAGAAGAGACCCCGAATCGCTAAGGAAATGTTGAAAAACAAAAATAAAACTGGGGGCATCTCGTTACCTGATTTCAAGCTTTACTACAAAGCTGTGATCACCAAGACAGCATGGTACTGGCATAAAAACAGACACATAGACCAGTGGAACAGAGTAGAGAGCCCAGATATGGACCCTCAACTCTATGGTCAAATAATCTTCGACAAAACAGGAACAAATATACAGTGGAAAAAAGACAGTCTCTTCAATAAATGGTGCTGTGAAAACTGGGCAGCTATATGTAAAAGAATGAAACTAGACCATTCTCTTACACCGTACACAAAGATAAACTCAAAATGGGTAAAAGACCTCAATGTGAGACAGGAATCCATCAGAATCCTAGAGAAGAACATAGGCAGTAATCTTTTTGGTATCAGCCACAGCAACTTCTTTCAAGATATGTCTCCAAAGGCAAAGGAAACAAAAGCGAAGATGAACTTTTGGGACTTCATCAAAATCAAAAGCTTCTGCACAGTAAAGGAAACAGTCAAGAAAACAAGGAGGCAACCCACGGAATGGGAGAAGATATTTGCAAATGACAGCACAGACATAAGGTTTATATCTAGGATCTATAAAGAACTCCTGAAACTCAACACACACAAAACAGACAATCATGTCAAAAAAATGGGCAGAAGATATGGACAGACACTTCTCCAATGAAGACATACAAATGGCAATCAGACACATGAAAAAATGTTCATCACCACTAGACATCAGGGAGATTCAAATTAAAACCACATTGAGATATCACTTTACACCAGTTAGAATGGCCCAAATTAGCAAGACAGGAAACAACATGTGTTGGAGGGGATGTGGAGAAAGGGGAACCCTCTTCCAGTGTTGGTGGGAATGCAAGTTGGTGTAACCTCTTTGGAGAACAGTGTGGAGATTCCTCAAGAAATTAAAAATAGAACTTCCCTATGACCCTGCCATTGCACTCCTGGGTATTTACCCCAAAGATACAGATGTTGTGAAAAGAAGGGCCATCTGTATCCCAATGTTTATAGCAGCAATGACCACAGTTGCCAAACTGTGGAAAGAACCAAGATGCCCTTCAATGGACGAATGGATAAGGAAAATGTGGCCCATATACACTATGGAGTATTATGCCTCCATCAGAAAGGATGAATACCCAACTTTTGTAGCAACATGGGACTGGAAGAGATTATGCTGAGTGAAATAAGTCAAGCAGAGAAAGTCAATTATCATATGGTTTCACTTATTTGTGGAGCATAACAAGTAGCATGGAGGACATGGGGAGTTAGAGAGGAGAAGGGAGTTGGGGGAAATTGGAAGGGGAGGTGAACCATGAGTGACTATGGACTCTGAAAAACAATCTGAGGGTTTTGAAGGGGTGGGGAGTGGGAGGTCGGGCTACCAGGTGGTGGGTATTATAGAGGGCATGGACTGCATGGAGCACTGGGTGTGGTGCAAAAATAATGAATACTGTTTTTCTGAAAATAAAATATAAATTAAAAAAAATAAGGATAGGTATTGTTAAGATGTATTAGTTAAAAATGTTAAAAGAGGAAAGAGTAAAAGTTAAAAAATTAGAATAAGGAAAAAATAAAATTAAAAGTATTTAACTAATTTTGTAAGATTAAAGAATCATGCAGAGAACGCCATGAATTCCATGCTTCACTTTCCCCTCCTCTGGAATTCCACTGTTTTTGATCAGTGAGCTTGGTCTTGGCTGGTTGTTCCTGCTGATCTTCTGGGGGAGGGGCCTGTTGTGGTGATTCTCAAGTGTCTTTGCCCGAGGCGGAATTGCACCACCCTAGCCAGGGGTCAGGCTAAGTAATCTGCTGCTGTTCACTCTTGGGAGCTTTTGTTCCCTGAATGCTTTCCGTAGAGCTCTGGAGGACGGGAAAGAAAATGGTGGCATTCCAGTCTCTGGCCTGAAGTTGCTGAGAGCTCAGGGGCCCCACTCCTCAGTGCATCCTCAGAGAAAAGCGCTAAATCACTCCCATCTCCCTGGTCTCTGGCCACCCTCTAAGCTCATCAAGCCTGTGACTGAGCATTTCTGTCTCTGTCACACAGCCCTGTTTGGAGTCTCCAAGCCCAGCAGATCCCTGCTGCTCTTCCAGAGGGGGTCTCCCTGGATCTGTCACTTGTGGGGTCCCTGCTCAAAGAGCAGTGGTCTCACTGTGCCACGGATTACAGTTTAAGGTAACCCCAAGCTGAGAGCTCACTCCTCTTCTATGTCTCTGTAGCCAGCTTCCCCACTTTAATACCTGTGAGGTCTGCTGCACTCAGACACTCCTGATCCTTTTTGTGACCCCGTGGGGCCCGAGACCATCTGTCCCTGCAAGGGCTTCACTCGCACTTAGCCTCTGGAGCAATGTCCCTCATTGTAGCAGACTTTTAAAAGTTCTGATTTTGGGGGTACCTGTGTACCCCCAGTGGGTTAAAGTCTCTGCCTTCAGCTCAGGTTACAATCCCAGAGTCCTGGGATCAAGCCCTGCATTGGGCTCTCTGCTTAGCAGGGAGCCTGCTTCCCATCCCCCTGCCTGCCTCTCTGCCCTCTTGTGATCTCTCTGTCAAATAAATAAATAAAATCTTTTTAAAAAAATCTGATTTTGTGCTCCATTGCTCTGCTGCTTGCTGGGATCCAGCCACCCCCTCCCACCCCACGTGGTCTATCTTCACTTCTCCGCAGATCCTACCTTTCAGAATGTGGTCAATTTTCTGTTTCTAGAATTGCTGCTCTTCTTCTCTTTGATCTCCTGTTAGATATGTAAGTGTTCAGAATTGTTTGATAACTATCTAGCTGAACTCCTGCTACCTGATGTCATCTCAACCTGCTACTCCTCCACCATCTTGACTCCCTTGAACCTTTTTATATAAATTATAAAGATGATCTAAACTTCTTTTTGATGCTTATATCAGAGCACCCACCACAAAATCAAAGTTTTCTCCAAACACATAAGTTTTACTATTTCTACAAGATGATGTCTAGACAAGCATGCAGATAAGTCAACCAGACATCTAAGCTCTAGTTTCCTGTTTTGAATTCTGTGAAACATTTAACAATTGCCAGGTAAAGGTGCTGTCATTGCCAGTAAAGGCTGATGTTATAGGCTGTTTTGCTCAGATGGTAGCAATGTAGTATTTGCTGCCACTTTTATGTTAATAGTTAAGAATCTCACATATTGGGGTGCCTGGGTGGCTCAGTGGGTTAAAACGTCTGCCTTCAGCTCAGGTCATGATCCCAGGTTTCTGTGATTGATCCCCACATCAGGCTCTCTGCTCAGCAGGAGCCTGTTTCCCTCCCCTTTCTCTGCCTGCTTCTCTGCCTACTTGTGATCTCTGTCAAATAAGTAAGTAAAATCCTAAAAAAAAAAAAAAAAAAAAAAAAAAATCTCACATACTGCTGAATTCGGTCATCACACTAATAAGCCTAGTTTAGGCAAAGCCAATGCCACACTGATCTTCTAGTTCAGAGAAGAGATATATTGTCTCCAAAATAATAGGTAGAATCAGTGGCCCTTCTCTCTTCCTCTCTTCAGCACCAGAGAGCATCTGGTCTGTTTTTCTCTTGTTGTTTGAATAACATTGATTCTACCCTGAACAGATACTTGAGTCTTCATTGACATTTGCTGCTATTCTGAAGAAGACATTTGGCAGCAATTTGAAAAATTACAGTGGGGTTTTTTTAGAAGACCTCATGTCCCATGGCATTTTTGGATCATGCTGTCTTTTCCTGGTAGGTGTGTGGAAGCACCAGTAGGACAGGATGCTACATAACCTGTGTGCCCTGAGATCAACTAGCTTGCCTGGGCCTTATGCTATCATCTGTAAATTGGGCTACACAGAAGAGAAATGGCACAACTGTCCTAATCATATGAATTATGGAACATTCTATTTTGGCAGAATTTCATCTTGAGAGATACATTTCAAACTGTAATTTATTTCATTGAGATTAATCTCAAAAAGATGGTAAACATGTATTAGAATCAGAGGAGGGATTTTGTTATTATTATGTGACACCAATAACATGCTGGAAAGCATTATCGTTAAATCACTGGGAATGCAAGAATGCTGAGGAAGTCAAAGTTGCCTGAAAGACGTATTTCAAGTTGGGACACATGCACATTGCTGTGGCCACTTGCAGCCAATCTATGCTAGGTGATGGGAAAGTGAAAGAACCTAATACTGGAGTCAAATCCTTCCCTTAAGTACTAGATGCTGTTAGCTGTGGCCAGATTGCTTATCCTCTAACTTAAAATCAGTAAAACTCTCAGTCATTTATTTACTCCCAAAGAGGGCTTAAAAACAAAAGAGGCCAAATTTGAATGTCCAGGATAAGAAATATGGCTATGCTTAAATAGTTCTGGACTTGAAGAAATCTGATTAGAAGCAAGAAGCAGACTGCTGGTCAGCAAATAATAGAGAAGGAAAAGAACGATTTCCATGTTTTGTTTTGCATTGCTTTATTTATTTATTTATTTATTTATTTATATTTTTAATCTTTTACCTTTTATTTATTTATTTCCTTAACATCTTAATTTATTTTTTTCAGCGTTCTCAGACTCACTGTTTATGTACCACACCCAGTGCTCCATGCAATATGTGCCTTCCTTAATACCTACCACCTTTGGTCTTGTACTGAGAGAGATTTTCTTTTTTTAAAAAAAGATTTTATTTATTTGACAGAGAGAGATCACAAGTGGGCAGAGAGGCAAGCAGAGAGAGAGAGGGGAGGAAGCAGGGTCCCCACGGAGCAGAGAGCTTGATGTGGAACTCAATCCCAGGACCCTGAGATCATGACCTGAGCTGAAGGCAGAGGCTTAACCCACTGAGCCACCCAGGTGCCCCCTGAGAGAGATTTTCATCTAATATCTCTGCTGTCATCCTAGTAATTCATGATACAAGCAACATCTCTCCTTGCTTGGCTCCTAAAAATATATTAATGTCATCATGACAAAGGCAAGAACAAATGGGAGAAATAAAACTCTATCAACACAATCAGTATAGCGGGGACTACAAACCAGAGCAGAGAAGAGCATTCCTCCTATTTGCAAAGCCTTCCCCTTTTTTGTCTGATTGCATCCATCTCCTGCATATTAAACACACTTGGAATCCCAGTGAATACTCTGCAAAGAGTTCAGCAGAAATCATTGATTACAGTGCCATTGTTGTGTGAGTTACAGTTTTTTTTTTTCCTGCCTATGTGCCTAGAAAATCTCAGCTATGCATGGATTCTTTACACTGATTTTGATTTTGTTACTTTTCTCGGAGCAATTAAAATCTTGGGAAACATTTCTTCACAGGCCAATGGAATAGGGACACAATTAGTGGATTTCCCCATTTCCCTGAATTAAAATACACCCTAAAGCATTTCAACAAGAAATTATAATGCTAAATTTTCAAAAAGGAACCGAAAATACTAGCAATGAAACAAAGAGTTGCTAGCATTTATTTATCTCTTCTGAAGCCTGAAATGACAGTATCATAATGACACCCGAGAACAATCTGGAAATATTCTGAGTACTCCAACAATGTGCAATACTCACTTCTTGCCTACACAAGTACATCATTCTAGCGATGTATCCCTCTTCCTTCTGCATATTTTATTTTTCCTACTCTACTGGTTTATCACCATCAGCAAATGCTTCCATTTCAAATCCATTTCTGACTTGACCTTTGCTTCAAGTCTCTGCCCATTCCCCTGTTGTACATCTCACTGAGAGTGTTAACTATAGTTTTTGCCTATACTGCCTCCTCTATTTCTCATTAACTCTCTCTAATTAGATTTTCACCCATGATAACACTATAACTTTTTTGTCAGAGTATCCAGTCAACCTCCATGTTAGTTAATCCAATATCAAGGGTACTTGGGTGCTTCAATCAGTTAAGCATCTGCCTTCCATTCAGGTCATGATCCCAGGACCCTGGGATCTAGCCCTGAGTTAGGCTCCCTGCTGAGCAGGGATTCTGCTTCACAGTTTTCCTCTCCCTCTTCCCTGGCTTCTACACTCGCTCTCGTGCTCTCTCTCTCTCTCATGCATGTGCATGAAAATAAATAAATAAATAAATAAATAAATACATACATACATACAAATATTTAAAAAATCCAGATCTCAGCCATACTCTTAATATGGAATTTCGGGAATATTTAGAAACTGGTTCTGAGACTCAAGAGACAATTGCTCTTCAGCCACTATGCATGCTGTCCCCTGATCTTTAACCTTCATGAAAGCTGATGAACTTAGTGCTTTGTGAAGGCTATTGTGCTTTATGAGTTTGATTATCAATCAGAACCCAAGACCACTGCTGCTATTTAATCACTGTAGATCTTACAGGCTGGCATCTTGAAGAGGAAGAATTGACTTTCAGACCTACAATTCAATATGGCAAGGAGGAAGGAAGAGTGAGCTCAGGTTTCAATGCCGGGACAGTTGCTGACTCACTCTCAGAATGAAGCAGCAAAACTTCTGTAGTAGAGGTTTGTTTGTTTGTATGTTTGCTTATTATTTATGTGTGAAAAGATTTGACTCCTGTTGAGCTGACAAAATAAATTCATAAGGAAAGGACAATTGGGAGAAGGAGACCGAGAAGTTAAGTACTAACTGGGTTAGTACTTAATTGATTTTTAGTGTAAGTAGAATTGCTGAAAACAGAAGAAAAGAGTCAATCAAAGTAGGTAAAACAAACAACTGAAAAAAGTGTTATTGTACAAGGAAGTTTCTGTTGGGAATACTGTAATCATTTATGATCTTTTCAGCTATGGTCAATAGTCACTAGTCATACTCCCAGGCATATGACACAGGAGAGAGGGGACCACAGAAGCCTGTGAATATAGTTCAAAGGAGTGTGACATTTTGTTTGAAAATATTAGCAAGTCCCTGATAAATCTTCATTCTCTCAGATTTGTTAGTTAAATGATCAGGAGACTTACAATTTCATGGTAGACATCATTGAACAGAATGGACTAGTCTGGCTGAGTCCCAGCAGAACTCAACAGACAGAAAATTCTCCATAATTTAGATGTAATTGAATTGACGAATTTGGAATAAATGAAGTCATGAATTGAGCAAGTTTATGCTGAAAATTTTACCCCTTGATTGTCTTGCCTTCTTTATATAATGAAGTATCACTGAAGCCCTTAAAATGTTAAATGTACAAGCAAGGTGAGATTGGTTTTATGTCTACAAGCAATCGCCCAGGCAAAATGATGTGCCTTCTGGTCCAAACAACCATATACCTTGTGATACAGGCAGTTCCTTCTGTCTGGGCCACCATATTTCAACCTCATGTTCAGAGGGCAATAAACCACATAGGAAACACCCTCTGGCTACCATAGCTGCTATGTATTACTTTAGTAATGAGAAGCCATTCCAAAGAACAAAGAAGGCTATCAGAAACATAAAAATGATAATGAGAGAAATGAAAAAAAGTTGGTTTAGGTGAGTCAACTGTTGAGGTGGTGGATAAAGAACAGGATGAAAATCAGAATGAAATTGGCACTGTTGTTCTTAAATACTGTTGACACATAATTACCAGATCACAATGGTAATGAATCCCAGCTCAGGTGGCTGCCTCTCTTCAAAGGCACCATAAATCCTTCCCCATTTAACCTAAGCTGGAGAAATAGAAGCCCCATGATGCTTAAGAAGAACGGAGTAGGGGGCACCCTGGTGGCTCAAGATTAAGCATGTGACTTAACCTTTTGGTCATGATCTCAGAGTCTTGGCGTGGAGACTCAGTCAGCCTCCATACTCAGCTTGGAGTCTGTTTGGGATTCTCTCTAATTCTCTCCTCCTGCTAATCTCCCCACTTGTGTGCTCTCTCTCTCTCTTTCTTTCTAAATATATATATATAGAATCTTTAAAAAGAGACGAAAAAGAATGGGGAGAAGAAATGGAAATGGTGTGATACATTAATGTAGGCTTTCAACTGCCAGCCTATGCTTGGATGTCAAGTAGTGCTCTTCTTTGCTACCTTTAATGGTCATGCCAAAAAGAAACCTTTTTAAAAAAGGTTTTATTGAGATATAATTTATATACTATATAATGTACTATACTTTAGATATAATTTACATACTATATAATTAACAGACTATATAATTTGGTCAAACCTCTCTTTGTAGTTAATATTTTTTTAAATTTATTTTTTACTTTTATCCTAACAGTATTCATTATTTTTGCACCACACCCAGTGCTCCATGTAATCTGTGCCCTCTATAATACCTATCACCTGGTACCCCGATCCCCCCATCCCTTCAAAACCCTCAGATTGTAGTTAATATTAAGCAGTACCAAATGTCAAGATTTATGTCTTAATTCTATTTTGAATTACATAATCAAATGTCTCCCCCATTCATCTTTCATTTGGTTAATAAATATTTTTACATTTCTTTGATTTTAAAATTTTGAAAATATTGTACCTTAAATATATTTATTATATTCTGTATATGACAGGTTTTCTCTTTCATTCCATTTTAATAGTCTCTTCTTTGAAATAAATGATTTTAATATGCTTATATTTTATATTTTTCTATGAAAATTCCTTTTATAGTTATTTTTCCAATTTAAACTATAAATACCTCTTCCCAATTCCAAACTCTTCACTTATTTTCCCATCCTTTGCACATAACCAGTAAATTAGCATGTTTTATCTACCAACAGAAAACCATACACAGGGGCACCCAAGTGGCTCAGTTGATTAAGCAGCTGTCTCCTGCTCAGGTCATGATCCCAGGGTCCTGGGATGGAGCCCTGCTTTGGGCTCCCCGCTCAGCAGCAGGGCTGCTTCTCCTTCTCCCACTCCCTTGGCTTGTATTCCTTCTTTTGCTGTCTCTCTCTCTCTGCCCAATAAATAAAAAAACTCTTTAAAACAACAAACAAATACCTCCCCAAAACCACACACACACACAAATATATATATATACACACACATATATGTGTGTGTATATATATATTCTTTTTATTGTTGTTTAGAATTTTAGTGCCACTGAAAATATGAAGTTATTATATTAGTAAATATGCACCTGGACCAATAGTTCCTGTTTTCTTTCTTTTTTTTTCTTTTTTGTAATTTAGCACATTCTTTAAGACAAAAAAGATTGTTTTATGTTTGAATCTGCTGCATTTCAGTATTCAGTTTTAATAAAACAAATAAAACATCTTGGAAATTAACAAATTGAATAGTTTCCTTTTCAGTGTGTATTTTGAGGACAACTTTTTCATCAAGTTTGTGGAAGTTAGAGAATTTATTAGTAGGCAATCCTTAGCTACACTGATGTTATTACTACTGATTGTATTGTGTCTGTTTTGAGGTGTTCCCCCTCCCCTAAGGTTTGGATGCTCCTGTTGAGATATTAAGGGCAAAGATTTTTTTCCTCAGCTGTGTCCAGTCTACTAACAAGCCCATTCATGGTGTTCTTCATTTCTATCACAGTCTGTTTTGTCTCTAACATTTCTTTTGGGTTCTTAGGGTTTCCATTTCTCCTCTCATATGGCCCATGTATTCTTGCATGCTATCTGTTCCATCCATTATAACCCTTAGAATATTAATTACAGCTGTTTTAGATTCCTGGTCTGGTCTGATAATTCCAATATCCTTACCATGTCTATTTCCAATGCTTTCTCTGTTTCTTCAAATTGTCTTCTTTGCCCTTCTGATATGCTCCCCCCCCCCCCATAGATAGAGATGATGTACTGTGTGAATGGACCAGGATAAGAAGAGTTTTGCAGGGTGCCTGGGTGGCTCAGTTGGTTAAGCAGCTGCCTTCAGCTCAGGTCATGATGCCAGGATCCTGGGTTCCAGCCCCACATGGGTCTCCCTGCTTCATGAGGAGCCTGCTTCTCCCTGACCCTCTGCTTGCTGCTCTGCCTGCTTGTATTCTCTCTCTGTGCCAAGTAAATAAATAAAATCTAAAAAAAAAAAAAAAATACCTTTGGTGTTGCGTATGAGGAGAGGGGAAGCATTCTATAGTCCTATGATTAAGCCTCATGATCTATTACAGAGTCTTAGTTAATGGATGTCTCTTCTGAACTATGAATTTCAGAAGCATTTCTCAGTTTTGTTTTGTTTGATTTTTCCTTTCCTTTAGGTGGTACAGGATGGATAGAATGATCTGTACTTGGCTGTTTCACTTTTTTCCCATAGAAAATTAGACTGGCTGGACTTGGTTATTTTTCTTTCAGCAGGTGAGGTGGATCTCCTAACACCCCAGCGCGTTAAACTACGGTTAAATAGTTTCCCTTGAGGGCAGGCTTTGTTAAGGGGAAAGCAGTTTGCTCTGGTTAGTCCTTTTTCTTTTCAAAAATTCTTTTTTAGCTTTCTATCATTGTTTTTATTACTGTGGAAAATTTCAAACATTCAGTAAAGTAGAAGGAATAGTATAATAACTTCCAAAATACCCAGCATTTCATCCTGAATAATTATCTACATTTACCAACTTCAAATTTTCCCCAGCCCCTGCCCGAAACACAAGTGGGGGAAGTTTTCCCCATTACGTATTGAGGAAACCTCGTCAAGCTCGCGGAGGTATATCTGGTGGCGGCATTTTATGACTCTTCTCCCCGAGTTTTTAACTGTCAGAGTACTTAGTGTTGAGCCTGTAGGAACACAGGGACTTCGCTTCGGCTTTCCTACCCTAGTTCTCCTTCAGTGGTGATTTCTGCTAGAGTCTGCGGTAAGTCGTCATTCCCGTGTCTTCCTGTGTTTTTATTTGTTATAGCTTAGCAAGAAATTCCAAGTTCTTTATATGTGGAGCTGAGACTGGAAATTAGGTTTTTTTTTATTAATAGATTATATTTTAGTCTAGTTTTGGGTTATAGAAAAACGAAGCAGAAACTGCGAATTTGCTATATATCCTTTTCCTCCACATATAGTTTCCCATGTTAGTAATTTGCTGCATTAGTGTGATACCTTTGTTAAAATTGAATTATTACTGATATGCTATCATTTCCTGAGGTACATAGTTTATGTATATTCTGGAAGTTTTGATAAATGCATAATATCATGTATATGTTTCATTACAATGTGCTGCAGAATATTTTCACTGCCCTGTACTTTCCTGTACTCTGTCTACTTGTCTTTCACTCTTACCCCTAATACCCAGCAACCACTTGTCTTTTTACTATCTCCATATATTTGTCTCTTCAGAATGTCATTTAGTTGGAAGGATACCGTATGTAGTCTTTGTGGACAGCCTTCTCCATAGTAAATATTGAGGGTTTCTCCCTGTTTTTTCAAAACTTGATAGTTTCTTTATTGCTGAATAATTTTCTGTTGTTAGGATGTACCAATTTATCTGTTCACCTACTGTATGACATTTTGGTTGTTTCCCATATTTTACAATAATGAAGTGATAGGACCTTTATAGGCAGCTTTTGTGTGAATGTAAGTTTTCAACTCATGTGAGTAAGTATTTAGAAGACTAACTGATGGATCACGTGATAAGACTGTAACGAACATCGTAAAAAACCGTCCAAACTGTATTCTACATGTAAGCGGTTAGACCATTCTCTTTCGCGCAAGCAACGAGTGAGAGTTTCTCTTGCTCCACATTGTCATCAGTATTTTGGTGGTGTCAGTGTTTTGGGTTTTAATAATCCTAGATGCACAGTGGTATCTTGTTTTAATTTGCAATTCCCTAACGCCCTAAGACACCGGGCAGCTTCTTCTGTGCTTTCATTTGCCCTTTATTTTTTCTTCTAAACTTGTGTCCCTTTTTTGTACTTTTTTTTCTTACTATGTTAGCAAGGACTTCCAGTACAACGAGTAGTAAGGGGAGTGAAAGGTGATCTCCTTGCCTTATTGATAATCTTAGGGGGAAGGTATCTGGTTTCTCATCACTAAATAGGACATTAGTTTTAATTTAAATCAACTAGATTACTTTCCCCTCTATGTCTAGTTGGAAGTTTTTTTTTTTTTAATCATTAATGGTATTGCATTTTTCAAATAATTCTGTATCAATACAAATTTTCATGTCTAACATATTGTGATGGATTATAATAATTCATTTTAAAATTTTGATACAGCCTTATATTTAATTTTGGAAAACCTCAGATAATATTGGTATTGACAAGAGTTGGAGATCCGTGTGTGTGTGTGTGTGTGTATCTATCTATCTACGGAAAACATGAGAATGAGAGCCTTAAATGATTATTCCTTATGTGATTTACTGTGGTGGTTGTTGTTCAGTCTTTGTAATATCTTATTTTCAAAATACCACTCTGGTTCTTATTTTCTTAGCTATTAAAATATTATTTTGAGGTATAATTTGACTTTAGAACTATTGACTGACTGAACCAGCTATATGGTCTTAGATAAACTGTTTAATTTCTCTGGTAAGACTGAAACATGTTGCCTTGTTCCTGATTATGGGTAACGTGGTCTGTATTTCAGCATTATTATTATTATGGTATCAGTCATAGATTTTGGTTTCAATTTTGTTTTTGAGATTTAATTTAGGAGGCTGAGAAAATTGACCATTATTTTAAATTTCTATTAAGCAATCTCAATACCCAATATGGGGTTTGAACTCAAATCATGAGTCACATGCTATACTCACCAAGCCAGCTAGGCATCCCTCCACTAATGTGGGTTTATGTCCTAGATTGGATTCCTTTTTCCTTTTTCTTTATTGCACTTAATGCTGTAAATCTAAGCACTGATTAGTTTATTAGACAACTTTTAATAAGTTGTGTTTTCCTCAATTATTTTTGATATTTTTAAATTTTTAGACCCATGATCCATTAGAAATAGATTGTATAATCTTCAAGCATGTGGAGATTTTCTAGATTTATACTACTTAGTGAAGTAGAATTAGATACTACTGTAGTACAGAACAAATTCTGTACAAATTCTCTTCTAACAAAATGTGACCTGTTTTATGGCTCAGCATATGGCCTTTATCACTGAGTATATCCAGTATATTTGAGAGAAATGTGTATTTTACCAATATTCAGTGTGATGTTATATAATATCAGTTAAGTCAAAATGGTATAGCTCTTCCAATCTGCTATATATTTACTGACTTCCTTTGCCTAACTAAAGCCTGGAGGAAGGATATTAATGAGGCCAACTACTAATTTAGGAAGAGGTTTTTTAGTTTTCTTTTTTTTTTGAGATTGTTGTATTTACCATATATTTATTCTTCCAGGCATTGTTATCTGTTCAGAATTAATTTTCTATATGGCATCTTTTCTCTTCAGTCTAAAGAAATTCTTTTAACAGACTTTAATTAGCAGGTCTACTGGAGATAAATTCTTCCACATATTGTCTGAAATGTATGTATTCATTGATCTTTATCTGCTATTTACAGTTATCTCGAAAGCCCCCCAAAATAAATCTTAATACCTAATGTGATTATTTTTTATCATAGCATTTCCATTCAGTGCTTTTGAAAATTTCCGTCTTTTTATTGAAAAGCATTATTTATTCCCTCATGTTGCTTACTTCTCTTAATTAACACATTAATCATAATTATCTCAATCTATTTCTGATAATTCCAACATCTGGACATTTCTGGGTCTGATAGCATTATTATGATAGTAATATGTTTTCATATTTCTTAGTATTTTATTAAATGTGAGGGACTTTGTATAAAAAATGATAAAATTGTTTCCTATAAGAATGAGACTGTTTCATCTGCCAAGTTACTCATCTGGGATTGAAGGATAGAGTCCCTGATGCATTATGTAAGATTCAGCCACTTGTTAACTTTCTACTTTTCCTCTCCATTCATCCTTACTCTACCAGGCCCCTTGCTGTCCTTTGACAACAAGTGACCCTTAGTTCTCCTGCCTCAATACCAGGGATAGACAGTCATTTCCCATGTTTAAATTTCAGCTGTTTTCCTCTTAACAGCACTTAGGGAGGTTTCTTCTTCTCACTTCTCTTTTAAAGGTTAAATCCACATGGATCTCATCTAGCAGAGGACTTGTTACTTTTATGTATTCAAAGGGTTCATATTCCCATGTCTATTTTCTGTATCAATACAAATTTTCATTTCTAACATATTGTGATGGATTATAATAATTTAATTAATTAACTATAATTTTGAGTATTACTTGTCTTGAAATCATTACTGGATCTTGTCATTCTTTAGTGATTCTTTACTAGCCTGGTACTATTTTAAAATGGCACTTGGAGATCTGGTCTTAAATTAGTTGTACTTGAAACTACTGTGAAAATCAGTATATCAGTACTTGTGCTAAAATACGCACTGTGGGTATTTTAGTCACTCCTAACTGCATCCTCAAATTAGAGTTTCCTTGAGCAAACTGTTGGGAATGGAAGAAGAAAAAGGAATAGACTGTTTAACATGTACACTGAGAAATACAGGTTTATGTTTTCTAAGGAAACAGGCAGTAAATCTTCCCAACTGAATCTCATAGACAATGAAAAAAAATACAGAGTTGATAGTTTGGGGCCACTCCATGTAAACATTTATTCCTGCTATTAGAGTAAAAATGAGAAGGAGTCATCTTATAGGTGGTCACTGAGTGGACAATTCTTTTATCTTGCCAAATACATATTAATGGAATTATTCTGATTATATACTATGCAAATCAAAAAAAGGGACAATCACCAAAAAACAACAATAAACATAAAGGACATTGGGTGTATCTGCTTGATAAGTAAAAAGACCTGTCAATCTGAAAAAGGGAGCCAGGCCATACTTTAGAAAAGATAGTTGATTAATAATCAGAAGACAACTTATTTTGGTGAAGTCCCATTGTTTTATTTTTACCTTTGTTTCCCTTGCATCAAGAGATATATCTAGAAGTTGTTACAGCCAATGTCAGAGTTTACTTCCTGAGTTCTCCTATAGTACTTCTATAGTTCTCCTATGTTTTTATGTCTCACAGTAAGGTCTTCAACCCATTTTGAATTAATTTTTGTGTATGATATAAGAAAATGGTCCACTTTCATTCTTTTGCATGTCATTATCAAGTACTTTGTCAAAATAAAAGCTTCTGCACCATGAAGGAAACAACAAATTAAAGGCAAATTACAGAATAAGATAAGATATTTGCAAGTGACATATTTGATAAAGGATTAGTATCCAAAATATATAAAGAACTTAAGAAACTCAAAACCCCCAAAATGAATAATTGAAATAAAAAATGGGCAGGATACATGAATAGCTCTTTTTCCAAAGAAGACATACAGATGGCCAACAGGCACATAAAAAGATACTCAACATCACTGATGACTAGGGATATACAAAACTATGATCAGCTATCAACACAAACCTGTCAGAATGACTAACCTCAAGAACAGATGAAATAATACTGTTGACTTATTTCACTCAGCATAATCTCTTCCAGTCCCGTCCATGTTGCTACAAAAGTTGGGTATTCGTCCTTTCTGATGGAGGCATAATACTCCATAGTGTCTATGGACCACATCTTCCTTATCCATTCGTCCGTTGAAGGGCATCTTGGTTCTTTCCACAGTTTGGCGACCGTGGCCATTGCTTCTATAAACATTGGGGTACAGATGGCCCTTATTTTCACTACATCTGTATCTTTGGAGTAAATACCCAGTAGTGCAATGGCAGGGTCATAGGGAAGTTCTATTTTTAATTTCTTGAGGAATCTCCACACTGTTCTCCAAAGAGGCTGCACCAACTTGCATTCCCACCAACAGTGGAAGAGGGTTCCCCTTTCTCCACATCCTCTCCAACACATGTTGTTTCCTGTCTTGCTAATTTTGGCCATTCTAACTGGTGTAAGGTGATATCTCAATGTAGTTGGTGCTGAGTGAAATAAGTCAAGCAGAGAGTCAGTTATCATATGGTTTCACTTATTTGTGGAGCATACCAATTAGCATGGAGGACATGGGGAGATAGGAGAAGGGAGTTGGGGGAAATTGGAAGGGGAGGTGAACCATGAGAGACTATGGACTCTGAAAAACAATCTGAGGGTTTTGAAGGGGCCGGGGGGGGGTGGGAGGTCAGGGTACCAGGTGGTGGGTATTATAGAGGGCAAGGATTGCATGGAGCACTGGGTGTGGTGCAAAAATAATGAATACTGTTATGCTGAAAATAAAAAATAATTTAAAAATATAATACTGTTGGCAAGGATTTGGAGAAAGGGAAACCCTCTTGCATTGCTGGTGGGAGTATAAAATGGTGAAGCCACACTGGAAAACAGTTTGGAGTTTTGTCAAAAAGTTAAAAAATAGAACTACCATATAATTCAACAATTTTACTACTAAGTGTTTACCCAAAGAATTGAAAAAACCCATGCAAAGGGATACGTGGAGCATTATCTACAAGAGCCAAATTACAGAAACAGTCCAATTTTTTTGTCAGCTGATGAATCGATGAAGGGGTTGGGTGTGTGTGTAATTTCATTATTTTTATGGCTGAGTAATATACAGTGGGATATTACTCAGCCATAAAAAATGAAATTTTGCCATTTGCAGTGATGTAATGGAGATAAGATACATAATGCTAAATGAAATAAGCCAGTAAGAATAAGACAAATACAGGGTCAAAAAGACAGCATTTGCTCCAGGAAGAGAGGTTGGCAGGCTGTTGTCAGCTAGGTCCTAACCATGTGAAAGGTAAAGGAAGTTGATCTCATAAGATTGTTCATGTGCTCACTGTGCCAAAGATCACAAATGGACCCTTGCCCCTTGAATTTGGTGACTGTGATATCCTTTTTTTTTTTAAATGATTTTATTTATTTATTTGACAGACAGAGGTCACAAGTAGGCAGAGAGGCAGGCAGAGAGAGAGGGGGAAGCAGACCTCATCAGATATATACGATTAAAATATTTCTCCCATTCTGTGGATAGTCTTTTCACTTCACTTCCTCGATAGTGACCCTTGAAACAAAAAGCTTTTAAGATGATGAATTCTAGTTTATCTGTTTATTTTTGGGTTGCTGGTGCGGTTTTGCAATCAGCTTCCAACCCCAAATCATGAAGATGTAGAAGTCTGTGTTCCTCAAAACATGGCTTTTGAAAGAGAGCTTGCCTGCATTTTAGTAGTTGCTGGACATTATTTAGTAATGCCTGTTGAGTGTTGATTGATATTTCTCTCAATGGATAGTCTTGCGCCTGTTTTCCCACCTGTGGAGCGTGCCAAGGCCTGTAACAGAGATTTTGGAAATGATATCTGTGAACATCCTGGCTTAGATTCAGGGGTGAATCCTGGTTCTGCAGTGGAGCTGGTCTTAAACTCAAGCACATTTGCACAAATTGCTCAGGCCGTTTCAAGCTGAGTCGTTGTTGATCTTTCTGAGGAACACTTGTGTGCTAGTCCAGATCGTGTAGGGCCAGAGTGGACTTTCTCAGTGGCCTCCACACGGAGAAGACTGCCAGGATTGGACCTCGTCAAGACTTTCATCTCGGGTCTACTGGAATGGAAAGTAGACCTGCTTCAGGGTTTTGGGAACGTTGTTCCATGCAAGTTGGTTCCTCTCCTTTTTTTTTTTTTTTTTTTTCTATAATGTGTACATGATTTCTTTCTGGAAAAGGGGAAAGGATATTTATTTCCAAACAGCCTGTCTGTTCTTTGTCAGTGGTCTGTCTGTGCTTTTGAAAACGTGTCAAGGAGAATTCCAGGTCAACTATCTTCTATGCAAAAAGTATAGTTCCTGTACAGTATCAGGTGATCATACTTAATATTAGGAACTATCTTGTAACTCAGATGGTATCGTTTCCTGATGAGAAAAAAAAAATACAAAGAACACCAAGCTTCCCAAGATCTTTGTCACAGGTCCCAGGTCACAGCTGTAGTGAAGTGAGGAGCGAGCATTCGAAACCTTTTCTGGAGGCACCTGTTTGGCTCAGACAGATCAGCATGCAAGTCTTAATCCCTGTTCAAGTCTGGATTTCAGGACTGGAACCCCATGTTGGGTCCTGCTTAAAAAAAAAAAAAAGAAAAAAAGAAAAAGAAAAGAAAAGAAAAAAGAAACCAGTGTAGCCGGTATCCCATTGGGTTTTCCTATGCTTATGAAGCAATTACCATATGCTATGGTATCTCGTTGTATACTGATTTCTTTCCCTCACGGCTAAAGAGTTGTGTCTCTTCGTGGGCTAGTATTAGAACCAGTGGTACGTCTTGTTTTGTGAAGTTTCATTTCGAGTCTTTTGGCCATTTCTTTTATTCTTTTGATGATCTCCTCAGACTAGATGATACCCAATTCTGGAAAAAAGTCCTTTGTCAGAGAGAAACATGCTTCTATACTGGGCCTTCCATTTATATTCTCTTGAGGTTGAGATGAAGATAAATAAATTCATTTTCGTATCCCCAGAAATGATGCATTGCCTCTTTTGACCTTGCAAATCATATGGTTGATTTTGGGGGGAAATATCAAAACCACTTATTGAGTTTCAGGGTATGAAAGGTTGTTTTTGTATTTTAAAGTGTTTCTACAGGGACGCTGAGATATAATTTCCATGCAGTAAAGTGTATGTAATTAAAGTCCTACGTCTATTAAGTTTGAGCATATAGATGCATCACCCCGGTAGTGGAGGCATCTATCGCCCCCACAAGTTTCCTTGTCCTTCTAGCATTTCCTCCCTCCCATTTGCACGTCAGGAAAGCATTGATTGGCTTTCTGTTACAGTAGAATTATTTGCAATTTCTAAGGTTTTCTCTTAACACCAACGTATGCTATGTAAATTATTTTGTTTTGATGTTTTCTGGCTCTGAGGTATTATCAGAGCAAAAGAACATGTCTTCCCATAGTGTTATGTAAGCGACGAGATTACTCTGCGAAACCGCATAGTATTCCATGAGCTGGATATGTCACAATTTGTGGTGGTCATTCCTCTGTGGATGGAGATGAATGACAATTAGAAATAGTCAGTAGCTTTTGGGGAATGTACCGTTTCTTTTTTCATTTGAGTGGAATGGGGGTGGTCTATGGTAGGTATAGGTTTAATATTTTGAAGAATTTCTGGACTGTTAGGGTGCCTGGGTGACTGAGTGAGTTAAGCATCTGACATGGATTCTGGCTCAAGTCATGATCTCATTGGTGGCGAGACAGAGCCCCAGGTAGGGCTCTATGGTCAGTGGGAGTCTACTTGAGCTTCTGTGCCTCTCCCTCTCTCTCTGCCCCTCCCTCCACTCACTTTTAGTCGCTCAGTCTTTAGTCAATCAAAGATACAAAAACATAAGAATTTCCAAACTATTTCTGCAGTGGTTGTAGAATTTAAAATTCCCATGCGCAGTGTATGAGAAATCATAGCAAGGAGGTGACTTTGCTCCTTGCTATGACTCCTTGCTATGGCTCAGAATGGAGATTCCATTCATTTTTGCCATTTTCATTGACAGATAGTGGTTTAAATTTCCATTTTCCTAATAACTAATGATGTAGGTCGTGCGCTATTCTTCCATTTCTTCCATGTGTATTCTTTGCTAAAGTGTTTTTACAAATCTTTGAATCCATTTTATTGTATGTCCTTTTTGAAAGGTTTTATTTATTTATTTGCAAGAGAGGGAAGGGGAGCAAGAGCAGGGCTGTTGGGTAGGGTGAGGAGGCCAGAGGGAGAGGAGAAGCACACACCCTGCTCAGCGGGAAGAGTGATGGAGGGGTCGGGGGTTAGACCCCACGACCCTGAGATGGTGACCTGAGCCAGAGGCAGCCACTTCACCAACTGAGGCACCCAGGCCCTTTTCTTTGACCCGTTTAAAATTGGATTGTTTGTCTTCTTCCTATTGACTTTCTTTTTTAAAAAAAATTAATTAATTTATTTTCAGCATAACCGTATTCATTATTTTTTCACCACACCCAGTGCTCCATGCTATCCGTGCCCTCTATAATACCCACCATCTTGTACCCCGACCTCCCACGCCCCCTGCCCCTTTAAACCCCTCAGATTGTTTTTTAGAGTCCGTAGTCTCTCATGATTCACCTTCCCTTCCAATTTACCCCAACTCCCTTCTCCTCTCTAACTCCCCATGTCCTCCATGCTTTTTGTTATGCTCCACAAATAAGTGAAAAACCATATGATAATTGACTCTCTTTGCTTGACTTTTTTCACTCAGACTTTTGAGCGTTCATTCAGTGTTCTCTTAGGAGACCTTCAGCAGGTATGGAAATTACACCTAGTTTCTCTCTATGTGTGACATGGCTTGGGTTCTCTCACCAATGTCTTCTGAAACACCAATGTTTTAAATTGTGATACAGTCCAGTTGACCAATTTGTTCTTTCATTAGTGAGAATTTTGGTATCATATCTAAGAAAACAATGGCCAGGGCCTCCTGGGTGACTCAGTTGGTGAAGTGTCTGCCTTTGGCTCAGGACATGATTCCAGGGTCTGGGAACCAGCCCTGCATTGGGCTCCTTGTTCAGCAGGGAGCTTGCTCTTCCCTTTCCCAGTGCTTCTACCCTGTTTGTGCTCTCTCACTCTGCTCCATAAATAAATAAAATCTTAAAAAAAAAGAAGAAGAAAAAAGGAATAGAAATGCTTCTCAGCAACATCTGGCATTGTCTTTTGTACAGAATCACACTCATTCGTGCAAAATGGTCCCTGGTTTGGCATACATTGCCCTGCAGACTAGTCACATTGATGACCGTTTTATGGGCTTATGAACCGTGCATGTGTCTTCTTTGGGAACATGTGTATCCGAGTCTTATGCTCGCTTTGTATTAGCAGCGTGTTCCTTCTGCCCATTCAGTGAGTTCAGAGTACCCTTATGTCTTGCGTATGGGAGTCCTCATTGGGTATTTATCTGCAAATATTGTCTCTTTATCAGTGTCTTCTCTGTTCCTTTTCTCAGTGGTAATGTTGGATGCAGCAAGGTTGTTCATCTTAAGTTTTCTTGTTACATATTTTACTCTTGCTCCAGTGACAGAACTCTTCACTAAATGCAAAGTCCTGACCATTTTCTGTTGCGTAATCATCTTGAATGATTGCTATGGCTCTTCTCCTTAAGTCTGTGGCCATTTTGAGTTCATGGCTGCGAAAGGGGTGGTTTTCAACAACCACTGTAGGGGAAGTTTGTCCTGACAGGGGCAAGAGAACCGTGAGGTAGCTTGTGGTCCTGAGTTAGTCTCCCCCAGGCCAGGAAAGGGGATGTCACCCTCCTGTACCTCTTCATGGGCATCTGAGTGCCTTTGGGGAGGAGAGTTAGGTGGTCCTAGTGGTCATATTCGGCACTTACACCCCATTCTCTCAGACTGGGTAACTGGGTACAAAGTAGCTCCAGGAGCCCGGGGCGTCCTAGTCAGAGGTGTCTTTAGGAGCACAGACACACTGAGAGCCAGAGAGGATTACATGGAAAGGATAAAAGAGAACGCCGGGGATGTGGTATGGTTTACTATAGGGTCTTCCTTCAGTGGGGTGGGAAATAGGACTCCCACACACCAGCAACTCAGGAAACATGCCCAGAGGAAGTAGGGCAGATGGAAGGCAATTCCCAGAGTTTGATCTATTTTTGCCAACATGAAAGTCATGATATGTGCCTGGATATCAAATGTGTATGAAAGGACACATGGCGGGCTCAACTCTTCACCTCAGAGACCTCACGTTGGTGATGGAGACTAGCTAAAAAACAAAAACAAAGACACACACAGAAAAATCAAAACACAAAAAAACAAATAAAAGAAATAAATAGGTGCGTGCATCAGGAATCCAGAAATACCCCCGTGCCCCCCTCCCCTCCCAGGAAGGAAAGGATGTGGTCAGGATGATGGGAGGCTCAGTTACTAAAGCGGCTGCCTTTAGCTCAGGTCATGATTGCAGGATCCTGGGATCAAGCCTCACATGGAGACCTTCCTTGGCAGAGAGCCTGCTTCTCTCTCGCTCCCTCGGCCTGACACTCTGCTTACTTGTGCTATCTGTCTGCCAAAAAAGTAAATAAAACCTTTTAAAAAATAAAGACAGGAAGGAAGGAAGGAAGGAAGGAAGGAAGAAAGACAGTCAGACAGACAGAAAGAAAGAACAAAAGAAAGAATGAAAGAACGAAAGAACGAAAGAAAGAAAGAAAGAAAGAAAGAAAGAATGGGGAAGCTTGGTCCTTGCAGTTCAAGAGCCATTCTGAGCCTGTGGGGAATCCTAATTATTGGTCTGCATTTCCCAAGAGAAACCCAGAGACCCTACCATTTTAGTATTTGCTGGGTTTTCCATGTGCACTCAGAAGTGCACTGGCTGAATAAAGTTGGCACACTAAGAACAGAAGGAGACCAAGAAACAGAATGTTCCCTGGATGCACCACATTATTGTCTGCCCTCACTGCAGTCTCACTGGAAATGGGAAAGGGCAATTGAAATCCCTGGTATTCAACACAGGTTTGGAAAAAAAAAAAATGGAAGGTTTGGGTTCACAGTTTAAATTACTGTATTCTCAGTTTGAATCTGAAGGCAAGTGGAAACCCTGTTGAACATTTTCTGACTTCTGTGGTGGAGATAAGGGCTAACACAGAAAACAGCTCTACACATCAGAGTAACTTTGGTAACTTAGTATCTTTCCATTGACATGGTTTTCTTTCAATCTTCTGATCCCATGGTCTCCTGCTTGAGTCTACACATATTTGTGCAACGAAGATGATGTCAATACCATACGTAAAATCTGTACCCCCGACTGTCACAGTGCTCATACCTAATGGTACATCGGGTCCATTTCTAAGTGCCTGTAGCTACGTTATGGCTGACTCCAAAGGCAGCACATTGTACCATGTGTAGACTTCTCTCTGGCCCCACCTCCAGGGTCAGCAGTACCTCAGAGCTGTCTCCATTCCTGCGGAAGGATGTAGGTCAGGTAGAGAAATGGAGGGTGGTCTAGGCAACAGGAACAGGAAAGTAGGCCCCTAAGCTGGTTGATTCCAGAGAGGACAATTGCATTGTTGTTGGTTTTGTTTAGAAGTTTTTATTTATTTTTTCATTTCCTTTCAGTGTTCCAAAATTCATTGTTTATGTACCACACCCGGTGCTTCATGCAATACGTAGCCTCCATAATACCCACTGCCAGGCTCACCCAGTGTTTTTAAAAAGCATGTAATTTCCTTATTTGAGAGAGAGTGCTTGAGAGAGCAGGAGTGGTGGCCAGGGGGAGGGTGGGTGAGAAGGACAAGCAGAGTCACCACTGAGCAGGGAGCTCGACATGGGACCTATCCGAGGACCCTGGGATCCTGACCTGAGCCAGAGATTGAACTTAAACAAATGAGCCGCCCAGGTATCACTTGAAATAATTAAAAAAAAATTTGCTGCACTTAACATGCAGCATGTATTAGTTTCATGTCAAATGTTGGTGTTGATTTTTATGTCTTCTTTTTTAAGATCTTCTTTCCTCCTTTCTTTCTTTCTTTCTTTTTCTCTTTCTTTCTTTGCTTATTGTGTATAAGAAGGTTGCTGGGCATTGGGAGAGGGAGAAAGAAGGCAGATAGAAAGAAAGAGTAAGAGAAGGAAAGGAAGAAGGAAGGAAGGAGGGAAGGGAGGATGGAAGGAAAAAAGAAAGGGAGAAAGAGAAGGGAGAGAGGGAGGAAGAGAGAAAATGAAAAGGTAAGAATGGAAGGAAGGAGGAAGGGAGAGGGGAAGTATGGTGGAAGGGAGAAACAGAAAGAAAAGGACAGAAAGAGAGAGAGAGAGAAAGAGAAAGAAAGAGAGAAAGAAGAAAGAGGAAGTACCCAGGTCAGTTTTCCTTGTGAACATCTAGTGAAGATCCTGTTTGGACAACCCGGAAGCTAGTGAGCCCTGGGAAGGCCCCTCCCTGGCATGTGCTCAAGAGGGTGTATCTGATGTGTGTAGAACTATTTAAGGAACCAAATTTAGAATCCATTGATTAATACGGCCGCATTTCCTAGAAGTGGTCACATCAGCTGTGCAAGCATGGCCATGGGAAATCACCCCCAAAGAGCTCCATGGTGTGCACCTGGGTGGCTCAGTGGTTAAGTGTCTGCTTTTGGTTCAGGTCAGGATCTCAGGGTCCTGGGATCGAGCCCCACATCAGCCTCCCTGCTTAGTGGAATGCCTGCTTGTCCTTCTGACATGCCTCCTGCTTGTGTTCCCTCTCTCGCTGTGTGTCTTTTTCTGTCAAATACATAAACAAAAGTTAAAAGAAGAAAACTCAGAGATAATACATTCTTGTCTGGGTCAGAGCGTGTCATCCTGTGGGAAGCAGGTTCCTGCAGTTAGTGTTGCCGGGATCTCAGGTGCTTTGCTGGTACCTCAGAATTTGACCCTTGAAAATGTGAGTAAACTTGATATTGCGTATGATTTATGATTTGGGGGACCGGTTTAGGAATACACCCCTTTATGTCATTCCCATATTTGTTGGATGTGTTCTTATGGAATGCTCTGAAGTTCTTGCAGTAATTTGCATCGGCCACAGTTAAAGCAGGATAATGTGTGCACAGAGTGACTGGTGGATCATGGATTTTGGGGCCGTGATGGCCAAATCTGTTGCTGAGGTAGCTTCCAAAACCATGTATCATGCCTTTGCATGTGCCTATTTGCAACTCGAAAAGCCCCAAGGCATATTGGCCTGCTCCTTTGTGGACCTTGCCATCAATTCCCTGGAGGTTCAGGAGCATAAGAGCTCTCAATCTCTTCTTTAAGTTTTGATTTATGTAGTTGACAGTGACAGAGAGAGAGAGAATTGAAGGAGGGGAGCAGCAAGGGAGAGGGAGAAGCAAGCTCCGTGCTGAGCAGGGAGCACAATGCAGGGCTCGATCCCAGGACCCAGGGGTCATGATGTCAGCTGAGGCCAGACGCTTAACTGACTGAGCCGCACAGGCACCCCCTCAGCTCTTACTAAATCCCAAACCTCATCTTTCGTAACTCAGTATCTTGTTTGGTACAATTTCCACAGGCAGGGTCTGCAACTCGGGGGCACTTCTTGGAAAGCAGCAGAGGGAACAGGGTCTGGTGCTCTCACAGGAGAAATGACTCCTAATCAGCAGACAGATCTGTCACCTGAAAATAAGGCAGAGCGCGCACAGATGTGAGAACCACCAGATAAGGAGATGAAACCATTTATTTTAATAGTTTTCCATCACTTGAAAATGAAAAATAGATCAATGGAAAATATGAACAAGGCCCTATGTATCTTTAAGAGAGCAAAACGACGATGTGTGAAAGGCAGTGTACTGCAAGCGATTGACAGCATTAGAAGATGCAGAGTAAGACTATTGATAGGACCGTATTGACTCTGTAGGTCTCTCTGTAGTATTGCAGTAGGAACTACAGTAAATCATCCATACATGCACACAGGGGCTTTTCCCATGAGGTCTTTACTCGCCTACAGCAGTGTTTTATACTTTTCAGCAAACAAGTCTTACTTCTCCTACAATGAACTGATGCCTGAAATTTTTACTGTTTTTGGTGCTACTGTAAGTGGCATTGCTTTCTTAATTTCCTGCTCAGTTTGTTCCGTGGTTGTGCATAGAAACACAAGTGGTTTTTGTATAGCTGCTACCCTGCAACCTTATGGAATGTGTGTATGGACTCTAATATGCTTGTGTGTGGATGCTTTGAAAATTTTCTGTATTTAAGCATGTCCTTTGTAAGTAGAGATGCAGGTTGACCCTTGAAGAATTGCAGGGTTAAGGGTGCTGACCCTCAAAGAGAAAAGCTCTGTGTTTAAGTTTTGACATGCCATGACTGAGGTAGTAATAGTCACCTCTTACTACCTTACTGAAGACGTAAGGAGATGATTACGTGCTCTTGTGCAAGTCTGTGGACTCTAGACTGTATCCATCAAACAAAGTAAGCAAGAGGAAAGAAATGTTATAAGGACAATCATAAGGAAGAGAACACATTTTTAGAGTAGTATGCTTAGTTGAAAAAAAATGCACCTGTACGTGCACCTGTACTTGCGGTTCCAACCTGCGGTGTAAAAGGTCAACTGTGGTTTTGTTCCTTCCTTCCCACAAGTCTTTTTTCTCACTTTCCATTTTGAAAGATATTCTGGCCGAGTCTAGAATTCTGTCCCTCTGCCTGGGGACACGCCTGCATTTTGCCCGCAGGGAAGAGCAGCGACAGATGCGAGGTCCCCTCAGGCCTGGAGTCTTGGATCAGCACTCATAGGGATAGAAAGAGTAGCGGGAGCCCTTGCTCTTTGCACACCGACTCCTACTGGAAGGAACGCAGTGTCCCCAGAGGCCCCTGTACAGAATGCTCAGGGCTTTGGAGCTGCCCCAAGCAAGAGGCCAGAGGCCATCTCTCCCTCTCACTTTCCCAACTTCTCTTCTCTCTTGCCTTCCACACTCCATGTAGCCAACTCATCCCCCCCATCCTCCTGCTCCTTGTCAGCATTCCAAGGACATGCCTCTCCCTGCCACCAGCATCCCAGGCTGAGGCTGTGGAGCTCTTCTGGGTGGGGAACTCAGTGCTGTTCCAAGACTTGCCCTCTCGCTGTTTCTCCCATGCTTGCTTGAATCTAAATCAGCTGCCTGTCCCAGACTTCTAAACGTTTTTGCCAACAAGAAAATAGTGGATGGGCATCTGGGTGGCTCAGTGGGTTAAGCCTCTGCCTTCGGCTCAGGTCATGATGTCCGGGTCCTGGGATCGAGTACCACATCAGGCTCTGTGCTCGGCAGGGAGCCTACTTCCTCCTCCTCTCTCTCTCTCTCTCTGCCTGCCTCTCTGCCTACTTGTGATCTCTGTCTCTCAAATAAACAAATAAAATCTTTTAAAAAAAGAAGAGTAAAAAGAAAATAGTGGAGGTTCTGTTTGTGCTTGTGCGTGTGTCTGCGTGTTGCCTTGGAAATCATAAGGTGCTGGATCAGGAATCTGGAGTTCCTCCCTCAGGAATGGATAGGGGAATGATCTTGGTCCTTGCAGATCAAGAGCCATTCTGAGCCCTGAGAGAATTCTAAATGTTGGCTGACGCTTCCCAAGATCAACCCAGATCGCCTATACTTTGGGCATTTGTTGGGGTTCCTGTGTGTGGTCAGAAGTCCCCTGGCCAACAAAAGGTGGCACACTAAGTACAGAAGTAGACCAAGAAGGAGAATATTCCCTGGAAGACCACATTACTCTCCTCCCTTACGGCAGTCTCTCTCTGAAAATGGGAAGGGGCACTCAAAAGACCTTGCATTCAGTAGAGGATGGGGAGAAAAAAGTGTATCGTTGGGGTAACAGTTCAAGTTACTGTATCCTTAGACTCTATGTGAGGCCATGTGGAAACGCTACTGAACAGTTTCGTGGGCTATGCCCAAGGGTAGGAGGGGTTAATGGAGACTGCGATTACACAACTCAGTGTAATTGAGCACCGTAATATCTTTTCCTCTTCACATGGTTTTTCTTCCATTTTGTCTGAGGCCAGGCATGAATCTAAACATATGTGTAAGAAGTTCATATCAGAAAAGGTGTACAAAGCCCACAAGCCTTAATTGGGCGGTACTATATCCTCATGGTGCTCTAGGCGGTCTTCAGACTGTACGTAGCCACATCATGGCTGACTGTGAATGCAGTCCCTTTCTGGGTATGTGTGTTCTTGGTGTAGGCTCTCCCCCGCCCCAGCCCACAGGTTAAGCGGTCCCTCTGAGCTGGGTGTGTCTCTGGGGGAAGCATGTTGTTCCAGTAGGTAAGAAGGGGAAATGGGGGGATGGGGATCCAGCAACAAGAAAGCATGCTCATAAGTGGGTGGGTTGTAGAAAGAAAGGAGCATGCTATTTCCTCTAACAATATGCATAGCTCTCTGTCAGAAATCTGGCCCTGATGAAAGAGCAATGCTGGGAGAAACCGGTGTACCCTTTGTCAGGAAATACTTGAATTCCTGCTGATCTATCCGCTGTGCCTAAAAACTCCCCCTAGACAACTTGGGGAAGAGAGGAGAAACTGTGTTCCTTTTAGGTGTTATGATTTCCCTTCAGCGGGGTTGGCCAGGGAAAGAAATCTATTCAGGGTGAGAATCTGGGAGAAGATACTTTCAAACGATATATCCGATGAAGGGCTAGTATCCATAATCTAGAAAGAACTTATCAAACTCAACAGCCAAAGGACAAATAATCCCATCAAGGAATGGGCAGAGGATGTGAACAGACTTTTCTCAAAGTGGACATCCAGATGGCCATCAGGCACATGCTTAAGGGCTCCACGTCACTCAGCATCAGGGAAACTCAAATCCAAGCCAGAATGTGATCCACCTCACACCAGTCCGAATGGCTAAAAAAGAAACAAGTCAGGAAATGATGGATGCTGGCCAGGATGTGGAGAACGGGGCACCCTCCCACGGGTTTGGTGAGAATGCAATCTGGTGCAGCCACTCTGGAAAACAGCATGGAGGTTCTTCAAAAAGTTGAAAATAGAGCTACCCTGTGACCTAGCAATCACACTCCTGGGTATTCACCCTAAAGATAAAAATGTCGTGATCTCAAGGGGCATGTGCACCTGAATGTTTATAGCAGCAGTCCTCACAATAGTGAAACTAGGAAAGAACCTTGATGCCCATCAACAGATGAATGGAAGAGGAAGAGTTGGTATTTGTATGTATATTTGTGTATACACACACACACAGATACACACACACACACACACACACACACATACCCGCACCATGGAATACTATGCAGCCATCAAAAGAAATGAAATCTTGCCATTTGCCAGGACATGGATGGAACTAGACGGTATTATTTTGAGCAAAATAAGTCAGTCAGAGAACGACAGTTATTATATGATCTCCCTGATAGAAGGTTCTTGAGAGGCAGTGTGGGTGGGTTTGGGGAGTAGGGAAGGAAAGAATGAAACAAGATGGGATCAGGAGGGAGTCCAACCATAAGAGACTCTTAATCTCACAAAAGAAACTGAGGGTTGCAGGGATGAGGGTTGCAGGGAGAGGGTGGTTGGGTGATGGACATAGGGGAGGGCATGTGCCATAGTGAGTGCTGTGAAGTCTGTAAACCTGGCGATCAGAGACCTGTATCTCTGGGACTAATAGTACATTGTATGTTAAAAAAAAATAAAAAATAAAAAATAAATATTAAAAATGGATAAAGGACCTGAATGGATATCTTTCCACAGGATCATGGAAATGCAAGTCAAAACCACAGTGAAATATTATTATGTCACAGTTAATATTGCTACTATAGGAGAGAAAAAAGAAAACCAGTGTTGGCAAGGTTATGGGGACCATGGAACCCTTGTGCACTGGTAGAAAGGTAAACTGATACAGCCATTTTTTTTTTTTTCTCAAAAAAAAATGAAACTATAATTACCCTGTGATGCAGCAATCCCAGTTTGGGGTGTATATCCAAAGGAAATGAAACAGGATTTCAAAGAGACATCTGCACCCCATGTTCACTTCAGCATTGTGCACTGTTGCCAAGACACTGAAACAACCTAAGTGTTGCATGGGTGAAGATTATGTTGGTCATGGACATGAAAAGTCTTGCGAAAAGGATATAGTCAATGATATTGTAATACCACGGTATAGTGAGAGATGATGATTACACTTACTGTGTAATACTGAGTAGTGTATGTAATTGTCAAATAACTGTGCCGTACACCTGAAACTAATATAAGATTGTATGTGCATTATACTTTAATGTTAGAGAAAATGTGAATGTTATTTGGTTATGGAAAAGAAGGAAATTCTGCTATTTGTGTCAACATGGATGTAACTGCAGGACATTATATTCAGTGAAAAAAGTCAGAAAGAGAAAGACAAATACTGAGTGCTATCATCTATCCATGGACGTAATAAAAATAAAGAAGTCAACTCACAGAAACAAATAGTAGGATGATGGTTACCAGTGGCTGGGACGTGGGGCACATGGAGAGATATTGGTGTAAGGAGAAGAACATTCAGTTATAAGATGAATAAGTTATGAGGGTCTAAGGTATAGCATGGTGAAAGTAGTTATAATACTGTATTATGCTCTCGAAACTTGCTAAGGAAATAGATCTTAAGCTTGCTTACCAAAAAAAAAAAAAAAAAAAAAAAAAAAGGAAGGGAAAATTTCAGGTGATTGAGAGGTGATGTGCTCATTAATTTGCTTGCAATAATCATTTTATAAGGAATATGTACTATAAGTCATCAGATTGTACACTTTCAATATATGTAGTTTTATGTGCTTATTATACCTGAAAAAATCTGGGAAAAATATTTGCAATGGTAAATACGAGGTTATGAGAATTTTGCCACTCTTCACTATAACTAATAAAAGTAATGCTTCTAGTTGGTAAAGCATGCAAGCAACCGACCAGACAGGTGCAATAGGCGGAGCCCTCCCTTGTTACCTTTTCCCTTCTCCAAGCCCTCCTCCAGGCCCACAGCTTGCCCCGCCCATCGCACCCTCCTGGCCAATAGCCAGCCGGCGGCCAGGCCGGAAGTGATGTGGACAGCCGCCAAGGTTTGGGCCTCCTGTGGCTTCTGAGGCCTCAGTGGGAGCGGGGCGTGGAAAACTAGCTCTAGAAAATGAAAGCTGTAATAGTAGGAAGAAGAACAACCACGGAAAGCCTGGTGGAATAACGCGAAGGGTAGAAGCTGGGAATCAGAGCCCAAATTGTAAGAGAACAAATGGAGAAGACAGATAGCGCCCGAAGGTGTGTGTGGTAGGTCCAGGTGTGAGGAAGACGGTTTGCAGCGGCACAAGAGATGGGATGCAGGTGTCCCGCTCAGCAGGGGGACGGCGTGGGGACCAGCATCCCACGGGGTCGTGGGAAGAGGGAGGGAGCGAAGGGAGGGCCTGAAAGGAGACCCCAAGAGCCCGCGGAGTCCTGGATGCCTTGGCGGCGCCAGGCGCCATGAACCCTGGGAGCTCGGCCTTTGGCCCCGATTCCTGAGGAATGCAGTGGGGGCCCCATACAGTTCAATAGGGCGGGGTGGTGAGCTCTTGAGACTGACTGATCCCTGAAGCAAATATAGCGTTTCCTTCTGCAGCCTGTCCTCTTGCCGCCCACTCAAGCTCCCGGTTCTATGATAGCACGTGGCTGTCGTTTGCCTGATTTGATTTTTGAGCTCAGTGTCTGCTGAGCTGATGCACTTAGGCAAGGAGGAGGAGTCCAGCGTGGCAGCTTGGGGCTAGAGACGGCAGAGAGCACCAGTGCCTGCCTCTGGTTGGGTCATCAGAGAGCTCTCTCTTCTTTTATGGGGAGGGCTGGAGCTCTCAGCCCAGCTGGGAGCTAATCCCAGGCCTTCTTAAGCTATACTGTGCTACACGTTCTCTCTTAGCTAGCTTCTTTCGTAACTTATCCTCAGTGGCTATTTTGTTTTTATTCTTCTGTCATGTTTAAAAGATTTTCTTCATTTACTTGAGGCAGAGAGCGAGACGGAGCCCCAGAGCAAGCCTGCAAACAGCGGGCATAGGCCAAGGGCAAGGGCAAGGGAGAGAATCTGAAGAGGTCCTTTCACTGGGCCCTGTGGGGACCCCGAGATCATGACCTGAACAGAACCATGAGTAGGAGGCTTAACTGGATCAGCCTGCAGGGGCTGCATATTTTTAAACATTTTGTCAAGATTTTACGTTGAAGTGATCTCTGTACCCAACGTGTGGCTCCAGCTCTCAACCCTGAGATCCAGAGCAGTCTCTGTGTCAGCCAGGGCTGGGGAAATCTGCCCGAACACCGAGGTTCATGTTCGTTACTAATGGCATGGTAGAAAGGGTCTTTTTATTATTTCATTTTATTTAAATGTATATTATATTATTTATTTTATTTTATCTCAATTTTATTACTTTTATTTTATTTCAATTTTAATTTGTTTCTGTTTTAGGATTAAAACAACTTCTGTGTTTCCAGAGCCTGGGCATCCCATAGACAGTATCACCTTTATTGCTGATGCTGGGATTTGAGAGCTGTTCATTCCTGGGACGTGGGTGTTCATTCCTTACTGTTGAATTTCCAGGAACACATTTCTCATTGACCTCGCTAGCTTTTTTATTCCTTGCGGACAGAAAGTGACACACCCAGTGTGTACACACTCAGAGGCCGTTGTAGCTGTAGCTGCAAACCTGATGGGAAAGTATGACTTTGGCTGTGTCTTGAGATTCCTGTGTCTCAGTTTCTGGATTCACAATGGCTCAAAGGGACTTGAGTGATTTCCCAGGTGTGAAATCGACAGGGGAGGAAGGTTGATAAGAGCCAGAGGCCCGGATGGTGGTACACAGCGCTTTCGTGGATTCCCACCCCTCCGGGGCTATCGGGTCAAGAACGGCAGGTACAGGCATGTGCTCTCCTGTCCAGCCTGGGTCCTCCAATCACCTATGGCTTCGTTATATTTACATGGTGGTTTCAGTCCCCCAGTGGGGTCAGATTGCAATGACAGGTCCAGGAAGAACTGGGTTAGGGCCCAGCCTGCCCTTACTGACCAGTAGGTTGAGTTCCTTAGATGACTGGCGACAACGTCAGCTGAGACCACCTTAGCTATGACCCATACTCTGTGAGACAGGAAAAGAAAAGACACTGCTCAGCCCGATGCATTTGCCATCTCGAGGCCTTCCTGCTCTCCCATCTTGAGGGTGTACTTACTGTAGATCACCCGGATTGTAAGCCAACTGAGTATAACCTGTAGGGGTGTAGAATTGTGACAAAAGCATATTCCAGGGGAAATTCCTTCTGGCCATTTTTGTTTTCAGGGTGGAATCTCGATTGACCGGTGTCCCCTAATATTCAGAGGTGGGTTTCTGGAGGGGGAGTGAGGAGCCTGGACAGGGGAGTTTGCAGCCAAGGCCTGGCTGGGGGCTCTGCTGCTGTCAGCTGGTGGGGGAAATTCTCCTAATTTCTGCGGGCCTCAGTTTCCCCATGTGTAAATTACAGTTGATATTCAAATTCTCCCAAGTCCCTTCCTGCTCCAGTGTCTGCACGTGCACGAGGGACTGAGGTGCCTGTTAAGGCGTCCTGGGGACTGGAGCCGGGACCTGACTTGGTCCCTTCTCTGTGTGTCTCCCACAGGAGCCTGGGCTGAGTCCACACTGAAGACAGAGAATGGAGAGAGGAGCTGGAAGACAGGATATCAGCAAGTCTGGAAGACGAGAATATCGCAAAGAAGAACAAGGCCATGGTGGTGCAGGTGGTTGCCCGAGGAGGGAAGAATAAGCCCAGGCGGAGTCCAGAAAACTGAAGGGAAACCGAGGAATGCATGAGGCAGCATGAGCTGAGGGGGATGACTCGGAGAGTCACACAGTCCACAGTGAGCCCGTGCCCCTGGGGCGGGCCCCACAGGATGGATCGGGATTCGCTTGTACTGCTGGAGAACTGTACCAGTTCCCAGAGGAGGAGGAGGTGCCCATGAGCTTCAACCTTGGAGCTGCCCTTACGGTGGATGTTTACAGGTAAGTGTGGGCCTAGGGGGATCAGGGGCATTTGAATTAGAGTTGCAGAGGTCCACCTTTCCTGCAGACTATTGTTGTAAGGTCAGAAACGACCACAGTAGGGGGCTCTTGCCTCTGAGACAGTGATACCAATAATATTCTTTGGAATGTATTGTGGTAAAGGGCTTTATGCACTATATATTTTGTCTATATATATGTTCAGGGTCTCATTTTTCCTTAGTCTTAGTCCTTAGTGTTAATAGCGTGGAATTCTGACATCAAGAGGATTTCACTGGGGAGGTCAAGCAGTGAGTGGGAGAATGCAAACAAGATCTTGTAGCATGTGGGTGTCTCAGTTCCTTGAGAGTCTGCCTTCTGCTCATGTCCTAATCCCAGGTCCCCGGGATCAAGTCTTATGGTGAGGCGGCGGGACACGGGGCTCCCTGCTCAGCAAAAGGGCGCAGGGGTAGGCCAAGCACTCGAATCCTAATGACAGGGTGGGCCTTTGAGAAGACTCCAAGAGGGCAGTCCCTTCTTCATCAGAGCGCACCGCAAGGGCATGTCACGGGACATCGAGCATGTTGCGGCTCCTCTTTAAGGAAGGGGACTTATAGCCTTCTGGGAGAAAGCAGAGAGCATTCCTGCAGGACATTCGGTCTAGGACTGCAGTTGAGATTCGAGATTTTCGACCAATTCTGTTGGATCGGGGAAGGGATCTTTCTGAGAGCTTCCGCAGTGCTTGGCTTGGTCCTTGGAGCCGTGAATACAGAGGTCAATACAACATCATTGCAACTGTCACAGGGCTTTCTGTCGAGTAAGCAGAAGTGATGAGAAGCGGGGGTGGGGTGAGTTCCTGGGAGGAAGTGGCCAGTGCTGTCTGGGGCATGATGTCAGTGGTTGTTCCAGTCTCTCACGGTGTTTTTGACCTACCTTGGCCCAGGGACCCTAGACTGGGACCAGATTTCCGCTCCTTGGGATACTGCCTGCCAACACCTGGGTTCCAAGGTGGCCCAAAGCAGCTGACACTTCCCAGGTCTCCGGAGGAAACTGCTGGTATCAGTACCTCCCGCCTCTGACTTGGCCAGCTGGAGAAATCGAGGCAAGTTCACAAAGTCTAATAGGGGTGTCCTTGTCCTAACGATCAGTGATGTTGTGCCTTTGTGTCTGAGAACTTCCGTGCTTTCCAGACTTCGGTATTCTCTCTCCATATAAAAATCCTGTAAATAGGGGCGCCCGGGTGGCTCAGTCGTTGAGCCTCTGCCTTCAGATCAGGTCTTGATCCCAGGTTCCTGGGATGGAACCCCACCTCGGGCTCCCTCCTCAGTGGGGAGCCTGCTTCCCCCTCACCCACTGGCCGGGCTTGTGTTCCCTCTGTCACTGTGTCTCTCTCTGACAAATAATGTAATTGAAGGCTTCCAGAAATGTGCATAGTGGCCATATTGTAGATCAAGTAACTAAAAACAACAGAGAGGCCTGGAAACGATTGCTGGGGTAAATTAAAGGCAATCTAAATGAATAGAAAGACATCTATCCCATGCATAGATTAGGAGACTCCAGGTGATTGGAATACCAAATGAGTTTCATTCGGACTCACATGGGAGAAGACACATTGGGGGCAAATGTGCAAGCTAATCCTAAAAATGTATATGCACATCGAGGTACTGAGACTAGCAAGATGGCCATGAAGCCTTAAACTGGAGAAATCCACTCCATGTCAAAGCTCATCATGAAGCTATGGTCATTAAAGCACTACGTTATGGTATAAGGAATCACAATGTATATATATATAGGAACAAGAGGGACTATTGAGTACAAAATTTCCCCATACACATATACAATGTTTAAACTTTTTTTTGGATTATTTCTAAGTCATCTCTACATCCAACATGGGGTGCAAACCCACAACTCTGCAGACAAAGGTCGCTTGCTGCACCTATTGAGCCACCCAGGAACCTTGGGTGTTTGTTTGATTTTTTTTTTAATTATTTATTTATTTTCAGAAAAACAGTATTCATTATTTTTTCACCACACCCAGTGCTCCATGCAATCCGTGCCCTCTATAATACCCACCACCTGGTACCCCCACGCCCCCGCCACTTCAAACCCCTCAGATTGTTTTTCAGAGTCCATAGTCTCTCATGATTCACCTCCCCTTCCAGTTTAGCCCAACTCCCTTCTCCTCTCTAACACCCCTTGTCCTCCATGATATTTGTTATGCTCCACAAATAAGTGAAACCATATGATAATTGACTCTCTCTGCTTGCCTTATTTCACTCAGCATAATCTCTTCCAGTCCCGTCCATGTTGCTACAAAAGTTGGGTATTCATCCTTTCTGACGGCGGCATAATACTCCATAGTTTATATGGACCCCATCTGCCTTATACATTCGTCCGCCGGAGGGCATCTTGGTTCTTTCCATAGTTTGGCGACCGTGGCCATTGCTGCTATAAACATTGTGGTACAGATGGCCCTTCTTTTCACGACATCTGTATCTTTGGGGTAAATACCCAGGAGTGCAATGGCAGGGTCATAGGGAAGTTCTATTTTTAATTTCTTGAGGAATCTCCACACTGTTCTCCAAGGAGGCTGCACCAACTTGCATTCCCACCAACAGTGGAAGAGGGTTCCCCTTTCTCCACATCCCCTCCAACACATGTTGTTTCCTGTTTTGTTAATTTTGGCCATTCTAACTGGTGTAAGGTGATATCTCAATGTGGTTTTAACTTGAATCTCCCCGAGGGCTAGTGATGATGAACATTTTTTCATGAGTCTGATAGCCATTTGTATGTCTTGATTGGAGAAGTGTCTGTTCATATCTTCTGCCCATTTTTTGATATGTTTGCCTGTTTCGTGTGTGTTGAGTTTGAGGAGTTCATTATAGATCCTAGATATCAACCTTTTGTCTGTACTGTCATTTGCAAATATCGTCTCCCATTCCGTGGGTTGCCTCTTTGATGTTTTGACTGTTTCCTTTGCTGTGCAGAAGCTTTTGATTTTTTTAAAATAAAGTCATTGGTACACTTGACGAGGATAACCAAAGACTTTTACTAAAAGTAACTGGAATGAATGAACATCTACTTAATACTATGTTAACATTAAAACCTACTTAGCACTATATATCGATGGTAGTTGAAGAAGTAAAAGTAGATGTTTTTTTTGTTAAAGATTTTATTATTTATTTGTTGGAGATAAAGAGAGAGAGCAAGCAATCACAGGCAGGGAGAGATGCAGGCAGAGGGAGAAGCAGGCTTCCCCCCTGAGCGGGGAGCCCGATATGTGACTCGATCCCAGGACCCTGGGCTCATGACCAGAGGCCACGTCAGATACCCAACTGCCTGAGCCACCCAGGTGCCCCAAAGTATAATTTTCAAGCACAGGGTCTCACGTCAGTAGCCAGTGTTGACAACATGATGCTCTTAGCCCGTTGTGATGGAATTTTTCCCGGAGGTTTCGGGCAGGAATGAGGTCTAGGTAAAGGAAGCACCTTTGCAGAAAGGTATAGGCACGAATTGGCAAATGGGGGCGTGGGGTTTGGCGTAGAAGAGGACTCTCCCTGAGACCTGCCTCCAGCCCCCATAACAAGGGGTTCCGGGGCCAGTCACAGGGGAACTGGGTCCTCCGTGTGCCTTTGTTTCTTCATTTGTGAACCAGGAAAAAGGAAAGCTCCCATGAACAAGTGGACTGTGAAGACTAGAAGTGCTAATATGTAGGAAATCATGCGTCTCAAGAACTCTAAGGGACGTCCATGATCTCAGGGAGTTTCCAAACTGACTAAACACCGGACTTTAATAAGAAGATTCCAGACCCCACGTCAGCCCACTGAATCAGAATTGCTAGAAACCAAAAGGACGAGGTTGCATTTGTACTAACTCTCCGAGGCTGTTCTGATACAGTGATGAGTATATGAGTAGGGAACACTGAGTCGTATAACGTTCCTCTAAAACAGCAAAGTGGGAATAGCAGAACGCGGATCTTTTCTGTCGAGTCTCTCCGCCAGAGGAGTAAAGGAGGAGGACTCTGCAATGGAAGGAGACCTGGCCCACCTGACCCCATTTAATCTTCGCGCAGTTTCCATGTTTGATTAGAAACAGGCCGCCAGGTGAATGGCACGAGGTCAAGTCAAAGGAATCTATCAAGCAGTGCTCCATCTTCTGAAACTTGTTTTTACCTTTCTGAAACTTGAATTTCAGTATAGTTATCGTACAGTGTTAACATAAGTTTCAAGAGTAGAATGTGGTGATTGAACATTTCCATACATTGCTCAGTGCTCATTCGCACAAGTGCACTTGTTGACGCCCTCTGCATTCCCCGATTCCCTGGTCCCCCTCCCCTCTGGCTACCACCAGTTTGTTCTCTCTAGTTAAGAGTCTGTTTCTTGGTTTGTCTGGCGCCCTTTTCTTTTGCTCTGCTTATATATTTTGTTTCTTACGTTCCACATACGAGTGGAATCCTTTGGTATTGAGCTATCTCGGACAGACTTAATTGACTTAGTACAATATACTCTAGATGCCCCTGTCTCATTTCAAATGGCAAGATTTTATTCTTTTCTATGGCTGAGTAATATTCCGTGGTATAAATATACCGCATTGTCTTCACCGGTCATCTATGGACGGACATCTGGGCCCTTTCCAGAATTTGGTTATGCATGTATTCGTGCTTACTAGTGCTTATGTATTTCTGAGAGTAAATATCCCGTAGTAGGACTGTTGGATCGTAGGGGGGTTCTGTTGTTACGTTCTTGAGGAACCTCCATACCATCGTCCACAATGGCTCCCCCGGTTTGTGTGCCCAGCACTAGGGCAAGAGGGTTCCCTTTTCTCCGCAGCCTTGCCCACACTTGTTGTTTCTTATGTTTTGGGTTTTAGCCATTCTGACGGGGGTGAGTGCATATCTCATTGGTTCTTTCTGTTGCTTGTTTTTTGTTTGTTTGTTTAAGATTTTACCTGCTTCTTTGAGATAGAGAGTATAAATGGGGAGGAGTCGAAGAAGGGGTAGCAAGCTCCCCACTGAGCAGGGAGTCTGATGTGGGACTCGATGCCAGTGAAACGTGGTCCCTATGACATAATCAGAAGAGCAAGGAAAGCAACGTACACATAGAGGGGTCATCTAGGAGTCAGGGATGTTAAGTTCTTGAGGAACCTCCGTACTGTTTTCTAGAGTGGCTGCACCAGTTTGCATGGGCACCGAGAGTGTCAGAGGGTTCCCCTTTCGCTGTACTCTTGCCACAATCTGTTGTTTCCTGAGTTGTTACCTGTAGGCATTCTGACTGATGTGAGGTGGTATCTCACCGTGGTGTGGTTTGTATTTCCCTGGTATGGCACTCTTACTTTCAACACTCCGTAAAACTGGTGGTGCAAGTACTTTCTATTCAGTGAGGATGTCCTCGTATGCAGGCAGTAGAGAAAGAGTATTGAATATGCAACCCTCACGGAGTCCTCATTCCCTCCCTAGGAGTCCTTTGAAGTGAACTTCCCCGGATGAGAGATGACAGAGGAGGCTTTGACTTTCAAACAGCTGGTCACTGTTGAATAGACTTACTGGCATTTGTACGACACAACTCTGGGAGTGGAGTAGGTGGGAAAAATAGGATGTAAGTAACATCTGTTTCACTGGGCGGGAACAGTAGTATACCAGGTCAGGTTGATACAGAAGGAAAGGGAAAATACAATAATGTCAAAAGTTTGAGGTCGAGAGATCCCTTCACACTGACAAACTGAAGGGGAGAAATTTGGCAAGCTCATAGGGAACCAAACATGTCCACGGACTTTCGGTGTAATGCTCAGCCCTACGTATACGACCTTCCTAAACGGCAGACAGGCCTATAGGCGCACAGGTGCACATGCAGAAAAGAAAAGAAATACCACAGAGAGCTAAACACAGAAACATGTCCTCCCGGTAGGGTACGTAGAGCCTAAAGGTGATGGAGACTCAGTATAACTGTGACGATGAGAACCAAGCACATGTCCATGAGCATGTGTCCCGATCCTCCAAATCACCATGATAGGGAGAGCTTAGAGCATCCAATGTCAATAACCCACAAGTTCATAGTGGTTGTCCGAACCAAAAACTTTAATGACATAGAAGGGGGACAGAATGTTCTTTTCCACAGTGCAGTGCCGTCCAATACACATTGTATAGATATCCAAACATCAGAATTCTTCCAATGTACAAACAGAGATAGGGTTAGGAGATACCACAGGGAGCAGTAAAAGATGGCAACATGTTAGAGAAAGTGGTTAAGAGGAGAGGCTCGTCACCCATCCTCAGGGTCCACCACGTACCAGATTCCCAATTTCAGAAAGCAAAGCATGTGTCTTGCTGTGAACAGATCAATCTGATAGGTACTCTATAGCAATGCAACCAAAGCTGCTCTCACAGGAGTGGTGATGGGCACACTGGACCTTCTTGGTCTCCGGGTAGGCTAGCCGGGACACATGCAGCATTAACCATGGAGTGTCCTGGCCCAAGGCACAGGCTGAATTTAATCAGGAGGAACTGATCAGACAACTTCAGAATGTAGGCCATTAAGCTAGACATGTGGCCTGTCCCCTACAAACAAGGAAATGTCACCACCACCGGAGACAGCCACCTAACGGTGAGGAGATATTTTGGGTTCTGAAGGAGTAAGAAAATACAGCAACACATTCTTGTCGTCCTTTGGAACCCAACCTATCTCTCCTCCATGTTGCTGTCTCTTATTTGTGGTGACAGGGATTTGTGAAGACAGACAGACCGGTCATCTGGTTCAATGGTCCACATCCTGAAGGTGTCTGATAACTCCCTCGTGCTCAAATTCAGGCTGAACGTCTCCAGGAAGAACACGGTGTAGTCAATGCTGTGTGCTTCTGGCATAGCCCAGTTGGTGGCCCAGAATGTCCAGTGTGACATGTGGCCTCTTCCCGTGGTGCTGCTGACTCTGGTTCTCTGCAGGATGGAATTGAGAGCAGCAAGACTGAAGGTCTCTGGAAACGGGGGTGTGATCTAGGCAGGCATTGGTCTCCTGAGGGGTTTATCACAACTGGAGCTGAAGGGCAAGAAACTCTCTCCTCCAATGGGTCTCTTGCAGTAAAAATCATCGAGAATGGCTTGGGATTGTGATGTGGATTCTCAGCAAAGTGTCTCTCCCGTGCTCTCTTTGGGCTTTAACTTGATGTGCTGCTTTAGATTTCCTTTCATCCAGTGGAAAAAGAAGGGGTTTTAGGATGAAGTTTCAGGATGGGGTTTTCATTCACAGAGGCCTCTCTTTTCTTAGTTTCTGCAGTCTTTGGCATCTGAGAGAGGAAGAGTGAGAGAAATCAAATGTGAGTCTTGGTCAGATGCTACTGGTGGCTGAGCCTGGAGGGGTGGTGGCCAGGTGACAGAGGGCAGGAGCAAGCGGAAGGCCTCTCCAGAGGAGCAGCTGCAGGGGGAGCTGCACCCAGGCAGAGGGGGAGTTGAGAGCCCCAAGTCAGAAGTCATACCTTCACGAAACCGATAGGCAGCCTGTGTTGGAGGATGCAGGGGCCCCTGGGCTCCCCCAGCAGGGGGCTAGTGATGTCCCAGCTCAAAGCTGCTGTGAGCTTTTGCCAGATCCCAACTACCTCCTCCTCTGCAGCCACTTCCCCCTTGAGCCCCTCCATCAGAAGCCAAGTGATGGCTTGCCGACGCCTCCCGGGGAGGTGGGCACCTAGCACGCACCACGCGCGTTCCGAGACAGGCTGCTGCAGGAAGCAGGGGACCCGTGGCAGCCAAACACATCCCCTTTTCACCCTTGTCCCAGTCTTCTGAAAAGGAGGCCAGGCTTTGGAATGAGTCCTAGATTGGGAGAGCCCACAGGGGCCTATGAGTATCTCCAACTTCTTTTCTGCCCTGTGCAGAGGAGGAGCTGTGGCCCCAGGGGCTAAGGACCCCCGAAAGCCATGTGACTTGTGACTGAAAAGCCTGGGCTGAAAGCCAGGCTCAGGCCCTGTGCAAACCTGTGGTGGAGAGGGAGAGGACAGCCCCTGATCTGCAGGTGTGGGCAGGCAGTAGATACTGATGGTCACTTTTGGCCTCCCAGGAACAAGCCCAAAGGTGCTGAGGGAAGAGCCCGGGGAGGAGAAACCCCAAGGGGAATTCACAAAGGACAGCCTGGGTGTTATCAGGGACACTTCATTTTCCCTCAGGGACAACAAGGGTCTCTGAATGTTATCTCACACAGGATAGACCTTGGGGCATTTGTAGGAATAGTCTGAGTAGGTATAAGCTTCATCAAAGTGTAAAGGGCACATGGAGAAGGATTCATGTTTGCTTTCTAGATTCTCATCCCTTCTTTCCCCAACTTTCCATAAGCGTAGAGCCTCTCATGGATTCCAGGGGTGTTCTGATGGGCCTGCAAATGGATAGATAGGAGAAGGAGTCCTGAGATTGTTTCCTGAGATGTTGTATAATGACACCATAGGATTCTTTTCTTTCAATCTGTCGTGGACCTGTCGGCGAGCTGGCAAGTCCTCGTAGTGACTTTGTGAACCATGGTTTTGATTGCCACAGGAAGCAAGAAACCTGAAATTCCTCAACCTCGATCAGGGAAGGGATCATGTTTTAGACACTGGGTTTCCAGGCAATATTCCTTCCTCATTGTATCGTGTATGATAGGGGCTGAGGAGAAGCTTGACCCACCAGCTGGGTCCCAGGTGAGGGTTCTGTGTCCACCTAGCTCAGATTTCCTGAATGTCCCAAGAGGAGAGTGCTTGTGCCAGTGACTCATTGAGACCTCGGACCTGGGAGGAGGAGGCTTGGAATTGGAGAAGCAGGGAAGGAGGGCAAGGAAGCCAAGAAAGCGTGTGGTTTCTGGCAGAGCTCTAAGTGTTTGATGGGTGTAATAATGCTGCTCTGCTGAGGAGGGCCGTGGGGCCTGCTTCGCCATGGGCGTGGAGAGAGGGGAGAGGGAATCCCAGGACAGCCCCGGCAGGAACACAGCAGAGTTGAGCTGCATCCCGGTGATGGAGACCAAGGGCCGGCAGGGTGGCAGCCCCCATGCGAAACCGGGGAAGCACCAGCTGTGGGAATGGCCGAAGGAGGGAGAGCAAGTGAAGTGAAGTGAAGTGTGTGTTTGGTCGGGGGTGTTGGAGGGGTGGAGCTCTAATCAGCAGGAGAACAGTAGGAGTCCATGCCCCAAGCGCCAAAGGCATGATTACCTCTGGGCCCTAAGCTTGAAGACCAGGGAATCTGCATGCCAGTCTCCACTGGCCAAACTGCAGTATTCTCTTGGGAATCTTCTGTTTCATGACACGGAGGGCTTTCATGTGGCCATGGATTTGACAGCCATGCTGTCTGTCCCTCGAGTCCTCACCAGCATCACGCTCCAGCTTGGGAGGGTTCTTCATGCACATGGAAGCATCCAAAGCCAGTTCTGCAAGGAAAAGCACATCGACAGGATCCGCTGTGATTCATGATCTTTCTGGACCTCCACCTCCATTGATGTCAAAGAAGGACAGTGGCCAGAATGAGAAAGGCCGTCTGACAGATCACAGGCCCGTGGACACAGTTTGATTACTTCCGGTTTTGGCTCTCTCTCTCATACTCAAGTAAGGCTCACTGGGCCAGGAGGCCAACAGGTTCCCAATGGACAAAAGTGAAAGCACAAGAAACGATCGGTAAAAAGAAACACTTCTGGGAAAGAGAAGTTTCCACACACAAGGAAATTGTGCTGGAAAGAGGCTGTACTCTTGTCGAGAAGAGACTGTAGAGCGCAGCAAAGTCTAGGTTGCAGGGAAGCCTTTCGGGGTCAACCAGGGAAGAGCACACTGGGGAATGCATACAACATGCATCAACATGGCCAGCGTTTCATACCTGTGCACTACGTATAATATACACACCGAATAGACAACATGTGTGTGACCTAAGATAGAAATGTCTGTGTCTGTATGTATATATGTATGTATAAGGGAGTCAGTGATTAATGAGGGATTTGCGGACAGGCCCAGAGCATTCTACCCCCGCTCTGCTCAGCTGCATCGAGTAAAAGAAAAGACACGGAATCCAAAAGAACGAGAAAAGCAGTGGTGAGAAACAGGTGACCATGGGCATGTTCCATGGGGGAGTCGGTGGGAACAAGTCAGAGTAAAAGCATCTGCCCCAGCGTGTAATTGTGTATTCACCCCCAGCTGATAGGATGAAACCTAATCCCCCAGTGTGATGGTATGATGGGGTGAGCCTTTGGGAGGCAGCTCCTCCCCTAGAAGGGATTCGCGCCCTATAAAAGAGACCTCACAGGGTTCCGTCGCCTCTCTGCACTGTGAGGACAGAGCCAGAAGGCAGCCACCTCTGAGCCAGGAAGGCAGTGTCACCAGGCCCCGAATGTGTCCCTGTTTGATGGTGGTTCTGGCGCGCCTCCGGAACGGTGAGATACCGATTTCTGTTGTTGTTGTTGTTTTTTTTTTTTTTTAAAGATTTTATTTATTTATTTGACAGAGAGAAATCACAAGTAGATGGAGAGGCAGGCAGAGAGAGAGAGCGGGAGGCAGGCTCCCTGCTGAGCAGAGAGCCCGATGCGGGACTCGATCCCAGGACCCTGAGATCATGACCTGAGCCGAAGGCAGCGGCTTAACCCACTGAGCCACCCAGGCGCCCCCGATTTCTGTTGTTAAGAAGTCAGCCTGTCTGAGGCATTTTTGTTATTATAAGCAGAGCGGACCAAGGAGCTGGCATGGAGCTTTTTTTCTCGCTCAGGCCTCCATGGGACGTGAGTCACAGAGAGAGGGAGGGGGCCAGCGGGTCGGGGCAGGACGGTGGGCGCCAAGGAGAAGTGACAGGCCGCAGGGAGAAGACAGTAAGGAGGGTGAGTGCTAAGGCCCTGGTCCTCGCTGGGCTTCCCCGAGCACTCACTGAGCTCTTTCTCCAGGGCCCTCCCTGGTGCCACAGTGCTGCTACTGATGTGGCCTCCCCCTGGGAACGGCATCTCCTCAATTCTCAGGGAGGTCAGCTCCTGACCGAGGAGCCCCAAGGCACCCCAGGCTCCAGGAAGGGACTCTGAGTGCTGGTGGGGAAGGAAGACAGGATGCAGAGGAGGGTGGAAACGCTCAGTCTTCAGGACATCTGAGCAGAGGTGGATCCTGAGGAGCAGGAGGCTGGGCATGAGGCCCCGGAGATGAAGGGAGCAGATGGACTAGATGGAGGACCCGAAGAGAGAGTGACCTGTATACTTCATGGGGTAAAGTGGACCCTTCTCAGCTTAGAAAAGGAAAAAACAAAAATCAGTAGTACGCGGTGTTGCGAGGCCAGTATTTCTACAGTGTCTGTGAGCACCAAACAGGGCAGATGGGCTTGACGATGCTGAAGGAGAGAAAACTGGGCGCATGAGCCTTTCTGAGAAAGGCAGGCAGGATGGGGTCCGGGGATAGTAGATCTGCCTCAAACTGCTCTTCCCCACATGAAACAATGCCCTGACACCATTTCCAAGAGTTGAAACCCCACAGGCATCTGAGGATTCGATGTGACAAATTCATACATATTGTCATGCAATTTTGTTGCATCAGGGCCCCTATGAATTGTATTTCATGTTCCCAAGAACAATGAGACGGAGACCCCATTTTTTGTGGTTTTCAGTAAGCGGACTGAAGGGAAAATGCATGAGAAGAGGCGGAAGTTGGCCAGTTATACAGCCAGGAAGTGGCAAGGCCAGTACCTGGTTCAGAGCTGATACTGAACACCAGGCTCTTGCTCACCTTGCTGTATTGCAGCATCGTGGGGGCTCAACCTCATCCCATTGCTACCTGTAGCCACAAGTCTGTGATGACCAACACAGGGCCTAGAGCTTCCTAGTCACCTTCCCTCTCACCTCGGAGCAGTGGCGGTTGGTCCCCAGAACCCATGTTGGTGCCCAGGCTCCCGATGGCAGAGGAGAGGCTGAGCCTGGCTCTGTTGTCACCACGGTCCAAATGCTGGTCCAGCTGCAGTTGCAGGGAATCAGCCACCGGGGTGCTTGGCTGTGTCTGTGCCCCGGAACTTTGCACCTGTGCTCTTGGGAAAGTCAAGTTTCCACTGGATGGCCCTTGGTGACAGGGAGACTGCATCGGAGCTGAAGCGAGAAGAGATTTCAATGGGATCCATCCCAGGGCTCCTTAGCTGAGTGCTCTCAGAACACCCATGTCTGATGCCCCCGCCCCTCTGTGAGACCACCCTGGGAGCAGGTACAAAGGCAGGCATCATGGCTATGAAGGAGATGTCCCCATTGTCTCTGAGCCTGTGGATGCTGTGTTGGCAGGTGACCAGGCTGCAGAGTCCCTGAGGTGAAAATCACCCCCTGACTCCGCAGGGCCTTCGGATGGGCCCAGTAGCTCATGCCTATCATTCTGTTCATAGTAACCTTGGTGTGAGAGCCTAGAGAGAAGTTCCTGGAGAGGTCTCAGGGCTTGGGAGAAGGAGTTGTCCATGTGTAGTGGCAACAAAGAACGGGGGAAGAAGTTCAGCCTCGAGGCTTCAGGTACCCCTAGAAGAGGGAGTTGCGGAAAGGTAGCACGGGCCAACTTATGGGGCCTTTTCCCAGCTCTGAAGCCTTTTGAAGCTTCTCATCTGCAATTTCTGTCTGCCCTTCCGTCCGTCCACTCATCTGGATTCTATTGCCCCTTGGAGAATGCTAAATAACCGTGTGTTTCATTTGTGCCTCCCAAATTGCTGTAATGCTGAGGATGCCTGGTCTCTTTGGCCCTCGGGGAGGACGGGGAAACTCGGGAGAAGGTAGTCCTAGGGCGGAAAGGCTGTTACTGTCCACGTAAGGTTGAGGGACAAAACATTTCTTAGGCAGTTTCACTGTACCATATTGATCCAATAAGGAACATCATGGACTCCTTGCTGGCCCTAGCACATGTTTTGTTCAGCAGAGAAAGTCTCCTAACAGGGCCAATTTTTCTCCCAGAAGGGAGGTCCAGAAAATAGCCTGAGCGGGAAGAGACGGGAAGTGGATTTTGGCCTGCGCCCCTGTGTGAGCGTGGCCGGAAGGGGGTCACACTCAGCAGGCTCCACGTTTCTGAAGATCCTGGAGAGGGAAACAACTCTTTGCTTTGCCCCTGAATGATGCCCGTAGCCACGTAAGGTGCACAGGCTGCTGCTCATTTAGAGGGCATTATGCCACCAAGAGTGGACACGTGACAGAAACCGTATCCAAGCTGGGAAAATATCACTGATGCTGCACAGAGGGTGAAAAGCCCACCATCCACGGGGGAGGAAAAGCGGGACTAGAGCTTTGGCTTCACTGAATCCATGGGACAGGGGACAGACAGGGCTGGGTGCTCAGGATCTTCCATGTAAATGCTCCAGAGGAAGGCCAACACCCGGGGAGAATGAAATTTGAGCTCAGCAGAAACAGCACAGACGCTGCCCATAGGGAGCAGCCGCATAGCAGTGTGGAGACCAGAGAGCTTGCAAGAAGATACACAGGACGTACAAGTGGCCATAGAATTTCTTGGGTCTAAAAAGTCTCTTCTTGGAAATAAGAGGCCTGTTACCAAGATGCCTCCAGGTGAGAGAGCGGTGGCTGAGGTTTTGTCCCTTTCTCTCCATTTCTCCTCTCTCACCTTACTTGGTCCCAACAGCCTGCTGCTTGTGAGGGGGCAGGTGACACAGGAATAGTGTGGGACAGAAGGAAAGGAAACTTGTCTGACCCACATGATGCCTTTTCTTTTGAAGTAGGCTCCACATCCAGTGTGGATCAGAACGTGGGGCTTGAACTCAGAACCCTGAGAGGAGGACCTGAGCGCAGATCAAGAGCTGGAGGCTTAACCCCCGGGTGTCCCAGTGTTTTGAAAATAAAATCCAAGAGCATATTCAAACCAGTATGGGTCTACAGGGCCTGTTGGCAGGGATGCATCTCTCAGCCTATTTATGTTGTTGTATACAGAGAAGACAGGCTTCCTGGGACCCTCCCTTCCCAGGAAGTTTGTGCCCCTCACAATGGGGTTACTTACCATCTACATCCAGACCCTCGAAGGTTTCCTCCTTGTCACGTGTAGATGAGGCACTTGTACAAGGCCTCCAGGTGTCTGGCAGGTGATGGCCAATTGAAGAAGTCAAATGACATTCATCCAGAGAGTCCTGTGGGACGTCATTCTCTTCTACCACGGGCAGCTCCGTGCAGAGCCTCGAGTTACAGGGAGGACTGGAGATGCAACAGGAAGGCTGAGTCAACATGGAGTCCCAGTGGTTTAGGGCAGCGGGGAGGACGGTGTGGTCACAGAGAACAAACGGGAAGTCCCCATCAGGGGAGAGGAGCCATTCTGCCTCCCTCTGGGGAAGGGTGTGGATGAAGCAGGGATAGATCAGGGAAGGAGAGAGGGAACCAGAGCAAGAGGTGGTCAGAGCATGGCCAAAATGGGAGTTTAAAGGAAGAGAGTCTGAACCTCCCCAGTGCACCACCGTCCCAAAACAAACAGCACACTCAGAAAACAAGAAAAGCAGCACCAGCACTTTGGCCTACGTCTTGTTGAAATTTGCAGAAAGGAGCAAGACCACCCCAGGCTATGGCAGCATTGGAGATTCCTAGAATGCTTGTGTGTCCCACGAATTTTCTTTTTTTTCTAAACAGTTGTCTTGCCATGAATTCCTACCCACGTCATAATGCAAAAGCAGCAGAGGTAGATGGCATCTTTGGCCTGATTTGGATCAAAGCGTGACCGTGAGAAGGCAAGAAGTCCAGTGTGCTTAATATGCTTGCATCAGGGTACTGCAGACTCCAGGCTTGGGAGGGATTGAGAAAGGGGCTTATAGTAGTGCCCCAGAAAAGCAGAAACCATTGCTAATGGCCCGTTTTGTGCATGTGAGAATGGGTGAGAGAGGCATATTTAGCAATTTCTAGATTTGCCTAGATCACCAGATGTCACCATTGAATTAAAGCCCATGAATCTTCAGAGTTACCTGGGGCATATCGGGTCTTGGTCTTCTACCTCCAAAAGATCATTGTGATTTTCTACAACTAAAGAGAGACAGGGCCAGTCACATTAAACGGAATGGCATCGGTACGTTTAAATAAAATATCCGCTGCAGCTAACACTCGGGCATAATTTTCCTTAATGGGGCAGAGGGTAGTGTGAGAGAAACCCTCCAGGAGGCCTCCGGGAGTGCCTTGGTAATGTGTCACGGTTTGCTTTCCTTAGGCCTCGGGCACGAGCTCCCTGATGTGGTGGGGCCACATGGAAAGAGCCTGTGTAGAGTGAAACGTGTGTTTTACCATGGATTCTGGGGGAGAGCTTGTCTGAGCTTTAAAAACGTACTGCGTCCTTCTCACCTTACCTTATCTCATGAGATGCTCTAGGTGTGATGGTTGAAAGGCATTTAGACATAGAGACCAGACTGATGGATTGAATCTGCAAACCCTCAAATCAAGAGGAATCTTGTGTGTACAATTCCTTCGAGTACACAGACGTGGGAGCCATGCATGGGGAGGGGGAATGGCCGGGCTCAGCCTTGCTCAGGGAACCATTCAAGCAAGCTGATGGCAGAGGTGTGGATGTCCTGATACGGCTGTGATGACTCACTGAATCAGAGCAGTCAAACCAGGGAAACGACAAAGCCAAAGATGCAGGTAAAGCTGACAGCATCTTTGAAAAGGGACAAAGAAAACAAGGTCCATTGTATGGGTATAAAAACGAGAGCCCTGGAGATGAGGAGAGACAGTTAATGGAAATCAGGAGCAAAGACACCTGCGGCGTTGCATCACAAATGAGTGTGGGTTGTGACATCTACCTTGACTCCAATGTCCTAACGTATATCAGAAGACATAAGCAGAGCCTGGGATGAGGAATGAAGGGCGGGTCTGTGCCTCACGTGATATCTGTGCTGTAAAGACTGGCCTAGCGCCTGACTGGGATCCCTATATCTACCCAACTCCTACACAGCAATGGCACATCTCAGCGTAAGCAGAGGTTGGAATAGCAAACATAAGGGGTCAGCGAGGGAGTCGAGTTGGAGCTTTCTCAGCTTGACAACGGAGGACTCACTAGCTACTTCCAGAGCAGAAGAACTGTCCATATCATCGAAGGAGTTTCTGTCAGCCCTCGTAGAGGTCCCATGCAGGTCAGCCAGGTCACGAAAGGCTGAGTGAGTCAAATAGCATTGATCCAGGGAGTCCCATGGGGGATCCTGCTCTTCCACCTCTGGCAGACACAGACTGGGCCTGGGAGGGTGGGGAGATCAGAACATGAAAACAAGAAAAGGAGACACCCCATAAAACTACGCTTTCAGATGGGAGGCCGAGAAGTAGAGTCATAAGAAAGGAGCACAGCCACTACTCACCGCAGAAACTACCCTGCTGTTTCAGGGACAGAGTATGGCTGCTAGGGGGAAGTACAGATAGCCAGAGAACAGAAGGATCTCAGGGTAGAGGCGACAGATCTAAGCTTCTGAGCATCAAACTCTGAACCATGGTGGAATAGAAGTCGAGGCTCAGAGTATACATCGACCATTTTAAAGGTGGCTTCGACACTTTTGCATAAATTCTGTGGCTGTTACGTTTAGGGACCTAGTGAACACAGGATGCCTTTTCAAAGGCATCCTCAGCCTGGAGCGATCTCGTGTCCTCAGTGCCTCTTTCTCTAAGTACGGTGACGTGATATGACGTGACGTGACATGTTTCCTAGGTATTCTTTTTCTACAGTGTATCCTTAATGCGGTAAGACCACGGAGGGAGACACAGCTCTGCCCCTCTCTGTGGATTTAGTGAAAGAAGAGAAGAGGGCAATGCTGAGAATCCCACCGACTAGTCAATTCATGCAGGTCAAGTGACTGCAGGTGACTGAAATGGAGGAGTCCAAAAGGAAAGGAGACGTGTAACACAGGGAAGACACACATCATGGTTCAAGGAGAGGGTTTGTGTTTGGAGAAGGGATGAAAGTGATAGGTTTGTCAGTTTCTATTTGTTCCTTAAAATAGTCCTTCAATTCACCACTGAAGGAAGGCAAGGTTCTTCAGAATTACCTGGGGCCTAGGGGGTCTTGGTCCTCTTCCTCAAAAAGATCATTAGGACTTCCTAGAAATGCAGACAGACAGGGCCAGTCACTTTGCACAGATCACCACTTGTACATTAAAACCAAGCATCGACTACAACTACCATATGGGGAGAATAATCCTTAGCGGGGCAGAGGAAGGCATGGAAGAAGTCCTCCAGGAGGCCTCAGGGAGTGTCTTGGGAATTTGCCACAGCGTGCGTTCCGCAGCCTTCGGGCCCGAGCTCCCCGTAGTGGTCAGGCCACAGACAAAGGGTCTCTGTACAGAGTGACACATGTGTTTTCCTACAGGTACTGGGGAACAGCCTCCCTCGATTCTAAAACCTTATTGCAAACTTCTCTCATTACCTCACCCCATGAGATACTCTAGGTGTGATGGTTTAAGGACATTTAGACAGAGACCAGACTGACGGATCAAATCTGCAAACCCACAAGCCGAACGGAATCTTTTGTGTACAATCCTTTGCGCTCCACAGACATAGGAGCCGTGCACGGGGAGAGGCAAAGCCCAGGCTCCGCTTTACTCGCGGGAAGCATCTAAGCCAGCTGATGGCAGAGGTGTTGATGGCCTCATACAGCAACGTTGACTCCGTGAAGACAGCCAACACAGAGCACACAGACAGTGGGGATGAGAGCAGTCAAACCAGGGAAAGGACAAATCCCCAGACCTAGGAAAGGCTGATGGCATCTCTGGACGGGCACGACAATTCAAGGGACATTGTATGGGAATGAAAAGGAGAGCATGGCAGATGAGGAGAGACATTTAATGGAAATGAGGAACGAAGACAGACACCTCAGCTTACGCAGCCGAAGGGAGTGTGAGTTGTCACATCTGCCTTGATTGCAATGTCCTAACTTCTGTCAGAAGCCCTAAGCAGGGCCTGGGATGAGGATCAAAGGGCAGGTGCATTTCTCAGCTGAGGTCTTTGCTGAAAAGGGTATCCCAGAGCCTGACTCTGATCCCCATGTCTACCGGGCTCCTACACAGCGGTGACACCTGTCAGCATAAGCGGAGGCTGGGATAGCAAACCTAGTGGGTCGGCCTGGTGGTCGATTTGGGGCTTTGTCAGCTGCACCATGGTGGACTCACTAGCTACTGCCAGAGCAGAAGAGTTGTCAATGTCATCAAATGAGTTTATGCCAGCCCTCGTAGAGGTCCCTTGCAGGTCAGCCAGGTCAGGAAGGGCCGAGTAAGTCAGATAGCCTCCATCCAGTGAGTCTCCTTGGGCGTCCTGCTCTTCCACCTCTGGAAGCTTTCTGCTGGGCCTGGGAGGGTTGGAAGATCTGACCGTGAAATCAAGGAAAGGAGACACCCCAGTATCCTACCGCTGTTAATGGGAGGCCGAGTAGTAGAGTCGTGAGAAAGGAACGCCTCCCCGCAGAAACTACCCTCCTGTTTCAGGGGCAGGGTATGACTGCTAGGGGGATGTACATATAGCCAGACAACAGAAGGGTCTCAGGGTAGAGGCTACAGATCTAAGCTTCTGAGTAACAAACTGAAGGATGGTAGAATAGAAGTCGTGGCTCAGAGTATGCATCGAGGGTTTGAAAGGTGGCTTCGACACTTTTGCATAAATTTTGTGGCTGTTACCTTCAGGGACCTAGTGAACCCAGGATGCCTTTTCAAATGCATCCTCAGCCTCGAGCGATCTCGTGACCTCAGTGCCTCTTTCTCTAACTACTGTGACGTGACGTGACGTGACGTGATAGGTTTCCTAGGTATTCTTTTTCTACAGTGTATCCTCAATGTGGTAAGACCGAGGAGGGAGACACAGCTCTGCCTCTCTCTGTGGATTTAGTAAAAGAAGAGAAGAGGGCAATGCTGAGAATCCCACTGACTAGTCAATTCATGCAGGTCCAATGACTGCAGGTGTCTGAAATGGAGGAGTCCATTAATGAACGGAGACGTGTAACACAGGGAAGACACACGTCGTGGTTCAACGAGATGATTTGTGATTGGAGGAGGGATGAAAGAGATAGGTTTGTCAGTTTCTAATTGTTCCTTGAAATACAGTCCTTCAATTCACCCCTAAAAGAAGCCAAGTTTCTTCAGAGTTACCTGCGGCATAGTGGGTCTTGGCCTTCTTCCTCCTCATGATTCAGTTGATATTCTGGAAAGAAATACAGTCAGCACCAGTGAGTAATAAGATCCCCTCTTTCCATTAGTAATCCAGTGTCTGATGCAATCCAGGTATTCAGGTATGCATAATGTGGGGACAGATTGAGTGAAAGTAATATTGGAAGGTGCCCTCCCGCATTCCCTTGTGGTTACTGCCTGGATTTCGGAGACTGAGCCATTGTGTACGAGATCATCATGACAGTGTCCCCCGTCGGAAATCGGTGTACACACTTTAACTTCTCTGTCCTCACAGATTCTGGGAAGTAAGCCTCCCTCGGTCCTACAAGGAGTACTGCAGTATTCAGCCTCTCTCATCAGAGGCCGAGTTGCGGAAGCCTTCGTGGCACTTTTACACTGAGCCTGAAGAGATGGAAGGCAACTACAAACCCTCAACTTCATGTGAGTCTTTGGGGCTGCACAGAATGTTGCCCCAGTTCATGTGGGGTTGGGGGGAATGCTAAGGCTCAGCTGTGCTTCTGGAAACACACGAACACGGTATCAGTGGAAGTGCTTGTGGTGGGTTTTTGGAGAACCGTTTTGGAAGGCAAGCCATCCTAAAGGACTAGAGAATGGGGCTGAGAAGAGCAAAACCAGTTAACCTTGGACAAGAATGGCAATTGACTGCTTCAGGCTTGGGTTCCTCAAGGACCTGGCTCAGAGATGAAATGGACAGGTTATTAAAGGTGAGAAAAGAAATTTCATCCAAATGAGGTCTGACAGATACCTTCTCTTGTCCTCTTGCTGAGGTGAGTTGAGTGTGTGGTGCCTGATGTGGGCCCCGGGACCCGATGGAGAAGCCAGGGAGACATGGGCATGCCCTGGGAGTAGGAAGAGAGCAACGTCCCCAGACCCACCTGATGTCTGGGCTTAAAACTCAGTTCTAGAGCCCAGCTAAGGGCAGTATGTCTCTCCCAGGCCTGCCCACGGGGATGACCTCTCTGGGCACAGCAGAGGTCCGGGGTACAAAGAATAGGTGATCTGTGTGGGAGTCGTGTTCAGTTGGAGCTTTATCACCTTGACAATGGAGTACTCACTGGCCACTTGCAGAGAGGAACAGACTTGTGGGTTCTCCGGTGAGAAGATGGCGGAGCTCCTGTAAGGCCAGTAGGAGTCAGACATGTCGGGAAGCACTGAGTATGTCAGGTAGCGTTCATCCGGAGTGTCCCGTGAGGTGTCCTGCTCTAGCAGCTGTGTGGTGAGCCTGCAGGGTGGGGAAAACTGAACATTAACCTCAGAGGGATCTGAATGCTATGTCCTGTCTGGCTTTGACAGAAAGCAGAAGGGAGTGGTCCGGAAAGCAGAGAGGTTGAGCCATGAAAGAGAGAGAGAGAAATCTTCTTGTGTTTGTGCGACAAGGTGTGATTGTCACAGGGGTAGCAGATAGGAAGGACAATAAGTGCTCGCTATACAAGCCACCAAACTTGTGAAGAGACTGAATGATCTCTGTGCCGTCCAGCCATGACTCACTACGTACAGAGTCCCAGCATGGCGGCTTTCCCAACCCTTCATTCAAATGGCTTTGAGTTCGGCACGTAGTGGCCAAGCGGCGGCTGCTCTGGGGGTTAGGAGGCCGTCCCCGGGACCTCGGGCCGCAAAGGCCTCTTTCTCTCAATATTGTGGCGCGATAGAGGATGTTGTCTCGTGGCTATGATATTTTCATGCTATGCACACATGTCAGCATGCTAAATCGAACAGGCAGAAAGTAGACATGCAGGTCTGTCTAGAGCACAAAGTGGAGAATGAGTGAGGACAGTGAACCCTCTGACGTATTAGTTCTGACTTCGGGTTCCTCAACTAGAGAAGTACTTCAGAAACTGGGAGCAATCCAAGTAACACAATGAAGACCGAAAACGTGGTGAAAACGGATCATTTCTCATTGACCCAATGGGTAAGAGAGCTCTCTCTATCGAGCACTTTCTGCTTTTCCCTGGTTGCCACTTTGGAATTCATAGCCCCTAAGTATTCAGAATTACCTAGGGGCAACGGAGTCCTGGCCTTTCAGCCCCTCCTGATCCATTTGGTTGTCTGCAAATAAACAGAGAGGAGTTACAGTTAGAAGATTCCCCTTCACAGATGCCCACTCCTATGTCCCATGTAGCTCAGGGCAGAGCTACAAGCAGCGTAATTACAGGCAAGTGTGAGACAAATCATCCCACAGAGCTTAGGTAGGGCCCTGTCACTGGGATTGCTCTCTTGAGTCATTCGACAAATGTCCCTGACGTGCCAGGCCATCCTCACAGCATCCTGTCTTGAGTCTGTGCAAACAACAAACCGATTCTTCTTCCCTGAGATTGTGGGGGAAGCAGTCCCTGGCTGCTTCCTAGAGGGTTGTTGCGGTATTTAGGCTTTTTCCACCTGAAATGCTGTAGGTCAGTGGTTTAACGGAATCAGCCATTGAGATTAAAGGAATGAATGAAATCTATCCAGCATCAAACCAGAATAATCTTCCAAGCTGCAAAGAAATGGGCTGTGTATGGGGTAGGGAAGTTTCAGGATCCTGCCTTGCTTCAGAGAAACATACACTGTACGATACTCAGTGTTGTTTCTTCTTCTCCTGCTTCTTCTTCTTCGTCATCGCTGTCGTCGTCGTCCCCCTCGTGGTCGTAATTTTCTGTAAAGAAATCCAGAATTGTCCCTTCAGCTATTTCCCACATCACTGCTCTAAGCCCTGCGGCTCCAATGGCCCGAGAGACAGAAGTGACTTTGCACAACTAGGGAGTCTTCTGAGTTGAGGGCAGTGTCATTAGGAATTGCTGTGACCTGGGTTTCTGATCCATCAGAAAGGTGTCTCTGATTTGGAGGATCAGCACCACTGAACCTGGGCAACTATTTCTACGGTCTCTTGTTGTCCATATCAGGGGATGCTCGTCCAGGGTCAATCTTGACTTCGGCAAATCGTGTCGTGCAGCATGCCCCCAGTCCCACCGCACGCACAGACTCTGTGCATTCACGGCTGTCACACGGAGCCTCTTCCTTGTCTTCATGACAGGACCACCCCCTGTCCCCCATCCCTCCACCGGGGATTTCATGGATAGCCATGTGGGCTTTGGTGTCTTCAAGGGGACTCTGTCTATAAAAAGTGTTCCAGTCTCAACTGGGTTCCCACCTCCAAGTCCTACTGCATCCAGTACCTCATCCAACTCCACACTGTCAGGGCCTTTCTTTTAGGTGTGAAGTGCGTTCAGTAATTTTCCCATCTGGTGACTACAGTGGCAACAAGTTTGTTTGAAGTACATACCAGATGAGGGAAGAGCTATGGAGAAAGGAAAACTCACTCTCTCCCCTAGGCTTAATACAGACCGGGCTGAGTCTGGGAAGCTCCCACTTCTGCAGGGATCCTTGCAGGCTAACAAGGATCCCTTCTGTCACATTCCCCTTTCCGGGCTCTAACACTGGCCGATGCTTCCTCCTACCCGAAAGGCTGTGTCCCCTCAGGGAGGCAGCAGACAGGTGGACCAGGGCGACGTGCCCCCCCGAGCATTGCTCCTCTCTGCTACCACCTCCCAGTCCTGGTCCTCTCAGGGCCCCACGTGCGATGGGGAACCCAGGACAGCCGCTGCCAAGAGTGTGAGGGCAGGCGGGGCGTCTCTTGGCAGCCCAGGGACTCGGAGCAGCACAGTGCAGTCAGGGGTCTGTGGCCATCTCACCTGGGCTGAGCTTTCGGGCAAGGCACTTGGCCAGCCTGCGTCCCTCAGCCAGTTGCCCTCGCAAGCCCTGCCCTTGGGGATGCTCAGCGCCATCATGGATGAGGAGGGCTTCTAGGTGCTGAACGAGCAGCTGGGAAACCTCTTCCCCTTCCCGCAGCTTCTTATATAAGCGGGTCAGTTCTTTCGCCTGATCTTGCATCAGCAGATGACATACCCTAAGTTGGGAGAACACAGAGAATGTTCTAAAATGCAAAGGTGTGAACAATAGATAAGAGCTTTCATAGAGATTTCTAGCAGAATTTCCCAATGAGCCCTCAAAGCTGGATTCTGGCCTGTGTGGTGACGTGTCTGTGGCAGAGAAAGTAGAAGGTTAATCCAGCCTTCCTCTGGATCAGAGTGTGCTCCTGTTCATGCCCTGGACATCCCGTGTATCTTTCCTCCTGACCTCCAGAGCTCGCTTCAGAGACATGCCCCTTCAGCTGCTCACTCGGGGCACACGCATTTCCCTGGAAAACTCCCTAGGGGGCAGCGTGCCGTGAATGGACACAGTGCCAGACCCAGAAGCGTGGACAGTTTGGCTGGTGTTAACTGGTGTGCCAGGAGAATGGCAGCGTCCAAAAGACAGCATTTGTGGGAAGAGAGGATGGCAGGCTGTCGTCAGCCAGGGCTGACCATGTGAAAGGTAAAGCAAGTGTTGGTCTCGTAAGCTTGTTCATGTGCTCGCTGTGCCAAAGGTCACAAATGGTCCCTTGCCCCTTGAATTTGGTGATGTTGATATCCTTTTTTAAAAAGTTTTTAATTTTTAATTTATTCTTTAGCCTAACAGTCTTCATTATTTTTTCACCACACCCAGTGCTCCATGCAATCCGTGCCCTCTTTAATATCCACCACCTGGTACCGCAACCTCCCACCCCTTCGCCACTTCAATCCCCTCAGATTGAATTCCTTTTTAAAAAAAAGAGAGAATGAGGCTCTGAGTCACTGGAGTCCATCGTTTACCAATCACTGTGGTCTAAATCGTCTTAGGTATGTCTGTATAATGTGCCTGCCATGACGGTTTCTGCCCTTCTCTGGGCCCAGACTTGTTGCTGCCACCAGTCAGAGGGGCCCACGGCATCCCTCCAGCCTCCCACACAGGGCCCTCCTTACCTGAGCTTCTCAGGCAACGTGTCTGCCCGCTTGCCTTTCTCACACAGCACCTTCTCCCCCAGCACGGATTTGATGAGGTCGCTCGACTTTTCACACTCTGAGAAACAGAGATGCCTGCCTCAGTGGAAAGCTGGACATGCTGCTATGCCCGCTGCTTTCAAGGGAGGAGGCAGGCTGCACCCTAGGACAAATAGAACCTGGCAACCGGGCCGTGTGCTGGGAGCTCCACGCCTCATTGCGGAGTGTCCCAACTGCTAGACACTGGATCGCTCCCCGTTTTTGAGGCCAGGAAAGAGCAGTCCCGAGATAGAGAGAGGAGCTCCACTCCATGATTAACTGGTATTTGGCAGAGTCAGAATTCGTATCCCCCGAAAAGCCGCAAGGAAGGCAGGCCCCACTTCCTTCTCCTTGACAGCACGTAGTGTCACCCGCTGTAGTCCTCCCTCCTCCCCACGACCCCGGTGCCGCCTTGACCATCAGCATATTTCCTCAGTGCAGCCAGCTCGGTGCTTTGCCGGTGGGACACCCGAGAGCCGAGACCTGATGGAGTTCCTTAGTCCTACGGCAACTGAGATGAAGGACTGCTACAGGACAGACAGGGTCCTCACAAGACCAGTCATCTCTGGGTCTGCCCCAGGAGTCAAGAACTGGGATGGAAACTCTAAGCCACCCTATAGGTCACTGCTAACATGGGGAGGATGCTAACATACTTGTCTTTGGTTTTCCCATCCTCAGCTAACAGAGGGCAAATTCCCACTTCACCTTTCACGGACTGTGGTCAGAATGAAATTTGTGTTGTCACTGGAAATGGGGCAGAGAGCATCTGGAGAGGCTTTGCATTTCTCAGAAGGAGAACACAGAGCTATGGCTTTGGGGACCAAGACTTGGCAGGACTTACTGTATTTCCGCAGTTGGTTGGCCAGGGAGTAGGCCGTCGCTTCGGATACAAGGAATTTTTCCTTGAGGTCTAGGAAGTCCTGGGTGGATTTTTCCAGCTGTGACCGAAGCTGCCAGTTGACTTCCTGGAGGCTGCTTTCTGCCCCTGCCTCGGACAGAGGGCCAGGATGGGCTGCCATGGCGACCCGTGGCAGTAGAGATAGAACTGGGGACCAAAAAGCAGAAACCCAGACTCACGGTGGGTTAAAAACCAGTGACGCCAAGTTGGTTTAATCAGGACTGAGGGGTGAGGTTACAGGAATCCTTTACTTACTGTTGGGAACAATTGGAGCAACAGCCCACAGTACTTGAGAGACAACCAAGGTTCAAGATGCCAGAGGTGGGAGCCAAAGGCACTGCTCGTATCTCCGACTCCAACCGGAATGACCGAGGGAGCACCCAGAATGCCAGCTACTGGTCTGCACCAGCACTAACTGAATAGAATGTCCAGGGTGTCAGTGGAACCTGGGGAGCCCCTGCCTTCCAGTTGCCGAGGGGCCATGCTGATACACAAGGCTGCCTGGTCTCCCGTGAAGGTGACCGCTGATGGGGCCCACCCCTCAGTGGTCACTGTCAGTCGTTGTCTACCCTTGTGCTGATTCCACAGTTTCCCTCTCTTTCCAAAACAGTGTCTCAGCATAGTGCTCATTATTCGTTCCCTTATGTGTGTAGAATAACGTCAGGCAGAAATAGCGTCCCACGGAGTTTTCTTTGTTCTTTTTCTTTCTCTTTAATTCTTGGAGAGAGAAGGGGGGCATGGGTAGAGGGAGAGTATGTGATAAGGGGCTCGGTGTCAGAACCCGTGAGACCTTGACCCGATCCTAAACCAAGAGTCAGATGCTCAACCAAAGGAACTACTCAGGCGCCCTTCGCAACAGGTGTTCTTAGGGGCTCTCCTGAACTCATCCCACTTCTCAACAGCGGTTCAACAGATCTTAAGGCTTTTCTAGTGAGGGAAATGTCTAAAGTCAAAGCCTATCTGGATGTTCTTCTCCAGGTCTTCTCTAGGTTTTTTTCTCTAGCCATTAAAATACAAGAGAAACATGCTAGCAGTTTAGCCATCTTTAGTTGCTTTGTATTTGAAAAGGTTTTCAAAGTATTCGGCCTTCCTCCATTTACAATACTTTCTTAGCATGTATGTAGTAAATAAAGCTTTTTTTTACAGCAAAAACTAAACAAAAGAAAGCAGAAAACAACGATGAAAGAGCCCCAGACAGATGAAAATAAAAAGCCCCCAGGAAAACAGCAAACAGAACCCAGACTTAGTGTATGCAATGAATCTTGCAAACTGTTTCTGGGGCCCCTGGGGGCTCATCTGGTTAAGCGACTGCCTTTGGCTCTGGTGGTGATCCCAGAGGCCCGGGACCAAGTGAGGCATCAGGCTCCCAGCTCCATGGGGAGTCCGCTTCTCCCTCTGGCCTTCTCCCCTCTCGTGCTCTTTCTCACTGTCTGTGGCACGCTCCGCTCCCCTCCAATACATAAATAGATAAAGTCTTACAAAAGGAGGAAAAGAAAGGGAAGAAAACGGTTTCCTGTCCCAAGTCTGTCAGTATTCTTCTTACTGCAAGTCTGTGTTAGGTAGACTTGTTTTCCCATTAGGTGCACATTTCATTTCCGTTTCCTTAGCTATTTACCTAAGAGTGGGATTGCTGCGTCATACGGGACCCTGTGTTTAACTTTTTGAGCAACTGCCAGCCTCTTTTCCAAAGCAGAACAGGGACACCCTTTTACATTCCCACCAGGAATATGTAAGAATTCCATTTCTCTACAAGCTTCCCGACACATGTATTGATTGTCTCTTTGCTTGAAGTCATGGTAGTGGGGCTGACGTGGGATCTCACTGTGCTTTAGATGTGTATTTCCCTAGGGACTAATGAAATTGAGCATCTTTTCCTGTGTTCATTGTTGCAATGGTATTGTCCTTTTGAGAAAGTCTACTCAAGCTCCGTTCCCCATTCCTATATTGGCTGTCTTTTTACCAACTGCTGAGTTATAGGAGGGTTCTTTACATGCATTGTAGATAGCAGACCCCACTTTTCACTTCACTTCCTCGATAGTGACCCTTGAACCAAAAAGCTTTTAAGATGATGAATTCTAGTTTATCTGTTTATTTTTGGGTTGCTGGTGTGGTTTTGCAACCAGCTTCCAACCCCAAATCATGAAGATGTAGAAGTCTGTGTTCCTCAAAACATGGCTTTTGAAAGAGAGCTTGCCTGCCTTTTAGTAGTTGCTGGACATTATTTAGTAATGCCTGTTGAGTGTTGATTGATATTTCTCTCAATGGATAGTCTTGCGCCTGTTTTCCCACCTGTGGAGCGTGCCAAGGCCTGTAACAGAGATTTTGGAAATGATATCTGTGAACATCCTGGCTTAGATTCAGGGGTGAATCCTGGTTCTGCAGTGGAGCTGGTCTTAAACTCAAGCACATTTGTACAAATTGCTCAGGCCGTTTCGAGCTGAGTCGTTGTTGATCTTTCTGAGGAACACTTGTGTGCTAGTCCAGATCGTGTAGGGCCAGAGTGGACTTTCTCAGTGGCCTCCACACGGAGAAGACTGCCAGGATTGGACCTCGTCAAGACTTTCATCTCGGGTCTACTGGAATGGAAAGTAGACCTGCTTCAGGGTTTTGGGAACGTTGTTCCATGCAAGTTGGTTCCTCTCCTTTTTTTTTTTTTTTTTCTTTAATGTGTACATGATTTCTTTCTGGAAAAGGGGAAAGGATATTTATTTCCAAACAGCCTGTCTGTTCTTTGTCAGTGGTCTGTCTGTGCTTTTGAAAACGTGTCAAGGAGAATTCCAGGTCAACTATCTTCTATGCAAAAAGTATAGTTCCTGTACAGTATCAGGTGATCATACTTAATATTAGGAACTATCTTGTAACTCAGATGGTATCGTTTCCTGATGAGAAAAAAAAAATACAAAGAACACCAAGCTTCCCAAGATCTTTGTCACAGGTCCCAGGTCACAGCTGTAGTGAAGTGAGGAGCGAGCATTTGAAACCTTTTCTGGAGGCACCTGTTTGGCTCAGACAGATCAGCATGCAAGTCTTAATCCCTGTTCAAGTCTGGATTTCAGGACTGGAACCCCATGTTGGGTCCTGCTTAAAAAAAAAAAAAAAAAGAAAAAGAAAAGAAAAGAAAAAAGAAACCAGTGTAGCCAGTATCCCATTGGGTTTTCCTATGCTTATGAAGCAATTACCATATGCTATGGTATCTCGTTGTATACTGATTTCTTTCCTTCACGGCTAAAGAGTTGTGTCTCTTCGTGGGCTAGTATTAGAACCAGTGGTACATCTTGTTTTGTGAAGTTTCATTTCGAGTCTTTTGGCCATTTCTTTTATTCTTTTGATGATCTCCTCAGACTAGATGATACCCAATTCTGGAAAAAAGTCCTTTGTCAGAGAGAAACATGCTTCTATACTGGGCCTTCCATTTATATTCTCTTGAGGTTGAGATGAAGATAAATAAATTCATTTTCGTATCCCCAGAAATGATGCATTGCCTCTTTTGACCTTGCAAATCATATGGTTGATTTTGGGGGGAAATATCAAAACCACTTATTGAGTTTCAGGGTATGAAAGGTTGTTTTTGTATTTTAAAGTGTTTCTACAGGGACGCTGAGATATAATTTCCATGCAGTAAAGTGTATGTAATTAAAGTCCTACGTCTATTAAGTTTGAGCATATATATGCATCACCCCGGTAGTGGAGGCATCTATCGCCCCCACAAGTTTCCTTGTCCTTCTAGCATTTCCTCCCTCCCATTTGCACGTCAGGAAAGCATTGATTGGCTTTCTGTTACAGTAGAATTATTTGCAATTTCTAAGGTTTTCTCTTAACACCATCGTATGCTATGTAAATTATTTTGTTTTGATGTTTTCTGGCTCTGAGGTATTATCAGAGCAAAAGAACATGTCTTCCCATAGCGTTATGTAAGCGACGAGATTACTCTGCGAAACCGCATAGTATTCCATGAGCTTGATATGTCACAATTTGTGGTGGTCATTCCTCTGTGGATGGAGATGAATGACAATTAGAAATAGTCAGTAGCTTTTTGGGAATGTACCGTTTCTTTTTTCATTTGAGTGGAATGGGGGTGGTCTATGGTAGGTATAGGTTTAATATTTTGAAGAATTTCTGGACTGTTAGGGTGCCTGGGTGACTGAGTGAGTTAAGCATCTGACATGGATTCTGGCTCAAGTCATGATCTCATTGGTGGCGAGACAGAGCCCCAGGTAGGGCTCTATGGTCAGTGGGAGTCTACTTGAGCTTCTGTGCCTCTCCCTCTCTCTCTGCCCCTCCCTCCACTCACTTTTAGTCGCTCAGTCTTTAGTCAATCAAAGATACAAAAAAATAAGAATTTCCAAACTATCTCTGCAGTGGTTGTAGAATTTAAAATTCCCATGCGCAGTGTATGAGAAATCATAGCAAGGAGGTGACTTTGCTCCTTGCTATGACTCCTTGCTATGGCTCAGAATGGAGATTCCATTCATTTTTGCCATTTTCATTGACAGATAGTGGTTTAAATTTCCATTTTCCTAATAACTAATGATGTAGGTCGTGCGCTATTCTTCCATTTCTTCCATGTGTATTCTTTGCTAAAGTGTTTTTACAAATCTTTGAATCCATTTTATTGTATGTCCTTTTTGAAAGGTTTTATTTATTTATTTGCAAGAGAGGGAAGGGGAGCAAGAGCAGGGCTGTTGGGTAGGGTGAGGAGGCCAGAGGGAGAGGAGAAGCACACACCCTGCTCAGCGGGAAGAGTGATGGAGGGGTCGGGGGTTAGACCCCACGACCCTGAGATGGTGACCTGAGCCAGAGGCAGCCACTTCACCAACTGAGGCACCCAGGCCCTTTTCTTTGACCCGTTTAAAATTGGATTGTTTGTCTTCTTCCTATTGACTTTCTTTTTTAAAAAAAATTAATTAATTTATTTTCAGCATAACCGTATTCATTATTTTTTCACCACACCCAGTGCTCCATGCTATCCGTGCCCTCTATAATACCCACCATCTTGTACCCCGACCTCCCACGCCCCCTGCCCCTTTAAACCCCTCAGATTGTTTTTTAGAGTCCGTAGTCTCTCATGATTCACCTTCCCTTCCAATTTACCCCAACTCCCTTCTCCTCTCTAACTCCCCATGTCCTCCATGCTTTTTGTTATGCTCCACAAATAAGTGAAAAACCATATGATAATTGACTCTCTTTGCTTGACTTTTTTCACTCAGACTATGAGCGTTCATTCAGTGTTCTCTTAGGAGACCTTCAGCAGGTATGGAAATTACACCTAGTTTCTCTCTATGTGTGACATGGCTTGGGTTCTCTCACCAATGTCTTCTGAAACACCAATGTTTTAAATTGTGATACAGTCCAGTTGATCAATTTGTTCTTTCATTAGTGAGAATTTTGGTATCATATCTAAGAAAACAATGGCCAGGGCCTCCTGGGTGACTCAGTTGGTGAAGTGTCTGCCTTTGGCTCAGGACATGATTCCAGGGTCTGGGAACCAGCCCTGCATTGGGCTCCTTGTTCAGCAGGGAGCTTGCTCTTCCCTTTCCCAGTGCTTCTACCCTGTTTGTGCTCTCTCACTCTGCTCCATAAATAAATAAAATCTTAAAAAAAAAGAAGAAGAAAAAAGGAATAGAAATGCTTCTCAGCAACATCTGGCATTGTCTTTTGTACAGAATCACACTCATTCGTGCAAAATGGTCCCTGGTTTGGCAAACATTGCCCTGCAGACTAGTCACATTGATGACCGTTTTATGGGCTTATGAACCGTGCATGTGTCTTCTTTGGGAACATGTGTATCCGAGTCTTATGCTCGCTTTGTATTAGCAGCGTGTTCCTTCTGCCCATTCAGTGAGTTCAAAGTACCCTTATGTCTTGCGTATGGGAGTCCTCATTGGGTATTTATCTGCAAATATTGTCTCTTTATCAGTGTCTTCTCTGTTCCTTTTCTCAGTGGTAATGTTGGATGCAGCAAGGTTGTTCATCTTAAGTTTTCTTGTTACATATTTTACTCTTGCTCCAGTGACAGAACTCTTCACTAAATGCAAAGTCCTGACCATTTTCTGTTGCGTAATCATCTTGAATGATTGCTATGGCTCTTCTCCTTAAGTCTGTGGCCATTTTGAGTTCATGGCTGCGAAAGGGGTGGTTTTCCACAACCACTGTAGGGGAAGTTTGTCCTGATAGGGGCAAGAGAACCGTGAGGTAGCTTGTGGTCCTGAGTTAGTCTCCCCCAGGCCAGGAAAGGGGATGTCACCCTCCTGTACCTCTTCATGGGCATCTGAGTGCCTTTGGGGAGGAGAGTTAGGTGGTCCTAGTGGTCATATTCGGCACTTACACCCCATTCTCTCAGACTGGGTAACTGGGTACAAAGTAGCTCCAGGAGCCCGGGGCGTCCTAGTCAGAGGTGTCTTTAGGAGCACAGACACACTGAGAGCCAGAGAGGATTACATGGAAAGGATAAAAGAGAACCCCGGGGATGTAGTATGGTTTACTATAGGGTCTTCCTTCAGTGGGGTGGGAAATAGGACTCCCACACACCAGCAACTCAGGAAACATGCCCAGAGGAAGTAGGGCAGATGGAAGGCAATTCCCAGAGTTTGATCTATTTTTGCCAACATGAAAATCATGATATGTGCCTGGGTATCAAATGTGTATGAAAGGACACATGGCGGGCTCAACTCTTCACCTCAGAGACCTCACGTTGGTGATGGAGACTAGCTAAAAAACAAAAACAAAGACACACACAGAAAAATCAAAACACAAAAAAAACAAATAAAAGAAATAAATAGGTGCGTGCATCAGGAATCCAGAAATACCCCCGTGCCCCCCTCCTCTCCCAGGAAGGAAAGGATGTGGTCAGGATGATGGGAGGCTCAGTTACTAAAGCGGCTGCCTTTAGCTCAGGTCATGATTGCAGGATCCTGGGATCAAGCCTCACATGGAGACCTTCCTTGGCAGAGAGCCTGCTTCTCTCTCTCTCCCTCGGCCTGACACTCTGCTTACTTGTGCTATCTGTCTGCCAAAAAAGTAAATAAAACCTTTTAAAAAATAAAGACAGGAAGGAAGGAAGGAAGGAAGAAAGACAGTCAGACAGACAGAAAGAAAGAACAAAAGAAAGAATGAAAGAACGAAAGAACGAAAGAACGAAAGAAAGAAAGAAAGAAAGAATGGGGAAGCTTGGTCCTTGCAGTTCAAGAGCCATTCTGAGCCTGTGGGGAATCCTAATTATTGGTCTGTATTTCCCAAGAGAAACCCAGAGACCCTACCATTTTAGTATTTGCTGGGTTTTCCATGTGCACTCAGAAGTGCACTGGCTGAATAAAGTTGGCACACTAAGAACAGAAGGAGACCAAGAAACAGAATGTTCCCTGGATGCACCACATTATTGTCTGCCCTCACTGCAGTCTCACTGGAAATGGGAAAGGGCAATTGAAATCCCTGGTATTCAACACAGGTTTGGAAAAAAAAAAAAATGGAAGGTTTGGGTTCACAGTTTAAATTACTGTATTCTCAGTTTGAATCTGAAGGCAAGTGGAAACCCTGTTGAACATTTTCTGACTTCTGTGGTGGAGATAAGGGCTAACACAGAAAACAGCTCTACACATCAGAGTAACTTTGGTAACTTAGTATCTTTCCATTGACATGGTTTTCTTTCAATCTTCTGATCCCATGGTCTCCTGCTTGAGTCTACACATATTTGTGCAACAAAGATGATGTCAATACCATACGTAAAATCTGTACCCCCGACTGTCACAGTGCTCATACCTAATGGTACATCGGGTCCATTTCTAAGTGCCTGTAGCTACGTTATGGCTGACTCCAAAGGCAGCCCATTGTACCATGTGTAGACTTCTCTCTGGCCCCACCTCCAGGGTCAGCAGTACCTCAGAGCTGTCTCCATTCCTGCGGAAGGATGTAGGTCAGGTAGAGAAATGGAGGGTGGTCTAGGCAACAGGAACAGGAAAGTAGGCCCCTAAGCTGGTTGATTCCAGAGAGGACAATTGCATTGTTGTTGGTTTTGTTTAGAAGTTTTTATTTATTTTTTCATTTCCTTTCAGTGTTCCAAAATTCATTGTTTATGTACCACACCCGGTGCTTCATGCAATACGTAGCCTCCATAATACCCACCGCCAGGCTCACCCAGTGTTTTTAAAAAGCATGTAATTTCCTTATTTGAGAGAGAGTGCTTGAGAGAGCAGGAGTGGTGGCCAGGGGGAGGGTGGGTGAGAAGGACAAGCAGAGTCACCACTGAGCAGGGAGCTCGACATGGGACCTATCCGAGGACCCTGGGATCCTGACCTGAGCCAGAGATGGAACTTAAACAAATGAGCCTCCCAGGTATCACTTGAAATAATTAAAAAAAAATTTGCTGCACTTAACATGCAGCATGTATTAGTTTCATGTCAAATGTTGGTGTTGATTTTTATGTCTTCTTTTTTGAGATCTTCTTTCCTCCTTTCTTTCTTTCTTTCTTTTTTTTTCTCTTTCTTTCTTTGCTTATTGTGTATAAGAAGGTTGCTGGGCATTGGGAGAGGGAGAAAGAAGGCAGATAGAAAGAAAGAGTAAGAGAAGGAAAGGAAGAAGGAAGGAAGGAGGGAAGGGAGGATGGAAGGAAAAAAAGAAAGGGAGAAAGAGAAGGGAGAGAGGGAGGAAGAGAGAAAATGAAAAGGTAAGAATGGAAGGAAGGAGGAAGGGAGAGGGGAAGTATGGTGGAAGGGAGAAACAGAAAGAAAAGGACAGAAAGAGAGAGAGAGAGAAAGAGAAAGAAAGAGAGAAAGAAGAAAGAGGAAGTACCCAGGTCAGTTTTCCTTGTGAACATCTAGTGAAGATCCTGTTCAGACAACCCGGAAGCTAGTGAGCCCTGGGAAGGCCCCTCTCTGGCATGCGCTCAAGAGGGTGTATCTGATGTGTGTAGAACTATTTAAGGAACCAAATTTAGAATCCATTGATTAATACGGCCGCATTTCCTAGAAGTGGTCACATCAGCTGTGCAAGCATGGCCATGGGAAATCACCCCCAAAGAGCTCCATGGTGTGCACCTGGGTGGCTCAATGGTTAAGTGTCTGCTTTTGGTTCAGGTCAGGATCTCAGGGTCCTGGGATCGAGCCCCACATCAGCCTCCCTGCTTAGTGGAATGCCTGCTTCTCCTTCTGCCAGGCCTCCTGCTTGTGTTCCCTCTCTCGCTGTGTGTCTTTTTCTGTCAAATACATAAACAAAAGTTAAAAGAAGAAAACTCAGAGATAATACATTCTTGTCTGGGTCAGAGCGTGTCATCCTGTGGGAAGCAGGTTCCTGCAGTTAGTGTTGCCGGGATCTCAGGTGCTTTGCTGGTACCTCAGAATTTGACCCTTGAAAATGTGAGTAAACTTGATATTGCGTATGATTTATGATTTGGGGGACCGGTTTAGGAATACACCCCTTTATGTCATTCCCATATTTGTTGGATGTGTTCTTATGGAATGCTCTGAAGTTCTTGCAGTAATTTGCATCGGCCACAGTTAAAGCAGGATAATGTGTGCACAGAGTGACTGGTGGATCATGGATTTTGGGGCCGTGATGGCCAAATCTGTTGCTGAGGTAGCTTCCAAAACCATGTATCATGCCTTTGCATGTGCCTCTTTGCAACTGGAAAAGCCCCAAGGCATATTGGCCTGCTCCTTTGTGGACCTTGCCATCAATTCCCTGGAGGTTCAGGAGCATAAGAGCTCTCAATCTCTTCTTTAAGTTTTGATTTATGTAGTTGACAGTGACAGAGAGAGAGAGAATTGAAGGAGGGGAGCAGCAAGGGAGAGGGAGAAGCAGGCTCCGTGCTGAGCAGGGAGCACAATGCAGGGCTCGATCCCAGGACCCAGGGGTCATGATGTCAGCTGAGGCCAGACGCTTAACTGACTGAGCCGCACAGGCACCCCCTCAGCTCTTACTAAATCCCAAACCTCATCTTTCGTAACTCAGTATCTTGTTTGGTACAATTTCCACAGGCAGGGTCTGCAACTCGGGGGCACTTCTTGGAAAGCAGCAGAGGGAACAGGGTCTGGTGCTCTCACAGGAGAAATGACTCCTAATCAGCAGACAGATCTGTCACCTGAAAATAAGTCAGAGCGCGCACAGATGTGAGAACCACCAGATAAGGAGATGAAACCATTTATTTTAATAGTTTTCCATCACTTGAAAATGAAAAATAGATCAATGGAAAATATGAACAAGGCCCTATGTATCTTTAAGAGAGGAAAACGACGATGTGTGAAAGGCAGTGTACTGCAAGCGATTGACAGCATTAGAAGATGCAGAGTAAGACTATTGATAGGACCGTATTGACTCTGTAGGTCTCTCTGTAGTATTGCAGTAGGAACTACAGTTAATCATCCTTACATGCACACAGGGGCTTTTCCCATGAGGTCTTTACTCGCCTACAGCAGTGTTTTATACTTTTCAGCAAACAAGTCTTACTTCTCCTACAATGAACTGATGCCTGAATATTTTACTGTTTTTGGTGCTACTGTAAGTGGCATTGCTTTCTTAATTTCCTGCTCAGTTTGTTCCGTGGTTGTGCATAGAAACACAAGTGGTTTTTGTATAGCTGCTACCCTGCAACCTTATGGAATGTGTGTATGGACTCTAATATGCTTGTGTGTGGATGCTTTGAAAATTTTCTGTATTTAAGCATGTCCTTTGTAAGTAGAGATGCAGGTTGACCCTTGAAGAATTGCAGGGTTAAGGGTGCTGACCCTCAAAGAGAAAAGCTCTGTGTTTAAGTTTTGACATGCCATGACTGAGGTAGTAAGAGTCACCTCTTACTACCTTACTGAAGACGTAAGGAGATGATTACGTGCTCTTGTGCAAGTCTGTGGACTCTAGACTGTATCCATCAAACAAAGTAAGCAAGAGGAAAGAAATGTTATAAGGACAATCATAAGGAAGAGAACACATTTTTAGAGTAGTATGCTTAGTTGAAAAAAAATGCACCTGTTCGTCACCTGTACTTGCGGTTCCAGCCTGCGGTGTAAAAGGTCAACTGTGGTTTTGTTCCTTCCTTCCCACAAGTCTTTTTTCTCACTTTCCATTTTGAAAGATTTTCTGGCCGAGTCTAGAATTCTGTCCCTCTGCCTGGGGACACGCCTGCATTTTGCCCGCAGGGAAGAGCAGCGACAGATGCGAGGTCCCCTCAGGCCTGGAGCCTTGGATCAGCACTCATAGGGATAGAAAGAGTAGCGGGAGCCCTTGCTCTTTGCACACCGACTCCTACTGGAAGGAACGCAGTGTCCCCAGAGGCCCCTGTACAGAATGCTCAGGGCTTTGGAGCTGCCCCAAGCAAGAGGCCAGAGGCCATCTCTCCCTCTCACTTTCCCAACTTCTCTTCTCTCTTGCCTTCCACACTCCATGTTGCCAACTCATCCCCCCCATCCTCCTGCTCCTTGTCAGCATTCCAAGGACATGCCTCTCCCTGCCACCAGCATCCCAGGCTGAGGCTGTGGAGCTCTTCTGGGTGGGGAGCTCAGTGCTGTTCCAAGACTTGCCCTCTCGCTGTTTCTCCCATGCTTGCTTGAATCTAAATCAGCTGCCTGTCCCAGACTTCTAAACATTTTTGCCAACAAGAAAATAGTGGATGGGCATCTGGGTGGCTCAGTGGGTTAAGCCTCTGCCTTCGGCTCAGGTCATGATGTCCGGGTCCTGGGATCGAGTACCACATCAGGCTCTGTGCTCGGCAGGGAGCCTACTTCCTCCTCCTCTCTCTCTCTCTCTCTGCCTGCCTCTCTGCCTACTTGTGATCTCTGTCTCTCAAATAAACAAATAAAATCTTTTAAAAAAAGAAGAGTAAAAAGAAAATAGTGGAGGTTGTGTGTGTGCTTGTGCGTGTGTCTGCGTGTTGCCTTGGAAATCATAAGGTGCTGGATCAGGAATCTGGAGTTCCTCCCTCAGGAATGGATAGGGGAATGATCTTGGTCCTTGCAGATCAAGAGCCATTCTGAGCCCTGAGAGAATTCTAAATGTTGGCTGACACTTCCCAAGATCAACCCAGACGGCCTATACTTTGGGCATTTGTTGGGGTTCCTGTGTGTCGTCAGAAGTCCCCTGGCCAACCAAAGGTGGCACACTAAGTACAGAAGTAGACCAAGAAGGAGAATATTCCCTGGAAGACCACATTACTCTCCTCCCTTACGGCAGTCTCTCTCTGAAAATGGGAAGGGGCACTCAAAAGACCTTGCATTCAGTAGAGGATGGGGAGAAAAAAGTGTATCGTTGGGGTAACAGTTCAAGTTACTGTATCCTTAGACTCTATGTGAGGCCATGTGGAAAAGCTACTGAACAGTTTCGTGGGCTATGCCCAAGGGTAGGAGGGGTTAATGGAGACTGCGCTTACACAACTCAGTGTAATTGAGCACCGTAATATCTTTTCCTCTTCACATGGTTTTTCTTCCATTTTGTCTGAGGCCAGGCATGAATCTAAACATATGTGTAAGAAGTTCATATCAGAAAAGGTGTACAAAGCCCACAAGCCTTAATTGGGCGGTACTATATCCTCATGGTGCTCTAGGCGGTCTTCAGACTGTACGTAGCCACATCATGGCTGACTGTGAATGCAGTCCCTTTCTGGGTATGTGTGTTCTTGGTGTAGGCTCTCCCCCGCCCCAGCCCACAGGTTAAGCGGTCCCTCTGAGCTGGGTGTGTCTCTGGGGGAAGCATGTTGTTCCAGTAGGTAAGAAGGGGAAATGGGGGGATGGGGATCCAGCAACAAGAAAGCATGCTCATAAGTGGGTGGGTTGTAGAAAGAAAGGAGCATGCTATTTCCTCTAACAATATGCATAGCTCTCTGTCAGAAATCTGGCCCTGATGAAAGAGCAATGCTGGGAGAAACCGGTGTACCCTTTGTCAGGAAATACTTGAATTCCTGCTGATCTATCCGCTGTGCCTAAAAACTCCCCCTAGACAACTTGGGGAAGAGAGGAGAAACTGTGTTCCTTTTAGGTGTTATGATTTCCCTTCAGCGGGGTTGGCCAGGGAAAGAAATCTATTCAGGGTGAGAATCTGGGAGAAGATACTTTCAAACGATATATCCGATGAAGGGCTAGTATCCATAATCTAGAAAGAACTTATCAAACTCAACAGCCAAAGGACAAATAATCCCATCAAGGAATGGGCAGAGGATGTGAACAGACTTTTCTCAAAGTGGACATCCAGATGGCCATCAGGCACATGCTTAAGGGCTCCACGTCACTCAGCATCAGGGAAACTCAAATCCAAGCCAGAATGTGATCCACCTCACACCAGTCAGAATGGCTAAAAAAGAAACAAGTCAGGAAATGATGGATGCTGGCCAGGATGTGGAGAACGGGGCACCCTCCCACGGGTTTGGTGAGAATGCAATCTGGTGCAGCCACTCTGGAAAACAGCATGGAGGTTCTTCAAAAAGTTGAAAATAGAGCTACCCTGTGACCTAGCAATCACACTCCTGGGTATTCACCCTAAAGATAAAAATGTCCTGATCTCAAGGGGCATGTGCACCTGAATGTTTATAGCAGCAGTCCTCACAATAGTGACACTAGGAAAGAACCTTGATGCCCATCAACAGATGAATGGAAGAGGAAGAGTTGGTATTTGTATGTATATTTGTGTATACACACACACACAGATACACACACACACACACACACACACACACACACACACACACATACACATACCCGCACCATGGAATACTATGCAGCCATCAAAAGAAATGAAATCTTGCCATTTGCCAGGACATGGATGGAACTAGACGGTATTATTTTGAGCAAAATAAGTCAGTCAGAGAACGACAGTTATTATATGATCTCCCTGATAGAAGGTTCTTGAGAGGCAGTGTGGGTGGGTTTGGGGAGTAGGGAAGGAAAGAATGAAACAAGATGGGATCAGGAGGGAGTCCAACCATAAGAGACTCTTAATCTCACAAAAGAAACTGAGGGTTGCAGGGATGAGGGTTGCAGGGAGAGGGTGGTTGGGTGATGGACATAGTGGAGGGCATGTGCCATAGTGAGTGCTGTGAAGTCTGTAAACCTGGCGATCAGAGACCTGTATCTCTGGGACTAATAGTACATTGTATGTTAAAAAAAAATAACAAATAAAAAATAAATATTAAAAATGGATAAAGGACCTGAATGGATATCTTTCCACAGGATCATGGAAATGCAAGTCAAAACCACAGTGAAATATTATTATGTCACAGTTAATATTGCTACTATAGGAGAGAAAAAAGAAAACCAGTGTTGGCAAGGTTATGGGGACCATGGAACCCTTGTGCACTGGTAGAAAGGTAAACTGATACAGCCATTTTTTTTTTCTCAAAAAAGAATGAAACTATAATTACCCTGTGATGCAGCAATCCCAGTTTGGGGTGTATATCCAAAGGAAATGAAACAGGATTTCAAAGAGACATCTGCACCCCATGTTCACTTCAGCATTGTGCACTGTTGCCAAGACACTGAAACAACCTAAGTGTTGCATGGGTGAAGATTATGTGGGTCATGGACATGAAAAGTCTAGCGAAAAGAATATAGTCAATGATATTGTAATACCACGGTATAGTGAGAGATGATGATTACACTTACTGTGTAATACTGAGTAGTGTATGTAATTGTCAAATAACTGTGCCGTACACCTGAAACTAATATAAGATTGTATGTGCATTATACTTTAATGTTAGAGAAAATGTGAATGTTATTTGGTTATGGAAAAGAAGGAAATTCTGCTATTTGTGTCAACATGGATGTAACTGCAGGACATTATATTCAGTGAAAAAAGTCAGAAAGAGAAAGACAAATACTGAGTGCTATCATCTATCCATGGACTTAATAAAAATAAAGAAGTCAACTCACAGAAGCAAACAGTAGGATGATGGTTACCAGTGGCTGGGACGTGGGGCACATGGAGAGATATTGGTGTAAGGAGAAGAACATTCAGTTATAAGATGAATAAGTTATGAGGGTCTAAGGTATAGCATGGTGACTGTAGTTATAATACTGTATTATGCTCTCGAAACTTGCTAAGGAAATAGATCTTAAGCTTGCTTACCAAAAAAAAAAAAAAAAGGAAGGGAAGAAAGAAAAATTTTCAGGTGATTGTGAGGTGATGTGCTCATTAATTTGCTTGCAGTAATCATTTTATAAGGAATATGTACTATAAGTCATCAGATTGTACACTTTCAATATATGTAGTTTTATGTGCTTATTATACCTGAAAAAATCTGGGAAAAATATTTGCAATGGTAAATACGAGGTTATGAGAATTTTGCCACCCTTCACTATAACTAATAAAAGTAATGCTTCTAGTTGGTAAAGCATGCAAGCAACCGACCAGACAGGTGCAATAGGCGGAGCCCTCCCTTGTTACCTTTTCCCTTCTCCAAGCCCTCCTCCAGGCCCACAGCTTGCCCCGCCCATCGCACCCTCCTGGCCAATAGCCAGCCGGCGGCCAGGCCGGAAGTGATGTGGACAGCCGCCAAGGTTTGGGCCTCCTGTGGCTTCTGAGGCCTCAGTGGGAGCGGGGCGTGGAAAACTAGCTCTAGAAAATGAAAGCTGTAATAGTAGGAAGAAGAACAACGACCGAAAGCCTGGTGGAATAACGCGAAGGGTAGAAGCTGGGAATCAGAGCCCAAATTGTAAGAGAACAAATGGAGAAGACAGATAGCGCCCGAAGGTGTGTGTGGTAGGTCCAGGTGTGAGGAAGACGGTTTGCAGCGGCACAAGAGATGGGATGCAGGTGTCCCGCTCAGCAGGGGGACGGCGTGGGGACCAGCATCCCACGGGGTCGTGGGAAGAGGGAGGGAGCGAAGGGAGGGCCTGAAAGGAGACCCCAAGAGCCCGCGGAGTCCTGGATGCCTTGGCGGCGCCAGGCGCCATGAACCCTGGGAGCTCGGCCTTTGGCCCCGATTCCTGAGGAATGCAGTGGGGGCCCCATACAGTTCAATAGGGCGGGGTGGTGAGCTCTTGAGACTGACTGATCCCTGAAGCAAATATAGCGTTTCCTTCTGCAGCCTGTCCTCTTGCCGCCCACTCAAGCTCCCGGTTCTATGATAGCACGTGGCTGGCTGTCGTTTGCCTGATTTGATTTTTGAGCTCAGTGTCTGCTGAGCTGATGCACTTAGGCAAGGAGGAGGAGTCCAGCGTGGCAGCTTGGGGCTAGAGACGGCAGAGAGCACCAGTGCCTGCCTCTGGTTGGGTCATCAGAGAGCTCACTCTTCTTTTATGGGGAGGGCTGGAGCTCTCAGCCCAGCTGGGAGCTAATCCCAGGCCTTCTTAAGCTATACTGTGCTACACGTTCTCTCTTAGCTAGCTTCTTTCCTAACTTATCCTCAGTGGCTATTTTGTTTTTATTCTTCTGTCATGTTTAAAAGATTTTCTTCATTTACTTGAGGCAGAGAGCGAGACGGAGCCCCAGAGCAAGCCTGCAAACAGCGGGCATAGGCCAAGGGCAAGGGCAAGGGAGAGAATCTGAAGAGGTCCTTTCACTGGGCCCTGTGGGGACCCCGAGATCATGACCTGAACAGAACCATGAGTAGGAGGCTTAACTGGATCAGCCTGCAGGGGCTGCATATTTTTAAACATTTTGTCAAGATTTTACGTTGAAGTGATCTCTGTACCCAACGTGTGGCTCCAGCTCTCAACCCTGAGATCCAGAGCAGTCTCTGTGTCAGCCAGGGCTGGGGAAATCTGCCTGAACACCGAGGTTCATGTTCGTTACTAATGGCATGGGTAGAAAGGGTCTTTTTATTATTTCATTTTATTTAAATGTATATTATATTATTTATTTTATTTTATCTCAATTTTATTACTTTTATTTTATTTCAATTTTAATTTGTTTCTGTTTTAGGATTAAAACAACTTCTGTGTTTCCAGAGCCTGGGCATCCCATAGACAGTATCACCTTTACTGCTGATGCTGGGTTTTGAGAGCTGTTCATTCCTGGGACGTGGGTGTTCATTCCTTTCTGTTGAATTTCCAGGAACACATTTCTCATTGACCTCGCTAGCTTTTTTATTCCTTGCAGACAGAAAGTGACACACCCAGTGTGTACACACTCAGAGGCCGTTTCCTAGGATCTGGAGTTTGGGGAGGTGATGTGGGGGGAGCCTGGAAAAGAGGCGGGGTTTGATCTCTACTGAACACTATTAGCACTGGCAATTCTATGATTGTAGTCAAGACGTCATAGTCATTTTCCTAGGAAGAGAGACGGTGTTTGGTTTGTGGGTTGCGTTGTGACCTTGTTTTTGTCTGTCCTGAGCAATATTGTCAGATGGCCTTGTTTTGTCTTGTTTTATCAAGGTCTCCAAGCAGCGTTGTCGGAGGTTGATATTCTGCAAGCATGATTATTTACTTACAAGCATGAGAAAATACAGAAAATACAGGCTGGGAGTGTCCGTTGCGGTGTGAGAGGCTGGCCTTGTTCGTTGTCTCTAGAAATCCCTAAAGCAGAAGAAAAAAAGAGAGAGCTCGGATCTTAACAGTTGTAGCTGTAGCTGCAAACCTGATGGGAAAGTATGACTTTGGCTGTGTCTTGAGATTCCTGTGTCTCAGTTTCTCGATTCACAATGGCTCAAAGGGACTTGTTCCTGCATGGGTTGTCCCAGGTGTGAAATCGACAGGGGAGGAAGGTTGATAAGAGCCAGAGGCCCGGATGGTGGTACACAGCGCTTTCGTGGATTCCCACCCCTCCGGGGCTATCGGGTCAAGAACGGCAGGCACAGGCATGTGCTCTCCTGTCCAGCCTGGGTCCTCCAATCACCTATGGCTTCATTATATTTACATGGTGGTTTCAGTCCCCCAGTGGGGTCAGATTGCAATGACAGGTCCAGAAAGAACTGGGTTAGGGCCCGGCCTGCCCTTACTGACCAGTAGTTTGAGTTCCTTAGATGACTGGAGACAACGTCAGCTGAGACCACCTTAGCTATGACCCATACTCTGTGAGACAGGAAAAGAAAAGACACTGCTCAGCCCGATGCATTTGCCATCTCGAGGCCTTCCTGCTCTCCCATCTTGAGGGTGTACTTACTGTAGATCACCCGGATTGTAAGCCAACTGAGTATAACCTGTAGGGGTGTAGAATTGTGACAAAAGCATATTCCAGGGGAAATTCCTTCTGGCCATTTTTGTTTTCAGGGTGGAATCTCGATTGACCGGTGTCCCCTGATATTCAGAGGTGGGTTTCCGGAGGGGGAGTGAGGAGCCTGGACAGGGGAGTTTGCAGCCAAGGCCTGGCTGGGGGCTCTGCTGCTGTCAGCTGGTGGGGGAAATTCTCCTAATTTCTGTGGGCCTCAGTTTCCCCATGTGTAAATTACAGTTGATATTCAAATTCTCCCAAGTCCCTTCCTGCTCCAGTGTCTGCACGTGCACGAGGGACTGAGGTGCCTGTTACGGAGTCCTGGGGACTGGAGCCGGGACCTGACTTGGTCCCTTCTCTGTGTGTCTCCCACAGGAGCCTGGGCTGAGTCCACACTGAAGACAGAGAATGGAGAGAGGAGCTGGAAGACAGGATATCAGCAAGTCTGGAAGACGAGAATATCGCAAAGAAGAACAAGGCCATGGTGGTGCAGGTGGTTGCCCGAGGAGGGAAGAATAAGCCCAGGCGGAGTCCAGAAAACTGAAGGGAAACCGAGGAATGCATGAGGCAGCATGAGCTGAGGGGGATGACTCGGAGAGTCACACAGTCCACAGTGAGCCCGTGCCCCTGGGGCGGGGCCCCACAGGATGGATCGGGATTCGCTTGTACTGCTGGAGAACTGTACCAGTTCCCAGAGGAGGAGGAGGTGCCCACGAGCTTCACCCTTGGAGCCGCCCTTACGGTGGATGTTTCCAGGTAAGTGTGGGCCTAGGGGGATCAGGGGCATTTGAATTAGAGTTGCAGAGGTCCACCTTTCCTGCAGACTATTGTTGTAAGGTCAGAAACGACCACAGTAGGGGGCTCTTGCCTCTGAGACAGTGATACCCATAATATTCTTTGGAATGTATTGTGGTAAAGGGCTTTATGCACTATATATTTTGTCCATATATATGTTCAGGGTCTCATTTTTCCTTAGTCTTAGTCCTTAGTGTTAAGAGCGTGGAATTCTGACATCAAGAGGATTTCACTGGGGAGGTCAAGCAGTGAGTGGGAGAATGCAAACAAGATCTTGTAGCATGTGGGTGTCTCAGTTCCTTGAGAGTCTGCCTTCTGCTCATGTCCTAATCCCAGGTCCCCGGGATCAAGTCTCATGGTGAGGGGGCGGGACAGGGGGCTCCCTGCTCAGCAAAAGGGCGCAGGGGTAGGCCAAGCACTCGAATCCTAATGACAGGGTGGGCCTTTGAGAAGACTCCAAGAGGGCAGTCCCTTCTTCATCAGAGCGCACCGCAAGGGCATGTCACGGGACATCGAGCGTGTTGCGGCTCCTCTTTAAGGAAGGGGATTTGTTGCCTTCTGGGAGAAAGCAGAGAGCATTCCTGCAGGACATTCGGTCTAGGACTGCAGTTGAGATTCGAGATTTTCGACCAATTCTGTTGGATCGGGGAAGGGATCTTTCTGAGAGCTTCCGCAGTGCTTGGCTTGGTCCTTGGAGCCGTGAATACAGAGGTCAATACAACATCATTGCAACTGTCACAGGGCTTTCTGTCGAGTAAGCAGAAGTGATGAGAAGCGGGGGTGGGGTGAGTTCCTGGGAGGAAGTGGCCAGTGCTGTCTGGGGCATGATGTCAGTGGTTGTTCCAGTCTCTCACGGTGTTTTTGACCTACCTTGGCCCCGGGACCCTAGACTGGGACCAGATTTCCGCTCCTTGGGATACTGCCTGCCAACACCTGGGTTCCAAGGTGGCCCAAAGCAGCCGACACTTCCCAGGTCTCCGGAGGAAACTGCTGGTATCAGTACCTCCCGCCTCTGACTTGGCCAGCTGGAGAAATCGAGGCAAGTTCACAAAGTCTAATAGGGGTGTCCTTGTCCTAACGATCAGTGATGTTGTGCCTTTGTGTCTGAGAACTTCCGTGCTTTCCAGACTTCAGTATTCTCTCTCCATATAAAAATCCTGTAAATAGGGGCGCCCGGGTGGCTCAGTCGTTGAGCCTCTGCCTTCAGTTCAGGTCTTGATCCCAGGTTCCTGGGATGGAACCCCACCTCGGGCTCCCTCCTCAGTGGGGAGCCTGCTTCCCCCTCACCCACTGGCCGGGCTTGTGTTCCCTCTGTCACTGTGTCTCTCTCTGACAAATAATGTAATTGAAGGCTTCCAGAAATGTGCATAGTGGCCATATTGTAGATCAAGTAACTAAAAACAACAGAGAGGCCTGGAAACGATTGCTGGGGTAAATTAAAGGCAATCTAAATGAATAGAAAGACATCTATCCCATGCATAGATTAGGAGACTCCAGGTGATTGGAATACCAAATGAGTTTCATTCGGACTCACATGGGAGAAGACACATTGGGGGCAAATGTGCAAGCTAATCCTAAAAATGTATATGCACATCGAGGTACTGAGACTAGCAAGATGGCCATGAAGCCTTAAACTGGAGAAATCCACTCCATGTCAAAGCTCATCATGAAGCTATGGTCATTAAAGCACTACGTTATGGTATAAGTAATCACAATGTATATATATATATAGGAACAAGAGGGACTATTGAGTACAAAATTTCCCCATACACATATACAATGTTTAAACTTTTTTTTGGATTATTTCTAAGTCATCTCTACATCCAACATGGGGTGCAAACCCACAACTCTGCAGACAAAGGTCGCTTGCTGCACCTATTGAGCCACCCAGGAACCCTGGGTGTTTGTTTGATTTTTTTTTAATTATTTATTTATTTTCAGAAAAACAGTATTCATTATTTTTTCACCACACCCAGTGCTCCATGCAATCCGTGCCCTCTATAATACCCACCACCTGGTACCCCCACGCCCCCGCCACTTCAAACCCCTCAGATTGTTTTTCAGAGTCCATAGTCTCTCATGATTCACCTCCCCTTCCAGTTTAGTCCAACTCCCTTCTCCTCTCTAACACCCCTTGTCCTCCATGATATTTGTTATGCTCCACAAATAAGTGAAACCATATGATAATTGACTCTCTCTGCTTGCCTTATTTCACTCAGCATAATCTCTTCCAGTCCCGTCCATGTTGCTACAAAAGTTGGGTATTCATCCTTTCTGATGGCGGCATAATACTCCATAGTTTATATGGACCCCATCTGCCTTATACATTCGTCCGCCGGAGGGCATCTTGGTTCTTTCCATAGTTTGGTGACCGTGGCCATTGCTGCTATAAACATTGTGGTACAGATGGCCCTTCTTTTCACGACATCTGTATCTTTGGGGTAAATACCCAGGAGTGCAATGGCAGGGTCATAGGGAAGTTCTATTTTTAATTTCTTGAGGAATCTCCACACTGTTCTCCAAGGAGGCTGCACCAACTTGCATTCCCACCAACAGTGGAAGAGGGTTCCCCTTTCTCCACATCCCCTCCAACACATGTTGTTTCCTGTTTTGTTAATTTTGGCCATTCTAACTGGTGTAAGGTGATATCTCAATGTGGTTTTAACTTGAATCTCCCCGAGGGCTAGTGATGATGAACATTTTTTCATGAGTCTGATAGCCATTTGTATGTCTTGATTGGAGAAGTGTCTGTTCATATCTTCTGCCCATTTTTTGATATGTTTGCCTGTTTCGTGTGTGTTGAGTTTGAGGAGTTCATTATAGATCCTAGATATCAACCTTTTGTCCGTACTGTCATTTGCAAATATCGTCTCCCATTCCGTGGGTTGCCTCTTTGATGTTTTGACTGTTTCCTTTGCTGTGCAGAAGCTTTTGATTTTTTTTAAAATAAAGTCATTGGTACACTTGACGAGGATAACCAAAGACTTTTACTAAAAGTAACTGGAATGAATGAACATCTACTTAATACTATGTTAACATTAAAACCTACTTAGCACTATATATCGATGGTAGTTGAAGAAGTAAAAGTAAATGTTTTTTTTGTTAAAGATTTTATTATTTATTTGTTGGAGATAAAGAGAGAGAGCAAGCAATCACAGGCAGGGAGAGATGCAGGCAGAGGGAGAAGCAGGCTTCCCCCCTGAGCGGGGAGCCCGATATGTGACTCGATCCCAGGACCCTGGGCTCATGACCAGAGGCCACGTCAGATACCCAACTGCCTGAGCCACCCAGGTGCCCCAAAGTATAATTTTCAAGCACAGGGTCTCACGTCAGTAGCCAGTGTTGACAACATGATGCTCTTAGCCCGTTGTGATGGAATTTTTCCCGGAGGTTTCGGGCAGGAATGAGGTCTAGGTAAAGGAAGCACCTTTGCAGAAAGGTATAGGCACGAATTGGCAAATGGGGGCGTGGGGTTTGGCGTAGAAGAGGACTCTCCCTGAGACCTGCCTCCAGCCCCCATAACAAGGGGTTCCGGGGCCAGTCACAGGGGAACTGGGTCCTCCGTGTGCCTTTGTTTCTTCATTTGTGAACCAGGAAAAAGGAAAGCTCCCATGAACAAGTGGACTGTGAAGACTAGAAGTGCTAATATGTAGGAAATCATGCGTCTCAAGAACTCTAAGGGACGTCCATGATCTCAGGGAGTTTCCAAACTGACTACACACCGGACTTTAATAAGAAGATTCCAGACCCCACGTCAGCCCACTGAATCAGAATTGCTAGAAACCAAAAGGACGAGGTTGCATTTGTACTAACTATCCGAGGCTGTTCTGATACAGTGATGAGTATATGAGTAGGGAACACTGAGTCGTATAACGTTCCTCTAAAACAGCAAAGTGGGAATAGCAGAACGCGGATCTTTTCTGTCGAGTCTCTCCGCCAGAGGAGTAAAGGAGGAGGACTCTGCAATGGAAGGAGACCTGGCCCACCTGACCCCATTTAATCTTCGCGCAGTTTCCATGTTTGATTAGAAAGAGGCCGCCAGGTGAATGGCACGAGGTCAAGTCAAAGGAATCTATCAAGCAGTGCTCCATCTTCTGAAACTTGTTTTTACCTTTCTGAAACTTGAATTTCAGTATAGTTATCTTACAGTGTTAACATAAGTTTCAAGAGTAGAATGTGGTGATTGAACATTTCCATACATTGCTCAGTGCTCATTCGCACAAGTGCACTTGTTGACGCCCTCTGCATTCCCCGATTCCCTGGTCCCCCTCCCCTCTGGCTACCACCAGTTTGTTCTCTCTAGTTAACAGTCTGTTTCTTGGTTTGTCTGGCGCCCTTTTCTTTTGCTCTGCTTATATATTTTGTTTCTTACGTTCCACATACGAGTGGAATCCTTTGGTATTGAGCTATCTCGGACAGACTTAATTGACTTAGTACAATATACTCTAGATGCCCCTGTCTCATTTCAAATGGCAAGATTTTATTCTTTTCTATGGCTGAGTAATATTCCGTGGTATAAATATACCGCATTGTCTTCACCGGTCATCTATGGACGGACATCTGGGCCCTTTCCAGAATTTGGTTATGCATGTATTCGTGCTTACTAGTGCTTATGTATTTCTGAGAGTAAATATCCCGTAGTAGGACTGTTGGATCGTAGGGGGGTTCTGTTGTTACGTTCTTGAGGAACCTCCATACCATCGTCCACAATGGCTCCCCCGGTTTGTGTGCCCAGCACTAGGGCAAGAGGGTTCCCTTTTCTCCGCAGCCTTGCCCACACTTGTTGTTTCTTATGTTTTGGGTTTTAGCCATTCTGACGGGGGTGAGTGCATATCTCATTGGTTCTTTCTGTTGCTTGTTTTTTGTTTGTTTGTTTAAGATTTTACCTGCTTCTTTGAGATAGAGAGTATAAATGGGGAGGAGTCGAAGAAGGGGTAGCAAGCTCCCCACTGAGCAGGGAGTCTGATGTGGGACTCGATGCCAGTGAAACGTGGTCCATATGACATAATCAGAAGAGCAAGGAAAGCAACGTACACATAGAGGGGTCATCTAGGAGTCAGGGATGTTAAGTTCTTGAGGAACCTCCGTACTGTTTTCTAGAGTGGCTGCACCAGTTTGCATGGGCACCGAGAGTGTCAGAGGGTTCCCCTTTCGCTGTACTCTTGCCACAATCTGTTGTTTCCTGAGTTGTTACCTGTAGGCATTCTGACTGATGTGAGGTGGTATCTCACCGTGGTGTGGTTTGTATTTCCCTGGTATGGCACTCTTACTTTCAACACTCCGTAAAACTGGTGGTGCAAGTACTTTCTATTCAGTGAGGATGTCCTCGTATGCAGGCAGTAGAGGAAGAGTATTGAATATGCAACCCTCACGGAGTCCTCATTCCCTCCCTAGGAGTCCTTTGAAGTGAACTTCCCCGGATGAGAGATGACAGAGGAGGCTTTGACTTTCAAACAGCTGGTCACTGTTGAATAGACTTACTGGCATTTGTACGACACAACTCTGTGAGTGGAGTAGGTGGGAAAAATAGGATGTAAGTAACATCTGTTTCACTGGGCGGGAACAGTAGTATACCAGGTCAGGTTGATACAGAAGGAAAGGGAAAATACAATAATGTCAAAAGTTTGAGGTCGAGAGATCCCTTCACACTGACAAACTGAAGGGGAGAAATTTGGCAAGCTCATAGGGAACCAAACATGTCCACGGACTTTCGGTGTAATGCTCAGCCCTACGTATACGACCTTCCTAAACGGCAGACAGGCCTATAGGCGCACAGGTGCACATGCAGAAAAGAAAAGAAATACCACAGAGAGCTAAACACAGAAACATGTCCTCCCGGTAGGGTACGTAGAGCCTAAAGGTGATGGAGACTCAGTATAACTGTGACGATGAGAACCAAGCACATGTCCATGAGCATGTGTCCCGATCCTCCAAATCACCATGATAGGGAGAGCTTAGAGCATCCAATGTCAATAACCCACAAGTTCATAGTGGTTGTCCGAACCAAAAACTTTAATGACATAGAAGGGGGACAGAATGTTCTTTTCCACAGTGCAGTGCCGTCCAATACACATTGTATAGATATCCAAACATCAGAATTCTTCCAATGTACAAACAGAGATAGGGTTAGGAGATACCACAGGGAGCAGTAAAAGATGGCAACATGTTAGAGAAAGTGGTTAAGAGGAGAGGCTCGTCACCCATCCTCAGGGTCCACCACGTACCAGATTCCCAATTTCAGAAAGCAAAGCATGTGTCTTGCTGTGAACAGATCAATCTGATAGGTACTCTATAGCAATGCAACCAAAGCTGCTCTCACAGGAGTGGTGATGGGCACACTGGACCTTCTTGGTCTCCGGGTAGGCTAGCCGGGACACATGCAGCATTAACCATGGAGTGTCCTGGCCCAAGGCACAGGCTGAATTTAATCAGGAGGAACTGATCAGACAACTTCAGAATGTAGGCCATTAAGCTAGACATGTGGCCTGTCCCCTACAAACAAGGAAATGTCACCACCACCGGAGACAGCCACCTAACGGTGAGGAGATATTTTGGGTTCTGAAGGAGTAAGAAAATACAGCAACACATTCTTGTCGTCCTTTGGAACCCAACCTATCTCTCCTCCATGTTGCTGTCTCTTATTTGTGGTGACAGGGATTTGTGAAGAAAGACAGACCGGTCATCTGGTTCAATGGTCCACATCCTGAAGGTGTCTGATAACTCCCTCGTGCTCAAATTCAGGCTGAACGTCTCCAGGAAGAACACGGTGTAGTCAATGCTGTGTGCTTCTGGCATAGCCCAGTTGGTGGCCCAGAATGTCCAGTGTGACATGTGGCCTCTTCCCGTGGTGCTGCTGACTCTGGTTCTCTGCAGGATGGAATTGAGAGCAGCAAGACTGAAGGTCTCTGGAAACGGGGGGGTGATCTAGGCAGGCATTGGTCTCCTGAGGGGTTTATCACAACTGGAGCTGAAGGGCAAGAAACTCTCTCCTCCAATGGGTCTCTTGCAGTAAAAATCATCGAGAATGGCTTGGGATTGTGATGTGGATTCTCAGCAAAGTGTCTCTCCCGTGCTCTCTTTGGGCTTTAACTTGATGTGCTGCTTTAGATTTCCTTTCATCCAGTGGAAAAAGAAGGGGTTTTAGGATGAAGTTTCAGGATGGGGTTTTCATTCACAGAGGCCTCTCTTTTCTTAGTTTCTGCAGTCTTTGGCATCTGAGAGAGGAAGAGTGAGAGAAATCAAATGTGAGTCTTGGTCAGATGCTACTGGTGGCTGAGCCTGGAGGGGTGGTGGCCAGGTGACAGAGGGCAGGAGCAAGCGGAAGGCCTCTCCAGAGGAGCAGCTGCAGGGGGAGCTGCACCCAGGCAGAGGGGGAGTTGAGAGCCCCAAGTCAGAAGTCATACCTTCACGAAACCGATAGGCAGCCTGTGTTGGAGGATGCAGGGGCCCCTGGGCTCCCCCAGCAGGGGGCTAGTGATGTCCCAGCTCAAAGCTGCTGTGAGCTTTTGCCAGATCCCAACTACCTCCTCCTCTGCAGCCACTTCCCCCTTGAGCCCCTCCATCAGAAGCCAAGTGATGGCTTGCCGACGCCTCCCGGGGAGGTGGGCACCTAGCACGCACCACGCGCGTTCCGAGACAGGCTGCTGCAGGAAGCAGGGGACCCGTGGCAGCCAAACACATCCCCTTTTCACCCTTGTCCCAGTCTTCTGAAAAGGAGGCCAGGCTTTGGAATGAGTCCTAGATTGGGAGAGCCCACAGGGGCCTATGAGTATCTCCAACTTCTTTTCTGCCCTGTGCAGAGGAGGAGCTGTGGCCCCAGGGGCTAAGGACCCCCGAAAGCCATGTGACCTGTGACTGAAAAGCCTGGGCTGAAAGCCAGGCTCAGGCCCTGTGCAAACCTGTGGTGGGGAGGGAGAGGACAGCCCCTGATCTGCAGGTGTGGGCAGGCAGTAGATACTGATGGTCACTTTTGGCCTCCCAGGAACAAGCCCAAAGGTGCTGAGGGAAGAGCCCCGGGAGGAGAAACCCCAAGGGGAATTCACAAAGGACAGCCTGGGTGTTATCAGGGACACTTCATTTTCCCTCAGGGACAACAAGGGTCTCTGAATGTTATCTCACACAGGATAGACCTTGGGGCATTTGTAGGAATAGTCTGAGTAGGTATAAGCTTCAGCAAAGTGTAAAGGGCACATGGAGAAGGATTCATGTTTGCTTTCTAGATTCTCATCCCTTCTTTCCCCAACTTTCCATAAGCGTAGAGCCTCTCATGGATTCCAGGGGTGTTCTGATGGGCCTGCAAATGGATAGATAGGAGAAGGAGTCCTGAGATTGTTTACTGAGATGTTGTATAATGACACCATAGGATTATTTTCTTTCAATCTGTCGTGGACCTGTCGGGGAGCTGGCAAGTCCTCGTAGTGACTTTGTGAACCATGGTTTTGATTGCCACAGGAAGCAAGAAACCTGAAATTCCTCAACCTCGATCAGGGAAGGGATCATGTTTTAGACACTGGGTTTCCAGGCAATATTCCTTCCTCATTGTATCGTGTATGATAGGGGCTGAGGAGAAGCTTGACCCACCAGCTGGGTCCCAGGTGAGGGTTCTGTGTCCACCTAGCTCAGATTTCCTGAACGTCCCAAGAGGAGAGTGCATGTGCCAGTGACTCATGGAGACCTCGGACCTGGGAGGAGGAGGCTTGGAATTGGAGAAGCAGGGAAGGAGGGCAAGGAAGCCAAGAAAGCGTGTGGTTTCTGGCAGAGCTCTAAGTGTTTGATGGGTGTAATAATGCTGCTCTGCTGAGGAGGGCCGTGGGGCCTGCTTCGCCATGGGCATGGAGAGAGGGGAGAGGGAATCCCAGGACAGCCCCGGCAGGAACACAGCAGAGTTGAGCTGCATCCCGGTGATGGAGACCAAGGGCCGGCAGGGTGGCAGCCCCCATGCGAAACCGGGGAAGCACCAGCTGTGGGAATGGCCGAAGGAGGGAGAGCAAGTGAAGAGACAGTGTGTGTTTGGTCGGGGGTGTTGGAGGGGTGGAGCTCTAATCAGCAGGAGAACAGTAGGAGTCCATGCCCCAAGCGCCAAAGGCATGATTACCTCTGGGCCCTAAGCTTGAAGACCAGGGAATCTGCATGCCAGTCTCCACTGGCCAAACTGCAGTATTCTCTTGGGAATCTTCTGTTTCATGACACGGAGGGCTTTCATGTGGCCATGGATTTGACAGCCATGCTGTCTGTCCCTCGAGTCCTCACCAGCATCACGCTCCAGCTTGGGAGGGTTCTTCATGCACATGGAAGCATCCAAAGCCAGTTCTGCAAGGAAAAGCACATCGACAGGATCCGCTGTGATTCATGATCTTTCTGGACCTCCACCTCCATTGATGTCAAAGAAGGACAGTGGCCAGAATGAGAAAGGCCATCTGACAGATCACAGGCCCGTGGACACAGTTTGATTACTTCCGGTTTTGGCTCTCTCTCTCATACTCAAGTAAGGCTCACTGGGCCAGGAGGCCAACAGGTTCCCAATGGACAAAAGTGAAAGCACGAGAAACGATCGGTAAAAAGAAACAGTTCTGGGAAAGAGAAGTTTCCACACACAAGGAAATTGTGCTGGAAAGAGGCTGTACTCTTGTCGAGAAGAGACTGTAGAGCGCAGCAAAGTCTAGGTTGCAGGGAAGCCTTTCGGGGTCAACCAGGGAAGAGCACACTGGGGAATGCATACAACATGCATCAACATGGCCAGCGTTTCATACCTGTGCACTACGTATAATATACACACCGAATAGACAACATGTGTGTGACCTAAGATAGAAATGTCTGTGTCTGTATGTATATATGTATGTATAAGGGAGTCAGTGATTAATGAGGGATTTGCGGACAGGCCCAGAGCATTCTACCCCCGCTCTGCTCAGCTGCATCGAGTAAAAGAAAAGACACGGAATCCAAAAGAACGAGAAAAGCAGTGGTGAGAAACAGGTGACCATGGACATGTTCCATGGGGGAGTCGGTGGGAACAAGTCAGAGTAAAAGCATCTGCCCCAGCGTGTAATTGTGTATTCACCCCCAGCTGATAGGATGAAACCTAATCCCCCAGTGTGATGGTATGATGGGGTGAGCCTTTGGGAGGCAGCTCCTCCCCTAGAAGGGATTCGCGCCCTATAAAAGAGACCTCACAGGGTTCCGTCGCCTCTCTGCACTGTGAGGACAGAGCCAGAAGGCAGCCACCTCTGAGCCAGGAAGGCAGTGTCACCAGGCCCCGAATGTGTCCCTGTTTGATGGTGGTTCTGGCGCGCCTCCGGAACGGTGAGATACCGATTTCTGTTGTTTTTTTTTTTTTTTTTAAAGATTTTATTTATTTATTTGACAGAGAGAAATCACAAGTTGATGGAGAGGCAGGCAGAGAGAGAGAGCGGGAGGCAGGCTCCCTGCTGAGCAGAGAGCCCAATGCGGGACTCGATCCCAGGACCCTGAGATCATGACCTGAGCCGAAGGCAGCGGCTTAACCCACTGAGCCACCCAGGCGCCCCCGATTTCTGTTGTTAAGAAGTCAGCCTGTCTGAGGCATTTTTGTTATTATAAGCAGAGCGGACCAAGGAGCTGGCATGGAGCTTTTTTTCTTGCTCAGGCCTCCATGGGACGTGAGTCACAGAGAGAGGGAGGGGGCCAGCGGGTCTGGGCAGGACGGTGGGCGCCAAGGAGAAGTGACAGGCCGCAGGGAGAAGACAGTAAGGAGGGTGAGTGCTAAGGCCCTGGTCCGCGCTGGGCTTCCCCGAGCACTCACTGAGCTCTTTCTCCAGGGCCCTCCCTGGTGCCACAGTGCTGCTACTGATGTGGCCTCCCCCTGGGAACGGCATCTCCTCAATTCTCAGGGAGGTCAGCTCCTGACCGAGGAGCCCCAAGGCACCCCAGGCTCCAGGAAGGGACTCTGAGTGCTGGTGGGGAAGGAAGACAGGATGCAGAGGAGGGTGGAAACGCTCAGTCTTCAGGACATCTGAGCAGAGGTGGATCCTGAGGAGCAGGAGGCTGGGCATGAGGCCCCGGAGATGAAGGGAGCAGATGGACTAGATGGAGGACCCGAAGAGAGAGTGACCTGTATACTTCATGGGGTAAAGTGGACCCTTCTCAGCTTAGAAAAGGAAAAAACAAAAATCAGTAGTACGCGGTGTTGCGAGGCCAGTATTTCTACAGTGTCTGTGAGCACCGAACAGGGCAGATGGGCTTGACGATGCTGAAGGAGAGAAAACTGGGCGCATGAGCCTTTCTGAGAAAGGCAGGCAGGATGGGGTCCGGGGATAGTAGATCTGCCTCAAACTGCTCTTCCCCACATGAAACAATGCCCTGACACCATTTCCAAGAGTTGAAACCCCACAGGCATCTGAGGATTCGATGTGACAAATTCATACATATTGTCATGCAATTTTGTTGCATCAGGGCCCCTATGAATTGTATTTCATGTTCCCAAGAACAATGAGACGGAGACCCCATTTTTTGTGGTTTTCAGTAAGCGGACTGAAGGGAAAATGCATGAGAAGAGGCGGAAGTTGGCCAGTTATACAGCCAGGAAGTGGCAAGGCCAGTACCTGGTTCAGAGCTGATACTGAACACCAGGCTCTTGCTCACCTTGCTGTATTGCAGCATCGTGGGGGCTCAACCTCATCCCATTGCTACCTGTAGCCACAAGTCTGTGATGACCAACACAGGGCCTAGAGCTTCCTAGTCACCTTCCCTCTCACCTCGGAGCAGTGGCGGTTGGTCCCCAGAACCCATGATGGTGCCCAGGCTCCCGATGACAGAGGAGAGGCTGAGCCTGGCTCTGTTGTCACCACGGTCCAAATGCTGGTCCAGCTGCAGTTGCAGGGAATCAGCCACCGGGGTGCTTGGCTGTGTCTGTGCCCCGGAACTTTGCACCTGTGCTCTTGGGAAAGTCAAGTTTCCACTGGATGACCCCTGGTGACAGGGAGACTGCATCGGAGCTGAAGCGAGAAGAGATTTCAATGGGATCCATCCCAGGGCTCCTTAGCTGAGTGCTCTCAGAACACCTATGTCTGATGCCCCCGCCCCTCTGTGAGACCACCCTGGGAGCAGGTACAAAGGCAGGCATCATGGCTATGAAGGAGATGTCCCCATTGTCTCTGAGCCTGTGGATGCTGTGTTGGCAGGTGACCAGGCTGCAGAGTCCCTGAGGTGAAAATCACCCCCTGACTCCGCAGGGCCTTCGGATGGGCCCAGTAGCTCATGCCTATCATTCTGTTCATAGTAACCTTGGTGTGAGAGCCTAGAGAGAAGTTCCTGGAGAGTTCTCAGGGCTTGGGAGAAGGAGTTGTCCATGTGTAGTGGCAACAAAGAACGGGGGAAGAAGTTCAGCCTCGAGGCTTCAGGTACCCCTAGAAGAGGGAGTTGCGGAAAGGTAGCACGGGCCAACTTATGGGGCCTTTTCCCAGCTCTGAAGCCTTTTGAAGCTTCTCATCTGCAATTTCTGTCTGCCCTTCCGTCCGTCCACTCATCTGGATTCTATTTCCCCTTGGAGAATGCTAAATAACCGTGTGTTTCATTTGTGCCTCCCAAATTGCTGTAATGCTGAGGATGCCTGGTCTCTTTGGCCCTCGGGGAGGACGGGGAAACTCGGGAGAAGGTAGTCCTAGGGCGGAAAGGCTGTTACTGTCCACGTAAGGTTGAGGGACAAAACATTTCTTAGGCAGTTTCACTGTACCATATTGATCCAATAAGGAACATCATGGACTCCTTGCTGGCCCTAGCACATGTTTTGTTCAGCAGAGAAAGTCTCCTAACAGGGCCAATTTTTCTCCCAGAAGGGAGGTCCAGAAAATAGCCTGAGCGGGAAGAGACGGGAAGTGGATTTTGGCCTGCGCCCCTGTGTGAGCGTGGCCGGAAGGGGGTCACACTCAGCAGGCTCCACGTTTCTGAAGATCCTGGAGAGGGAAACAACTCTTTGCTTTGCCCCTGAATGATGCCCGTAGCCACGTAAGGTGCACAGGCTGCTGCTCATTTAGAGGGCATTATGCCACCAAGAGTGGACACGTGACAGAAACCGTATCCAAGCTGGGAAAATATCACTGATGCTGCACAGAGGGTGAAAAGCCCACCATCCACGGGGGAGGAAAAGCGGGACTAGAGCTTTGGCTTCACTGAATCCATGGGACAGGGGACAGACAGGGCTGGGTGCTCAGGATATTCCATGTAAATGCTCCAGAGGAAGGCCAACACCCGGGGAGAATGAAATTTGAGCTCAGCAGAAACAGCACAGACGCTGCCCATAGGGAGCAGCCGCATAGCAGTGTGGAGACCAGAGAGCTTGCAAGAAGATACACAGGACGTACAAGTGGCCATAGAATTTCTTGGGTCTAAAAAGTCTCTTCTTGGAAATAAGAGGCCTGTTACCAAGATGCCTCCAGGTGAGAGAGCGGTGGCTGAGGTTTTGTCCCTTTCTCTCCATTTCTCCTCTCTCACCTTACTTGGTCCCAACAGCCTGCTGCTTGTGAGGGGGCAGGTGACACAGGAATAGTGTGGGACAGAAGGAAAGGAAACTTGTCTGACCCACATGATGCCTTTTCTTCTGAAGTAGGCTCCACATCCAGTGTGGATCAGAACGTGGGGCTTGAACTCAGAACCCTGAGAGGAGGACCTGAGCGCAGATCAAGAGCTGGAGGCTTAACCCCCGGGTGTCCCAGTGTTTTGAAAATAAAATCCAAGAGCATATTCAAACCAGTATGGGTCTACAGGGCCTGTTGGCAGGGATGCATCTCTCAGCCTATTTATGTTGCTGTATACAGAGAAGACAGGCTTCCTGGGACCCTCCCTTCCCAGGAAGTTTGTGCCCCTCACAATGGGGTTACTTACCATCTACATCCAGACCCTCGAAGGTTTCCTCCTTGTCACGTGTAGATGAGGCACTTGTACAAGGCCTCCAGGTGTCTGGCAGGTGATGGCCAATTGAAGAAGTCAAATGACATTCATCCAGAGAGTCCTGTGGGACGTCATTCTCTTCTACCACGGGCAGCTCCGTGCAGAGCCTCGAGTTACAGGGAGGACTGGAGATGCAACAGGAAGGCTGAGTCAACATGGAGTCCCAGTGGTTTAGGGCAGCGGGGAGGACGGTGTGGTCACAGAGAACAAACGGGAAGTCCCCATCAGGGGAGAGGAGCCATTCTGCCTCCCTCTGGGGAAGGGTGTGGATGAAGCAGGGATAGATCAGGGAAGGAGAGAGGGAACCAGAGCAAGAGGTGGTCAGAGCATGGCCAAAATGGGAGTTTAAAGGAAGAGAGTCTGAACCTCCCCAGTGCACCACCGTCCCAAAACAAACAGCACACTCAGAAAACAAGAAAAGCAGCACCAGCACTTTGGCCTACGTCTTGTTGAAATTTGCAGAAAGGAGCAAGACCACCCCAGGCTATGGCAGCATTGGAGATTCCTAGAATGCTTGTGTGTCCCACGAATTTTATTTTTTTTCTAAACAGTTGTCTTGCCATGAATTCCTACCCACGTCATAATGCAAAAGCAGCAGAGGTAGATGGCATCTTTGGCCTGATTTGGATCAAAGCGTGACCGTGAGAAGGCAAGAAGTCCAGTGTGCTTAATATACTTGCATCAGGGGACTGCAGACTCCAGGCTTGGGAGGGATTGAGAAAGGGGCTTATAGTAGTGCCCCAGAAAAGCAGAAACCATTGCTAATGGCCCGTTTTGTGCATGTGAGAATGGGTGAGAGAGGCATATTTAGCAATTTCTAGATTTGCCTAGATCACCAGATGTCACCATTGAATTAAAGCCCATGAATCTTCAGAGTTACCTGGGGCATATCGGGTCTTGGTCTTCTACCTCCAAAAGATCATTGTGATTTTCTACAACTAAAGAGAGACAGGGCCAGTCACATTAAACGGAATGGCATCGGTACGTTAAAATAAAATATCCACTGCAGCTAACACTCGGGCATAATTTTCCTTAATGGGGCAGAGGGTAGTGTGAGAGAAACCCTCCAGGAGGCCTCCGGGAGTGCCTTGGTAATGTGTCACGGTTTGCTTTCCTTAGGCCTCGGGCACGAGCTCCCTGATGTGGTGGGGCCACATGGAAAGAGTCTGTGTAGAGTGAAACGTGTGTTTTACCATGGATTCTGGGGGAGAGCTTGTCTGAGTTTTAAAAACGTACTGCGTCCTTCTCACCTTACCTTATCTCATGAGATGCTCTAGGTGTGATGGTTGAAAGGCATTTAGACATAGAGACCAGACTGATGGATTGAATCTGCAAACCCTCAAATCAAGAGGAATCTTGTGTGTACAATTCCTTCGAGTATACAGACGTGGGAGCCATGTATGGGGAGGGGGAATGGCCAGGCTCAGCCTTGCTCAGGGAACCATTCAAGCAAGCTGATGGCAGAGGTGTGGATGTCCTGATACGGCTGTGATGACTCACTGAATCAGAGCAGTCAAACCAGGGAAACGACAAAGCCAAAGATGCAGGTAAAGCTGACAGCATCTTTGAAAAGGGACAAAGAAAACAAGGTCCATTGTATGGGTATAAAAACGAGAGCCCTGGAGATGAGGAGAGACAGTTAATGGAAATCAGGAGCAAAGACACCTGCGGCGTTGCATCACAAATGAGTGTGGGTTGTGACATCTACCTTGACTCCAATGTCCTAACGTATATCAGAAGACATAAGCAGAGCCTGGGATGAGGAATGAAGGGCGGGTCTGTGCCTCACGTGATATCTGTGCTGTAAAGACTGGCCTAGCGCCTGACTGGGATCCCTATATCTACCCAACTCCTACACAGCAATGGCACATCTCAGCGTAAGCAGAGGTTGGAATAGCAAACATAAGGGAGTCGAGTTGGAGCTTTCTCAGCTTGACAACGGAGGACTCACTAGCTACTTCCAGAGCAGAAGAACTGTCCATATCATCGAAGGAGTTTCTGTCAGCCCTCGTAGAGGTCCCATGCAGGTCAGCCAGGTCACGAAAGGCTGAGTGAGTCAAAGAGCATTGATCCAGGGAGTCCCATGGGGGATCCTGCTCTTCCACCTCTGGCAGACACAGACTGGGCCTGGGAGGGTGGGGAGATCAGAACATGAAAACAAGAAAAGGAGACACCCCATAAAACTACGCTTTCAGATGGGAGGCCGAGAAGTAGAGTCATAAGAAAGGAGCACAGCCACTACTCACCGCAGAAACTACCCTGCTGTTTCAGGGACAGAGTATGGCTGCTAGGGGGAAGTACAGATAGCCAGAGAACAGAAGGATCTCAGGGTAGAGGCGACAGATCTAAGCTTCTGAGCATCAAACTCTGAACCATGGTGGAATAGAAGTCGAGGCTCAGAGTATACATCGACCATTTTAAAGGTGGCTTCGACACTTTTGCATAAATTCTGTGGCTGTTACGTTTAGGGACCTAGTGAACACAGGATGCCTTTTCAAAGGCATCCTCAGCCTGGAGCGATCTCGTGTCCTCAGTGCCTCTTTCTCTAAGTACGGTGACGTGATATGACATGACGTGACATGTTTCCTAGGTATTCTTTTTCTACAGTGTATCCTTAATGCGGTAAGACCGCGGAGGGAGACACAGCTCTACCCCTCTCTGTGGATTTAGTGAAAGAAGAGAAGAGGGCAATGCTGAGAATCCCACCGACTAGTCAATTCATGCAGGTCAAGTGACTGCAGGTGACTGAAATGGAGGAGTCCAAAAGGAAAGGAGACGTGTAACACAGGGAAGACACACATCATGGTTCAAGGAGAGGGTTTGTGTTTGGAGAAGGGATGAAAGTGATAGGTTTGTCAGTTTCTATTTGTTCCTTAAAATAGTCCTTCAATTCACCACTGAAGGAAGGCAAGGTTCTTCAGAATTACCTGGGGCCTAGGGGGTCTTGGTCCTCTTCCTCAAAAAGATCATTAGGACTTCCTAGAAATGCAGACAGACAGGGCCAGTCACTTTGCACAGATCACCACTTGTACATTAAAACCAAGCATCGACTACAACTACCATATGGGGAGAATAATCCTTAGCGGGGCAGAGGAAGGCATGGAAGAAGTCCTCCAGGAGGCCTCAGGGAGTGTCTTGGGAATTTGCCACAGCGTGCGTTCCGCAGCCTTCGGGCCCGAGCTCCCCGTAGTGGTCAGGCCACAGACAAAGGGTCTCTGTACAGAGTGACACATGTGTTTTCCTACAGGTACTGGGGAACAGCCTCCCTCGATTCTAAAACCTTATGCAAACTTCTCTCATTACCTCACCCCATGAGATACTCTAGGTGTGATGGTTTAAGGACATTTAGACAGAGACCAGACTGACGGATCAAATCTGCAAACCCACAAGCCGAACGGAATCTTTTGTGTACAATCCTTTGCGCTCCACAGACATAGGAGCCGTGCACGGGGAGAGGCAAAGCCCAGGCTCCGCTTTACTCGCGGGAAGCATCTAAGCCAGCTGATGGCAGAGGTGTTGATGGCCTCATACAGCAACGTTGACTCCGTGAAGACAGCCAACACAGAGCACACAGACAGTGGGGATGAGAGCAGTCAAACCAGGGAAAGGACAAATCCCCAGACCTAGGAAAGGCTGATGGCATCTCTGGACGGGCACGACAATTCAAGGGACATTGTATGGGAATGAAAAGGAGAGCATGGCAGATGAGGAGAGACATTTAATGGAAATGAGGAACGAAGACAGACACCTCAGCTTACGCAGCCGAAGGGAGTGTGAGTTGTCACATCTGCCTTGATTGCAATGTCCTAACTTCTGTCAGAAGCCCTAAGCAGGGCCTGGGATGAGGATCAAAGGGCAGGTGCATTTCTCAGCTGAGGTCTTTGCTGAAAAGGGTATCCCAGAGCCTGACTCTGATCCCCATGTCTACCGGGCTCCTACACAGCGGTGACACCTGTCAGCATAAGCGGAGGCTGGGATAGCAAACCTAGTGGGTCGGCCTGGTGGTCGATTTGGGGCTTTGTCAGCTGCACCATGGTGGACTCACTAGCTACTGCCAGAGCAGAAGAGTTGTCAATGTCATCAAATGAGTTTATGCCAGCCCTCGTAGAGGTCCCTTGCAGGTCAGCCAGGTCAGGAAGGGCCGAGTAAGTCAGATAGCCTCCATCCAGTGAGTCTCCTTGGGCATCCTGCTCTTCCACCTCTGGAAGCTTTCTGCTGGGCCTGGGAGGGTTGGAAGATCTGACCGTGAAATCAAGGAAAGGAGACACCCCAGTATCCTACCGCTGTTAATGGGAGGCCGAGTAGTAGAGTCGTGAGAAAGGAACGCCTCCCCGCAGAAACTACCCTCCTGTTTCAGGGGCAGGGTATGACTGCTAGGGGGATGTACATATAGCCAGACAACAGAAGGGTCTCAGGGTAGAGGCTACAGATCAAAGCTTCTGAGTAACAAACTGAAGGATGGTAGAATAGAAGTCGTGGCTCAGAGTATGCATCAAGGGTTTGAAAGGTGGCTTCGACACTTTTGCATAAATTTTGTGGCTGTTACCTTCAGGGACCTAGTGAACCCAGGATGCCTTTTCAAATGCATCCTCAGCCTCGAGCGATCTCGTGACCTCAGTGCCTCTTTCTCTAACTACTGTGACGTGACGTGACGTGATATGTTTCCTAGGTATTCTTTTTCTACAGTGTATCCTCAATGTGGTAAGACCGAGGAGGGAGACACAGCTCTGCCTCTCTCTGTGGATTTAGTAAAAGAAGAGAAGAGGGCAATGCTGAGAATCCCACTGACTAGTCAATTCATGCAGGTTAAATGACTGCAGGTGTCTGAAATGGAGGAGTCCATTTATGAACGGAGACGTGTAACACAGGGAAGACACACGTCGTGGTTCAACGAGATGATTTGTGATTGGAGGAGGGATGAAAGAGATAGGTTTGTCAGTTTCTAATTGTTCCTTGAAATACAGTCCTTCAATTCACCCCTAAAAGAAGCCAAGTTTCTTCAGAGTTACCTGCGGCATAGTGGGTCTTGGCCTTCTTCCTCCTCATGATTCAGTTGATATTCTGGAAAGAAATACAGTCAGCACCAGTGAGTAATAAGATCCCCTCTTTCCATTAGTAATCCAGTGTCTGATGCAATCCAGGTATTCAGGTATGCATAATGTGGGGACAGATTTAGTGAAAGTAATATTGGAAGGTGCCCTCCCGCATTCCCTTGTGGTTACTGCCTGGATTTCGGAGACTGAGCCATTGTGTACGAGATCATCATGACAGTGTCCCCCGTCGGAAATCGGTGTACACACTTTAACTTCTCTGTCCTCACAGATTCTGGGAAGTAAGCCTCCCTCTGTCCTACAAGGAGTACTGCAGTATTCAGCCTCTCTCATCAGAGGCCGAGTTGCGGAAGCCTTCGTGGCACTTTTACACTGAGCCTGAAGAGATGGAAGGCAACTACAAACCCTCAACTTCATGTGAGTCTTTGGGGCTGCACAGAATGTTGCCCCAGTTCATGTGGGGTTGGGGGGAATGCTAAGGCTCAGCTGTGCTTCTGGAAACACACGAACACGGTATCAGTGGAAGTGCTTGTGGTGGGTTTTTGGAGAACCGTTTTGGAAGGCAAGCCATCCTAAAGGACTAGAGAATGGGGCTGAGAAGAGCAAAACCAGTTAACCTCGGACAAGAATGGCAATTGACTGCTTCAGGCTTGGGTTCCTCAAGGACCTGGCTCAGAGATGAAATGGACAGGTTATTAAAGGTGAGAAAAGAAATTTCATCCAAATGAAGTCTGACAGATACCTTCTCTTGTCCTCTTGCTGAGGTGAGTTGAGTGTGTGGTGCCTGACGTGGGCCCCGGGACCCGATGGAGAAGCCAGGGAGACATGGGCATGCCCTGGGAGTAGGAAGAGAGCAACGTCCCCAGACCCACCTGATGTCTGGGCTTAAAACTCAGTTCTAGAGCCCAGCTAAGGGCAGTATGTCTCTCCCAGGCCTGCCCACGGGGATGACCTCTCTGGGCACAGCAGAGGTCCGGGGTACAAAGAATAGGTGATCTGTGTGGGAGTCGTGTTCAGTTGGAGCTTTATCACCTTGACAATGGAGTACTCACTGGCCACTTGCAGAGAGGAACAGACTTGTGGGTTCTCCGGTGAGAAGATGGCGGAGCTCCTGTAAGGCCAGTAGGAGTCAGACATGTCGGGAAGCACTGAGTATGTCAGGTAGCGTTCATCCGGAGTGTCCCGTGAGGTGTCCTGCTCTAGCAGCTGTGTGGTGAGCCTGCAGGGTGGGGAAAACTGAACATTAACCTCAGAGGGATCTGAATGCTATGTCCTGTCTGGCTTTGACAGAAAGCAGAAGGGAGTGGTCCGGAAAGCATAGAGGTTGAGCCATGAAAGAGAGAGAGAGAAATCTTCTTGTGTTTGTGCGACAAGGTGTGATTGTCACAGGGGTAGCAGATAGGAAGGACAATAAGTGCTCGCTATACAAGCCACCAAACTTGTGAAGAGACTGAATGATCTCTGTGCCGTCCAGCCATGACTCACTACGTACAGAGTCCCAGCATGGCGGCTTTCCCAACCCTTCATTCAAATGGCTTTGAGTTCGGCACGTAGTGGCCAAGCGACGGCTGCTCCGGGGGTTAGGAGGCCGTCCCCGGGACCTCGGGCCGCAAAGGCCTCTTTCTCTCAATATTGTGGCGCGATAGAGGATGTTGTCTCGTGGCTATGATATTTTCATGCTATGCACACATGTCAGCATGCTAAATCGAACAGGCAGAAAGTAGACATGCAGGTCTGTCTAGAGCACAAAGTGGAGAATGAGTGAGGACAGTGAACCCTCTGACGTATTAGTTCTGACTTCGGGTTCCTCAACTAGAGAAGTACTTCAGAAACTGGGAGCAATCCAAGTAACACAATGAAGACCGAAAACGTGGTGAAAACGGATCATTTCTCATTGACCCAATGGGTAAGAGAGCTCTCTCTATCGAGCACTTTCTGCTTTTCCCTGGTTGCCACTTTGGAATTCATAGCCCCTAAGTATTCAGAATTACCTAGGGGCAACGGAGTCCTGGCCTTTCAGCCCCTCCTGATCCATTTGGTTGTCTGCAAATAAACAGAGAGGAGTTACAGTTAGAAGATTCCCCTTCACAGATGCCCACTCCTATGTCCCATGTAGCTCAGGGCAGAGCTACAAGCAGCGTAATTACAGGTAAGTGTGTGACAAATCATCCCACAGAGCTTAGGTAGGGCCCTGTCACTGGGATTGCTCTCTTGAGTCATTCGACAAATGTCCCTGACGTGCCAGGCCATCCTCACAGCATCCTGTCTTGAGTCTGTGCAAAGAACAAACCGATTCTTCTTCCCTGAGATTGTGGGGGAAGCAGTCCCTGGCTGCTTCCTAGAGGGTTGTTGCGGTATTTAGGCTTTTTCCACCTGAAATGCTGTAGGTCAGTGGTTTAACGGAATCAGCCATTGAGATTAAAGGAATGAATGAAATCTATCCAGCATCAAACCAGAATAATCTTCCAAGCTGCAAAGAAACGGGCTGTGTATGGGGTAGGGAAGTTTCAGGATCCTGCCTTGCTTCAGAGAAACATACACTGTACGATACTCAGTGTTGTTTCTTCTTCTCCTGCTTCTTCTTCTTCGTCATCGCTGTCGTCGTCGTCCCCCTCGTGGTCGTAATTTTCTGTAAAGAAATCCAGAATTGTCCCTTCAGCTATTTCCCACATCACTGCTCTAAGCCCTGCGGCTCCAATGGCCCGAGAGACAGAAGTGACTTTGCACAACTAGGGAGTCTTCTGAGTTGAGGGCAGTGTCATTAGGAATTGCTGTGACCTGGGTTTCTGATCCATCAGAAAGGTGTCTCTGATTTGGAGGATCAGCACCACTGAACCTGGGCAACTATTTCTACGGTCTCTTGTTGTCCATATCAGGGGATGCTCGTCCAGGGTCAATCTTGACTTCGGCAAATCGTGTCGTGCAGCATGCTCCCAGTCCCACCGCACGCACAGACTCTGTGCATTCACGGCTGTCACACGGAGCCTCTTCCTTGTCTTCATGACAGGACCACCCCCTGTCCCCCATCCCTCCACCGGGGATTTCATGGATAGCCATGTGGGCTTTGGTGTCTTCAAGGGGACTCTGTCTATGAAAAGTGTTCCAGTCTCAACTGGGTTCCCACCTCCAAGTCCTACTGCATCCAGTACCTCATCCAACTCCACACTGTCAGGGCCTTTCTTTTAGGTGTGAAGTGCGTTCAGTAATTTTCCCATCTGGTGACTACAGTGGCAACAAGTTTGTTTGAAGTACATACCAGATGAGGGAAGAGCTATGGAGAAAGGAAAACTCACTCTCTCCCCTAGGCTTAATACAGACCGGGCTGAGTCTGGGAAGCTCCCACTTCTGCAGGGATCCTTGCAGGCTAACAAGGATCCCTCCTGTCACATTCCCCTTTCCGGGCTCTAACACTGGCCGATGCTTCCTCCTACCCGAAAGGCTGTGTCCCCTCAGGGAGGCAGCAGACAGGTGGACCAGGGCGACGTGCCCCCCCGAGCATTGCTCCTCTCTGCTACCACCTCCCAGTCCTGGTCCTCTCAGGGCCCCACGTGCGATGGGGAACCCAGGACAGCCGCTGCCAAGAGTGTGAGGGCAGGCGGGGCGTCTCTTGGCAGCCCAGGGACTCGGAGCAGCACAGTGCAGTCAGGGGTCTGTGGCCATCTCACCTGGGCTGAGCTTTCGGGCAAGGCACTTGGCCAGCCTGCGTCCCTCAGCCAGTTGCCCTCGCAAGCCCTGCCCTTGGGGATGCTCAGCGCCATCATGGATGAGGAGGGCTTCTAGGTGCTGAACGAGCAGCTGGGAAACCTCTTCCCCTTCCCGCAGCTTCTTATATAAGCGGGTCAGTTCTTTCGCCTGATCTTGCATCAGCAGATGACATACCCTAAGTTGGGAGAACACAGAGAATGTTCTAAAATGCAAAGGTGTGAACAATAGATAAGAGCTTTCATAGAGATTTCTAGCAGAATTTCCCAATGAGCCCTCAAAGCTGGATTCTGGCCTGTGTGGTGACGTGTCTGTGGCAGAGAAAGTAGAAGGTTAATCCAGCCTTCCTCTGGATCAGAGTGTGCTCCTGTTCATGCCCTGGACATCCCGTGTATCTTTCCTCCTGACCTCCAGAGCTCGCTTCAGAGACATGCCCCTTCAGCTGCTCACTTGGGGCACACGCATTTCCCTGGAAAACTCCCTAGGGGGCAGCGTGCCGTGAATGGACACAGTGCCAGACCCAGAAGCGTGGACAGTTTGGCTGGTGTTAACTGGTGTGCCAGGAGAATGGCAGCGTCCAAAAGACAGCATTTGTGGGAAGAGAGGATGGCAGGCTGTCGTCAGCCAGGGCTGACCATGTGAAAGGTAAAGCAAGTGTTGGTCTCGTAAGATTGTTCATGTGCTCGCTGTGCCAAAGGTCACAAATGGTCCCTTGCCCCTTGAATTTGGTGATGTTGATATCCTTTTTTAAAAAGTTTTTAATTTTTAATTTATTCTTTAGCCTAACAGTCTTCATTATTTTTTCACCACACCCAGTGCTCCATGCAATCCGTGCCCTCTTTAATACCCACCACCTGGTACCGCAACCTCCCACCCCTTCGCCACTTCAATCCCCTCAGATTGAATTCCTTTTTGAAAAAAAAGAGAGAATGAGGCTCTGAGTCACTGGAGTCCATCGTTTACCAATCACTGTGGTCTAAATCGTCTTAGATATGTCTGTATAATGTGCCTGCCATGACGGTTTCTGCCCTTCTCTGGGCCCAGACTTGTTGCTGCCACCAGTCAGAGGGGCCCACGGCATCCCTCCAGCCTCCCACACAGGGCCCTCCTTACCTGAGCTTCTCAGGCAACGTGTCTGCCCGCTTGCCTTTCTCACACAGCACCTTCTCCCCCAGCACGGATTTGATGAGATCGCTCGACTTTTCACACTCTGAGAAACAGAGATGCCTGCCTCAGTGGAAAGCTGGACATGCTGCTATGCCCGCTGCTTTCAAGGGAGGAGGCAGGCTGCACCCTAGGACAAATAGAACCTGGCAACCGGGCCGTGTGCTGGGAGCTCCACGCCTCATTGCGGAGTGTCCCAACTGCTAGACACTGGATCGCTCCCCGATTTTGAGGCCAGGAAAGAGCAGTCCCGAGATAGAGAGAGGAGCTCCACTCCATGATTAACTGGTATTTGGCAGAGTCAGAATTCGTATCCCCCGAAAAGCCGCAAGGAAGGCAGGCCCCACTTCCTTCTCCTTGACAGCACGTAGTGTCACCCGCTGTAGTCCTCCCTCCTCCCCACGACCCCGGTGCCGCCTTGACCATCAGCATATTTGCTCAGTGCAGCCAGCTCGGTGCTTTGCCGGTGGGACACCCGAGAGCCGAGACCTGATGGAGTTCCTTAGTCCTACGGCAACTGAGATGAAGGACTGCTACAGGACAGACAGGGTCCTCACAAGACCAGTCATCTCTGGGTCTGCCCCAGGAGTCAAGAACTGGGATGGAAACTCTAAGCCACCCTATAGGTCACTGCTAACATGGGGAGGATGCTAACATACTTGTCTTTGGTTTTCCCATCCTCAGCTAACAGAGGGCAAATTCCCACTTCACCTTTCACGGACTGTGGTCAGAATGAAATTTGTGTTGTCACTGGAAATGGGGCAGAGAGCATCTGGAGAGGCTTTGCATTTCTCAGAAGGAGAACACAGAGCTATGGCTTTGGGGACCAAGACTTGGCAGGACTTACTGTATTTCCGCAGTTGGTTGGCCAGGGAGTAGGCCGTCGCTTCGGATACAAGGAATTTTTCCTTGAGGTCTAGGAAGTCCTGGGTGGATTTTTCCAGCTGTGACCGAAGCTGCCAGTTGACTTCCTGGAGGCTGCTTTCTGCCCCTGCCTCGGACAGAGGGCCAGGATGGGCTGCCATGGCGACCCGTGGCAGTAGAGATAGAACTGGGGACCAAAAAGCAGAAACCCAGACTCACGGTGGGTTAAAAACCAGTGACGCCAAGTTGGTTTAATCAGGACTGAGGGGTGAGGTTACAGGAATCCTTTACTTACTGTTGGGAACAATTGGAGCAACAGCCCACAGTACTTGAGAGACAACCAAGGTTCAAGATGCCAGAGGTGGGAGCCAAAGGCACTGCTCGTATCTCCGACTCCAACCGGAATGACCGAGGGAGCACCCAGAATGCCAGCTACTGGTCTGCACCAGCACTAACTGAATAGAATGTCCAGGGTGTCAGTGGAACCTGGGGAGCCCCTGCCTTCCAGTTGCCGAGGGGCCATGCTGATACACAAGGCTGCCTGGTCTCCCGTGAAGGTGACCGCTGATGGGGCCCACCCCTCAGTGGTCACTGTCAGTCGTTGTCTACCCTTGTGCTGATTCCACAGTTTCCCTCTCTTTCCAAAACAGTGTCTCAGCATAGTGCTCATTATTCGTTCCCTTATGTGTGTAGAATAACGTCAGGCAGAAATAGCGTCCCACGGAGTTTTCTTTGTTCTTTTTCTTTCTCTTTAATTCTTGGAGAGAGAAGGGGGGCATGGGTAGAGGGAGAGTATGTGATAAGGGGCTCGGTATCAGAACCCGTGAGACCTTGACCCGATCCTAAACCAAGAGTCAGATGCTCAACCAAAGGAACTACTCAGGCGCCCTTCGCAACAGGTGTTCTTAGGGGCTCTCCTGAACTCATCCCACTTCTCAACAGCGGTTCAACAGATCTTAAGGCTTTTCTAGTGAGGGAAATGTCTGAAGTCAAAGCCTATCTGGATGTTCTTCTCCAGGTCTTCTCTAGGTTTTTTTCTCTAGCCATTAAAATACAAGAGAAACATGCTAGCAGTTTAGCCATCTTTAGTTGCTTTGTATTTGAAAAGGTTTTCAAAGTATTCGGCCTTCCTCCATTTACAATACTTTCTTAGCATGTATGTAGTAAATAAAGCTTTTTTTTACAGCAAAAACTAAACAAAAGAAAGCAGAAAACAACGATGAAAGAGCCCCAGACAGATGAAAATAAAAAGCCCCCAGGAAAACAGCAAACAGAACCCAGACTTAGTGTATGCAATGAATCTTGCAAACTGTTTCTGGGGCCCCTGGGGGCTCATCTGGTTAAGCGACTGCCTTTGGCTCTGGTGGTGATCCCAGAGGCCCGGGACCAAGTGAGGCATCAGGCTCCCAGCTCCATGGGGAGTCCGCTTCTCCCTCTGGCCTTCTCCCCTCTCGTGCTCTTTCTCACTGTCTGTGGCACGCTCCGCTCCCCTCCAATACATAAATAGATAAAGTCTTACAAAAGGAGGAAAAGAAAGGGAAGAAAACGGTTTCCTGTCCCAAGTCTGTCAGTATTCTTCTTACTGCAAGTCTGTGTTAGGTAGACTTGTTTTCCCATTAGGTGCACATTTCATTTCCGTTTCCTTAGCTATTTACCTAAGAGTGGGATTGCTGCGTCATACGGGACCCTGTGTTTAACTTTTTGAGCAACTGCCAGCCTCTTTTCCAAAGCAGAACAGGGACACCCTTTTACATTCCCACCAGGAATATGTAAGAATTCCATTTCTCTACAAGCTTCCCGACACATGTATTGATTGTCTCTTTGCTTGAAGTCATGGTAGTGGTTCTGACGTGGGATCTCACTGTGCTTTAGATGTGTATTTCCCTAGGGACTAATGAAATTGAGCATCTTTTCCTGTGTTCATTGTTGCAATGGTATTGTCCTTTTGAGAAAGTCTACTCAAGCTCCGTTCCCCATTCCTATATTGGCTGTCTTTTTACCAACTGCTGAGTTATAGGAGGGTTCTTTACATGCATTGTAGATAGCAGACCCCACTTTTCACTTCACTTCCTCGATAGTGACCCTTGAACCAAAAAGCTTTTAAGATGATGAATTCTAGTTTATCTGTTTATTTTTGGGTTGCTGGTGTGGTTTTGCAACCAGCTTCCAACCCCAAATCATGAAGATGTAGAAGTCTGTGTTCCTCAAAACATGGCTTTTGAAAGAGAGCTTGCCTGCCTTTTAGTAGTTGCTGGACATTATTTAGTAATGCCTGTTGAGTGTTGATTGATATTTCTCTCAATGGATAGTCTTGCGCCTGTTTTCCCACCTGTGGAGCGTGCCAAGGCCTGTAACAGAGATTTTGGAAATGATATCTGTGAACATCCTGGCTTAGATTCAGGGGTGAATCCTGGTTCTGCAGTGGAGCTGGTCTTAAACTCAAGCACATTTGTACAAATTGCTCAGGCCGTTTCGAGCTGAGTCGTTGTTGATCTTTCTGAGGAACACTTGTGTGCTAGTCCAGATCGTGTAGGGCCAGAGTGGACTTTCTCAGTGGCCTCCACACGGAGAAGACTGCCAGGATTGGACCTCGTCAAGACTTTCATCTCGGGTCTACTGGAATGGAAAGTAGACCTGCTTCAGGGTTTTGGGAATGTTGTTCCATGCAAGTTGGTTCCTCTCCTTTTTTTTTTTTTTTTTTCTATAATGTGTACATGATTTCTTTCTGGAAAAGGGGAAAGGATATTTATTTCCAAACAGCCTGTCTGTTCTTTGTCAGTGGTCTGTCTGTGCTTTTGAAAACGTGTCAAGGAGAATTCCAGGTCAACTATCTTCTATGCAAAAAGTATAGTTCCTGTACAGTATCAGGTGATCATACTTAATATTAGGAACTATCTTGTAACTCAGATGGTATCGTTTCCTGATGAGAAAAAAAAAATACAAAGAACACCAAGCTTCCCAAGATCTTTGTCACAGGTCCCAGGTCACAGCTGTAGTGAAGTGAGGAGCGAGCATTCGAAACCTTTTCTGGAGGCACCTGTTTGGCTCAGACAGATCAGCATGCAACTCTTAATCCCTGTTCAAGTCTGGATTTCAGGACTGGAACCACATGTTGGGTCCTGCTTAAAAAAAAAAAAAAAGAAAAAAAGAAAAAGAAAAGAAAAGAAAAAAGAAACCAGTGTAGCCAGTATCCCATTGGGTTTTCCTATGCTTATGAAGCAATTACCATATGCTATGGTATCTCGTTGTATACTGATTTCTTTCCCTCACGGCTAAAGAGTTGTGTCTCTTCGTGGGCTAGTATTAGAACCAGTGGTACGTCTTGTTTTGTGAAGTTTCATTTCGAGTCTTTTGGCCATTTCTTTTATTCTTTTGATGATCTCCTCAGACTAGATGATAACCAATTCTGCAAAAAAGTCCTTTGTCAGAGAGAAACATGCTTCTATACTGGGCCTTCCATTTATATTCTCTTGAGGTTGAGATGAAGATAAATAAATTCATTTTCGTATCCCCAGAAATGATGCATTGCCTCTTTTGACCTTGCAAATCATATGGTTGATTTTGGGGGGAAATATCAAAACCACTTATTGAGTTTCAGGGTATGAAAGGTTGTTTTTGTATTTTAAAGTGTTTCTACAGGGACGCTGAGATATAATTTCCATGCAGTAAAGTGTATGTAATTAAAGTCCTACGTCTATTAAGTTTGAGCATATATATGCATCACCCCGGTAGTGGAGGCATCTATCGCCCCCACAAGTTTCCTTGTCCTTCTAGCATTTCCTCCCTCCCATTTGCACGTCAGGAAAGCATTGATTGGCTTTCTGTTACAGTAGAATTATTTGCAATTTCCAAGGTTTTCTCTTAACACCATCGTATGCTATATAAATTATTTTGTTTTGATGTTTTCTGGCTCTGAGGTATTATCAGAGCAAAAGAACATGTCTTCCCATAGTGTTATGTAAGCGACGAGATTACTCTGCGAAACCGCATAGTATTCCATGAGCTGGATATGTCACAATTTGTGGTGGTCATTCCTCTGTGGATGGAGATGAATGACAATTAGAAATAGTCAGTAGCTTTTTGGGAATGTACCGTTTCTTTTTTCATTTGAGTGGAATGGGGGTGGTCTATGGTAGGTATAGGTTTAATATTTTGAAGAATTTCTGGACTGTTAGGGTGCCTGGGTGACTGAGTGAGTTAAGCATCTGACATGGATTCTGGCTCAAGTCATGATCTCATTGGTGGCGAGACAGAGCCCCAGGTAGGGCTCTATGGTCAGTGGGAGTCTACTTGAGCTTCTGTGCCTCTCCCTCTCTCTCTGCCCCTCCCTCCACTCACTTTTAGTCGCTCAGTCTTTAGTCAATCAAAGATACAAAAAAATAAGAATTTCCAAACTATTTCTGCAGTGGTTGTAGAATTTAAAATTCCCATGCGCAGTGTATGAGAAATCATAGCAAGGAGGTGACTTTGCTCCTTGCTATGACTCCTTGCTATGGCTCAGAATGGAGATTCCATTCATTTTTGCCATTTTCATTGACAGATAGTGGTTTAAATTTCCATTTTCCTAATAACTAATGATGTAGGTCGTGCGCTATTCTTCCATTTCTTCCATGTGTATTCTTTGCTAAAGTGTTTTTACAAATCTTTGAATCCATTTTATTGTATGTCCTTTTTGAAAGGTTTTATTTATTTATTTGCAAGAGAGGGAAGGGGAGCAAGAGCAGGGCTGTTGGGTAGGGTGAGGAGGCCAGAGGGAGAGGAGAAGCACACACCCTGCTCAGCGGGAAGAGTGATGGAGGGGTCGGGGGTTAGACCCCACGACCCTGAGATGGTGACCTGAGCCAGAGGCAGCCACTTCACCAACTGAGGCACCCAGGCCCTTTCCTTTGACCCGTTTAAAATTGGATTGTTTGTCTTCTTCCTATTGACTTTCTTTTTTAAAAAAAATTAATTAATTTATTTTCAGCATAACCGTATTCATTATTTTTTCACCACACCCAGTGCTCCATGCTATCCGTGCCCTCTATAATACCCACCATCTTGTACCCCGACCTCCCACGCCCCCTGCCCCTTTAAACCCCTCAGATTGTTTTTTAGAGTCCGTAGTCTCTCATGATTCACCTTCCCTTCCAATTTACCCCAACTCCCTTCTCCTCTCTAACTCCCCATGTCCTCCATGCTTTTTGTTATGCTCCACAAATAAGTGAAAAACCATATGATAATTGACTCTCTTTGCTTGACTTTTTTCACTCAGACTTTTGAGCGTTCATTCAGTGTTCTCTTAGGAGACCTTCAGCAGGTATGGAAAGTACACCTAGTTTCTCTCTATGTGTGACATGGCTTGGGTTCTCTCACCAATGTCTTCTGAAACACCAATGTTTTAAATTGTGATACAGTCCAGTTGACCAATTTGTTCTTTCATTAGTGAGAATTTTGGTATCATATCTAAGAAAACAATGGCCAGGGCCTCCTGGGTGACTCAGTTGGTGAAGTGTCTGCCTTTGGCTCAGGACATGATTCCAGGGTCTGGGAACCAGCCCTGCATTGGGCTCCTTGTTCAGCAGGGAGCTTGCTCTTCCCTTTCCCAGTGCTTCTACCCTGTTTGTGCTCTCTCACTCTGCTCCATAAATAAATAAAATCTTAAAAAAAAAAGAAGAAAAAAGGAATAGAAATGCTTCTCAACAACATCTGGCATTGTCTTTTGTACAGAATCACACTCATTCGTGCAAAATGGTCCCTGGTTTGGCATACATTGCCCTGCAGACTAGTCACATTGATGACCGTTTTATGGGCTTATGAACCGTGCATGTGTCTTCTTTGGGAACATGTGTATCCGAGTCTTATGCTCGCTTTGTATTAGCAGCGTGTTCCTTCTGCCCATTCAGTGAGTTCAAAGTACCCTTATGTCTTGCGTATGGGAGTCCTCATTGGGTATTTATCTGCAAATATTGTCTCTTTATCAGTGTCTTCTCTGTTCCTTTTCTCAGTGGTAATGTTGGATGCAGCAAGGTTGTTCATCTTAAGTTTTCTTGTTACATATTTTACTCTTGCTCCAGTGACAGAACTCTGCACTAAATGCAAAGTCCTGACCATTTTCTGTTGCGTAATCATCTTGAATGATTGCTATGGCTCTTCTCCTTAAGTCTGTGGCCATTTTGAGTTCATGGCTGCGAAAGGGGTGGTTTTCAACAACCACTGTAGGGGAAGTTTGTCCTGATAGGGGCAAGAGAACCGTGAGGTAGCTTGTGGTCCTGAGTTAGTCTCCCCCAGGCCAGGAAAGGGGATGTCACCCTCCTGTACCTCTTCATGGGCATCTGAGTGCCTTTGGGGAGGAGAGTTAGGTGGTCCTAGTGGTCATATTCGGCACTTACACCCCATTCTCTCAGACTGGGTAACTGGGTACAAAGTAGCTCCAGGAGCCCGGGGCGTCCTAGTCAGAGGTGTCTTTAGGAGCACAGACACACTGAGAGCCAGAGAGGATTACATGGAAAGGATAAAAGAGAACCCCGGGGATGTGGTATGGTTTACTATAGGGTCTTCCTTCAGTGGGGTGGGAAATAGGACTCCCACACACCAGCAACTCAGGAAATATGCCCAGAGGAAGTAGGGCAGATGGAAGGCAATTCCCAGAGTTTGATCTATTTTTGCCAACATGAAAATCATGATATGTGCCTGGGTATCAAATGTGTATGAAAGGACACATGGCGGGCTCAACTCTTCACCTCAGAGACCTCACGTTGGTGATGGAGACTAGCTAAAAAACAAAAACAAAGACACACACAGAAAAATCAAAACACAAAAAAACAAATAAAAGAAATAAATAGGTGCGTGCATCAGGAATCCAGAAATACCCCCGTGCCCCCCTCCCCTCCCAGGAAGGAAAGGATGTGGTCAGGATGATGGGAGGCTCAGTTACTAAAGCGGCTGCCTTTAGCTCAGGTCATGATTGCAGGATCCTGGGATCAAGCCTCACATGGAGACCTTCCTTGGCAGAGAGCCTGCTTCTCTCTCTCTCCCTCGGCCTGACACTCTGCTTACTTGTGCTATCTGTCTGCCAAAAAAGTAAATAAAACCTTTTAAAAAATAAAGACAGGAAGGAAGGAAGGAAGGAAGAAAGACAGTCAGACAGACAGAAAGAAAGAACAAAAGAAAGAATGAAAGAACGAAAGAACGAAAGAACGAAAGAAAGAAAGAAAGAAAGAAAGAAAGAATGGGGAAGCTTGGTCCTTGCAGTTCAAGAGCCATTCTGAGCCTGTGGGGAATCCTAATTATTGGTCTGCATTTCCCAAGAGAAACCCAGAGACCCTACCGTTTTACTATTTGCTGGGTTTTCCATGTGCACTCAGAAGTGCACTGGCTGAATAAAGTTGGCACACTAAGAACAGAAGGAGACCAAGAAACAGAATGTTCCCTGGATGCACCACATTATTGTCTGCCCTCACTGCAGTCTCACTGGAAATGGGAAAGGGCAATTGAAATCCCTGGTATTCAACACAGGTTTGGAAAAAAAAAATGGAAGGTTTGGGTTCACAGTTTAAATTACTGTATTCTCAGTTTGAATCTGAAGGCAAGTGCAAACCCTGTTGAACATTTTCTGACTTCTGTGGTGGAGATAAGGGCTAACACAGAAAACAGCTCTACACATCAGAGTAACTTTGGTAACTTAGTATCTTTCCATTGACATGGTTTTCTTTCAATCTTCTGATCCCATGGTCTCCTGCTTGAGTCTACACATATTTGTGCAACAAAGATGATGTCAATACCATACGTAAAATCTGTACCCCCGACTGTCACAGTGCTCATACCTAATGGTACATCGGGTCCATTTCTAAGTGCCTGTAGCTACGTTATGGCTGACTCCAAAGGCAGCCCATTGTACCATGTGTAGACTTCTCTCTGGCCCCACCTCCAGGGTCAGCAGTACCTCAGAGCTGTCTCCATTCCTGCGGAAGGATGTAGGTCAGGTAGAGAAATGGAGGGTGGTCTAGGCAACAGGAACAGGAAAGTAGGCCCCTAAGCTGGTTGATTCCAGAGAGGACAATTGCATTGTTGTTGGTTTTGTTTAGAAGTTTTTATTTATTTTTTCATTTCCTTTCAGTGTTCCAAAATTCATTGTTTATGTACCACACCCGGTGCTTCATGCAATACGTAGCCTCCATAATACCCACCGCCAGGCTCACCCAGTGTTTTTAAAAAGCATGTAATTTCCTTATTTGAGAGAGAGTGCTTGAGAGAGCAGGAGTGGTGGCCAGGGGGAGGGTGGGTGAGAAGGACAAGCAGAGTCACCACTGAGCAGGGAGCTCGACATGGGACCTATCCGAGGACCCTGGGATCCTGACCTGAGCCAGAGATTGAACTTAAACAAATGAGCCTCCCAGGTATCACTTGAAATAATTAAAAAAAAATTTGCTGCACTTAACATGCAGCATGTATTAGTTTCATGTCAAATGTTGGTGTTGATTTTTATGTCTTCTTTTTTGAGATCTTCTTTCCTCCTTTCTTTCTTTCTTTCTTTCTTTCTTTCTTTCTTTCTTTCTTTTTCTCTTTCTTTCTTTGCTTATTGTGTATAAGAAGGTTGCTGGGCATTGGGAGAGGGAGAAAGAAGGCAGATAGAAAGAAAGAGTAAGAGAAGGAAAGGAAGAAGGAAGGAAGGAGGGAAGGGAGGATGGAAGGAAAAAAAGAAAGGGAGAAAGAGAAGGGAGAGAGGGAGGAAGAGAGAAAATGAAAAGGTAAGAATGGAAGGAAGGAGGAAGGGAGAGGGGAAGTATGGTGGAAGGGAGAAACAGAAAGAAAAGGACAGAAAGAGAGAGAGAGAGAAAGAGAAAGAAAGAGAGAAAGAAGAAAGAGGAAGTACCCAGGTCAGTTTTCCTTGTGAACATCTAGTGAAGATCCTGTTCGGACAACCCGGAAGCTAGTGAGCCCTGGGAAGGCCCCTCTCTGGCATGCGCTCAAGAGGGTGTATCTGATGTGTGTAGAACTATTTAAGGAACCAAATTTAGAATCCATTGATTAATACGGCCGCATTTCCTAGAAGTGGTCACATCAGCTGGGCAAGCATGGCCATGGGAAATCACCCCCAAAGAGCTCCATGGTGTGCACCTGGGTGGCTCAGTGGTTAAGTGTCTGCTTTGGGTTCAGGTCAGGATCTCAGGGTCCTGGGATCGAGCACCCACATCAGCCTCCCTGCTTAGTGGAATGCCTGCTTCTCCTTCTGCCATGCCTCCTGCTTGTGTTCCCTCTCTCGCTGTGTGTCTTTTTCTGTCAAATACATAAACAAAAGTTAAAAGAAGAAAACTCAGAGATAATACATTCTTGTCTGGGTCAGAGCGTGTCATCCTGTGGGAAGCAGGTTCCTGCAGTTAGTGTTGCCGGGATCTCAGGTGCTTTGCTGGTACCTCAGAATTTGACCCTTGAAAATGTGAGTAAACTTGATATTGTGTATGATTTATGATTTGGGGGACCGGTTTAGGAATACACCCCTTTATGTCATTCCCATATTTGTTGGATGTGTTCTTATGGAATGCTCTGAAGTCACAGAGTGACTGGTGGATCATGGATTTTGGGGCCGTGATGGCCAAATCTGTTGCTGAGGTAGCTTCCAAAACCATGTATCATGCCTTTGCATGTGCCTCTTTGCAACTCGAAAAGCCCCAAGGCATATTGGCCTGCTCCTTTGTGGACCTTGCCATCAATTCCCTGGAGGTTCAGGAGCATAAGAGCTCTCAATCTCTTCTTTAAGTTTTGATTTATGTAGTTGACAGTGACAGAGAGAGAGAGAATTGAAGGAGGGGAGCAGCAAGGGAGAGGGAGAAGCAGGCTCCGTGCTGAGCAGGGAGCACAATGCAGGGCTCGATCCCAGGACCCAGGGGTCATGATGTCAGCTGAGGCCAGACGCTTAACTGACTGAGCCGCACAGGCACCCCCTCAGCTCTTACTAAATCCCAAACCTCATCTTTCGTAACTCAGTATCTTGTTTGGTACAATTTCCACAGGCAGGGTCTGCAACTCGGGGGCACTTCTTGGAAAGCAGCAGAGGGAACAGGGTCTGGTGCTCTCACAGGAGAAATGACTCCTAATCAGCAGACAGATCTGTCACCTGAAAATAAGGCAGAGCACGCACAGATGTGAGAACCACCAGATAAGGAGATGAAACCATTTATTTTAATAGTTTTCCATCACTTGAAAATGAAAAATAGATCAATGGAAAATATGAACAAGGCCCTATGTATCTTTAAGAGAGGAAAACGACGATGTGTGAAAGGCAGTGTACTGCAAGCGATTGACAGCATTAGAAGATGCAGAGTAAGACTATTGATAGGACCGTATTGACTCTGTAGGTCTCTCTGTAGTATTGCAGTAGGAACTACAGTAAATCATCCATACATGCACACAGGGGCTTTTCCCATGAGGTCTTTACTCGCCTACAGCAGTGTTTTATACTTTTCAGCAAACAAGTCTTACTTCTCCTACAATGAACTGATGCCTGAATATTTTACTGTTTTTGGTGCTACTGTAAGTGGCATTGCTTTCTTAATTTCCTGCTCAGTTTGTTCCGTGGTTGTGCATAGAAACACAAGTGGTTTTTGTATAGCTGCTACCCTGCAACCTTATGGAATGTGTGTATGGACTCTAATATGCTTGTGTGTGGATGCTTTGAAAATTTTCTGTATTTAAGCATGTCCTTTGTAAGTAGAGATGCAGGTTGACCCTTGAAGAATTGCAGGGTTAAGGGTGCTGACCCTCAAAGAGAAAAGCTCTGTGTTTAAGTTTTGACATGCCATGACTGAGGTAGTAAGAGTCAGCTCTTACTACCTTACTGAAGACGTAAGGAGATGATTACGTGCTCTTGTGCAAGTCTGTGGACTCTAGACTGTATCCATCAAACAAAGTAAGCAAGAGGAAAGAAATGTTATAAGGACAATCATAAGGAAGAGAACACATTTTTAGAGTAGTATGCTTAGTTGAAAAAAAATGCACCTGTACGTGCACCTGTACTTGCGGTTCCAACCTGCGGTGTAAAAGGTCAACTGTGGTTTTGTTCCTTCCTTCCCACAAGTCTTTTTTCTCACTTTCCATTTTGAAAGATATTCTGGCCGAGTCTAGAATTCTGTCCCTCTGCCTGGGGACACGCCTGCATTTTGCCCGCAGGGAAGAGCAGCGACAGATGCGAGGTCCCCTCAGGCCTGGAGTCTTGGATCAGCACTCATAGGGATAGAAAGAGTAGCGGGAGCCCTTGCTCTTTGCACACCGACTCCTACTGGAAGGAACGCAGTGTCCCCAGAGGCCCCTGTACAGAATGCTCAGGGCTTTGGAGCTGCCCCAAGCAAGAGGCCAGAGGCCATCTCTCCCTCTCACTTTCCCAACTTCTCTTCTCTCTTGCCTTCCACACTCCATGTTGCCAACTCATCCCCCCCATCCTCCTGCTCCTTGTCAGCATTCCAAGGACATGCCTCTCCCTGCCACCAGCATCCCAGGCTGAGGCTGTGGAGCTCTTCTGGGTGGGGAGCTCAGTGCTGTTCCAAGACTTGCCCTCTCGCTGTTTCTCCCATGCTTGCTTGAATCTAAATCAGCTGCCTGTCCCAGACTTCTAAACGTTTTTGCCAACAAGAAAATAGTGGATGGGCATCTGGGTGGCTCAGTGGGTTAAGCCTCTGCCTTCGGCTCAGGTCATGATGTCCGGGTCCTGGGATCGAGTACCACATCAGGCTCTGTGCTCGGCAGGGAGCCTACTTCCTCCTCTCTCTCTCTCTCTCTCTCTGCCTGCCTCTCTGCCTACTTGTGATCTCTGTCTCTCAAATAAACAAATAAAATCTTTTAAAAAAAGAAGAGTAAAAAGAAAATAGTGGAGGTTGTGTGTGTGCTTGTGCGTGTGTCTGCGTGTTGCCTTGGAAATCATAAGGTGCTGGATCAGGAATCTGGAGTTCCTCCCTCAGGAATGGATAGGGGAATGATCTTGGTCCTTGCAGATCAAGAGCCATTCTGAGCCCTGAGAGAATTCTAAATGTTGGCTGACACTTCCCAAGATCAACCCAGACGGCCTATACTTTGGGCATTTGTTGGGGTTCCTGTGTGTGGTCAGAAGTCCCCTGGCCAACAAAAGCTGGCACACTAAGTACAGAAGTAGACCAAGAAGGAGAATATTCCCTGGAAGACCACATTACTCTCCTCCCTTACGGCAGTCTCTCTCTGAAAATGGGAAGGGGCACTCAAAAGACCTTGCATTCAGTAGAGGATGGGGAGAAAAAAGTGTATCGTTGGGGTAACAGTTCAAGTTACTGTATCCTTAGACTCTATGTGAGGCCATGTGGAAACGCTACTGAACAGTTTCGTGGGCTATGCCCAAGGGTAGGAGGGGTTAATGGAGACTGCGATTACACAACTCAGTGTAATTGAGCACCGTAATATCTTTTCCTCTTCACATGGTTTTTCTTCCATTTTGTCTGAGGCCAGGCATGAATCTAAACATATGTGTAAGAAGTTCATATCAGAAAAGGTGTACAAAGCCCACAAGCCTTAATTGGGCGGTACTATATCCTCATGGTGCTCTAGGCGGTCTTCAGACTGTACGTAGCCACATCATGGCTGACTGTGAATGCAGTCCCTTTCTGGGTATGTGTGTTCTTGGTGTAGGCTCTCCCCCGCCCCAGCCCACAGGTTAAGCGGTCCCTCTGAGCTGGGTGTGTCTCTGGGGGAAGCATGTTGTTCCAGTAGGTAAGAAGGGGAAATGGGGGGATGGGGATCCAGCAACAAGAAAGCATGCTCATAAGTGGGTGGGTTGTAGAAAGAAAGGAGCATGCTATTTCCTCTAACAATATGCATAGCTCTCTGTCAGAAATCTGGCCCTGATGAAAGAGCAATGCTGGGAGAAACCGGTGTACCCTTTGTCAGGAAATACTTGAATTCCTGCTGATCTATCCGCTGTGCCTAAAAACTCCCCCTAGACAACTTGGGGAAGAGAGGAGAAACTGTGTTCCTTTTAGGTGTTATGATTTCCCTTCAGCGGGGTTGGCCAGGGAAAGAAATCTATTCAGGGTGAGAATCTGGGAGAAGATACTTTCAAACGATATATCCGATGAAGGGCTAGTATCCATAATCTAGAAAGAACTTATCAAACTCAACAGCCAAAGGACAAATAATCCCATCAAGGAATGGGCAGAGGATGTGAACAGACTTTTCTCAAAGTGGACATCCAGATGGCCATCAGGCACATGCTTAAGGGCTCCACGTCACTCAGCATCAGGGAAACTCAAATCCAAGCCAGAATGTGATCCACCTCACACCAGTCAGAATGGCTAAAAAAGAAACAAGTCAGGAAATGATGGATGCTGGCCAGGATGTGGAGAACGGGGCACCCTCCCACGGGTTTGGTGAGAATGCAATCTGGTGCAGCCACTCTGGAAAACAGCATGGAGGTTCTTCAAAAAGTTGAAAATAGAGCTACCCTGTGACCTAGCAATCACACTCCTGGGTATTCACCCTAAAGATAAAAATGTCGTGATCTCAAGGGGCATGTGCACCTGAATGTTTATAGCAGCAGTCCTCACAATAGTGAAACTAGGAAAGAACCTTGATGCCCATCAACAGATGAATGGAAGAGGAAGAGTTGGTATTTGTATGTATATTTGTGTATACACACACACACAGATACACACACACACACACACACACACATACCCGCACCATGGAATACTATGCAGCCATCAAAAGAAATGAAATCTTGCCATTTGCCAGGACATGGATGGAACTAGACGGTATTATTTTGAGCAAAATAAGTCAGTCAGAGAACGACAGTTATTATATGATCTCCCTGATAGAAGGTTCTTGAGAGGCAGTGTGGGTGGGTTTGGGGAGTAGGGAAGGAAAGAATGAAACAAGATGGGATCAGGAGGGAGTCCAACCATAAGAGACTCTTAATCTCACAAAAGAAACTGAGGGTTGCAGGGATGAGGGTTGCAGGGAGAGGGTGGTTGGGTGATGGACATAGGGGAGGGCATGTGCCATAGTGAGTGCTGTGAAGTCTGTAAACCTGGCGATCAGAGGCCTGTATCTCTGGGACTAATAGTACATTGTATGTTAAAAAAAAATAAAAAATAAAAAATAAATATTAAAAATGGATAAAGGACCTGAATGGATATCTTTCCACAGGATCATGGAAATGCAAGTCAAAACCACAGTGAAATATTATTATGTCACAGTTAATATTGCTACTATAGGAGAGAAAAAAGAAAACCAGTGTTGGCAAGGTTATGGGGACCATGGAACCCTTGTGCACTGGTAGAAAGGTAAACTGATACAGCCATTTTTTTTTTTCTCAAAAAAGAATGAAACTATAATTACCCTGTGATGCAGCAATCCCAGTTTGGGGTGTATATCCAAAGGAAATGAAACAGGATTTCAAAGAGACATCTGCACCCCATGTTCACTTCAGCATTGTGCACTGTTGCCAAGACACTGAAACAACCTAAGTGTTGCATGGGTGAAGATTATGTTGGTCATGGACATGAAAAGTCTTGCGAAAAGGATATAGTCAATGATATTGTAATACCACGGTATAGTGAGAGATGATGATTACACTTACTGTGTAATACTGAGTAGTGTATGTAATTGTCAAATAACTGTGCCGTACACCTGAAACTAATATAAGATTGTATGTGCATTATACTTTAATGTTAGAGAAAATGTGAATGTTATTTGGTTATGGAAAAGAAGGAAATTCTGCTATTTGTGTCAACATGGATGTAACTGCAGGACATTATATTCAGTGAAAAAAGTCAGAAAGAGAAAGACAAATACTGAGTGCTATCATCTATCCATGGACGTAATAAAAATAAAGAAGTCAACTCACAGAAACAAATAGTAGGATGATGGTTACCAGTGGCTGGGACGTGGGGCACATGGAGAGATATTGGTGTAAGGAGAAGAACATTCAGTTATAAGATGAATAAGTTATGAGGGTCTAAGGTATAGCATGGTGACTGTAGTTATAATACTGTATTATGCTCTCGAAACTTGCTAAGGAAATAGATCTTAAGCTTGCTTACCAAAAAAAAAAAAAAAAAAGGAAGGGAAAATTTCAGGTGATTGAGAGGTGATGTGCTCATTAATTTGCTTGCAGTAATCATTTTATAAGGAATATGTACTATAAGTCATCAGATTGTACACTTTCAATATATGTAGTTTTATGTGCTTATTATACCTGAAAAAATCTGGGAAAAATATTTGCAATGGTAAATACGAGGTTATGAGAATTTTGCCACTCTTCACTATAACTAATAAAAGTAATGCTTCTAGTTGGTAAAGCATGCAAGCAACCGACCAGACAGGTGCAATAGGCGGAGCCCTCCCTTGTTACCTTTTCCCTTCTCCAAGCCCTCCTCCAGGCCCACAGCTTGCCCCGCCCATCGCACCCTCCTGGCCAATAGCCAGCCGGCGGCCAGGCCGGAAGTGATGTGGACAGCCGCCAAGGTTTGGGCCTCCTGTGGCTTCTGAGGCCTCAGTGGGAGCGGGGCGTGGAAAACTAGCTCTAGAAAATGAAAGCTGTAATAGTAGGAAGAAGAACAACGACCGAAAGCCTGGTGGAATAACGCGAAGGGTAGAAGCTGGGAATCAGAGCCCAAATTGTAAGAGAACAAATGGAGAAGACAGATAGCGCCCGAAGGTGTGTGTGGTAGGTCCAGGTGTGAGGAAGACGGTTTGCAGCGGCACAAGAGATGGGATGCAGGTGTCCCGCTCAGCAGGGGGACGGCGTGGGGACCAGCATCCCACGGGGTCGTGGGAAGAGGGAGGGAGCGAAGGGAGGGCCTGAAAGGAGACCCCAAGAGCCCGCGGAGTCCTGGATGCCTTGGCGGCGCCAGGCGCCATGACCCCTGGGAGCTCGGCCTTTGGCCCCGATTCCTGAGGAATGCAGTGGGGGCCCCATACAGTTCAATAGGGCGGGGTGGTGAGCTCTTGAGACTGACTGATCCCTGAAGCAAATATAGCGTTTCCTTCTGCAGCCTGTCCTCTTGCCGCCCACTCAAGCTCCCGGTTCTATGATAGCACGTGGCTGTCGTTTGCCTGATTTGATTTTTGAGCTCAGTGTCTGCTGAGCTGATGCACTTAGGCAAGGAGGAGGAGTCCAGCGTGGCAGCTTGGGGCTAGAGACGGCAGAGAGCACCAGTGCCTGCCTCTGGTTGGGTCATCAGAGAGCTCTCTCTTCTTTTATGGGGAGGGCTGGAGCTCTCAGCCCAGCTGGGAGCTAATCCCAGGCCTTCTTAAGCTATACTGTGCTACACGTTCTCTCTTAGCTAGCTTCTTTCCTAACTTATCCTCAGTGGCTATTTTGTTTTTATTCTTCTGTCATGTTTAAAAGATTTTCTTCATTTACTTGAGGCAGAGAGCGAGACGGAGCCCCAGAGCAAGCCTGCAAACAGCGGGCATAGGCCAAGGGCAAGGGCAAGGGAGAGAATCTGAAGAGGTCCTTTCACTGGGCCCTGTGGGGACCCCGAGATCATGACCTGAACAGAACCATGAGTAGGAGGCTTAACTGGATCAGCCTGCAGGGGCTGCATATTTTTAAACATTTTGTCAAGATTTTACGTTGAAGTGATCTCTGTACCCAACGTGTGGCTCCAGCTCTCAACCCTGAGATCCAGAGCAGTCTCTGTGTCAGCCAGGGCTGGGGAAATCTGCCCGAACACCGAGGTTCATGTTCGTTACTAATGGCATGGTAGAAAGGGTCTTTTTATTATTTCATTTTATTTAAATGTATATTATATTATTTATTTTATTTTATCTCAATTTTATTACTTTTATTTTATTTCAATTTTAATTTGTTTCTGTTTTAGGATTAAAACAACTTCTGTGTTTCCAGAGCCTGGGCATCCCATAGACAGTATCACCTTTATTGCTGATGCTGGGATTTGAGAGCTGTTCATTCCTGGGACGTGGGTGTTCATTCCTTACTGTTGAATTTCCAGGAACACATTTCTCATTGACCTTGCTAGCTTTTTTATTCCTAGCGGACAGAAAGTGACACACCCAGTGTGTACACACTCAGAGGCCGTTGTAGCTGTAGCTGCAAACCTGATGGGAAAGTATGACTTTGGCTGTGTCTTGAGATTCCTGTGTCTCAGTTTCTGGATTCACAATGGCTCAAAGGGACTTGAGTGATTTCCCAGGTGTGAAATCGACAGGGGAGGAAGGTTGATAAGAGCCAGAGGCCCGGATGGTGGTACACAGCGCTTTCGTGGATTCCCACCCCTCCGGGGCTATCGGGTCAAGAACGGCAGGTACAGGCATGTGCTCTCCTGTCCAGCCTGGGTCCTCCAATCACCTATGGCTTCGTTATATTTACATGGTGGTTTCAGTCCCCCAGTGGGGTCAGATTGCAATGACAGGTCCAGGAAGAACTGGGTTAGGGCCCAGCCTGCCCTTACTGACCAGTAGGTTGAGTTCCTTAGATGACTGGCGACAACGTCAGCTGAGACCACCTTAGCTATGACCCATACTCTGTGAGACAGGAAAAGAAAAGACACTGCTCAGCCCGATGCATTTGCCATCTCGAGGCCTTCCTGCTCTCCCATCTTGAGGGTGTACTTACTGTAGATCACCCGGATTGTAAGCCAACTGAGTATAACCTGTAGGGGTGTAGAATTGTGACAAAAGCATATTCCAGGGGAAATTCCTTCTGGCCATTTTTGTTTTCAGGGTGGAATCTCGATTGACCGGTGTCCCCTAATATTCAGAGGTGGGTTTCTGGAGGGGGAGTGAGGAGCCTGGACAGGGGAGTTTGCAGCCAAGGCCTGGCTGGGGGCTCTGCTGCTGTCAGCTGGTGGGGGAAATTCTCCTAATTTCTGCGGGCCTCAGTTTCCCCATGTGTAAATTACAGTTGATATTCAAATTCTCCCAAGTCCCTTCCTGCTCCAGTGTCTGCACGTGCACGAGGGACTGAGGTGCCTGTTAAGGCGTCCTGGGGACTGGAGCCGGGACCTGACTTGGTCCCTTCTCTGTGTGTCTCCCACAGGAGCCTGGGCTGAGTCCACACTGAAGACAGAGAATGGAGAGAGGAGCTGGAAGACAGGATATCAGCAAGTCTGGAAGACGAGAATATCGCAAAGAAGAACAAGGCCATGGTGGTGCAGGTGGTTGCCCGAGGAGGGAAGAATAAGCCCAGGCAGAGTCGAGAAAACTGAAGGGAAACCGAGGAATGCATGAGGCAGCATGAGCTGAGGGGGATGACTCGGAGAGTCACACAGTCCACAGTGAGCCCGTGCCCCTGGGGCGGGCCCCACAGGATCGATCGGGATTCGCTTGTACTGCTGGAGAACTGTACCAGTTCCCAGAGGAGGAGGAGGTGCCCATGAGCTTCAACCTTGGAGCTGCCCTTACGGTGGATGTTTACAGGTAAGTGTGGGCCTAGGGGGATCAGGGACATTTGAATTAGAGTTGCAGAGGTCCACCTTTCCTGCAGACTATTGTTGTAAGGTCAGAAACGACCACAGTAGGGGGCTCTTGCCTCTGAGACAGTGATACCAATAATATTCTTTGGAATGTATTGTGGTAAAGGGCTTTATGCACTATATATTTTGTCTATATATATGTTCAGGGTCTCATTTTTCCTTAGTCTTAGTCCTTAGTGTTAAGAGCGTGGAATTCTGACATCAAGAGGATTTCACTGGGGAGGTCAAGCAGTGAGTGGGAGAATGCAAACAAGATCTTGTAGCATGTGGGTGTCTCAGTTCCTTGAGAGTCTGCCTTCTGCTCATGTCCTAATCCCAGGTCCCCGGGATCAAGTCTTATGGTGAGGCGGCGGGACACGGGGCTCCCTGCTCAGCAAAAGGGCGCAGGGGTAGGCCAAGCACTCGAATCCTAATGACAGGGTGGGCCTTTGAGAAGACTCCAAGAGGGCAGTCCCTTCTTCATCAGAGCGCACCGCAAGGGCATGTCACGGGACATCGAGCATGTTGCGGCTCCTCTTTAAGGAAGGGGACTTATAGCCTTCTGGGAGAAAGCAGAGAGCATTCCTGCAGGACATTCGGTCTAGGACTGCAGTTGAGATTCGAGATTTTCGACCAATTCTGTTGGATCGGGGAAGGGATCTTTCTGAGAGCTTCCGCAGTGCTTGGCTTGGTCCTTGGAGCCGTGAATACAGAGGTCAATACAACATCATTGCAACTGTCACAGGGCTTTCTGTCGAGTAAGCAGAAGTGATGAGAAGCGGGGGTGGGGTGAGTTCCTGGGAGGAAGTGGCCAGTGCTGTCTGGGGCATGATGTCAGTGGTTGTTCCAGTCTCTCACGGTGTTTTTGACCTACCTTGGCCCAGGGACCCTAGACTGGGACCAGATTTCCGCTCCTTGGGATACTGCCTGCCAACACCTGGGTTCCAAGGTGGCCCAAAGCAGCTGACACTTCCCAGGTCTCCGGAGGAAACTGCTGGTATCAGTACCTCCCGCCTCTGACTTGGCCAGCTGGAGAAATCGAGGCAAGTTCACAAAGTCTAATAGGGGTGTCCTTGTCCTAACGATCAGTGATGTTGTGCCTTTGTGTCTGAGAACTTCCGTGCTTTCCAGACTTCGGTATTCTCTCTCCATATAAAAATCCTGTAAATAGGGGCGCCCGGGTGGCTCAGTCGTTGAGCCTCTGCCTTCAGATCAGGTCTTGATCCCAGGTTCCTGGGATGGAACCCCACCTCGGGCTCCCTCCTCAGTGGGGAGCCTGCTTCCCCCTCACCCACTGGCCGGGCTTGTGTTCCCTCTGTCACTGTGTCTCTCTCTGACAAATAATGTAATTGAAGGCTTCCAGAAATGTGCATAGTGGCCATATTGTAGATCAAGTAACTAAAAACAACAGAGAGGCCTGGAAACGATTGCTGGGGTAAATTAAAGGCAATCTAAATGAATAGAAAGACATCTATCCCATGCATAGATTAGGAGACTCCAGGTGATTGGAATACCAAATGAGTTTCATTCGGACTCACATGGGAGAAGACACATTGGGGGCAAATGTGCAAGCTAATCCTAAAAATGTATATGCACATCGAGGTACTGAGACTAGCAAGATGGCCATGAAGCCTTAAACTGGAGAAATCCACTCCATGTCAAAGCTCGTCATGAAGCTATGGTCATTAAAGCACTACGTTATGGTATAAGGAATCACAATGTATATATATATAGGAACAAGAGGGACTATTGAGTACAAAATTTCCCCATACACATATACAATGTTTAAACTTTTTTTTGGATTATTTCTAAGTCATCTCTACATCCAACATGGGGTGCAAACCCACAACTCTGCAGACAAAGGTCGCTTGCTGCACCTATTGAGCCACCCAGGAACCCTGGGTGTTTGTTTGATTTTTTTTTTAATTATTTATTTATTTTCAGAAAAACAGTATTCATTATTTTTTCACCACACCCAGTGCTCCATGCAATCCGTGCCCTCTATAATACCCACCACCTGGTACCCCCACGCCCCCGCCACTTCAAACCCCTCAGATTGTTTTTCAGAGTCCATAGTCTCTCATGATTCACCTCCCCTTCCAGTTTAGCCCAACTCCCTTCTCCTCTCTAACACCCCTTGTCCTCCATGATATTTGTTATGCTCCACAAATAAGTGAAACCATATGATAATTGACTCTCTCTGCTTGCCTTATTTCACTCAGCATAATCTCTTCCAGTCCCGTCCATGTTGCTACAAAAGTTGGGTATTCATCCTTTCTGACGGCGGCATAATACTCCATAGTTTATATGGACCCCATCTGCCTTATACATTCGTCCGCCGGAGGGCATCTTGGTTCTTTCCATAGTTTGGCGACCGTGGCCATTGCTGCTATAAACATTGTGGTACAGATGGCCCTTCTTTTCACGACATCTGTATCTTTGGGGTAAATACCCAGGAGTGCAATGGCAGGGTCATAGGGAAGTTCTATTTTTAATTTCTTGAGGAATCTCCACACTGTTCTCCAAGGAGGCTGCACCAACTTGCATTCCCACCAACAGTGGAAGAGGGTTCCCCTTTCTCCACATCCCCTCCAACACATGTTGTTTCCTGTTTTGTTAATTTTGGCCATTCTAACTGGTGTAAGGTGATATCTCAATGTGGTTTTAACTTGAATCTCCCCGAGGGCTAGTGATGATGAACATTTTTTCATGAGTCTGATAGCCATTTGTATGTCTTGATTGGAGAAGTGTCTGTTCATATCTTCTGCCCATTTTTTGATATGTTTGCCTGTTTCGTGTGTGTTGAGTTTGAGGAGTTCATTATAGATCCTAGATATCAACCTTTTGTCTGTACTGTCATTTGCAAATATCGTCTCCCATTCCGTGGGTTGCCTCTTTGATGTTTTGACTGTTTCCTTTGCTGTGCAGAAGCTTTTGATTTTTTTAAAATAAAGTCATTGGTACACTTGACGAGGATAACCAAAGACTTTTACTAAAAGTAACTGGAATGAATGAACATCTACTTAATACTATGTTAACATTAAAACCTACTTAGCACTATATATCGATGGTAGTTGAAGAAGTAAAAGTAAATGTTTTTTTTGTTAAAGATTTTATTATTTATTTGTTGGAGATAAAGAGAGAGAGCAAGCAATCACAGGCAGGGAGAGATGCAGGCAGAGGGAGAAGCAGGCTTCCCCCCTGAGCGGGGAGCCCGATATGTGACTCGATCCCAGGACCCTGGGCTCATGACCAGAGGCCACGTCAGATACCCAACTGCCTGAGCCACCCAGGTGCCCCAAAGTATAATTTTCAAGCACAGGGTCTCACGTCAGTAGCCAGTGTTGACAACATGATGCTCTTAGCCCGTTGTGATGGAATTTTTCCCGGAGGTTTCGGGCAGGAATGAGGTCTAGGTAAAGGAAGCACCTTTGCAGAAAGGTATAGGCACGAATTGGCAAATGGGGGCGTGGGGTTTGGCGTAGAAGAGGACTCTCCCTGAGACCTGCCTCCAGCCCCCATAACAAGGGGTTCCGGGGCCAGTCACAGGGGAACTGGGTCCTCCGTGTGCCTTTGTTTCTTCATTTGTGAACCAGGAAAAAGGAAAGCTCCCATGAACAAGTGCACTGTGAAGACTAGAAGTGCTAATATGTAGGAAATCATGCGTCTCAAGAACTCTAAGGGACGTCCATGATCTCAGGGAGTTTCCAAACTGACTAAACACCGGACTTTAATAAGAAGATTCCAGACCCCACGTCAGCCCACTGAATCAGAATTGCTAGAAACCAAAAGGACGAGGTTGCATTTGTACTAACTCTCCGAGGCTGTTCTGATACAGTGATGAGTATATGAGTAGGGAACACTGAGTCGTATAACGTTCCTCTAAAACAGCAAAGTGGGAATAGCAGAACGCGGATCTTTTCTGTCGAGTCTCTCCGCCAGAGGAGTAAAGGAGGAGGACTCTGCAATGGAAGGAGACCTGGCCCACCTGACCCCATTTAATCTTCGCGCAGTTTCCATGTTTGATTAGAAAGAGGCCGCCAGGTGAATGGCACGAGGTCAAGTCAAAGGAATCTATCAAGCAGTGCTCCATCTTCTGAAACTTGTTTTTACCTTTCTGAAACTTGAATTTCAGTATAGTTATCTTACAGTGTTAACATAAGTTTCAAGAGTAGAATGTGGTGATTGAACATTTCCATACATTGCTCAGTGCTCATTCGCACAAGTGCACTTGTTGACATCCTCTGCATTCCCCGATTCCCTGGTCCCCCTCCCCTCTGGCTACCACCAGTTTGTTCTCTCTAGTTAAGAGTCTGTTTCTTGGTTTGTCTGGCGCCCTTTTCTTTTGCTCTGCTTATATATTTTGTTTCTTACGTTCCACATACGAGTGGAATCCTTTGGTATTGAGCTATCTCGGACAGACTTAATTGACTTAGTACAATATACTCTAGATGCCCCTGTCTCATTTCAAATGGCAAGATTTTATTCTTTTCTATGGCTGAGTAATATTCCGTGGTATAAATATACCGCATTGTCTTCACCGGTCATCTATGGACGGACATCTGGGCCCTTTCCAGAATTTGGTTATGCATGTATTCGTGCTTACTAGTGCTTATGTATTTCTGAGAGTAAATATCCCGTAGTAGGACTGTTGGATCGTAGGGGGGTTCTGTTGTTACGTTCTTGAGGAACCTCCATACCATCGTCCACAATGGCTCCCCCGGTTTGTGTGCCCAGCACTAGGGCAAGAGGGTTCCCTTTTCTCCGCAGCCTTGCCCACACTTGTTGTTTCTTATGTTTTGGGTTTTAGCCATTCTGACGGGGGTGAGTGCATATCTCATTGGTTCTTTCTGTTGCTTGTTTTTTGTTTGTTTGTTTAAGATTTTACCTGCTTCTTTGAGATAGAGAGTATAAATGGGGAGGAGTCGAAGAAGGGGTAGCAAGCTCCCCACTGAGCAGGGAGTCTGATGTGGGACTCGATGCCAGTGAAACGTGGTCCCTATGACATAATCAGAAGAGCAAGGAAAGCAACGTACACATAGAGGGGTCATCTAGGAGTCAGGGATGTTAAGTTCTTGAGGAACCTCCGTACTGTTTTCTAGAGTGGCTGCACCAGTTTGCATGGGCACCGAGAGTGTCAGAGGGTTCCCCTTTCGCTGTACTCTTGCCACAATCTGTTGTTTCCTGAGTTGTTACCTGTAGGCATTCTGACTGATGTGAGGTGGTATCTCACCGTGGTGTGGTTTGTATTTCCCTGGTATGGCACTCTTACTTTCAACACTCCGTAAAACTGGTGGTGCAAGTACTTTCTATTCAGTGAGGATGTCCTCGTATGCAGGCAGTAGAGAAAGAGTATTGAATATGCAACCCTCACGGAGTCCTCATTCCCTCCCTAGGAGTCCTTTGAAGTGAACTTCCCCGGATGAGAGATGACAGAGGAGGCTTTGACTTTCAAACAGCTGGTCACTGTTGAATAGACTTACTGGCATTTGTACGACACAACTCTGGGAGTGGAGTAGGTGGGAAAAATAGGATGTAAATAACATCTGTTTCACTGGGCGGGAACAGTAGTATACCAGGTCAGGTTGATACAGAAGGAAAGGGAAAATACAATAATGTCAAAAGTTTGAGGTCGAGAGATCCCTTCACACTGACAAACTGAAGGGGAGAAGTTTGGCAAGCTCATAGGGAACCAAACATGTCCACGGACTTTCGGTGTAATGCGCAGCCCTACGTATACGACCTTCCTAAACGGCAGACAGGCCTATAGGCGCACAGGTGCACATGCAGAAAAGAAAAGAAATACCACAGAGAGCTAAACACAGAAACATGTCCTCCCGGTAGGGTACGTAGAGCCTAAAGGTGATGGAGACTCAGTATAACTGTGACGATGAGAACTAAGCACATGTCCATGAGCATGTGTCCCGATCCTCCAAATCACCATGATAGGGAGAGCTTAGAGCATCCAATGTCAATAACCCACAAGTTCATAGTGGTTGTCCGAACCAAAAACTTTAATGACATAGAAGGGGGACAGAATGTTCTTTTCCACAGTGCAGTGCCGTCCAATACACATTGTATAGATATCCAAACATCAGAATTCTTCCAATGTACAAACAGAGATAGGGTTAGGAGATACCACAGGGAGCAGTAAAAGATGGCAACATGTTAGAGAAAGTGGTTAAGAGGAGAGGCTCGTCACCCATCCTCAGGGTCCACCACGTACCAGATTCCCAATTTCAGAAAGCAAAGCATGTGTCTTGCTGTGAACAGATCAATCTGATAGGTACTCTATAGCAATGCAACCAAAGCTGCTCTCACAGGAGTGGTGATGGGCACACTGGACCTTCTTGGTCTCCGGGTAGGCTAGCCGGGACACATGCAGCATTAACCATGGAGTGTCCTGGCCCAAGGCACAGGCTGAATTTAATCAGGAGGAACTGATCAGACAACTTCAGAATGTAGGCCATTAAGCTGGACATGTGGCCTGTCCCCTACAAACAAGGAAATGTCACCACCACCGGAGACAGCCACCTAACGGTGAGGAGATATTTTGGGTTCTGAAGGAGTAAGAAAATACAGCAACACATTCTTGTCGTCCTTTGGAACCCAACCTATCTCTCCTCCATGTTGCTGTCTCTTATTTGTGGTGACAGGGATTTGTGAAGACAGACAGACCGGTCATCTGGTTCAATGGTCCACATCCTGAAGGTGTCTGATAACTCCCTCGTGCTCAAATTCAGGCTGAACGTCTCCAGGAAGAACACGATGTAGTCAATGCTGTGTGCTTCTGGCATAGCCCAGTTGGTGGCCCAGAATGTCCAGTGTGACATGTGGCCTCTTCCCGTGGTGCTGCTGACTCTGGTTCTCTGCAGGATGGAATTGAGAGCAGCAAGACTGAAGGTCTCTGGAAACGGGGGGGTGATCTAGGCAGGCATTGGTCTCCTGAGGGGTTTATCACAACTGGAGCTGAAGGGCAAGAAACTCTCTCCTCCAATGGGTCTCTTGCAGTAAAAATCATCGAGAATGGCTTGGGATTGTGATGTGGATTCTCAGCAAAGTGTCTCTCCCGTGCTCTCTTTGGGCTTTAACTTGATGTGCTGCTTTAGATTTCCTTTCATCCAGTGGAAAAAGAAGGGGTTTTAGGATGAAGTTTCAGGATGGGGTTTTCATTCACAGAGGCCTCTCTTTTCTTAGTTTCTGCAGTCTTTGGCATCTGAGAGAGGAAGAGTGAGAGAAATCAAATGTGAGTCTTGGTCAGATGCTACTGGTGGCTGAGCCTGGAGGGGTGGTGGCCAGGTGACAGAGGGCAGGAGCAAGCGGAAGGCCTCTCCAGAGGAGCAGCTGCAGGGGGAGCTGCACCCAGGCAGAGGGGGAGTTGAGAGCCCCAAGTCAGAAGTCATACCTTCACGAAACCGATAGGCAGCCTGTGTTGGAGGATGCAGGGGCCCCTGGGCTCCCCCAGCAGGGTGCTAGTGATGTCCCAGCTCAAAGCTGCTGTGAGCTTTTGCCAGATCCCAACTACCTCCTCCTCTGCAGCCACTTCCCCCTTGAGCCTCTCCATCAGAAGCCATGTGATGGCTTGCCGACGCCTCCCGGGGAGGTGGGCACCTAGCACGCACCACGCGCGTTCCGAGACAGGCTGCTGCAGGAAGCAGGGGACCCGTGGCAGCCAAACACATCCCCTTTTCACCCTTGTCCCAGTCTTCTGAAAAGGAGGCCAGGCTTTGGAATGAGTCCTAGATTGGGAGAGCCCACAGGGGCCTATGAGTATCTCCAACTTCTTTTCTGCCCTGTGCAGAGGAGGAGCTGTGGCCCCAGGGGCTAAGGACCCCCGAAAGCCATGTGACCTGTGACTGAAAAGCCTGGGCTGAAAGCCAGGCTCAGGCCCTGTGCAAACCTGTGGTGGGGAGGGAGAGGACAGCCCCTGATCTGCAGGTGTGGGCAGGCAGTAGATAATGATGGTCACTTTTGGCCTCCCAGGAACAAGCCCAAAGGTGCTGAGGGAAGAGCCCCGGGAGGAGAAACCCCAAGGGGAATTCACAAAGGACAGCCTGGGTGTTATCAGGGACACTTCATTTTCCCTCAGGGACAACAAGGGTCTCTGAATGTTATCTCACACAGGATAGACCTTGGGGCATTTGTAGGAATAGTCTGAGTAGGTATAAGCTTCAGCAAAGTGTAAAGGGCACATGGAGAAGGATTCATGTTTGCTTTCTAGATTCTCATCCCTTCTTTCCCCAACTTTCCATAAGCGTAGAGCCTCTCATGGATTCCAGGGGTGTTCTGATGGGCCTGCAAATGGATAGATAGGAGAAGGAGTCCTGAGATTGTTTACTGAGATGTTGTATAATGACACCATAGGATTATTTTCTTTCAATCTGTCGTGGACCTGTCGGGGAGCTGGCAAGTCCTCGTAGTGACTTTGTGAACCATGGTTTTGATTGCCACAGGAAGCAAGAAACCTGAAATTCCTCAACCTCGATCAGGGAAGGGATCATGTTTTAGACACTGGGTTTCCAGGCAATATTCCTTCCTCATTGTATCGTGTATGATAGGGGCTGAGGAGAAGCTTGACCCACCAGCTGGGTCCCAGGTGAGGGTTCTGTGTCCACCTAGCTCAGATTTCCTGAACGTCCCAAGAGGAGAGTGCATGTGGCAGTGACTCATTGAGACCTCGGACCTGGGAGGAGGAGGCTTGGAATTGGAGAAGCAGGGAAGGAGGGCAAGGAAGCCAAGAAAGCGTGTGGTTTCTGGCAGAGCTCTAAGTGTTTGATGGGTGTAATAATGCTGCTCTGCTGAGGAGGGCCGTGGGGCCTGCTTCGCCATGGGCGTGGAGAGAGGGGAGAGGGAATCCCAGGACAGCCCCGGCAGGAACACAGCAGAGTTGAGCTGCATCCCGGTGATGGAGACCAAGGGCCGGCAGGGTGGCAGCCCCCATGCGAAACCGGGGAAGCACCAGCTGTGGGAATGGCCGAAGGAGGGAGAGCAAGTGAAGAGACAGTGTGTGTTTGGTCGGGGGTGTTGGAGGGGTGGAGCTCTAATCAGCAGGAGAACAGTAGGAGTCCATGCCCCAAGCGCCAAAGGCATGATTACCTCTGGGCCCTAAGCTTGAAGACCAGGGAATCTGCATGCCAGTCTCCACTGGCCAAACTGCAGTATTCTCTTGGGAATCTTCTGTTTCATGACACGGAGGGCTTTCATGTGGCCATGGATTTGACAGCCATGCTGTCTGTCCCTCGAGTCCTCACCAGCATCACGCTCCAGCTTGGGAGGGTTCTTCATGCACATGGAAGCATCCAAAGCCAGTTCTGCAAGGAAAAGCACATCGACAGGATCCGCTGTGATTCATGATCTTTCTGGACCTCCACCTCCATTGATGTCAAAGAAGGACAGTGGCCAGAATGAGAAAGGCCGTCTGACAGATCACAGGCCCGTGGACCCAGTTTGATTACTTCCGGTTTTGGCTCTCTCTCTCATACTCAAGTAAGGCTCACTGGGCCAGGAGGCCAACAGGTTCCCAATGGAAAAAAGTGAAAGCACGAGAAACGATCGGTAAAAAGAATCAGTTCTGGGAAAGAGAAGTTTCCACACACAAGGAAATTGTGCTGGAAAGAGGCTGTACTCTTGTCGAGAAGAGACTGTAGAGCGCAGCAAAGTCTAGGTTGCAGGGAAGCCTTTCGGGGTCAACGAGGGAAGAGCACACTGGGGAATGCATACAACATGCATCAACATGGCCAGCGTTTCATACCTGTGCACTACGTATAATATACACACCGAATAGACAACATGTGTGTGACCTAAGATAGAAATGTCTGTGTCTGTATGTATATATGTATGTATAAGGGAGTCAGTGATTAATGAGGGATTTGCGGACAGGCCCAGAGCATTCTACCCCCGCTCTGCTCAGCTGCATCGAGTAAAAGAAAAGACACGGAATCCAAAAGAACGAGAAAAGCAGTGGTGAGAAACAGGTGACCATGGACATGTTCCATGGGGGAGTCGGTGGGAACAAGTCAGAGTAAAAGCATCTGCCCCAGCGTGTAATTGTGTATTCACCCCCAGCTGATAGGATGAAACCTAATCCCCCAGTGTGATGGTATGATGGGGTGAGCCTTTGGGAGGCAGCTCCTCCCCTAGAAGGGATTCGCGCCCTATAAAAGAGACCTCACAGGGTTCCGTCGCCTCTCTGCACTGTGAGGACAGAGCCAGAAGGCAGCCACCTCTGAGCCAGGAAGGCAGTGTCACCAGGCCCCGAATGTGTCCCTGTTTGATGGTGGTTCTGGCTCGCCTCCGGAACGGTGAGATACCGATTTCTGTTGTTAAGAAGTCAGCCTGTCTGAGGCATTTTTGTTATTATAAGCAGAGCGGACCAAGGAGCTGGCATGGAGCTTTTTTTCTTGCTCAGGCCTCCATGGGACGTGAGTCACAGAGAGAGGGAGGGGGCCAGCGGGTCGGGGCAGGACGGTGGGCGCCAAGGAGAAGTGACAGGCCGCAGGGAGAAGACAGTAAGGAGGGTGAGTGCTAAGGCCCTGGTCCGCGCTGGGCTTCCCCGAGCACTCACTGAGCTCTTTCTCCAGGGCCCTCCCTGGTGCCACAGTGCTGCTACTGATGTGGCCTCCCCCTGGGAACGGCATCTCCTCAATTCTCAGGGAGGTCAGCTCCTGACCGAGGAGCCCCAAGGCACCCCAGGCTCCAGGAAGGGACTCTGAGTGCTGGTGGGGAAGGAAGACAGGATGCAGAGGAGGGTGGAAACGCTCAGTCTTCAGGACATCTGAGCAGAGGTGGATCCTGAGGAGCAGGAGGCTGGGCATGAGGCCCCGGAGATGAAGGGAGCAGATGGACTAGATGGAGGACCCGAAGAGAGAGTGACCTGTATACTTCATGGGGGTAAAGTGGACCCTTCTCAGCTTAGAAAAGGAAAAAACAAAAATCAGTAGTACGCGGTGTTGCGAGGCCAGTATTTCTACAGTGTCTGTGAGCACCGAACAGGGCAGATGGGCTTGACGATGCTGAAGGAGAGAAAACTGGGCGCATGAGCCTTTCTGAGAAAGGCAGGCAGGATGGGGTCCGGGGATAGTAGATCTGCCTCAAACTGCTCTTCCCCACATGAAACAATGCCCTGACACCATTTCCAAGAGTTGAAACCCCACAGGCATCTGAGGATTCGATGTGACAAATTCATACATATTGTCATGCAATTTTGTTGCATCAGGGCCCCTATGAATTGTATTTCATGTTCCCAAGAACAATGAGACGGAGACCCCATTTTTTGTGGTTTTCAGTAAGCGGACTGAGGGGAAAATGCATGAGAAGAGGCGGAAGTTGGCCAGTTATACAGCCAGGAAGTGGCAAGGCCAGTACCTGGTTCAGAGCTGATACTGAACACCAGGCTCTTGCTCACCTTGCTGTATTGCAGCATCGTGGGGGCTCAACCTCATCCCATTGCTACCTGTAGCCACAAGTCTGTGATGACCAACACAGGGCCTAGAGCTTCCTAGTCACCTTCCCTCTCACCTCGGAGCAGTGGCGGTTGGTCCCCAGAACCCATGTTGGTGCCCAGGCTCCCGATGGCAGAGGAGAGGCTGAGCCTGGCTCTGTTGTCACCACGGTCCAAATGCTGGTCCAGCTGCAGTTGCAGGGAATCAGCCACCGGGGTGCTTGGCTGTGTCTGTGCCCCGGAACTTTGCACCTGTGCTCTTGGGAAAGTCAAGTTTCCACTGGATGGCCCTTGGTGACAGGGAGACTGCATCGGAGCTGAAGCGAGAAGAGGTTTCAATGGGATCCATCCCAGGGCTCCTTAGCTGAGTGCTCTCAGAACACCCATGTCTGATGCCCCCGCCCCTCTGTGAGACCACCCTGGGAGCAGGTACAAAGGCAGGCATCATGGCTATGAAGGAGATGTCCCCATTGTCTCTGAGCCTGTGGATGCTGTGTTGGCAGGTGACCAGGCTGCAGAGTCCCTGAGGTGAAAATCACCCCCTGACTCCGCAGGGCCTTCGGATGGGCCCAGTAGCTCATGCCTATCATTCTGTTCATAGTAACCTTGGTGTGAGAGCCTAGAGAGAAGTTCCTGGAGAGTTCTCAGGGCTTGGGAGAAGGAGTTGTCCATGTGTAGTGGCAACAAAGAACGGGGGAAGAAGTTCAGCCTCGAGGCTTCAGGTACCCCTAGAAGAGGGAGTTGCGGAAAGGTAGCACGGGCCAACTTATGGGGCCTTTTCCCAGCTCTGAAGCCTTTTGAAGCTTCTCATCTGCAATTTCTGTCTGCCCTTCCGTCCGTCCACTCATCTGGATTCTATTGCCCCTTGGAGAATGCTAAATAACCGTGTGTTTCATTTGTGCCTCCCAAATTGCTGTAATGCTGAGGATGCCTGGTCTCTTTGGCCCTCGGGGAGGACGGGGAAACTCGGGAGAAGGTAGTCCTAGGGCGGAAAGGCTGTTACTGTCCACGTAAGGTTGAGGGACAAAACATTTCTTAGGCAGTTTCACTGTACCATATTGATCCAATAAGGAACATCATGGACTCCTTGCTGGCCCTAGCACATGTTTTGTTCAGCAGAGAAAGTCTCCTAACAGGGCCAATTTTTCTCCCAGAAGGGAGGTCCAGAAAATAGCCTGAGCGGGAAGAGACGGGAAGTGGATTTTGGCCTGCGCCCCTGTGTGAGCGTGGCCGGAAGGGGGTCACACTCAGCAGGCTCCACGTTTCTGAAGATCCTGGAGAGGGAAACAACTCTTTGCTTTGCCCCTGAATGATGCCCGTAGCCACGTAAGGTGCACAGGCTGCTGCTCATTTAGAGGGCATTATGCCACCAAGAGTGGACACGTGACAGAAACCGTATCCAAGCTGGGAAAATATCACTGATGCTGCACAGAGGGTGAAAAGCCCACCATCCACGGGGGAGGAAAAGCGGGACTAGAGCTTTGGCTTCACTGAATCCATGGGACAGGGGACAGACAGGGCTGGGTGCTCAGGATCTTCCATGTAAATGCTCCAGAGGAAGGCCAACACCCGGGGAGAATGAAATTTGAGCTCAGCAGAAACAGCACAGACGCTGCCCATAGGGAGCAGCCGCATAGCAGTGTGGAGACCAGAGAGCTTGCAAGAAGATACACAGGACGTACAAGTGGCCATAGAATTTCTTGGGTCTAAAAAGTCTCTTCTTGGAAATAAGAGGCCTGTTACCAAGATGCCTCCAGGTGAGAGAGCGGTGGCTGAGGTTTTGTCCCTTTCTCTCCATTTCTCCTCTCTCACCTTACTTGGTCCCAACAGCCTGCTGCTTGTGAGGGGGCAGGTGACACAGGAATAGTGTGGGACAGAAGGAAAGGAAACTTGTCTGACCCACATGATGCCTTTTCTTTTGAAGTAGGCTCCACATCCAGTGTGGATCAGAACGTGGGGCTTGAACTCAGAACCCTGAGAGGAGGACCTGAGCGCAGATCAAGAGCTGGAGGCTTAACCCCCGGGTGTCCCAGTGTTTTGAAAATAAAATCCAAGAGCATATTCAAACCAGTATGGGTCTACAGGGCCTGTTGGCAGGGATGCATCTCTCAGCCTATTTATGTTGTTGTATACAGAGAAGACAGGCTTCCTGGGACCCTCCCTTCCCAGGAAGTTTGTGCCCCTCACAATGGGGTTACTTACCATCTACATCCAGACCCTCGAAGGTTTCCTCCTTGTCACGTGTAGATGAGGCACTTGTACAAGGCCTCCAGGTGTCTGGCAGGTGATGGCCAATTGAAGAAGTCAAATGACATTCATCCAGAGAGTCCTGTGGGACGTCATTCTCTTCTACCACGGGCAGCTCCGTGCAGAGCCTCGAGTTACAGGGAGGACTGGAGATGCAACAGGAAGGCTGAGTCAACATGGAGTCCCAGTGGTTTAGGGCAGCGGGGAGGACGGTGTGGTCACAGAGAACAAACGGGAAGTCCCCATCAGGGGAGAGGAGCCATTCTGCCTCCCTCTGGGGAAGGGTGTGGATGAAGCAGGGATAGATCAGGGAAGGAGAGAGGGAACCAGAGCAAGAGGTGGTCAGAGCATGGCCAAAATGGGAGTTTAAAGGAAGAGAGTCTGAACCTCCCCAGTGCACCACCGTCCCAAAACAAACAGCACACTCAGAAAACAAGAAAAGCAGCACCAGCACTTTGGCCTACGTCTTGTTGAAATTTGCAGAAAGGAGCAAGAACACCCCAGGCTATGGCAGCATTGGAGATTCCTAGAATGCTTGTGTGTCCCACGAATTTTATTTTTTTTCTAAGCAGTTGTCTTGCCATGAATTCCTACCCACGTCATAATGCAAAAGCAGCAGAGGTAGATGGCATCTTTGGCCTGATTTGGATCAAAGCGTGACCGTGAGAAGGCAAGAAGTCCAGTGTGCTTAATATACTTGCATCAGGGGACTGCAGACTCCAGGCTTGGGAGGGATTGAGAAAGGGGCTTATAGTAGTGCCCCAGAAAAGCAGAAACCATTGCTAATGGCCCGTTTTGTGCATGTGAGAATGGGTGAGAGAGGCATATTTAGCAATTTCTAGATTTGCCTAGATCACCAGATGTCACCATTGAATTAAAGCCCATGAATCTTCAGAGTTACCTGGGGCATATCGGGTCTTGGTCTTCTACCTCCAAAAGATCATTGTGATTTTCTACAACTGAAGAGAGACAGGGCCAGTCACATTAAACGGAATGGCATCGGTACGTTAAAATAAAATATCCGCTGCAGCTAACACTCGGGCATAATTTTCCTTAATGGGGCAGAGGGTAGTGTGAGAGAAACCCTCCAGGAGGCCTCCGGGAGTGCCTTGGTAATGTGTCACGGTTTGCTTTCCTTAGGCCTCGGGCACGAGCTCCCTGATGTGGTGGGGCCACATGGAAAGAGTCTGTGTAGAGTGAAACGTGTGTTTTACCATGGATTCTGGGGGAGAGTTTGTCTGAGTTTTAAAAACGTACTGCGTCCTTCTCACCTTACCTTATCTCATGAGATGCTCTAGGTGTGATGGTTGAAAGGCATTTAGACATAGAGACCAGACTGATGGATTGAATCTGCAAACCCTCAAATCAAGAGGAATCTTGTGTGTACAATTCCTTCGAGTACACAGACGTGGGAGCCATGCATGGGGAGGGGGAATGGCCGGGCTCAGCCTTGCTCAGGGAACCATTCAAGCAAGCTGATGGCAGAGGTGTGGATGTCCTGATACGGCTGTGATGACTCACTGAATCAGAGCAGTCAAACCAGGGAAACGACAAAGCCAAAGATGCAGGTAAAGCTGACAGCATCTTTGAAAAGGGACAAAGAAAACAAGGTCCATTGTATGGGTATAAAAACGAGAGCCCTGGAGATGAGGAGAGACAGTTAATGGAAATCAGGAGCAAAGACACCTGCGGCGTTGCATCACAAATGAGTGTGGGTTGTGACATCTACCTTGACTCCAATGTCCTAACGTATATCAGAAGACATAAGCAGAGCCTGGGATGAGGAATGAAGGGCGGGCCTGTGCCTCACGTGATATCTGTGCTGTAAAGACTGGCCTAGCGCCTGACTGGGATCCCTATATCTACCCAACTCCTACACAGCAATGGCATATCTCAACGTAAGCAGAGGTTGGAATAGCAAACATAAGGGGTCAGCGAGGGAGTCGAGTTGGAGCTTTCTCAACTTGACAACGGAGGACTCACTAGCTACTTCCAGAGCAGAAGAACTGTCCATATCATCGAAGGAGTTTCTGTCAGCCCTCGTAGAGGTCCCATGCAGGTCAGCCAGGTCACGAAAGGCTGAGTGAGTCAAATAGCATTGATCCAGGGAGTCCCATGGGGGATCCTGCTCTTCCACCTCTGGCAGACACAGACTGGGCCTGGGAGGGTGGGGAGATCAGAACATGAAAACAAGAAAAGGAGACACCCCATAAAACTACGCTTTCAGATGGGAGGCCGAGAAGTAGAGTCATAAGAAAGGAGCACAGCCACTACTCACCGCAGAAACTACCCTGCTGTTTCAGGGACAGAGTATGGCTGCTAGGGGGAAGTACAGATAGCCAGAGAACAGAAGGATCTCAGGGTAGAGGCGACAGATCTAAGCTTCTGAGCATCAAACTCTGAACCATGGTGGAATAGAAGTCGAGGCTCAGAGTATACATCGACCATTTTAAAGGTGGCTTCGACACTTTTGCATAAATTCTGTGGCTGTTACGTTTAGGGACCTAGTGAACACAGGATGCCTTTTCAAAGGCATCCTCAGCCTGGAGCGATCTCGTGTCCTCAGTGCCTCTTTCTCTAAGTACGGTGACGTGATATGACGTGACGTGACATGTTTCCTAGGTATTCTTTTTCTACAGTGTATCCTTAATGCGGTAAGACCGCGGAGGGAGACACAGCTCTGCCTCTCTCTGTGGATTTAGTGAAAGAAGAGAAGAGGGCAATGCTGAGAATCCCACCGACTAGTCAATTCATGCAGGTCAAGTGACTGCAGGTGACTGAAATGGAGGAGTCCAAAAGGAAAGGAGACGTGTAACACAGGGAAGACACACATCATGGTTCAAGGAGAGGGTTTGTGTTTGGAGAAGGGATGAAAGTGATAGGTTTGTCAGTTTCTATTTGTTCCTTAAAATAGTCCTTCAATTCACCACTGAAGGAAGGCAAGGTTCTTCAGAATTACCTGGGGCCTAGGGGGTCTTGGTCCTCTTCCTCAAAAAGATCATTAGGACTTCCTAGAAATGCAGACAGACAGGGCCAGTCACTTTGCACAGATCACCACTTGTACATTAAAACCAAGCATCGACTACAACTACCATATGGGGAGAATAATCCTTAGCGGGGCAGAGGAAGGCATGGAGGAAGTCCTCCAGGAGGCCTCAGGGAGTGTCTTGGGAATTTGCCACAGCGTGCGTTCCGCAGCCTTCGGGCCCGAGCTCCCCGTAGTGGTCAGGCCACAGACAAAGGGTCTCTGTACAGAGTGACACATGTGTTTTCCTACAGGTACTGGGGAACAGCCTCCCTCGATTCTAAAACCTTATTGCAAACTTCTCTCATTACCTCACCCCATGAGATACTCTAGGTGTGATGGTTTAAGGACATTTAGACAGAGACCAGACTGACGGATCAAATCTGCAAACCCACAAGCCGAACGGAATCTTTTGTGTACAATCCTTTGCGCTCCACAGACATAGGAGCCGTGCACGGGGAGAGGCAAAGCCCAGGCTCCGCTTTACTCGCGGGAAGCATCTAAGCCAGCTGATGGCAGAGGTGTTGATGGCCTCATACAGCAACGTTGACTCCGTGAAGACAGCCAACACAGAGCACACAGACAGTGGGGATGAGAGCAGTCAAACCAGGGAAAGGACAAATCCCCAGACCTAGGAAAGGCTGATGGCATCTCTGGACGGGCACGACAATTCAAGGGACATCGTATGGGAATGAAAAGGAGAGCATGGCAGATGAGGAGAGACATTTAATGGAAATGAGGAACGAAGACAGACACCTCAGCTTACGCAGCCGAAGGGAGTGTGAGTTGTCACATCTGCCTTGATTGCAATGTCCTAACTTCTGTCAGAAGCCCTAAGCAGGGCCTGGGATGAGGATCAAAGGGCAGGTGCATTTCTCAGCTGAGGTCTTTGCTGAAAAGGGTATCCCAGAGCCTGACTCTGATCCCCATGTCTACCGGGCTCCTACACAGCGGTGACACCTGTCAGCATAAGCGGAGGCTGGGATAGCAAACCTAGTGGGTCGGCCTGGTGGTCGATTTGGGGCTTGGTCAGCTGCACCATGGTGGACTCACTAGCTACTGCCAGAGCAGAAGAGTTGTCAATGTCATCAAATGAGTTTATGCCAGCCCTCGTAGAGGTCCCTTGCAGGTCAGCCAGGTCAGGAAGGGCCGAGTAAGTCAGATAGCCTCCATCCAGTGAGTCTCCTTGGGCGTCCTGCTCTTCCACCTCTGGAAGCTTTCTGCTGGGCCTGGGAGGGTTGGAAGATCTGACCGTGAAATCAAGGAAAGGAGACACCCCAGTATCCTACCGCTGTTAATGGGAGGCCGAGTAGTAGAGTCGTGAGAAAGGAACGCCTCCCCGCAGAAACTAGCCTCCTGTTTCAGGGGCAGGGTATGACTGCTAGGGGGATGTACATATAGCCAGACAACAGAAGGGTCTCAGGGTAGAGGCTACAGATCTAAGCTTCTGAGTAACAAACTGAAGGATGGTAGAATAGAAGTCGTGGCTCAGAGTATGCATCGAGGGTTTGAAAGGTGGCTTCGACACTTTTGCATAAATTTTGTGGCTGTTACCTTCAGGGACCTAGTGAACCCAGGATGCCTTTTCAAATGCATCCTCAGCCTCGAGCGATCTCGTGACCTCAGTGCCTCTTTCTCTAACTACTGTGACGTGACGTGACGTGACGTGATATGTCTCCTAGGTATTCTTTTTCTACAGTGTATCCTCAATGTGGTAAGACCGAGGAGGGAGACACAGCTCTGCCTCTCTCTGTGGATTTAGTAAAAGAAGAGAAGAGGGCAATGCTGAGAATCCCACTGACTAGTCAATTCATGCAGGTCAAATGACTGCAGGTGTCTGAAATGGAGGAGTCCATTTATGAACGGAGACGTGTAACACAGGGAAGACACACGTCGTGGTTCAACGAGATGATTTGTGATTGGAGGAGGGATGAAAGAGATAGGTTTGTCAGTTTCTAATTGTTCCTTGAAATACAGTCCTTCAATTCACCCCTAAAAGAAGCCAAGTTTCTTCAGAGTTACCTGTGGCATAGTGGGTCTTGGCCTTCTTCCTCCTCATGATTCAGTTGATATTCTGGAAAGAAATACAGTCAGCACCAGTGAGTAATAAGATCCCCTCTTTCCATTAGTAATCCAGTGTCTGATGCAATCCAGGTATTCAGGTATGCATAATGTGGGGACAGATTTAGTGAAAGTAATATTGGAAGGTGCCCTCCCGCATTCCCTTGTGGTTACTGCCTGGATTTCAGAGACTGAGCCATTGTGTACGAGATCATCATGACAGTGTCCCCCGTCGGAAATCGGTGTACACACTTTAACTTCTCTGTCCTCACAGATTCTGGGAAGTAAGCCTCCCTCTGTCCTACAAGGAGTACTGCAGTATTCAGCCTCTCTCATCAGAGGCCGAGTTGCGGAAGCCTTCGTGGCACTTTTACACTGAGCCTGAAGAGATGGAAGGCAACTACAAACCCTCAACTTCATGTGAGTCTTTGGGGCTGCACAGAATGTTGCCCCAGTTCATGTGGGGTTGGGGGGAATGCTAAGGCTCAGCTGTGCTTCTGGAAACACACGAACACGGTATCAGTGATAGTGCTTGTGGTGGGTTTTTGGAGAACCGTTTTGGAAGGCAAGCCATCCTAAAGGACTAGAGAATGGGGCTGAGAAGAGCAAAACCAGTTAACCTCGGACAAGAATGGCAATTGACTGCTTCAGGCTTGGGTTCCTCAAGGACCTGGCTCAGAGATGAAATGGACAGGTTATTAAAGGTGAGAAAAGAAATTTCATCCAAATGAGGTCTGACAGATACCTTCTCTTGTCCTCTTGCTGAGGTGAGTTGAGTGTGTGGTGCCTGACGTGGGCCCCGGGACCCGATGGAGAAGCCAGGGAGACATGGGCATGCCCTGGGAGTAGGAAGAGAGCAACGTCCCCAGACCCACCTGATGTCTGGGCTTAAAACTCAGTTCTAGAGCCCAGCTAAGGGCAGTATGTCTCTCCCAGGCCTGCCCACAGGGATGACCTCTCTGGGCACAGCAGAGGTCCGGGGTACAAAGAATAGGTGATCTGTGTGGGAGTCGTGTTCAGTTGGAGCTTTATCACCTTGACAATGGAGTACTCACTGGCCACTTGCAGAGAGGAACAGACTTGTGGGTTCTCCGGTGAGAAGATGGCGGAGCTCCTGTAAGGCCAGTAGGAGTCAGACATGTCGGGAAGCACTGAGTATGTCAGGTAGCGTTCATCCGGAGTGTCCCGTGAGGTGTCCTGCTCTAGCAGCTGTGTGGTGAGCCTGCAGGGTGGGGAAAACTGAACATTAACCTCAGAGGGATCTGAACGCTATGTCCTGTCTGGCTTTGACAGAAAGCAGAAGGGAGTGGTCCGGAAAGCAGAGAGGTTGAGCCATGAAAGAGAGAGAGAGAAATCTTCTTGTGTTTGTGCGACAAGGTGTGATTGTCACAGGGGTAGCAGATAGGAAGGACAATAAGTGCTCGCTATACAAGCCACCAAACTTGTGAAGAGACTGAATGATCTCTGTGCCGTCCAGCCATGACTCACTACGTACAGAGTCCCAGCATGGCGGCTTTCCCAACCCTTCATTCAAATGGCTTTGAGTTCGGCACGTAGTGGCCAAGCGGCGGCTGCTCCGGGGGTTAGGAGGCCGTCCCCGGGACCTCGGGCCGCAAAGGCCTCTTTCTCTCAATATTGTGGCGCGATAGAGGATGTTGTCTCGTGGCTATGATATTTTCATGCTATGCACACATGTCAGCATGCTAAATCGAACAGGCAGAAAGTAGACACGCAGGTCTGTCTAGAGCACAAAGTGGAGAATGAGTGAGGACAGTGAACCCTCTGACGTATTAGTTCTGACTTCGGGTTCCTCAACTAGAGAAGTACTTCAGAAACTGGGAGCAATCCAAGTAACACAATGAAGACCGAAAACGTGGTGAAATCGGATCATTTCTCATTGACCCAATGGGTAAGAGAGCTCTCTCTATCGAGCACTTTCTGCTTTTCCCTGGTTGCCACTTTGGAATTCATAGCCCCTAAGTATTCAGAATTACCTAGGGGCAACGGAGTCCTGGCCTTTCAGCCCCTCCTGATCCATTTGGTTGTCTGCAAATAAACAGAGAGGAGTTACAGTTAGAAGATTCCCCTTCACAGATGCCCACTCCTATGTCCCATGTAGCTCAGGGCAGAGCTACAAGCAGCGTAATTACAGGCAAGTGTGAGACAAATCATCCCACAGAGCTTAGGTAGGGCCCTGTCACTGGGATTGCTCTCTTGAGTCATTCGACAAATGTCCCTGACGTGCCAGGCCATCCTCACAGCATCCTGTCTTGAGTCTGTGCAAACAACAAACCGATTCTTCTTCCCTGAGATTGTGGGGGAAGCAGTCCCTGGCTGCTTCCTAGAGGGTTGTTGCGGTATTTAGGCTTTTTCCACCTGAAATGCTGTAGGTCAGTGGTTTAACGGAATCAGCCATTGAGATTAAAGGAATGAATGAAATCTATCCAGCATCAAACCAGAATAATCTTCCAAGCTGCAAAGAAACGGGCTGTGTATGGGGTAGGGAAGTTTCAGGACCCTGCCTTGCTTTAGACAAACATACACTGTACGATACTCAGTGTTGTTTCTTCTTCTCCTGCTTCTTCTTCTTCGTCATCGCTGTTGTCGTCGTCCCCCTCGTGGTCGTAATTTTCTGTAAAGAAATCCAGAATTGTCCCTTCAGCTATTTCCCACATCACTGCTCTAAGCCCTGCGGCTCCAATGGCCCGAGAGACAGAAGTGACTTTGCACAACTAGGGAGTCTTCTGAGTTGAGGGCAGTGTCATTAGGAATTGCTGTGACCTGGGTTTCTGATCCATCAGAAAGGTGTCTCTGATTTGGAGGATCAGCACCACTGAACCTGGGCAACTATTTCTACGGTCTCTTGTTGTCCATATCAGGGGATGCTCGTCCAGGGTCAATCTTGACTTCGGCAAATCGTGTCGTGCAGCATGCCCCCAGTCCCACCGCACGCACAGACTCTGTGCATTCACGGCTGTCACACGGAGCCTCTTCCTTGTCTTCATGACAGGACCACCCCCTGTCCCCCATCCCTCCACCGGGGATTTCATGGATAGCCATGTGGGCTTTGGTGTCTTCAAGGGGACTCTGTCTATGAAAAGTGTTCCAGTCTCAACTGGGTTCCCACCTCCAAGTCCTACTGCATCCAGTACCTCATCCAACTCCACACTGTCAGGGCCTTTCTTTTAGGTGTGAAGTGCGTTCAGTAATTTTCCCATCTGGTGACTACAGTGGCAACAAGTTTGTTTGAAGTACATGCCAGATGAGGGAAGAGCTATGGAGAAAGGAAAACTCACTCTCTCCCCTAGGCTTAATACAGACCGGGCTGAGTCTGGGAAGCTCCCACTTCTGCAGGGATCCTTGCACGCTAACAAGGATCCCTCCTGTCACATTCCCCTTTCCGGGCTCTAACACTGGCCGATGCTTCCTCCTACCCGAAAGGCTGTGTCCCCTCAGGGAGGCAGCAGACAGGTGGACCAGGGCGACGTGCCCCCCCGAGCATTGCTCCTCTCTGCTACCACCTCCCAGTCCTGGTCCTCTCAGGGCCCCACGTGCGATGGGGAACCCAGGACAGCCGCTGCCAAGAGTGTGAGGGCAGGCGGGGCGTCTCTTGGCAGCCCAGGGACTCGGAGCAGCACAGTGCAGTCAGGGGTCTGTGGCCATCTCACCTGGGCTGAGCTTTCGGGCAAGGCACTTGGCCAGCCTGCGTCCCTCAGCCAGTTGCCCTCGCAAGCCCTGCCCTTGGGAATGTTCAGCGCCATCATGGATGAGGAGGGCTTCCAGGTGCTGAACGAGCAGCTGGGAAACCTCTTCCCCTTCCCGCAGTTTCTTATATAAGCGGGTCAGTTCTTTCGCCTGATCTTGCATCAGCAGATGACATACCCTAAGTTGGGAGAACACAGAGAATGTTCTAAAATGCAAAGGTGTGAACAATAGATAAGAGCTTTCATAGAGATTTCTAGCAGAATTTCCCAATGAGCCCTCAAAGCTGGATTCTGGCTGTGTGGTGACGTGTCTGTGGCAGAGAAAGTAGAAGGTTAATCCAGCCTTCCTCTGGATCAGAGTGTGCTCCTGTTCATGCCCTGGACATCCCGTGTATCTTTCCTCCTGACCTCCAGAGCTCGCTTCAGAGACATGCCCCTTCAGCTGCTCACTTGGGGCACACGCATTTCCCTGGAAAACTCCCTAGGGGGCAGCGTGCCGTGAATGGACACAGTGCCAGACCCAGAAGCGTGGACAGTTTGGCTGGTGTTAACTGGTGTGCCAGGAGAATGGCAGCGTCCAAAAGACAGCATTTGTGGGAAGAGAGGATGGCAGGCTGTCGTCAGCCAGGGCTGACCATGTGAAAGGTAAAGCAAGTGTTGGTCTCGTAAGATTGTTCATGTGCTCGCTGTGCCAAAGGTCACAAATGGTCCCTTGCCCCTTGAATTTGGTGATGTTGATATCCTTTTTTAAAAAGGTTTTAATTTTTAATTTATTCTTTAGCCTAACAGTCTTCATTATTTTTTCACCACACCCAGTGCTCCATGCAATCCGTGCCCTCTTTAATACCCACCACCTGGTACCGCAACCTCCCACCCCTTCGCCACTTCAATCCCCTCAGATTGAATTCCTTTTTGAAAAAAAAGAGAGAATGAGGCTCTGAGTCACTGGAGTCCATCGTTTACCAATCACTGTGGTCTAAATCGTCTTAGATATGTCTGTATAATGTGCCTGCCATGACGGTTTCTGCCCTTCTCTGGGCCCAGACTTGTTGCTGCCACCAGTCAGAGGGGCCCACGGCATCCCTCCAGCCTCCCACACAGGGCCCTCCTTACCTGAGCTTCTCAGGCAACGTGTCTGCCCGCTTGCCTTTCTCACACAGCACCTTCTCCCCCAGCACGGATTTGATGAGGTCGCTCGACTTTTCACACTCTGAGAAACAGAGATGCCTGCCTCAGTGGAAAGCTGGACATGCTGCTATGCCCGCTGCTTTCAAGGGAGGAGGCAGGCTGCACCCTAGGACAAATAGAACCTGGCAACCGGGCCGTGTGCTGGGAGCTCCACGCCTCATTGCGGAGTGTCCCAACTGCTAGACACTGGATCGCTCCCCGTTTTTGAGGCCAGGAAAGAGCAGTCCCGAGATAGAGAGAGGAGCTCCACTCCATGATTAACTGGTATTTGGCAGAGTCAGAATTCGTATCCCCCGAAAAGCCGCAATCTTGGCCACACTAGCAAGCCTCGCTGCCTCTTCATTGAACACTAAGGAGGGACCTTAAGTCAAGCCCCCAGGATGCCAGGACCAACGGGCATCCCCTGAGCTGGGATTTCTATACTGCACAAGTGTCTCAATGGTAAAGCGTCAGCCAGATACACCAGTGTACACTAGAAGGCAGGAACCCAGAGAGACGTGAAAGGAACATGGCCAAATCCTAATCACATTTATGGAAGTAGAAGCAGTAGAATTATGAACAGAGTTTACATGCTTCCAGGCTTTGCTATGAGTGCTGTACGAGAATTTCCTCAGTATTCATTGTGACTGAGAGCAGTAGACCGCAGGACGGTAGTAGTCTAAGAGACAGGGAAACTGAGGCACAGGAAGATTAGGCAGCAGGGATTTGAGTCCAGGCGGACTGACCCAGAGCCCATGCTCTTCATCCCTCTGCTGAGTTACCTCCACCCCAAGCCCTTGGGTGGTAACTGTTTTCATCATCTTCACAACTGGCTTCCCTCAGTTAGGTTATCAGTTAGGTTTATCAGGAAAGTTGTAGACAAAACTTGGCTTGTCCTTCCATGAAAGGTCATCATCTCTTCACTTTCCTAAAGAGCAGGTTTCAATTCATTCTTTTTGCCGCCTCAGTTGTTTTCAATTCCCTTCTGTATGGAAGGCCAAGTGTGAGCAAATGGCAAAAATTCAGCCTCAGGACTCCTTCCCGTCATTGGGTTGTGCGCGTGCCCCGATCTCTGGGTTCCTTCTGTCTCTGAAGCCCCGTCCTCATGAACAGGCAGCTGAGCTCCCCAATTCAGCCTGCCTGTGGGAGAGGGCCTAGCGCACCCAGTGGCTTGGGCGGTGTCTGGGGCTGGTGTCCCCCTCTCACCCTCATTCTCACTTGGCCAAGCATCTGGTGGCCTCGGCCTGGGCCTGCTGACTTTGGCGCGTCACTGAAGGTTCTCCAGCTCAGGGGTAGAGAGAGGAGGTCGCACAGATTGTCTTATGTTCCCCCAAATGCTGCCAGCCTTACCACCGGGCTTCAGATGTCCTGCGTGGGCTTGGAAGGGAAAAGCATAAGCACGGGTTCCCTCTCACCTGGGGAGTCCCTGTGTGGATGGCGTCCCTCATGGATACCGCAGTTTCGGGGAAGGCAGGCCCCACTTCCTTCTCCTTGACAGCACGTAGTGTCACCCGCTGTAGTCCTCCCTCCTCCCCACGACCCCGGTGCCGCCTTGACCATCAGCATATTTCCTCAGTGCAGCCAGCTCGGTGCTTTGCCGGTGGGACACCCGAGAGCCGAGACCTGATGGAGTTCCTTAGTCCTACGGCAACTGAGATGAAGGACTGCTACAGGACAGACAGGGTCCTCACAAGACCATTCATCTCTGGGTCTGCCCCAGGAGTCAAGAACTGGGATGGAAACTCTAAGCCACCCTATAGGTCACTGCTAACATGGGGAGGATGTTAACATACTTGTCTTTGGTTTTCCCATCCTCAGCTAACAGAGGGCAAATTCCCACTTCACCTTTCACGGACTGTGGTCAGAATGAAATTTGTGTTGTCACTGGAAATGGGGGAGAGAGCATCTGGAGAGGCTTTGCATTTCTCAGAAGGAGAACACAGAGCTATGGCTTTGGGGACTAAGACTTGGCAGGACTTACTGTATTTCCGCAGTTGGTTGGCCAGGGAGTAGGCCGTCGCTTCGGATACAAGGAATTTTTCCTTGAGGTCTAGGAAGTCCTGGGTGGATTTTTCCAGCTGTGACCGAAGCTGCCAGTTGACTTCCTGGAGGCTGCTTTCTGCCCCTGCCTCGGACAGAGGGCCAGGATGGGCTGCCATGGCGACCCGTGGCAGTAGAGATAGAACTGGGGACCAAAAAGCAGAAACCCAGACTCACGGTGGGTTAAAAACCAGTGACGCCAAGTTGGTTTAATCAGGACTGAGGGGTGAGGTTACAGGAATCCTTTACTTACTGTTGGGAACAATTGGAGCAACAGCCCACAGTACTTGAGAGACAACCAAGGTTCAAGATGCCAGAGGTGGGAGCCAAAGGCACTGCTCGTATCTCCGACTCCAACCGGAATGACCGAGGGAGCACCCAGAATGCCAGCTACTGGTCTGCACCAGCACTAACTGAATAGAATGTCCAGGGTGTCAGTGGAACCTGGGGAGCCCCTGCCTTCCAGTTGCCGAGGGGCCATGCTGATACACAAGGCTGCCTGGTCTCCCGTGAAGGTGACCGCTGATGGGGCCCACCCCTCAGTGGTCACTGTCAGTCGTTGTCTACCCTTGTGCTGATTCCACAGTTTCCCTCTCTTTCCAAAACAGTGTCTCAGCATAGTGCTCATTATTCGTTCCCTTATGTGTGTAGAATAACGTCAGGCAGAAATAGCGTCCCACGGAGTTTTCTTTGTTCTTTTTCTTTCTCTTTAATTCTTGGAGAGAGAAGGGGGGCATGGGTAGAGGGAGAGTATGTGATAAGGGGCTCGGTGTCAGAACCCGTGAGACCTTGACCCGATCCTAAACCAAGAGTCAGATGCTCAACCAAAGGAACTACTCAGGCGCCCTTCGCAACAGGTGTTCTTAGGGGCTCTCCTGAACTCATCCCACTTCTCAACAGCGGTTCAACAGATCTTAAGGCTTTTCTAGTGAGGGAAATGTCTAAAGTCAAAGCCTATCTGGATGTTCTTCTCCAGGTCGTCTCTAGGTTTTTTTCTCTAGCCATTAAAATACAAGAGAAACATGCTAGCAGTTTAGCCATCTTTAGTTGCTTTGTATTTGAAAAGGTTTTCAAAGTATTCGGCCTTCCTCCATTTACAATACTTTCTTAGCATGTATGTAGTAAATAAAGCTTTTTTTTACAGCAAAAACTAAACAAAAGAAAGCAGAAAACAACGATGAAAGAGCCCCAGACAGATGAAAATAAAAAGCCCCCAGGAAAACAGCAAACAGAACCCAGACTTAGTGTATGCAATGAATCTTGCAAACTGTTTCTGGGGCCCCTGGGGGCTCATCTGGTTAAGCGACTGCCTTTGGCTCTGGTGGTGATCCCAGAGGCCCGGGACCAAGTGAGGCATCAGGCTCCCAGCTCCATGGGGAGTCCGCTTCTCCCTCTGGCCTTCTCCCCTCTCGTGCTCTTTCTCACTGTCTGTGGCACGCTCCGCTCCCCTCCAATACATAAATAGATAAAGTCTTACAAAAGGAGGAAAAGAAAGGGAAGAAAACGGTTTCCTGTCCCAAGTCTGTCAGTATTCTTCTTACTGCAAGTCTGTGTTAGGTAGACTTGTTTTCCCATTAGGTGCACATTTCATTTCCGTTTCCTTAGCTATTTACCTAAGAGTGGGATTGCTGCGTCATACGGGACCCTGTGTTTAACTTTTTGAGCAACTGCCAGCCTCTTTTCCAAAGCAGAACAGGGACACCCTTTTACATTCCCACCAGGAATATGTAAGAATTCCATTTCTCTACAAGCTTCCCGACACATGTATTGATTGTCTCTTTGCTTGAAGTCATGGTAGTGGGGCTGACGTGGGATCTCACTGTGCTTTAGATGTGTATTTCCCTAGGGACTAATGAAATTGAGCATCTTTTCCTGTGTTCATTGTTGCAATGGTATTGTCCTTTTGAGAAAGTCTACTCAAGCTCCGTTCCCCATTCCTATATTGGCTGTCTTTTTACCAACTGCTGAGTTATAGGAGGGTTCTTTACATGCATTGTAGATAGCAGACCCCACTTTTCACTTCACTTCCTCGATAGTGACCCTTGAACCAAAAAGCTTTTAAGATGATGAATTCTAGTTTATCTGTTTATTTTTGGGTTGCTGGTGTGGTTTTGCAACCAGCTTCCAACCCCAAATCATGAAGATGTAGAAGTCTGTGTTCCTCAAAACATGGCTTTTGAAAGAGAGCTTGCCTGCCTTTTAGTAGTTGCTGGACATTATTTAGTAATGCCTGTTGAGTGTTGATTGATATTTCTCTCAATGGATAGTCTTGCGCCTGTTTTCCCACCTGTGGAGCGTGCCAAGGCCTGTAACAGAGATTTTGGAAATGATATCTGTGAACATCCTGGCTTAGATTCAGGGGTGAATCCTGGTTCTGCAGTGGAGCTGGTCTTAAACTCAAGCACATTTGTACAAATTGCTCAGGCCGTTTCGAGCTGAGTCGTTGTTGATCTTTCTGAGGAACACTTGTGTGCTAGTCCAGATCGTGTAGGGCCAGAGTGGACTTTCTCAGTGGCCTCCACACGGAGAAGACTGCCAGGATTGGACCTCGTCAAGACTTTCATCTCGGGTCTACTGGAATGGAAAGTAGACCTGCTTCAGGGTTTTGGGAACGTTGTTCCATGCAAGTTGGTTCCTCTCCTTTTTTTTTTTTTTTTTTTTTTTTTCTATAATGTGTACATGATTTCTTTCTGGAAAAGGGGAAAGGATATTTATTTCCAAACAGCCTGTCTGTTCTTTGTCAGTGGTCTGTCTGTGCTTTTGAAAACGTGTCAAGGAGAATTCCAGGTCAACTATCTTCTATGCAAAAAGTATAGTTCCTGTACAGTATCAGGTGATCATACTTAATATTAGGAACTATCTTGCAACTCAGATGGTATCGTTTCCTGATGAGAAAAAAAAAATACAAAGAACACCAAGCTTCCCAAGATCTTTGTCACAGGTCCCAGGTCACAGCTGTAGTGAAGTGAGGAGCGAGCATTCGAAACCTTTTCTGGAGGCACCTGTTTGGCTCAGACAGATCAGCATGCAAGTCTTAATCCCTGTTCAAGTCTGGATTTCAGGACTGGAACCCCATGTTGGGTCCTGCTTAAAAAAAAAGAAAAAAAGAAAAAAAGAAAAAGAAAAGAAAAGAAAAAAGAAACCAGTGTAGCCGGTATCCCATTGGGTTTTCCTATGCTTATGAAGCAATTACCATATGCTATGGTATCTCGTTGTATACTGATTTCTTTCCCTCACGGCTAAAGAGTTGTGTCTCTTCGTGGGCTAGTATTAGAACCAGTGGTACGTCTTGTTTTGTGAAGTTTCATTTCGAGTCTTTTGGCCATTTCTTTTATTCTTTTGATGATCTCCTCAGACTAGATGATAACCAATTCTGCAAAAAAGTCCTTTGTCAGAGAGAAACATGCTTCTATACTGGGCCTTCCATTTATATTCTCTTGAGGTTGAGATGAAGATAAATAAATTCATTTTCGTATCCCCAGAAATGATGCATTGCCTCTTTTGACCTTGCAAATCATATGGTTGATTTTGGGGGGAAATATCAAAACCACTTATTGAGTTTCAGGGTATGAAAGGTTGTTTTTGTATTTTAAAGTGTTTCTACAGGGACGCTGAGATATAATTTCCATGCAGTAAAGTGTATGTAATTAAAGTCCTACGTCTATTAAGTTTGAGCATATATATGCATCACCCCGGTAGTGGAGGCATCTATCGCCCCCACAAGTTTCCTTGTCCTTCTAGCATTTCCTCCCTCCCATTTGCACGTCAGGAAAGCATTGATTGGCTTTCTGTTACAGTAGAATTATTTGCAATTTCCAAGGTTTTCTCTTGACACCATCGTATGCTATGTAAATTATTTTGTTTTGATGTTTTCTGGCTCTGAGGTATTATCAGAGCAAAAGAACATGTCTTCCCATAGTGTTATGTAAGCGACGAGATTACTCTGCGAAACCGCATAGTATTCCATGAGCTGGATATGTCACAATTTGTGGTGGTCATTCCTCTGTGGATGGAGATGAATGACAATTAGAAATAGTCAGTAGCTTTTTGGGAATGTACCGTTTCTTTTTTCATTTGAGTGGAATGGGGGTGGTCTATGGTAGGTATAGGTTTAATATTTTGAAGAATTTCTGGACTGTTAGGGTGCCTGGGTGACTGAGTGAGTTAAGCATCTGACGTTGATTCTGGCTCAAGTCATGATCTCATTGGTGGCGAGACAGAGCCCCAGGTAGGGCTCTATGGTCAGTGGGAGTCTACTTGAGCTTCTGTGCCTCTCCCTCTCTCTCTGCCCCTCCCTCCACTCACTTTTAGTCGCTCAGTCTTTAGTCAATCAAAGATACAAAAAAATAAGAATTTCCAAACTATTTCTGCAGTGGTTGTAGAATTTAAAATTCCCATGCGCAGTGTATGAGAAATCATAGCAAGGAGGTGACTTTGCTCCTTGCTATGACTCCTTGCTATGGCTCAGAATGGAGATTCCATTCATTTTTGCCATTTTCATTGACAGATAGTGGTTTAAATTTCCATTTTCCTAATAACTAATGATGTAGGTCGTGCGCTATTCTTCCATTTCTTCCATGTGTATTCTTTGCTAAAGTGTTTTTACAAATCTTTGAATCCATTTTATTGTATGTCCTTTTTGAAAGGTTTTATTTATTTATTTGCAAGAGAGGGAAGGGGAGCAAGAGCAGGGCTGTTGGGTAGGGTGAGGAGGCCAGAGGGAGAGGAGAAGCACACACCCTGCTCAGCGGGAAGAGTGATGGAGGGGTCGGGGGTTAGACCCCACGACCCTGAGATGGTGACCTGAGCCAGAGGCAGCCACTTCACCAACTGAGGCACCCAGGCCCTTTCCTTTGACCCGTTTAAAATTGGATTGTTTGTCTTCTTCCTATTGACTTTCTTTTTTAAAAAAAATTAATTTATTTATTTTCAGCATAACCGTATTCATTATTTTTTCACCACACCCAGTGCTCCATGCTATCCGTGCCCTCTATAATACCCACCATCTTGTACCCCGACCTCCCACGCCCCCTGCCCCTTTAAACCCCTCAGATTGTTTTTTAGAGTCCGTAGTCTCTCATGATTCACCTTCCCTTCCAATTTACCCCAACTCCCTTCTCCTCTCTAACTCCCCATGTCCTCCATGCTTTTTGTTATGCTCCACAAATAAGTGAAAAACCATATGATAATTGACTCTCTTTGCTTGACTTTTTTCACTCAGACTTTTGAGCGTTCATTCAGTGTTCTCTTGGGAGACCTTCAGCAGGTATGGAAATTACACCTAGTTTCTCTCTATGTGTGACATGGCTTGGGTTCTCTCACCAATGTCTTCTGAAACACCAATGTTTTAAATTGTGATACAGTCCAGTTGATCAATTTGTTCTTTCATTAGTGAGAATTTTGGTATCATATCTAAGAAAACAATGGCCAGGGCCTCCTGGGTGACTCAGTTGGTGAAGTGTCTGCCTTTGGCTCAGGACATGATTCCAGGGTCTGGGAACCAGCCCTGCATTGGGCTCCTTGTTCAGCAGGGAGCTTGCTCTTCCCTTTCCCAGTGCTTCTACCCTGTTTGTGCTCTCTCACTCTGCTCCATAAATAAATAAAATCTTAAAAAAAAAAAAAGCAGAAAAAAGGAATAGAAATGCTTCTCAGCAACATCTGGCATTGTCTTTTGTACAGAATCACACTCATTCGTGCAAAATGGTCCCTGGTTTGTCATACATTGCCCTGCAGACTAGTCACATTGATGACCGTTTTATGGGCTTATGAACCGTGCATGTGTCTTCTTTGGGAACATGTGTATCCGAGTCTTATGCTCGCTTTGTATTAGCAGCGTGTTCCTTCTGCCCATTCAGTGAGTTCAAAGTACCCTTATGTCTTGCGTATGGGAGTCCTCATTGGGTATTTATCTGCAAATATTGTCTCTTTATCAGTGTCTTCTCTGTTCCTTTTCTCAGTGGTAATGTTGGATGCAGCAAGGTTGTTCATCTTAAGTTTTCTTGTTACATATTTTACTCTTGCTCCAGTGACAGAACTCTGCACTAAATGCAAAGTCCTGACCATTTTCTGTTGCGTAATCATCTTGAATGATTGCTATGGCTCTTCTCCTTAAGTCTGTGGCCATTTTGAGTTCATGGCTGCGAAAGGGGTGGTTTTCAACAACCACTGTAGGGGAAGTTTGTCCTGATAGGGGCAAGAGAACCGTGAGGTAGCTTGTGGTCCTGAGTTAGTCTCCCCCAGGCCAGGAAAGGGGATGTCACCCTCCTGTACCTCTTCATGGGCATCTGAGTGCCTTTGGGGAGGAGAGTTAGGTGGTCCTAGTGGTCATATTCGGCACTTACACCCCATTCTCTCAGACTGGGTAACTGGGTACAAAGTAGCTCCAGGAGCCCGGGGCGTCCTAGTCAGAGGTGTCTTTAGGAGCACAGACACACTGAGAGCCAGAGAGGATTACATGGAAAGGATAAAAGAGAACCCCGGGGATGTGGTATGGTTTACTATAGGGTCTTCCTTCAGTGGGGTGGGAAATAGGACTCTCACACACCAGCAACTCAGGAAACATGCCCAGAGGAAGTAGGGCAGATGGAAGGCAATTCCCAGAGTTTGATCTATTTTTGCCAACATGAAAGTCATGATATGTGCCTGGATATCAAATGTGTATGAAAGGACACATGGCGGGCTCAACTCTTCACCTCAGAGACCTCACGTTGGTGATGGAGACTAGCTAAAAAACAAAAACAAAGACACACACAGAAAAATCAAAACAGAAAAAAACAAATAAAAGAAATAAATAGGTGCGTGCATCAGGAATCCAGAAATACCCCCGTGCCCCCCTCCCCTCCCAGGAAGGAAAGGATGTGGTCAGGATGATGGGAGGCTCAGTTACTAAAGCGGCTGCCTTTAGCTCAGGTCATGATTGCAGGATCCTGGGATCAAGCCTCACATGGAGACCTTCCTTGGCAGAGAGCCTGCTTCTCTCTCTCTCCCTCGGCCTGACACTCTGCTTACTTGTGCTATCTGTCTGACAAAAAAGTAAATAAAACCTTTTAAAAAATAAAGACAGGAAGGAAAGAAGGAAGGAAGGAAAAAAGACAGTCAGACAGACAGAAAGAAAGAACAAAAGAAAGAATGAAAGAACGAAAGAACGAAAGGAAGAAAGAAAGAAAGAAAGAAAGGGGAAGCTTGGTCCTTGCAGTTCAAGAGCCATTCTGAGCCTGTGGGGAATCCTAATTATTGGTCTGCATTTCCCAAGAGAAACCCAGAGACCCTACCATTTTAGTATTTGCTGGGTTTTCCATGTGCACTCAGAAGTGCACTGGCTGAATAAAGTTGGCACACTAAGAACAGAAGGAGACCAAGAAACAGAATGTTCCCTGGATGCACCACGTTATTGTCTGCCCTCACTGCAGTCTCACTGGAAATGGGAAAGGGCAATTGAAATCCCTGGTATTCAACACAGGTTTGGAAAAAAAAAATGGAAGGTTTGGGTTCACAGTTTAAATTACTGTATTCTCAGTTTGAATCTGAAGGCAAGTGCAAACCCTGTTGAACATTTTCTGACTTCTGTGGTGGAGATAAGGGCTAACACAGAAAACAGCTCTACACATCAGAGTAACTTTGGTAACTTAGTATCTTTCCATTGACATGGTTTTCTTTCAATCTTCTGATCCCATGGTCTCCTGCTTGAGTCTACACATATTTGTGCAACGAAGATGATGTCAATACCATACGTAAAATCTGTACCCCCGAATGTCACAGTGCTCATACCTAATGGTACATCGGGTCCATTTCTAAGTGCCTGTAGCTACGTTATGGCTGACTCCAAAGGCAGCCCATTGTACCATGTGTAGACTTCTCTCTGGCCCCACCTCCAGGGTCAGCAGTACCTCAGAGCTGTCTCCATTCCTGCGGAAGGATGTAGGTCAGGTAGAGAAATGGAGGGTGGTCTAGGCAACAGGAACAGGAAAGTAGGCCCCTAAGCTGGTTGATTCCAGAGAGGACAATTGCATTGTTGTTGGTTTTGTTTAGAAGTTTTTATTTATTTTTTCATTTCCTTTCAGTGTTCCAAAATTCATTGTTTATGTACCACACCCGGTGCTTCATGCAATACGTAGCCTCCATAATACCCACCGCCAGGCTCACCCAGTGTTTTTAAAAAGCATGTAATTTCCTTATTTGAGAGAGAGTGCTTGAGAGAGCAGGAGTGGTGGCCAGGGGGAGGGTGGGTGAGAAGGACAAGCAGAGTCACCACTGAGCAGGGAGCTCGACATGGGACCTATCCGAGGACCCTGGGATCCTGACCTGAGCCAGAGATTGAACTTAAACAAATGAGCCTCCCAGGTATCACTTGAAATAATTAAAAAAAAATTTGCTGCACTTAACATGCAGCATGTATTAGTTTCATGTCAAATGTTGGTGTTGATTTTTATGTCTTCTTTTTTGAGATCTTCTTTCCTCCTTTCTTTCTTTCTTTCTTTCTTTCTTTTTCTCTTTCTTTCTTTGCTTATTGTGTATAAGAAGGTTGCTGGGCATTGGGAGAGGGAGAAAGAAGGCAGATAGAAAGAAAGAGTAAGAGAAGGAAAGGAAGAAGGAAGGAAGGAGGGAAGGGAGGATGGAAGGAAAAAAAGAAAGGGAGAAAGAGAAGGGAGAGAGGGAGGAAGAGAGAAAATGAAAAGGTAAGAATGGAAGGAAGGAGGAAGGGAGAGGGGAAGTATGGTGGAAGGGAGAAACAGAAAGAAAAGGACAGAAAGAGAGAGAGAGAGAAAGAGAAAGAAAGAGAGAAAGAAGAAAGAGGAAGTACCCAGGTCAGTTTTCCTTGTGAACATCTAGTGAAGATCCTGTTCGGACAACCCGGAAGCTAGTGAGCCCTGGGAAGGCCCCTCTCTGGCATGCGCTCAAGAGGGTGTATCTGATGTGTGTAGAACTATTTAAGGAACCAAATTTAGAATCCATTGATTAATACGGCCGCATTTCCTAGAAGTGGTCACATCAGCTGTGCAAGCATGGCCATGGGAAATCACCCCCAAAGAGCTCCATGGTGCGCACCTGGGTGGCTCAGTGGTTAAGTGTCTGCTTTTGGTTCAGGTCAGGATCTCAGGGTTGGGATCGAGCCCCACATCAGCCTCCCTGCTTAGTGGAATGCCTGCTTCTCCTTCTGCCATGCCTCCTGCTTGTGTTCCCTCTCTCGCTGTGTGTCTTTTTCTGTCAAATACATAAACAAAAGTTAAAAGAAGAAAACTCAGAGATAATACATTCTTGTCTGGGTCAGAGCGTGTCATCCTGTGGGAAGCAGGTTCCTGCAGTTAGTGTTGCCGGGATCTCAGGTGCTTTGCTGGTACCTCAGAATTTGACCCTTGAAAATGTGAGTAAACTTGATATTGCGTATGATTTATGATTTGGGGGACCGGTTTAGGAATACACCCCTTTATGTCATTCCCATATTTGTTGGATGTGTTCTTATGGAATGCTCTGAAGTTCTTGCAGTAATTTGCATCGGCCACAGTTAAAGCAGGATAATGTGTGCACAGAGTGACTGGTGGATCATGGATTTTGGGGCCGTGATGGCCAAATCTGTTGCTGAGGTAGCTTCCAAAACCATGTATCATGCCTTTGCATGTGCCTCTTTGCAACTCGAAAAGCCCCAAGGCATATTGGCCTGCTCCTTTGTGGACCTTGCCATCAATTCCCTGGAGGTTCAGGAGCATAAGAGCTCTCAATCTCTTCTTTAAGTTTTGATTTATGTAGTTGACAGTGACAGAGAGAGAGAGAATTGAAGGAGGGGAGCAGCAAGGGAGAGGGAGAAGCAGGCTCCGTGCTGAGCAGGGAGCACAATGCAGGGCTCGATCCCAGGACCCAGGGGTCATGATGTCAGCTGAGGCCAGACGCTTAACTGACTGAGCCGCACAGGCAGCCCCTCAGCTCTTACTAAATCCCAAACCTCATCTTTCGTAACTCAGTATCTTGTTTGGTACAATTTCCACAGGCAGGGTCTGCAACTCGGGGGCACTTCTTGGAAAGCAGCAGAGGGAACAGGGTCTGGTGCTCTCACAGGAGAAATGACTCCTAATCAGCAGACAGATCTGTCACCTGAAAATAAGGCAGAGCGCGCACAGATGTGAGAACCACCAGATAAGGAGATGAAACCATTTATTTTAATAGTTTTCCATCACTTGAAAATGAAAAATAGATCAATGGAAAATATGAACAAGGCCCTATGTATCTTTAAGAGAGGAAAACGACGATGTGTGAAAGGCAGTGTACTGCAAGCGATTGACAGCATTAGAAGATGCAGAGTAAGACTATTGATAGGACCGTATTGACTCTGTAGGTCTCTCTGTAGTATTGCAGTAGGAACTACAGTAAATCATCCATACATGCACACAGGGGCTTTTCCCATGAGGTCTTTACTCGCCTACAGCAGTGTTTTATACTTTTCAGCAAACAAGTCTTACTTCTCCTACAATGAACTGATGCCTGAATATTTTACTGTTTTTGGTGCTACTGTAAGTGGCATTGCTTTCTTAATTTCCTGCTCAGTTTGTTCCGTGGTTGTGCATAGAAACACAAGTGGTTTTTGTATAGCTGCTACCCTGCAACCTTATGGAATGTGTGTATGGACTCTAATATGCTTGTGTGTGGATGCTTTGAAAATTTTCTGTATTTAAGCATGTCCTTTGTAAGTAGAGATGCAGGTTGACCCTTGAAGAATTGCAGGGTTAAGGGTGCTGACCCTCAAAGAGAAAAGCTCTGTGTTTAAGTTTTGACATGCCATGACTGAGGTAGTAAGAGTCACCTCTTACTACCTTACTGAAGACGTAAGGAGATGATTACGTGCTCTTGTGCAAGTCTGTGGACTCTAGACTGTATCCATCAAACAAAGTCAGCAAGAGGAAAGAAATGTTATAAGGACAATCATAAGGAAGAGAACACATTTTTAGAGTAGTATGCTTAGTTGAAAAAAAATGCACCTGTACGTGCACCTGTACTTGCGGTTCCAACCTGCGGTGTAAAAGGTCAACTGTGGTTTTGTTCCTTCCTTCCCACAAGTCTTTTTTCTCACTTTCCATTTTGAAAGATTTTCTGGCCGAGTCTAGAATTCTGTCCCTCTGCCTGGGGACACGCCTGCATTTTGCCCGCAGGGAAGAGCAGCGACAGATGCGAGGTCCCCTCAGGCCTGGAGTCTTGGATCAGCACTCATAGGGATAGAAAGAGTAGCGGGAGCCCTTGCTCTTTGCACACCGACTCCTACTGGAAGGAACGCAGTGTCCCCAGAGGCCCCTGTACAGAATGCTCAGGGCTTTGGAGCTGCCCCAAGCAAGAGGCCAGAGGCCATCTCTCCCTCTCACTTTCCCAACTTCTCTTCTCTCTTGCCTTCCACACTCCATGTTGCCAACTCATCCCCCCCATCCTCCTGCTCCTTGTCAGCATTCCAAGGACATGCCTCTCCCTGCCACCAGCATCCCAGGCTGAGGCTGTGGAGCTCTTCTGGGTGGGGAGCTCAGTGCTGTTCCAAGACTTGCCCTCTCGCTGTTTCTCCCATGCTTGCTTGAATCTAAATCAGCTGCCTGTCCCAGACTTCTAAACGTTTTTGCCAACAAGAAAATAGTGGATGGGCATCTGGGTGGCTCAGTGGGTTAAGCCTCTGCCTTCGGCTCAGGTCATGATGTCCGGGTCCTGGGATCGAGTACCACATCAGGCTCTGTGCTCGGCAGGGAGCCTACTTCCTCCTCCTCTCTCTCTCTCTGCCTGCCTCTCTGCCTACTTGTGATCTCTGTCTCTCAAATAAACAAATAAAATCTTTTAAAAAAAGAAGAGTAAAAAGAAAATAGTGGAGGTTGTGTGTGTGCTTGTGCGTGTGTCTGCGTGTTGCCTTGGAAATCATAAGGTGCTGGATCAGGAATCTGGAGTTCCTCCCTCAGGAATGGATAGGGGAATGATCTTGGTCCTTGCAGATCAAGAGCCATTCTGAGCCCTGAGAGAATTCTAAATGTTGGCTGACACTTCCCAAGATCAACCCAGACGGCCTATACTTTGGGCATTTGTTGGGGTTCCTGTGTGTGGTCAGAAGTCCCCTGGCCAACCAAAGGTGGCACACTAAGTACAGAAGTAGACCAAGAAGGAGAATATTCCCTGGAAGACCACATTACTCTCCTCCCTTACGGCAGTCTCTCTCTGAAAATGGGAAGGGGCACTCAAAAGACCTTGCATTCAGTAGAGGATGGGGAGAAAAAAGTGTATCGTTGGGGTAACAGTTCAAGTTACTGTATCCTTAGACTCTATGTGAGGCCATGTGGAAACGCTACTGAACAGTTTCGTGGGCTATGCCCAAGGGTAGGAGGGGTTAATGGAGACTGCGCTTACACAACTCAGTGTAATTGAGCACCGTAATATCTTTTCCTCTTCACATGGTTTTTCTTCCATTTTGTCTGAGGCCAGGCATGAATCTAAACATATGTGTAAGAAGTTCATATCAGAAAAGGTGTACAAAGCCCACAAGCCTTAATTGGGCGGTACTATATCCTCATGGTGCTCTAGGCGGTCTTCAGACTGTACGTAGCCACATCATGGCTGACTGTGAATGCAGTCCCTTTCTGGGTATGTGTGTTCTTGGTGTAGGCTCTCCCCCGCCCCAGCCCACAGGTTAAGCGGTCCCTCTGAGCTGGGTGTGTCTCTGGGGGAAGCATGTTGTTCCAGTAGGTAAGAAGGGGAAATGGGGGGATGGGGATCCAGCAACAAGAAAGCATGCTCATAAGTGGGTGGGTTGTAGAAAGAAAGGAGCATGCTATTTCCTCTAACAATATGCATAGCTCTCTGTCAGAAATCTGGCCCTGATGAAAGAGCAATGCTGGGAGAAACCGGTGTACCCTTTGTCAGGAAATACTTGAATTCCTGCTGATCTATCCGCTGTGCCTAAAAACTCCCCCTAGACAACTTGGGGAAGAGAGGAGAAACTGTGTTCCTTTTAGGTGTTATGATTTCCCTTCAGCGGGGTTGGCCAGGGAAAGAAATCTATTCAGGGTGAGAATCTGGGAGAAGATACTTTCAAACGATATATCCGATGAAGGGCTAGTATCCATAATCTAGAAAGAACTTATCAAACTCAACAGCCAAAGGACAAATAATCCCATCAAGGAATGGGCAGAGGATGTGAACAGACTTTTCTCAAAGTGGACATCCAGATGGCCATCAGGCACATGCTTAAGGGCTCCACGTCACTCAGCATCAGGGAAACTCAAATCCAAGCCAGAATGTAATCCACCTCACACCAGTCAGAATGGCTAAAAAAGAAACAAGTCAGGAAATGATGGATGCTGGCCAGGATGTGGAGAACGGGGCACCCTCCCACGGGTTTGGTGAGAATGCAATCTGGTGCAGACACTCTGGAAAACAGCATGGAGGTTCTTCAAAAAGTTGAAAATAGAGCTACCCTGTGACCTAGCAATCACCCTCCTGGGTATTCACCCTAAAGATAAAAATGTCGTGATCTCAAGGGGCATGTGCACCTGAATGTTTATAGCAGCAGTCCTCACAATAGTGAAACTAGGAAAGAACCTTGATGCCCATCAACAGATGAATGGAAGAGGAAGAGTTGGTATTTGTATGTATATTTGTGAATACACACACACACAGATACACACACACAGATACACACACACACACACACACACACACACATACACATACTCGCACCATGGAATACTATGCAGCCATCAAAAGAAATGAAATCTTGCCATTTGCCAGGACATGGATGGAACTAGACGGTATTATTTTGAGCAAAATAAGTCAGTCAGAGAACGACAGTTATTATATGATCTCCCTGATAGAAGGTTCTTGAGAGGCAGTGTGGGTGGGTTTGGGGAGTAGGGAAGGAAAGAATGAAACAAGATGGGATCAGGAGGGAGTCCAACCATAAGAGACTCTTAATCTCACAAAAGAAACTGAGGGTTGCAGGGATGAGGGTTGCAGGGAGAGGGTGGTTGGGTGATGGACATAGGGGAGGGCATGTGCCATAGTGAGTGCTGTGAAGTCTGTAAACCTGGCGATCAGAGGCCTGTATCTCTGGGACTAATAGTACATTGTATGTTAAAAAAAAATAAAAAATAAAAAATAAATATTAAAAATGGATAAAGGACCTGAATGGATATCTTTCCACAGGATCATGGAAATGCAAGTCAAAACCACAGTGAAATATTATTATGTCACAGTTAATATTGCTACTATAGGAGAGAAAAAAGAAAACCAGTGTTGGCAAGGTTATGGGGACCATGGAACCCTTGTGCACTGGTAGAAAGGTAAACTGATACAGCCATTTTTTTTTTTCTCAAAAAAGAATGAAACTATAATTACCCTGTGATGCAGCAATCCCAGTTTGGGGTGTATATCCAAAGGAAATGAAACAGGATTTCAAAGAGACATCTGCACCCCATGTTCACTTCAGCATTGTGCACTGTTGCCAAGACACTGAAACAACCTAAGTGTTGCATGGGTGAAGATTATGTGGGTCATGGACATGAAAAGTCTAGCGAAAAGAATATAGTCAATGATATTGTAATACCACGGTATAGTGAGAGATGATGATTACACTTACTGTGTAATACTGAGTAGTGTATGTAATTGTCAAATAACTGTGCCGTACACCTGAAACTAATATAAGATTGTATGTGCATTATACTTTAATGTTAGAGAAAATGTGAATGTTATTTGGTTATGGAAAAGAAGGAAATTCTGCTATTTGTGTCAACATGGATGTAACTGCAGGACATTATATTCAGTGAAAAAAGTCAGAAAGAGAAAGACAAATACTGAGTGCTATCATCTATCCATGGACTTAATAAAAATAAAGAAGTCAACTCACAGAAACAAATAGTAGGATGATGGTTACCAGTGGCTGGGACGTGGGGCACATGGAGAGATATTGGTGTAAGGAGAAGAACATTCCGTTATAAGATGAATAAGTTATGAGGGTCTAAGGTATAGCATGGTGACTGTAGTTATAATAATGTATTATGCTCTCGAAACTTGCTAAGGAAATAGATCTTAAGCTTGCTTACCAAAAAAAAAAAAAAAAAAAAAAAAAAGGAAGGGAAGAAAGAAAAATTTTCAGGTGATTGTGAGGTGATGTGCTCATTAATTTGCTTGCAGTAATCATTTTATAAGGAATATGTACTATAAGTAATCAGATTGTACACTTTCAATATATGTAGTTTTATGTGCTTATTATACCTGAAAAAATCTGGGAAAAATATTTGCAATGGTAAATACGAGGTTATGAGAATTTTGCCACCCTTCACTATAACTAATAAAAGTAATGCTTCTAGTTGGTAAAGCATGCAAGCAACCGACCAGACAGGTGCAATAGGCGGAGCCCTCCCTTGTTACCTTTTCCCTTCTCCAAGCCCTCCTCCAGGCCCACAGCTTGCCCCGCCCATCGCACCCTCCTGGCCAATAGCCAGCCGGCGGCCAGGCCGGAAGTGATGTGGACAGCCGCCAAGGTTTGGGCCTCCTGTGGCTTCTGAGGCCTCACTGGGAGCGGGGCGTGGAAAACTAGCTCTAGAAAATGAAAGCTGTAATAGTAGGAAGAAGAACAACGACCGAAAGCCTGGTGGAATAACGCGAAGGGTAGAAGCTGGGAATCAGAGCCCAAATTGTAAGAGAACAAATGGAGAAGACAGATAGCGCCCGAAGGTGTGTGTGGTGGGTCCAGGTGTGAGGAAGACGGTTTGCAGCGGCACAAGAGATGGGATGCAGGTGTCCCGCTCAGCAGGGGGACGGCGTGGGGACCAGCATCCCACGGGGTCGTGGGAAGAGGGAGGGAGCGAAGGGAGGGCCTGAAAGGAGACCCCAAGAGCCCGCGGAGTCCTGGATGCCTTGGCGGCGCCAGGCGCCATGACCCCTGGGAGCTCGGCCTTTGGCCCCGATTCCTGAGGAATGCAGTGGGGGCCCCATACAGTTCAATAGGGCGGGGTGGTGAGCTCTTGAGACTGACTGATCCCTGAAGCAAATATAGCGTTTCCTTCTGCAGCCTGTCCTCTTGCCGCCCACTCAAGCTCCCGGTTCTATGATAGCACGTGGCTGTCGTTTGCCTGATTTGATTTTTGAGCTCAGTGTCTGCTGAGCTGATGCACTTAGGCAAGGAGGAGGAGTCCAGCGTGGCAGCTTGGGGCTAGAGACGGCAGAGAGCACCAGTGCCTGCCTCTGGTTGGGTCATCAGAGAGCTCACTCTTCTTTTATGGGGAGGGCTGGAGCTCTCAGCCCAGCTGGGAGCTGATCCCAGGCCTTCTTAAGCTATACTGTGCTACACGTTCTCTCTTAGCTAGCTTCTTTCCTAACTTATCCTCAGTGGCTATTTTGTTTTTATTCTTCTGTCATGTTTAAAAGATTTTCTTCATTTACTTGAGGCAGAGAGCGAGACGGAGCCCCAGAGCAAGCCTGCAAATAGCGGGCATAGGCCAAGGGCAAGGGCAAGGGAGAGAATCTGAAGAGGTCCTTTCACTGGGCCCTGTGGGGACCCCGAGATCATGACCTGAACAGAACCATGAGTAGGAGGCTTAACTGGATCAGCCTGCAGGGGCTGCATATTTTTAAACATTTTGTCAAGATTTTACGTTGAAGTGATTTCTGTACCCAACGTGTGGCTCCAGCTCTCAACCCTGAGATCCAGAGCAGTCTCTGTGTCAGCCAGGGCTGGGGAAATCTGCCTGAACACCGAGGTTCATGTTCGTTACTAATGGCATGGGTAGAAAGGGTCTTTTTATTATTTCATTTTATTTAAATGTATATTATATTATTTATTTTATTTTATCTCAATTTTATTACTTTTATTTTATTTCAATTTTAATTTGTTTCTGTTTTAGGATTAAAACAACTTCTGTGTTTCCAGTGCCTGGGCATCCCATAGACAGTATCACCTTTATTGCTGATGCTGGGTTTTGAGAGCTGTTCATTCCTGGGACGTGGGTGTTCATTCCTTTCTGTTGAATTTCCAGGAACACATTTCTCATTGACCTCGCTAGCTTTTTTATTCCTTGCGGACAGAAAGTGACACACCCAGTGTGTACACACTCAGAGGCCGTTTCCTAGGATCTGGAGTTTGGGGAGGTGATGTGGGGGGAGCCTGGAAAAGAGGCGGGGTTTGATCTCTACTGAACACTATTAGCACTGGCAATTCTATGATTGTAGTCAAGACGTCATAGTCATTTTCCTAGGAAGAGAGACGGTGTTTGGTTTGTGGGTTGCGTTGTGACCTTGTTTTTGTCTGTCCTGAGCAATATTGTCAGATGGCCTTGTTTTGTCTTGTTTTATCAAGGTCTCCAAGTAGCGTTGTCGGAGGTTGATATTCTGCAAGCATGATTATTTACTTACAAGCATGAGAAAATACAGAAAATACAGGCTGGGAGTGTCCGTTGCGGGGTGAGAGGCTGGCCTTGTTCGTTGTCTCTAGAAATCCCTAAAGCAGAAGAAAAAAAGAGAGAGCTCGGATCTTAACAGTTGTAGCTGTAGCTGCAAACCTGATGGGAAAGAATGACTTTGGCTGTGTCTTGAGATTCCTGTGTCTCAGTTTCTCGATTCACAATGGCTCAAAGGGACTTGTTCCTGCATGGGTTGTCCCAGGTGTGAAATCGACAGGGGAGGAAGGTTGATAAGAGCCAGAGGCCCGGATGGTGGTACACAGCGCTTTCGTGGATTCCCACCCCTCCGGGGCTATCGGGTCAAGAACGGCAGGCACAGGCATGTGCTCTCCTGTCCAGCCTGGGTCCTCCAATCACCTATGGCTTCGTTATATTTACATGGTGGTTTCAGTCCCCCAGTGGGGTCAGATTGCAATGACAGGTCCAGGAAGAACTGGGTTAGGGCCCGGCCTGCCCTTACTGACCAGTAGGTTGAGTTCCTTAGATGACTGGAGACAACGTCAGCTGAGACCACCTTAGCTATGACCCATACTCTGTGAGACAGGAAAAGAAAAGACACTGCTCAGCCCGATGCATTTGCCATCTCGAGGCCTTCCTGCTCTCCCATCTTGAGGGTGTACTTACTGTAGATCACCCGGATTGTAAGCCAACTGAGTATAACCTGTAGGGGTGTAAATTGTGACAAAAGCATATTCCAGGGGAAATTCCTTCTGGCCATTTTTGTTTTCAGGGTGGAATCTCGATTGACCAGTGTCCCCTGATATTCAGAGGTGGGTTTCTGGAGGGGGAGTGAGGAGCCTGGACAGGGGAGTTTGCAGCCAAGGCCTGGCTGGGGGCTCTGCTGTTGTCAGCTGGTGGGGGAAATTCTCCTAATTTCTGTGGGCCTCAGTTTCCCCATGTGTAAATTACAGTTGATATTCAAATTCTCCCAAGTCCCTTCCTGCTCCAGTGTCTGCACGTGCACGAGGGACTGAGGTGCCTGTTATGGAGTCCTGGGGACTGGAGCCGGGACCTGACTTGGTCCCTTCTCTGTGTGTCTCCCACAGGAGCCTGGGCTGAGTCCACACTGAAGACAGAGAATGGAGAGAGGAGCTGGAAGACAGGATATCAGCAAGTCTGGAAGACGAGAATATCGCAAAGAAGAACAAGGCCATGGTGGTGCAGGTGGTTGCCCGAGGAGGGAAGAATAAGCCCAGGCGGAGTCCAGAAAACTGAAGGGAAACCGAGGAATGCATGAGGCAGCATGAGCTGAGGGGGATGACCGGAGAGTCACACAGTCCATAGTGAGCCCGTGCCCCTGGGGCGGGGCCCCACAGGATGGATCGGGATTCGCTTGTACTGCTGGAGAACTGTACCAGTTCCCAGAGGAGGAGGAGGTGCCCACGAGCTTCACCCTTGGAGCCGCCCTTACGGTGGATGTTTCCAGGTAAGTGTGGGCCTAGGGGGATCAGGGGCATTTGAATTAGAGTTGCAGAGGTCCACCTTTCCTGCAGACTATTGTTGTAAGGTCAGAAACGACCACAGTAGGGGGCTCTTGCCTCTGAGACAGTGATACCAATAATATTCTTTGGAATGTATTGTGGTAAAGGGCTTTATGCACTATATATTTTGTCCATATATATGTTCAGGGTCTCATTTTTCCTTAGTCTTAGTGCTTAGTGTTAAGAGCGTGGAATTCTGACATCAAGAGGATTTCACTGGGGAGGTCAAGCAGTGAGTGGGAGAATGCAAACAAGATCTTGTAGCATGTGGGTGTCTCAGTTCCTTGAGAGTCTGCCTTCTGCTCATGTCCTAATCCCAGGTCCCCGGGATCAAGTCTCATGGTGAGGGGGCGGGACAGGGGGCTCCCTGCTCAGCAAAAGAGCACAGGGGTAGGCCAAGCACTCGAATCCTAATGACAGGGTGGGCCTTTGAGAAGACTCCAAGAGGGCAGTCCCTTCTTCATCAGAGCGCACCGCAAGGGCATGTCACGGGACATCGAGCGTGTTGCGGCTCCTCTTTAAGGAAGGGGATTTGTTGCCTTCTGGGAGAAAGCAGAGAGCATTCCTGCAGGACATTCGGTCTAGGACTGCAGTTGAGATTTGAGATTTTCGACCACTTCTGTTGGATCGGGGAAGGGATCTTTCTGAGAGCTTCCGCAGTGCTTGGCTTGGTCCTTGGAGCCGTGAATACAGAGGTCAATACAACATCATTGCAACTGTCACAGGGCTTTCTGTCGAGTAAGCAGAAGTGATGAGAAGCGGGGGTGGGGTGAGTTCCTGGGAGGAAGTGGCCAGTGCTGTCTGGGGCATGATGTCAGTGGTTGTTCCAGTCTCTCACGGTGTTTTTGACCTACCTTGGCCCCGGGACCCTAGACTGGGACCAGATTTCCGCTCCTTGGGATACTGCCTGCCAACACCTGGGTTCCAAGGTGGCCCAAAGCAGCCGACACTTCCCAGGTCTCCGGAGGAAACTGCTGGTATCAGTACCTCCCACCTCTGACTTGGCCAGCTGGAGAAATCGAGGCAAGTTCACAAAGTCTAATAGGGGTGTCCTTGTCCTAACGATCAGTGATGTTGTGCCTTTGTGTCTGAGAACTTCCGTGCTTTCCAGACTTCAGTATTCTCTCTCCATATAAAAATCCTGTAAATAGGGGCGCCCGGGTGGCTCAGTCGTTGAGCCTCTGCCTTCAGTTCAGGTCTTGATCCCAGGTTCCTGGGATGGAACCCCACCTCGGGCTCCCTCCTCAGTGGGGAGCCTGCTTCCCCCTCACCCACTGGCCGGGCTTGTGTTCCCTCTGTCACTGTGTCTCTCTCTGACAAATAATGTAATTGAAGGCTTCCAGAAATGTGCATAGTGGCCATATTGTAGATCAAGTAACTAAAAACAACAGAGAGGCCTGGAAACGATTGCTGGGGTAAATTAAAGGCAATCTAAATGAATAGAAAGACATCTATCCCATGCATAGATTAGGAGACTCCAGGTGATTGGAATACCAAATGAGTTTCATTCGGACTCACATGGGAGAAGACACATTGGGGGCAAATGTGCAAGCTAATCCTAAAAATGTATATGCACATCGAGGTACTGAGACTAGCAAGATGGCCATGAAGCCTTAAACTGGAGAAATCCACTCCATGTCAAAGCTCATCATGAAGCTATGGTCATTAAAGCACTACGTTATGGTATAAGGAATCACAATGTATATATATATAGGAACAAGAGGGACTATTGAGTACAAAATTTCCCCATACACATATACAATGTTTAAACTTTTTTTTGGATTATTTCTAAGTCATCTCTACATCCAACATGGGGTGCAAACCCACAACTCTGCAGACAAAGGTCGCTTGCTGCACCTATTGAGCCACCCAGGAACCCTGGGTGTTTGTTTGATTTTTTTTTTAATTATTTATTTATTTTCAGAAAAACAGTATTCATTATTTTTTCACCACACCCAGTGCTCCATGCAATCCGTGCCCTCTATAATACCCACCACCTGGTACCCCCACGCCCCCGCCACTTCAAACCCCTCAGATTGTTTTTCAGAGTCCATAGTCTCTCATGATTCACCTCCCCTTCCAGTTTAGCCCAACTCCCTTCTCCTCTCTAACACCCCTTGTCCTCCATGATATTTGTTATGCTCCACAAATAAGTGAAACCATATGATAATTGACTCTCTCTGCTTGCCTTATTTCACTCAGCATAATCTCTTCCAGTCCCGTCCATGTTGCTACAAAAGTTGGGTATTCATCCTTTCGGACGGCGGCATAATACTCCATAGTTTATATGGACCCCATCTGCCTTATACATTCGTCCGCCGGAGGGCATCTTGGTTCTTTCCATAGTTTGGCGACCGTGGCCATTGCTGCTATAAACATTGTGGTACAGATGGCCCTTCTTTTCACGACATCTGTATCTTTGGGGTAAATACCCAGGAGTGCAATGGCAGGGTCATAGGGAAGTTCTATTTTTAATTTCTTGAGGAATCTCCACACTGTTCTCCAAGGAGGCTGCACCAACTTGCATTCCCACCAACAGTGGAAGAGGGTTCCCCTTTCTCCACATCCCCTCCAACACATGTTGTTTCCTGTTTTGTTAATTTTGGCCATTCTAACTGGTGTAAGGTGATATCTCAATGTGGTTTTAACTTGAATCTCCCCGAGGGCTAGTGATGATGAACATTTTTTCATGAGTCTGATAGCCATTTGTATGTCTTGATTGGAGAAGTGTCTGTTCATATCTTCTGCCCATTTTTTGATATGTTTGCCTGTTTCGTGTGTGTTGAGTTTGAGGAGTTCATTATAGATCCTAGATATCAACCTTTTGTCTGTACTGTCATTTGCAAATATCGTCTCCCATTCCGTGGGTTGCCTCTTTGATGTTTTGACTGTTTCCTTTGCTGTGCAGAAGCTTTTGATTTTTTTAAAATAAAGTCATTGGTACACTTGACGAGGATAACCAAAGACTTTTACTAAAAGTAACTGGAATGAATGAACATCTACTTAATACTATGTTAACATTAAAACCTACTTAGCACTATATATCGATGGTAGTTGAAGAAGTAAAAGTAAATGTTTTTTTTGTTAAAGATTTTATTATTTATTTGTTGGAGATAAAGAGAGAGAGCAAGCAATCACAGGCAGGGAGAGATGCAGGCAGAGGGAGAAGCAGGCTTCCCCCCTGAGCGGGGAGCCCGATATGTGACTCGATCCCAGGACCCTGGGCTCATGACCAGAGGCCACGTCAGATACCCAACTGCCTGAGCCACCCAGGTGCCCCAAAGTATAATTTTCAAGCACAGGGTCTCACGTCAGTAGCCAGTGTTGACAACATGATGCTCTTAGCCCGTTGTGATGGAATTTTTCCCGGAGGTTTCGGGCAGGAATGAGGTCTAGGTAAAGGAAGCACCTTTGCAGAAAGGTATAGGCACGAATTGGCAAATGGGGGCATGGGGTTTGGCGTAGAAGAGGACTCTCCCTGAGACCTGCCTCCAGCCCCCATAACAAGGGGTTCCGGGGCCAGTCACAGGGGAACTGGGTCCTCCGTGTGCCTTTGTTTCTTCATTTGTGAACCAGGAAAAAGGAAAGCTCCCATGAACAAGTGGACTGTGAAGACTAGAAGTGCTAATATGTAGGAAATCATGCATCTCAAGAACTCTAAGGGACGTCCATGATCTCAGGGAGTTTCCAAACTGACTAAACACCGGACTTTAATAAGAAGATTCCAGACCCCACGTCAGCCCACTGAATCAGAATTGCTAGAAACCAAAAGGACGAGGTTGCATTTGTACTAACTCTCCGAGGCTGTTCTGATACAGTGATGAGTATATGAGTAGGGAACACTGAGTCGTATAACGTTCCTCTAAAACAGCAAAGTGGGAATAGCAGAACGTGGATCTTTTCTGTCGAGTCTCTCCGCCAGAGGAGTAAAGGAGGAGGACTCTGCAATGGAAGGAGACCTGGCCCACCTGACCCCATTTAATCTTCGCGCAGTTTCCATGTTTGATTAGAAAGAGGCCGCCAGGTGAATGGCACGAGGTCAAGTCAAAGGAATCTATCAAGCAGTGCTCCATCTTCTGAAACTTGTTTTTACCTTTCTAAAACTTGAATTTCAGTATAGTTATCTTACAGTGTTAACATAAGTTTCAAGAGTAGAATGCGGTGATTGAACATTTCCATACATTGCTCAGTGCTCATTCGCACAAGTGCACTTGTTGACGCCCTCTGCATTCCCCGATTCCCTGGTCCCCCTCCCCTCTGGCTACCACCAGTTTGTTCTCTCTAGTTAAGAGTCTGTTTCTTGGTTTGTCTGGCGCCCTTTTCTTTTGCTCTGCTTATATATTTTGTTTCTTACGTTCCACATACGAGTGGAATCCTTTGGTATTGAGCTATCTCGGACAGACTTAATTGACTTAGTACAATATACTCTAGATGCCCCTGTCTCATTTCAAATGGCAAGATTTTATTCTTTTCTATGGCTGAGTAATATTCCGTGGTATAAATATACCGCATTGTCTTCACCGGTCATCTATGGACGGACATCTGAGCTCTTTCCATAATTTGGTTATGCATGTATTCGTGCTTACTAGTGCTTATGTATTTCTGAGAGTAAATATCCCGTAGTAGGACTGTTGGATCGTAGGGGGGTTTTGTTGTTACGTTCTTGAGGAACCTCCATACCATCGTCCACAATGGCTCCCCCGGTTTGTGTGCCCAGCACTAGGGCAAGAGGGTTCCCTTTTCTCCGCAGCCTTGCCCACACTTGTTGTTTCTTATGTTTTGGGTTTTAGCCATTCTGACGGGGGTGAGTGCATATCTCATTGGTTCTTTCTGTTGCTTGTTTTTTGTTTGTTTGTTTAAGATTTTACCTGCTTCTTTGAGATAGAGAGTATAAATGGGGAGGAGTCGAAGAAGGGGTAGCAAGCTCCCCACTGAGCAGGGAGTCTGATGTGGGACTCGATGCCAGTGAAACGTGGTCCCTATGACATAATCAGAAGAGCAAGGAAAGCAACGTACACATAGAGGGGTCATCTAGGAGTCAGGGATGTTAAGTTCTTGAGGAACCTCCGTACTGTTTTCTAGAGTGGCTGCACCAGTTTGCATGGGCACCGAGTGTTTCAGAGGGTTCCCCTTTCGCTGTACTCTTGCCACAATCTGTTGTTTCCTGAGTTGTTACCTGTAGGCATTCTGACTGATGTGAGGTGGTATCTCACCGTGGTGTGGTTTGTATTTCCCTGGTATGGCACTCTTACTTTCAACACTCCGTAAAACTGGTGGTGCAAGTACTTTCTATTCAGTGAGGATGTCCTCGTATGCAGGCAGTAGAGAAAGAGTATTGAATATGCAACCCTCAAGGAGTCCTCATTCCCTCCCTAGGAGTCCTTTGAAGTGAACTTCCCCGGATGAGAGATGACAGAGGAGGCTTTGACTTTCAAACAGCTGGTCACTGTTGAATAGACTTACTGGCATTTGTAAGACACAACTCTGGGAGTGGAGTAGGTGGGAAAAATAGGATGTAAATAACATCTGTTTCACTGGGCGGGAACAGTAGTATACCAGGTCAGGTTGATACAGAAGGAAAGGGAAAATACAATAATGTCAAATGTTTGAGGTCGAGAGATCCCTTCACACTGACAAACTGAAGGGGAGAAGTTTGGCAAGCTCATAGGGAACCAAACATGTCCACGGACTTTTGGTGTAATGCTCAGCCCTACGTATACGACCTTCCTAAACGGCAGACAGGCCTATAGGCGCACAGGTGCACATGCAGAAAAGAAAAGAAATACCACAGAGAGCTAAACACAGAAACATGTCCTCCCGGTAGGGTACGTAGAGCCTAAAGGTGATGGAGACTCAGTATAACTGTGACGATGAGAACCAAGCACATGTCCATGAGCATGTGTCCCGATCCTCCAAATCACCATGATAGGGAGAGCTTAGAGCATCCAATGTCAATAACCCACAAGTTCATAGTGGTTGTCCGAACCAAAAACTTTAATGACATAGAAGGGGGACAGAATGTTCTTTTCCACAGTGCAGTGCCGTCCAATACACATTGTATAGATATCCAAACATCAGAATTCTTCCAATGTACAAACAGAGATAGGGTTAGGAGATACCACAGGGAGCAGTAAAAGATGGCAACATGTTAGAGAAAGTGGTTAAGAGGAGAGGCTCGTCACCCATCCTCAGGGTCCACCACGTACCAGATTCCCAATTTCAGAAAGCAAAGCATGTGTCTTGCTGTGAACAGATCAATCTGATAGGTACTCTATAGCAATGCAACCAAAGCTGCTCTCACAGGAGTGGTGATGGGCACACTGGACCTTCTTGGTCTCCGGGTAGGCTAGCCGGGACACATGCAGCATTAACCATGGAGTGTCCTGGCCCAAGGCACAGGCTGAATTTAATCAGGAGGAACTGATCAGACAACTTCAGAATGTAGGCCATTAAGCTAGACATGTGGCCTGTCCCCTACAAACAAGGAAATGTCACCACCACCGGAGACAGCCACCTAACGGTGAGGAGATATTTTGGGTTCTGAAGGAGTAAGAAAATACAGCAACACATTCTTGTCGTCCTTTGGAACCCAACCTATCTCTCCTCCATGTTGCTGTCTCTTATTTGTGGTGACAGGGATTTGTGAAGACAGACAGACCGGTCATCTGGTTCAATGGTCCACATCCTGAAGGTGTCTGATAACTCCCTCGTGCTCAAATTCAGGCTGAACGTCTCCAGGAAGAACACGGTGTAGTCAATGCTGTGTGCTTCTGGCATAGCCCAGTTGGTGGCCCAGAATGTCCAGTGTGACATGTGGCCTCTTCCCGTGGTGCTGCTGACTCTGGTTCTCTGCAGGATGGAATTGAGAGCAGCAAGACTGAAGGTCTCTGGAAACGGGGGTGTGATCTAGGCAGGCATTGGTCTCCTGAGGGGTTTATCACAACTGGAGCTGAAGGGCAAGAAACTCTCTCCTCCAATGGGTCTCTTGCAGTAAAAATCATCGAGAATGGCTTGGGATTGTGATGTGGATTCTCAGCAAAGTGTCTCTCCCGTGCTCTCTTTGGGCTTTAACTTGATGTGCTGCTTTAGATTTCCTTTCATCCAGTGGAAAAAGAAGGGGTTTTAGGATGAAGTTTCAGGATGGGGTTTTCATTCACAGAGGCCTCTCTTTTCTTAGTTTCTGCAGTCTTTGGCATCTGAGAGAGGAAGAGTGAGAGAAATCAAATGTGAGTCTTGGTCAGATGCTACTGGTGGCTGAGCCTGGAGGGGTGGTGGCCAGGTGACAGAGGGCAGGAGCAAGCGGAAGGCCTCTCCAGAGGAGCAGCTGCAGGGGGAGCTGCACCCAGGCAGAGGGGGAGTTGAGAGCCCCAAGTCAGAAGTCATACCTTCACGAAACCGATAGGCAGCCTGTGTTGGAGGATGCAGGGGCCCCTGGGCTCCCCCAGCAGGGGGCTAGTGATGTCCCAGCTCAAAGCTGCTGTGAGCTTTTGCCAGATCCCAACTACCTCCTCCTCTGCAGCCACTTCCCCCTTGAGCCCCTCCATCAGAAGCCAAGTGATGGCTTGCCGACGCCTCCTGGGGAGGTGGGCACCTAGCACGCACCACGCGCGTTCCGAGACAGGCTGCTGCAGGAAGCAGGGGACCCGTGGCAGCCAAACACATCCCCTTTTCACCCTTGTCCCAGTCTTCTGAAAAGGAGGCCAGGCTTTGGAATGAGTCCTAGATTGGGAGAGCCCACAGGGGCCTATGAGTATCTCCAACTTCTTTTCTGCCCTGTGCAGAGGAGGAGCTGTGGCCCCAGGGGCTAAGGACCCCCGAAAGCCATGTGACCTGTGACTGAAAAGCCTGGGCTGAAAGCCAGGCTCAGGCCCTGTGCAAACCTGTGGTGGGGAGGGAGAGGACAGCCCCTGATCTGCAGGTGTGGGCAGGCAGTAGATACTGATGGTCACTTTTGGCCTCCCAGGAACAAGCCCAAAGGTGCTGAGGGAAGAGCCCGGGGAGGAGAAACCCCAAGGGGAATTCACAAAGGACAGCCTGGGTGTTATCAGGGACACTTCATTTTCCCTCAGGGACAACAAGGGTCTCTGAATGTTATCTCACACAGGATAGACCTTGGGGCATTTGTAGGAATAGTCTGAGTAGGTATAAGCTTCAGCAAAGTGTAAAGGGCACATGGAGAAGGATTCATGTTTGCTTTCTAGATTCTCATCCCTTCTTTCCCCAACTTTCCATAAGCGTAGAGCCTCTCATGGATTCCAGGGGTGTTCTGATGGGCCTGCAAATGGATAGATAGGAGAAGGAGTCCTGAGATTGTTTACTGAGATGTTGTATAATGACACCATAGGATTATTTTCTTTCAATCTGTCGTGGACCTGTCGGGGAGCTGGCAAGTCCTCGTAGTGACTTTGTGAACCATGGTTTTGATTGCCACAGGAAGCAAGAAACCTGAAATTCCTCAACCTCGATCAGGGAAGGGATCATGTTTTAGACACTGGGTTTCCAGGCAATATTCCTTCCTCATTGTATCGTGTATGATAGGGGCTGAGGAGAAGCTTGACCCACCAGCTGGGTCCCAGGTGAGGGTTCTGTGTCCACCTAGCTCAGATTTCCTGAACGTCCCAAGAGGAGAGTACATGTGGCAGTGACTCATTGAGACCTCGGACCTGGGAGGAGGAGGCTTGGAATTGGAGAAGCAGGGAAGGAGGGCAAGGAAGCCAAGAAAGCGTGTGGTTTCTGGCAGAGCTCTAAGTGTTTGATGGGTGTAATAATGCTGCTCTGCTGAGGGGGGCCGTGGGGCCTGCTTCGCCATGGGCGTGGAGAGAGGGGAGAGGGAATCCCAGGACAGCCCCGGCAGGAACACAGCAGAGTTGAGCTGCATCCCGGTGATGGAGACCAAGGGCCGGCAGGGTGGCAGCCCCCATGCGAAACCGGGGAAGCACCAGCTGTGGGAATGGCCGAAGGAGGGAGAGCAAGTGAAGAGACAGTGTGTGTTTGGTCGGGGGTGTTGGAGGGGTGGAGCTCTAATCAGCAGGAGAACAGTAGGAGTCCATGCCCCAAGCGCCAAAGGCATGATTACCTCTGGGCCCTAAGCTTGAAGACCAGGGAATCTGCATGCCAGTCTCCACTGGCCAAACTGCAGTATTCTCTTGGGAATCTTCTGTTTCATGACACGGAGGGCTTTCATGTGGCCATGGATTTGACAGCCATGCTGTCTGTCCCTCGAGTCCTCACCAGCATCACGCTCCAGCTTGGGAGGGTTCTTCATGCACATGGAAGCATCCAAAGCCAGTTCTGCAAGGAAAAGCACATCGACAGGATCCGCTGTGATTCATGATCTTTCTGGACCTCCACCTCCATTGATGTCAAAGAAGGACAGTGGCCAGAATGAGAAAGGCCGTCTGACAGATCACAGGCCCGTGGACACAGTTTGATTACTTCCGGTTTTGGCTCTCTCTCTCATACTCAAGTAAGGCTCACTGGGCCAGGAGGCCAACAGGTTCCCAATGGACAAAAGTGAATGCACGAGAAACGATCGGTAAAAAGAAACAGTTCTGGGAAAGAGAAGTTTCCACACACAAGGAAATTGTGCTGGAAAGAGGCTGTACTCTTGTCGAGAAGAGACTGTAGAGCGCAGCAAAGTCTAGGTTGCAGGGAAGCCTTTCGGGGTCAACCAGGGAAGAGCACACTGGGGAATGCATACAACATGCATCAACATGGCCAGCGTTTCATACCTGTGCACTACGTATAATATACACACCGAATAGACAACATGTGTGTGACCTAAGATAGAAATGTCTGTGTCTGTATGTATATATGTATGTATAAGGGAGTCAGTGATTAATGAGGGATTTGCGGACAGGCCCAGAGCATTCTACCCCCGCTCTGCTCAGCTGCATCGAGTAAAAGAAAAGACACGGAATCCAAAAGAACGAGAAAAGCAGTGGTGAGAAACAGGTGACCATGGACATGTTCCATGGGGGAGTCGGTGGGAACAAGTCAGAGTAAAAGCATCTGCCCCAGCGTGTAATTGTGTATTCACCCCCAGCTGATAGGATGAAACCTAATCCCCCAGTGTGATGGTATGATGGGGTGAGCCTTTGGGAGGCAGCTCCTCCCCTAGAAGGGATTCGCGCCCTATAAAAGAGACCTCACAGGGTTCCGTCGCCTCTCTGCACTGTGAGGACAGAGCCAGAAGGCAGCCACCTCTGAGCCAGGAAGGCAGTGTCACCAGGCCCCGAATGTGTCCCTGTTTGATGGTGGTTCTGGCGCGCCTCCGGAACGGTGAGATACCGATTTCTGTTGTTAAGAAGTCAGCCTGTCTGAGGCATTTTTGTTATTATAAGCAGAGCGGACCAAGGAGCTGGCATGGAGCTTTTTTTCTTGCTCAGGCCTCCATGGGACGTGAGTCACAGAGAGAGGGAGGGGGCCAGCGGGTCGGGGCAGGACGGTGGGCGCCAAGGAGAAGTGACAGGCCGCAGGGAGAAGACAGTAAGGAGGGTGAGTGCTAAGGCCCTGGTCCGCGCTGGGCTTCCCCGAGCACTCACTGAGCTCTTTCTCCAGGGCCCTCCCTGGTGCCACAGTGCTGCTACTGATGTGGCCTCCCCCTGGGAACGGCATCTCCTCAATTCTCAGGGAGGTCAGCTCCTGACCGAGGAGCCCCAAGGCACCCCAGGCTCCAGGAAGGGACTCTGAGTGCTGGTGGGGAAGGAAGACAGGATGCAGAGGAGGGTGGAAACGCTCAGTCTTCAGGACATCTGAGCAGAGGTGGATCCTGAGGAGCAGGAGGCTGGGCATGAGGCCCCGGAGATGAAGGGAGCAGATGGACTAGATGGAGGACCCGAAGAGAGAGTGACCTGTATACTTCATGGGGTAAAGTGGACCCTTCTCAGCTTAGAAAAGGAAAAAACAAAAATCAGTAGTACGCGGTGTTGCGAGGCCAGTATTTCTACAGTGTCTGTGAGCACCGAACAGGGCAGATGGGCTTGACGATGCTGAAGGAGAGAAAACTGGGCGCATGAGCCTTTCTGAGAAAGGCAGGCAGGATGGGGTCCGGGGATAGTAGATCTGCCTCAAACTGCTCTTCCCCACATGAAACAATGCCCTGACACCATTTCCAAGAGTTGAAACCCCACAGGCATCTGAGGATTCGATGTGACAAATTCATACATATTGTCATGCAATTTTGTTGCATCAGGGCCCCTATGAATTGTATTTCATGTTCCGAAGAACAATGAGACGGAGACCCCATTTTTTGTGGTTTTCAGTAAGCGGACTGAAGGGAAAATGCATGAGAAGAGGCGGAAGTTGGCCAGTTATACAGCCAGGAAGTGGCAAGGCCAGTACCTGGTTCAGAGCTGATACTGAACACCAGGCTCTTGCTCACCTTGCTGTATTGCAGCATCGTGGGGGCTCAACCTCATCCCATTGCTACCTGTAGCCACAAGTCTGTGATGACCAACACAGGGCCTAGAGCTTCCTAGTCACCTTCCCTCTCACCTCGGAGCAGTGGCGGTTGGTCCCCAGAACCCATGTTGGTGCCCAGGCTCCCGATGGCAGAGGAGAGGCTGAGCCTGGCTCTGTTGTCACCACGGTCCAAATGCTGGTCCAGCTGCAGTTGCAGGGAATCAGCCACCGGGGTGCTTGGCTGTGTCTGTGCCCCGGAACTTTGCACCTGTGCTCTTGGGAAAGTCAAGTTTCCACTGGATGGCCCTTGGTGACAGGGAGACTGCATCGGAGCTGAAGCGAGAAGAGATTTCAATGGGATCCATCCCAGGGCTCCTTAGCTGAGTGCTCTCAGAACACCCATGTCTGATGCCCCCGCCCCTCTGTGAGACCACCCTGGGAGCAGGTACAAAGGCAGGCATCATGGCTATGAAGGAGATGTCCCCATTGTCTCTGAGCCTGTGGATGCTGTGTTGGCAGGTGACCAGGCTGCAGAGTCCCTGAGGTGAAAATCACCCCCTGACTCCGCAGGGCCTTCGGATGGGCCCAGTAGCTCATGCCTATCATTCTGTTCATAGTAACCTTGGTGTGAGAGCCTAGAGAGAAGTTCCTGGAGAGGTCTCAGGGCTTGGGAGAAGGAGTTGTCCATGTGTAGTGGCAACAAAGAACGGGGGAAGAAGTTCAGCCTCGAGGCTTCAGGTACCCCTAGAAGAGGGAGTTGCGGAAAGGTAGCACGGGCCAACTTATGGGGCCTTTTCCCAGCTCTGAAGCCTTTTGAAGCTTCTCATCTGCAATTTCTGTCTGCCCTTCCGTCCGTCCCCTCATCTGGATTCTATTGCCCCTTGGAGAATGCTAAATAACCGTGTGTTTCATTTGTGCCTCCCAAATTGCTGTAATGCTGAGGATGCCTGGTCTCTTTGGCCCTCGGGGAGGACGGGGAAACTCGGGAGAAGGTAGTCCTAGGGCGGAAAGGCTGTTACTGTCCACGTAAGGTTGAGGGACAAAACATTTCTTAGGCAGTTTCACTGTACCATATTGATCCAATAAGGAACATCATGGACTCCTTGCTGGCCCTAGCACATGTTTTGTTCAGCAGAGAAAGTCTCCTAACAGGGCCAATTTTTCTCCCAGAAGGGAGGTCCAGAAAATAGCCTGAGCGGGAAGAGACGGGAAGTGGATTTTGGCCTGCGCCCCTGTGTGAGCGTGGCCGGAAGGGGGTCACACTCAGCAGGCTCCACGTTTCTGAAGATCCTGGAGAGGGAAACAACTCTTTGCTTTGCCCCTGAATGATGCCCGTAGCCACGTAAGGTGCACAGGCTGCTGCTCATTTAGAGGGCATTATGCCACCAAGAGTGGACACGTGACAGAAACCGTATCCAAGCTGGGAAAATATCACTGATGCTGCACAGAGGGTGAAAAGCCCACCATCCACGGGGGAGGAAAAGCGGGACTAGAGCTTTGGCTTCACTGAATCCATGGGACAGGGGACAGACAGGACTGGGTGCTCAGGATCTTCCATGTAAATGCTCCAGAGGAAGGCCAACACCCGGGGAGAATGAAATTTGAGCTCAGCAGAAACAGCACAGACGCTGCCCATAGGGAGCAGCCACATAGCAGTGTGGAGACCAGAGAGCTTGCAAGAAGATACACAGGACGTACAAGTGGCCATAGAATTTCTTGGGTCTAAAAAGTCTCTTCTTGGAAATAAGAGGCCTGTTACCAAGATGCCTCCAGGTGAGAGAGCGGTGGCTGAGGTTTTGTCCCTTTCTCTCCATTTCTCCTCTCTCACCTTACTTGGTCCCAACAGCCTGCTGCTTGTGAGGGGGCAGGTGACACAGGAATAGTGTGGGACAGAAGGAAAGGAAACTTGTCTGACCCACACGATGCCTTTTCTTTTGAAGTAGGCTCCACATCCAGTGTGGATCAGAACGTGGGGCTTGAACTCAGAACCCTGAGACGAGGACCTGAGCGCAGATCAAGAGCTGGAGGCTTAACCCCCGGGTGTCCCAGTGTTTTGAAAATAAAATCCAAGAGCATATTCAAACCAGTATGGGTCTACAGGGCCTGTTGGCAGGGATGCATCTCTCAGCCTATTTATGTTGCTGTATACAGAGAAGACAGGCTTCCTGGGACCCTCCCTTCCCAGGAAGTTTGTGCCCCTCACAATGGGGTTACTTACCATCTACATCCAGACCCTCGAAGGTTTCCTCCTTGTCACGTGTAGATGAGGCACTTGTACAAGGCCTCCAGGTGTCTGGCAGGTGATGGCCAATTGAAGAAGTCAAATGACATTCATCCAGAGAGTCCTGTGGGACGTCATTCTCTTCTACCACGGGCAGCTCCGTGCAGAGCCTCGAGTTACAGGGAGGACTGGAGATGCAACAGGAAGGCTGAGTCAACATGGAGTCCCAGTGGTTTAGGGCAGCGGGGAGGACGGTGTGGTCACAGAGAACAAACGGGAAGTCCCCATCAGGGGAGAGGAGCCATTCTGCCTCCCTCTGGGGAAGGGTGTGGATGAAGCAGGGATAGATCAGGGAAGGAGAGAGGGAACCAGAGCAAGAGGTGGTCAGAGCATGGCCAAAATGGGAGTTTAAAGGAAGAGAGTCTGAACCTCCCCAGTGCACCACCGTCCCAAAACAAACAGCACACTCAGAAAACAAGAAAAGCAGCACCAGCACTTTGGCCTACGTCTTGTTGAAATTTGCAGAAAGGAGCAAGACCACCCCAGGCTATGGCAGCATTGGAGATTCCTAGAATGCTTGTGTGTCCCACGAATTTTATTTTTTTTCTAAGCAGTTGTCTTGCCATGAATTCCTACCCACGTCATAATGCAAAAGCAGCAGAGGTAGATGGCATCTTTGGCCTGATTTGGATCAAAGCGTGACCGTGAGAAGGCAAGAAGTCCAGTGTGCTTAATATACTTGCATCAGGGGACTGCAGACTCCAGGCTTGGGAGGGATTGAGAAAGGGGCTTATAGTAGTGCCCCAGAAAAGCAGAAACCATTGCTAATGGCCCGTTTTGTGCATGTGAGAATGGGTGAGAGAGGCATATTTAGCAATTTCTAGATTTGCCTAGATCACCAGATGTCACCATTGAATTAAAGCCCATGAATCTTCAGAGTTACCTGGGGCATATCGGGTCTTGGTCTTCTACCTCCAAAAGATCATTGTGATTTTCTACAACTGAAGAGAGACAGGGCCAGTCACATTAAACGGAATGGCATCGGTACGTTAAAATAAAATATCCGCTGCAGCTAACACTCGGGCATAATTTTCCTTAATGGGGCAGAGGGTAGTGTGAGAGAAACCCTCCAGGAGGCCTCCGGGAGTGCCTTGGTAATGTGTCACAGTTTGCTTTCCTTAGGCCTCGGGCACGAGCTCCCTGATGTGGTGGGGCCACATGGAAAGAGTCTGTGTAGAGTGAAACGTGTGTTTTACCATGGATTCTGGGGGAGAGCTTGTCTGAGTTTTAAAAACGTACTGCGTCCTTCTCACCTTACCTTATCTCATGAGATGCTCTAGGTGTGATGGTTGAAAGGCATTTAGACATAGAGACCAGACTGATGGATTGAATCTGCAAACCCTCAAATCAAGAGGAATCTTGTGTGTACAATTCCTTCGAGTACACAGACGTGGGAGCCATGCATGGGGAGGGGGAATGGCCGGGCTCAGCCTTGCTCAGGGAACCATTCAAGCAAGCTGATGGCAGAGGTTTGGATGTCCTGATACGGCTGTGATGACTCACTGAATCAGAGCAGTCAAACCAGGGAAACGACAAAGCCAAAGATGCAGGTAAAGCTGACAGCATCTTTGAAAAGGGACAAAGAAAACAAGGTCCATTGTATGGGTATAAAAACGAGAGCCCTGGAGATGAGGAGAGACAGTTAATGGAAATCAGGAGCAAAGACACCTGCGGCGTTGCATCACAAATGAGTGTGGGTTGTGACATCTACCTTGACTCCAATGTCCTAACGTATATCAGAAGACATAAGCAGAGCCTGGGATGAGGAATGAAGGGCGGGTCTGTGCCTCACGTGATATCTGTGCTGTAAAGACTGGCCTAGCGCCTGACTGGGATCCCTATATCTACCCAACTCCTACACAGCAATGGCATATCTCAACGTAAGCAGAGGTTGGAATAGCAAACATAAAGGGTCAGCGAGGGAGTCGAGTTGGAGCTTTCTCAACTTGACAACGGAGGACTCACTAGCTACTTCCAGAGCAGAAGAACTGTCCATATCATCGAAGGAGTTTCTGTCAGCCCTCGTAGAGGTCCCATGCAGGTCAGCCAGGTCACGAAAGGCTGAGTGAGTCAAATAGCATTGATCCAGGGAGTCCCATGGGGGATCCTGCTCTTCCACCTCTGGCAGACACAGACTGGGCCTGGGAGGGTGGGGAGATCAGAACATGAAAACAAGAAAAGGAGACACCCCATAAAACTACGCTTTCAGATGGGAGGCCGAGAAGTAGAGTCATAAGAAAGGAGCACAGCCACTACTCACCGCAGAAACTACCCTGCTGTTTCAGGGACAGAGTATGGCTGCTAGGGGGAAGTACAGATAGCCAGAGAACAGAAGGATCTCAGGGTAGAGGCGACAGATCTAAGCTTCTGAGCATCAAACTCTGAACCATGGTGGAATAGAAGTCGAGGCTCAGAGTATACATCGACCATTTTAAAGGTGGCTTCGACACTTTTGCATAAATTCTGTGGCTGTTACGTTTAGGGACCTAGTGAACACAGGATGCCTTTTCAAAGGCATCCTCAGCCTGGAGCGATCTCGTGTCCTCAGTGCCTCTTTCTCTAAGTACGGTGACGTGATATGACGTGACGTGACATGTTTCCTAGGTATTCTTTTTCTACAGTGTATCCTTAATGCGGTAAGACCGCGGAGGGAGACACAGCTCTGCCTCTCTCTGTGGATTTAGTGAAAGAAGAGAAGAGGGCAATGCTGAGAATCCCACCGACTAGTCAATTCATGCAGGTCAAGTGACTGCAGGTGACTGAAATGGAGGAGTCCAAAAGGAAAGGAGACGTGTAACACAGGGAAGACACACATCATGGTTCAAGGAGAGGGTTTGTGTTTGGAGAAGGGATGAAAGTGATAGGTTTGTCAGTTTCTATTTGTTCCTTAAAATAGTCCTTCAATTCACCACTGAAGGAAGGCAAGGTTCTTCAGAATTACCTGGGGCCTAGGGGGTCTTGGTCCTCTTCCTCAAAAAGATCATTAGGACTTCCTAGAAATGCAGACAGACAGGGCCAGTCACTTTGCACAGATCACCACTTGTACATTAAAACCAAGCATCGACTACAACTACCATATGGGGAGAATAATCCTTAGCGGGGCAGAGGAAGGCATGGAGGAAGTCCTCCAGGAGGCCTCAGGGAGTGTCTTGGGAATTTGCCACAGCATGCGTTCCGCAGCCTTCGGGCCCGAGCTCCCCGTAGTGGTCAGGCCACAGACAAAGGGTCTCTGTACAGAGTGACACATGTGTTTTCCTACAGGTACTGGGGAACAGCCTCCCTCGATTCTAAAACCTTATTGCAAACTTCTCTCATTACCTCACCCCATGAGATACTCTAGGTGTGATGGTTTAAGGACATTTAGACAGAGACCAGACTGACGGATCAAGTCTGCAAACCCACAAGCCGAATGGAATCTTTTGTGTACAATCCTTTGCGCTCCACAGACATAGGAGCCGTGCACGGGGAGAGGCAAAGCCCAGGCTCCGCTTTACTCGCGGGAAGCATCTAAGCCAGCTGATGGCAGAGGTGTTGATGGCCTCATACAGCAACGTTGACTCCGTGAAGACAGCCAACACAGAGCACACAGACAGTGGGGATGAGAGCAGTCAAACCAGGGAAAGGACAAATCCCCAGACCTAGGAAAGGCTGATGGCATCTCTGGACGGGCACGACAATTCAAGGGACATTGTATGGGAATGAAAAGGAGAGCATGGCAGATGAGGAGAGACATTTAATGGAAATGAGGAACGAAGACAGACACCTCAGCTTACGCAGCCGAAGGGAGTGTGAGTTGTCACATCTGCCTTGATTGCAATGTCCTAACTTCTGTCAGAAGCCCTAAGCAGGGCCTGGGATGAGGATCAAAGGGCAGGTGCATTTCTCAGCTGAGGTCTTTGCTGAAAAGGGTATCCCAGAGCCTGACTCTGATCCCCATGTCTACCGGGCTCCTACACAGCGGTGACACCTGTCAGCATAAGCGGAGGCTGGGATAGCAAACCTAGTGGGTCGGCCTGGTGGTCGATTTGGGGCTTTGTCAGCTGCACCATGGTGGACTCACTAGCTACTGCCAGAGCAGAAGAGTTGTCAATGTCATCAAATGAGTTTATGCCAGCCCTCGTAGAGGTCCCTTGCAGGTCAGCCAGGTCAGGAAGGGCCGAGTAAGTCAGATAGCCTCCATCCAGTGAGTCTCCTTGGGCGTCCTGCTCTTCCACCTCTGGAAGCTTTCTGCTGGGCCTGGGAGGGTTGGAAGATCTGACCGTGAAATCAAGGAAAGGAGACACCCCAGTATCCTACCGCTGTTAATGGGAGGCCGAGTAGTAGAGTCGTGAGAAAGGAACGCCTCCCCGCAGAAACTACCCTCCTGTTTCAGGGGCAGGGTATGACTGCTAGGGGGATGTACATATAGCCAGACAACAGAAGGGTCTCAGGGTAGAGGCTACAGATCTAAGCTTCTGAGTAACAAACTGAAGGATGGTAGAATAGAAGTCGTGGCTCAGAGTATGCATCGAGGGTTTGAAAGGTGGCTTCGACACTTTTGCATAAATTTTGTGGCTGTTACCTTCAGGGACCTAGTGAACCCAGGATGCCTTTTCAAATGCATCCTCAGCCTCGAGCGATCTCGTGACCTCAGTGCCTCTTTCTCTAACTACTGTGACGTGACGTGACGTGACGTGATATGTTTCCTAGGTATTCTTTTTCTACAGTGTATCCTCAATGTGGTAAGACCGAGGAGGGAGACACAGCTCTGCCTCTCTCTGTGGATTTAGTAAAAGAAGAGAAGAGGGCAATGCTGAGAATCCCACTGACTAGTCAATTCATGCAGGTCAAATGACTGCAGGTGTCTGAAATGGAGGAGTCCATTTATGAACGGAGACGTGTAACACAGGGAAGACACACGTCGTGGTTCAACGAGATGATTTGTGATTGGAGGAGGGATGAAAGAGATAGGTTTGTCAGTTTCTAATTGTTCCTTGAAATACAGTCCTTCAATTCACCCCTAAAAGAAGCCAAGTTTCTTCAGAGTTACCTGCGGCATAGTGGGTCTTGGCCTTCTTCCTCCTCATGATTCAGTTGATATTCTGGAAAGAAATACAGTCAGCACCAGTGAGTAATAAGATCCCCTCTTTCCATTAGTAATCCAGTGTCTGATGCAATCCAGGTATTCAGGTATGCATAATGTGGGGACAGATTTAGTGAAAGTAATATTGGAAGGTGCCCTCACGCATTCCCTTGTGGTTACTGCCTGGATTTCAGAGACTGAGCCATTGTGTACGAGATCATCATGACAGTGTCCCCCGTCGGAAATCGGTGTACACACTTTAACTTCTCTGTCCTCACAGATTCTGGGAAGTAAGCCTCCCTCTGTCCTACAAGGAGTACTGCAGTATTCAGCCTCTCTCATCAGAGGCCGAGTTGCGGAAGCCTTCGTGGCACTTTTACACTGAGCCTGAAGAGATGGAAGGCAACTACAAACCCTCAACTTCATGTGAGTCTTTGGGGCTGCACAGAATGTTGCCCCAGTTCATGTGGGGTTGGGGGGAATGCTAAGGCTCAGCTGTGCTTCTGGAAACACACGAACACGGTATCAGTGGAAGTGCTTGTGGTGGGTTTTTGGAGAACCGTTTTGGAAGGCAAGCCATCCTAAAGGACTAGAGAATGGGGCTGAGAAGAGCAAAACCAGTTAACCTCGGACAAGAATGGCAATTGACTGCTTCAGGCTTGGGTTCCTCAAGGACCTGGCTCAGAGATGAAATGGACAGGTTATTAAAGGTGAGAAAAGAAATTTCATCCAAATGAGGTCTGACAGATACCTTCTCTTGTCCTCTTGCTGAGGTGAGTTGAGTGTGTGGTGCCTGACGTGGGCCCCGGGACCCGATGGAGAAGCCAGGGAGACATGGGCATGCCCTGGGAGTAGGAAGAGAGCAACGTCCCCAGACCCACCTGATGTCTGGGCTTAAAACTCAGTTCTAGAGCCCAGCTAAGGGCAGTATGTCTCTCCCAGGCCTGCCCACAGGGATGACCTCTCTGGGCACAGCAGAGGTCCGGGGTACAAAGAATAGGTGATCTGTGTGGGAGTCGTGTTCAGTTGGAGCTTTATCACCTTGACAATGGAGTACTCACTGGCCACTTGCAGAGAGGAACAGACTTGTGGGTTCTCCGGTGAGAAGATGGCGGAGCTCCTGTAAGGCCAGTAGGAGTCAGACATGTCGGGAAGCACTGAGTATGTCAGGTAGCGTTCATCTGGAGTGTCCCGTGAGGTGTCCTGCTCTAGCAGCTGTGTGGTGAGCCTGCAGGGTGGGGAAAACTGAACATTAACCTCAGAGGGATCTGAATGCTATGTCCTGTCTGGCTTTGACAGAAAGCAGAAGGGAGTGGTCCGGAAAGCAGAGAGGTTGAGCCATGAAAGAGAGAGAGAGAAATCTTCTTGTGTTTGTGCGACAAGGTGTGATTGTCACAGGGGTAGCAGATAGGAAGGACAATAAGTGCTCGCTATACAAGCCACCAAACTTGTGAAGAGACTGAATGATCTCTGTGCCGTCCAGCCATGACTCACTACGTACAGAGTCCCAGCATGGCGGCTTTCCCAACCCTTCATTCAAATGGCTTTGAGTTCGGCACGTAGTGGCCAAGCGGTGGCTGCTCCGGGGGTTAGGAGGCCGTCCCCGGGACCTCGGGCCGCAAAGGCCTCTTTCTCTCAATATTGTGGCGCGATAGAGGATGTTGTCTCGTGGCTATGATATTTTCATGCTATGCACACATGTCAGCATGCTAAATCGAACAGGCAGAAAGTAGACATGCAGGTCTGTCTAGAGCACAAAGTGGAGAATGAGTGAGGACAGTGAACCCTCTGACGTATTAGTTCTGACTTCGGGTTCCTCAACTAGAGAAGTACTTCAGAAACTGGGAGCAATCCAAGTAACACAATGAAGACCGAAAACGTGGTGAAAACGGATCATTTCTCATTGACCCAATGGGTAAGAGAGCTCTCTCTATCGAGCACTTTCTGCTTTTCCCTGGTTGCCACTTTGGAATTCATAGCCCCTAAGTATTCAGAATTACCTAGGGGCAACGGAGTCCTGGCCTTTCAGCCCCTCCTGATCCATTTGGTTGTCTGCAAATAAACAGAGAGGAGTTACAGTTAGAAGATTCCCCTTCACAGATGCCCACTCCTATGTCCCATGTAGCTCAGGGCAGAGCTACAAGCAGCGTAATTACAGGCAAGTGTGAGACAAATCATCCCACAGAGCTTAGGTAGGGCCCTGTCACTGGGATTGCTCTCTTGAGTCATTCGACAAATGTCCCTGACGTGCCAGGCCACCCTCACAGCATCCTGTCTTGAGTCTGTGCAAACAACAAACCGATTCTTCTTCCCTGAGATTGTGGGGGAAGCAGTCCCTGGCTGCTTCCTAGAGGGTTGTTGCGGTATTTAGGCTTTTTCCACCTGAAATGCTGTAGGTCAGTGGTTTAACGGAATCAGCCATTGAGATTAAAGGAATGAATGAAATCTATCCAGCATCAAACCAGAATAATCTTCCAAGCTGCAAAGAAACGGGCTGTGTATGGGGTAGGGAAGTTTCAGGACCCTGCCTTGCTTCAGAGAAACATACACTGTACGATACTCAGTGTTGTTTCTTCTTCTCCTGCTTCTTCTTCTTCGTCATCGCTGTCGTCGTCGTCCCCCTCGTGGTCGTAATTTTCTGTAAAGAAATCCAGAATTGTCCCTTCAGCTATTTCCCACATCACTGCTCTAAGCCCTGCGGCTCCAATGGCCCGAGAGACAGAAGTGACTTTGCACAACTAGGGAGTCTTCTGAGTTGAGGGCAGTGTCATTAGGAATTGCTGTGACCTGGGTTTCTGATCCATCAGAAAGGTGTCTCTGATTTGGAGGATCAGCACCACTGAACCTGGGCAACTATTTCTACGGTCTCTTGTTGTCCATATCAGGGGATGCTCGTCCAGGGTCAATCTTGACTTCGGCAAATCGTGTCGTGCAGCATGCCCCCAGTCCCACCGCACGCACAGACTCTGTGCATTCACGGCTGTCACACGGAGCCTCTTCCTTGTCTTCATGACAGGACCACCCCCTGTCCCCCATCCCTCCACCGGGGATTTCATGGATAGCCATGTGGGCTTTGGTGTCTTCAAGGGGACTCTGTCTATGAAAAGTGTTCCAGTCTCAACTGGGTTCCCACCTCCAAGTCCTACTGCATCCAGTACCTCATCCAACTCCACACTGTCAGGGCCTTTCTTTTAGGTGTGAAGTGCGTTCAGTAATTTTCCCATCTGGTGACTACAGTGGCAACAAGTTTGTTTGAAGTACATACCAGATGAGGGAAGAGCTATGGAGAAAGGAAAACTCACTCTCTCCCCTAGGCTTAATACAGACCGGGCTGAGTCTGGGAAGCTCCCACTTCTGCAGGGATCCTTGCACGCTAACAAGGATCCCTCCTGTCACATTCCCCTTTCCGGGCTCTAACACTGGCCGATGCTTCCTCCTACCCGAAAGGCTGTGTCCCCTCAGGGAGGCAGCAGACAGGTGGACCAGGGCGACGTGCCCCCCCGAGCATTGCTCCTCTCTGCTACCACCTCCCAGTCCTGGTCCTCTCAGGGCCCCACGTGCGATGGGGAACCCAGGACAGCCGCTGCCAAGAGTGTGAGGGCAGGCGGGGCGTCTCTTGGCAGCCCAGGGACTCGGAGCAGCACAGTGCAGTCAGGGGTCTGTGGCCATCTCACCTGGGCTGAGCTTTCGGGCAAGGCACTTGGCCAGCCTGCGTCCCTCAGCCAGTTGCCCTCGCAAGCCCTGCCCTTGGGGATGCTCAGCGCCATCATGGATGAGGAGGGCTTCCAGGTGCTGAACGAGCAGCTGGGAAACCTCTTCCCCTTCCCGCAGCTTCTTATATAAGCGGGTCAGTTCTTTCGCCTGATCTTGCATCAGCAGATGACATACCCTAAGTTGGGAGAACACAGAGAATGTTCTAAAATGCAAAGGTGTGAACAATAGATAAGAGCTTTCATAGAGATTTCTAGCAGAATTTCCCAATGAGCCCTCAAAGCTGGATTCTGGCCTGTGTGGTGACGTGTCTGTGGCAGAGAAAGTAGAAGGTTAATCCAGCCTTCCTCTGGATCAGAGTGTGCTCCTGTTCATGCCCTGGACATCCCGTGTATCTTTCCTCCTGACCTCCAGAGCTCGCTTCAGAGACATGCCCCTTCAGCTGCTCACTTGGGGCACACGCATTTCCCTGGAAAACTCCCTAGGGGGCAGCGTGCCGTGAATGGACACAGTGCCAGACCCAGAAGCGTGGACAGTTTGGCTGGTGTTAACTGGTGTGCCAGGAGAATGGCAGCGTCCAAAAGACAGCATTTGTGGGAAGAGAGGATGGCAGGCTGTCGTCAGCCAGGGCTGACCATGTGAAAGGTAAAGCAAGTGTTGGTCTCGTAAGATTGTTCATGTGCTCGCTGTGCCAAAGGTCACAAATGGTCCCTTGCCCCTTGAATTTGGTGATGTTGATATCCTTTTTTAAAAAGTTTTTAATTTTTAATTTATTCTTTAGCCTAACAGTCTTCATTATTTTTTCACCACACCCAGTGCTCCATGCAATCCGTGCCCTCTTTAATACCCACCACCTGGTACCGCAACCTCCCACCCCTTCGCCACTTCAATCCCCTCAGATTGAATTCCTTTTTTAAAAAAAAGAGAGAATGAGGCTCTGAGTCACTGGAGTCCATCGTTTACCAATCACTGTGGTCTAAATCGTCTTAGATATGTCTGTATAATGTGCCTGCCATGACGATTTCTGCCCTTCTCTGGGCCCAGACTTGTTGCTGCCACCAGTCAGAGGGGCCCACGGCATCCCTCCAGCCTCCCACACAGGGCCCTCCTTACCTGAGCTTCTCAGGCAACGTGTCTGCCCGCTTGCCTTTCTCACACAGCACCTTCTCCCCCAGCACGGATTTGATGAGGTCGCTCGACTTTTCACACTCTGAGAAACAGAGATGCCTGCCTCAGTGGAAAGCTGGACATGCTGCTATGCCCGCTGCTTTCAAGGGAGGAGGCAGGCTGCACCCTAGGACAAATAGAACCTGGCAACCGGGCCGTGTGCTGGGAGCTCCACGCCTCATTGCGGAGTGTCCCAACTGCTAGACACTGGATCGCTCCCCGTTTTTGAGGCCAGGAAAGAGCAGTCCCGAGATAGAGAGAGGAGCTCCACTCCATGATTAACTGGTATTTGGCAGAGTCAGAATTCGTATCCCCCGAAAAGCCGCAATCTTGGCCACACTAGCAAGCCTCGCTGCCTCTTCATTGAACACTAAGGAGGGACCTTAAGTAAAGCCCCCAGGATGCCAGGACCAACGGGCATCCCCTGAGCTGGGTTTTCTATACTGCACAAGTGTCTCAATGGTAAAGCGTCAGCCAGATACACCAGTGTACACTAGAAGGCAGGAACCCAGAGAGACGTGAAAGGAACATGGCCAAATCCTAATCACATTTATGGAAGTAGAAGCAGTAGAATTATGAACAGAGTTTACATGCTTCCAGGCTTTGCTATGAGTGCTGTACGAGAATTTCCTCAGTATTCATTGTGACTGAGAGAAGTAGACCGCAGGACGGTAGTAGTCTAAGAGACAGGGAAACTGAGGCAGAGGAAGATTAGGCAGCAGGGATTTGAGTCCAGGCGGACTGACCCAGAGCCCATGCTCTTCATCCCTCTGCTGAGTTACCTCCACCCCAAGCCCTTGGGTGGTAACTGTTTTCATCATCTTCACAACTGGCTTCCCTCAGTTAGGTTATCAGTTAGGTTTATCAGGAAAGTTGTAGACAAAACTTGGCTTGTCCTTCCATGAAAGGTCATCATCTCTTCACTTTCCTAAAGAGCAGGTTTCAATTCATTCTTTTTGCCGCCTCAGTTGTTTTCAATTCCCTTCTGTATGGAAGGCAAAGTGTGAGCAAATGGCAAAAATTCAGCCTCAGGACTCCTTCCCGTCATTGGGTTGTGCGCGTGCCCCGATCTCTGGGTTCCTTCTGTCTCTGAAGCCCCGTCCTCATGAACAGGCAGCTGAGCTCCCCAATTCAGCCTGCCTGTGGGAGAGGGCCTAGCGCACCCAGTGGCTTGGGCGGTGTCTGGGGCTGGTGTCCCCCTCTCACCCTCATTCTCACTTGGCCAAGCATCTGGTGGCCTCGGCCTGGGCCTGCTGACTTTGGCGCGTCACTGAAGGTTCTCCAGCTCAGGGGTAGAGAGAGGAGGTCGCACAGATTGTCTTATGTTCCCCCAAATGCTGCCAGCCTTACCACCGGGCTTCAGATGTCCTGCGTGGGCTAGGAAGGGAAAAGCATAAGCACGGGTTCCCTCTCACCTGGGGAGTCCCTGTGTGGATGGCGTCCCTCATGGATACCGCAGTTTCGGGGAAGGCAGGCCCCACTTCCTTCTCCTTGACAGCACGTAGTGTCACCCGCTGTAGTCCTCCCTCCTCCCCACGACCCCGGTGCCGCCTTGACCATCAGCATATTTCCTCAGTGCAGCCAGCTCGGTGCTTTGCCGGTGGGACACCCGAGAGCCGAGACCCGATGGAGTTCCTTAGTCCTACGGCAACTGAGATGAAGGACTGCTACAGGACAGACAGGGTCCTCACAAGACCAGTCATCTCTGGGTCTGCCCCAGGAGTCAAGAACTGGGATGGAAACTCTAAGCCACCCTATAGGTCACTGCTAACATGGGGAGGATGCTAACATACTTGTCTTTGGTTTTCCCATCCTCAGCTAACAGAGGGCAAATTCCCACTTCACCTTTCACGGACTGTGGTCAGAATGAAATTTGTGTTGTCACTGGAAATGGGGCAGAGAGCATCTGGAGAGGCTTTGCATTTCTCAGAAGGAGAACACAGAGCTATGGCTTTGGGGACCAAGACTTGGCAGGACTTACTGTATTTCCGCAGTTGGTTGGCCAGGGAGTAGGCCGTCGCTTCGGATACAAGGAATTTTTCCTTGAGGTCTAGGAAGTCCTGGGTGGATTTTTCCAGCTGTGACCGAAGCTGCCAGTTGACTTCCTGGAGGCTGCTTTCTGCCCCTGCCTCGGACAGAGGGCCAGGATGGGCTGCCATGGCGACCCGTGGCAGTAGAGATAGAACTGGGGACCAAAAAGCAGAAACCCAGACTCACGGTGGGTTAAAAACCAGTGACGCCAAGTTGGTTTAATCAGGACTGAGGGGTGAGGTTACAGGAATCCTTTACTTACTGTTGGGAACAATTGGAGCAACAGCCCACAGTACTTGAGAGACAACCAAGGTTCAAGATGCCAGAGGTGGGAGCCAAAGGCACTGCTCGTATCTCCGACTCCAACCGGAATGACCGAGGGAGCACCCAGAATGCCAGCTACTGGTCTGCACCAGCACTAACTGAATAGAATGTCCAGGGTGTCAGTGGAACCTGGGGAGCCCCTGCCTTCCAGTTGCCGAGGGGCCATGCTGATACACAAGGCTGCCTGGTCTCCCGTGAAGGTGACCGCTGATGGGGCCCACCCCTCAGTGGTCACTGTCAGTCGTTGTCTACCCTTGTGCTGATTCCACAGTTTCCCTCTCTTTCCAAAACAGTGTCTCAGCATAGTGCTCATTATTCGTTCCCTTATGTGTGTAGAATAACGTCAGGCAGAAATAGCGTCCCACGGAGTTTTCTTTGTTCTTTTTCTTTCTCTTTAATTCTTGGAGAGAGAAGGGGGGCATGGGTAGAGGGAGAGTATGTGATAAGGGGCTCGGTGTCAGAACCCGTGAGACCTTGACCCGATCCTAAACCAAGAGTCAGATGCTCAACCAAAGGAACTACTCAGGCGCCCTTCGCAACAGGTGTTCTTAGGGGCTCTCCTGAACTCATCCCACTTCTCAACAGCGGTTCAACAGATCTTAAGGCTTTTCTAGTGAGGGAAATGTCTGAAGTCAAAGCCTATCTGGATGTTCTTCTCCAGGTCTTCTCTAGGTTTTTTTCTCTAGCCATTAAAATACAAGAGAAACATGCTAGCAGTTTAGCCATCTTTAGTTGCTTTGTATTTGAAAAGGTTTTCAAAGTATTCGGCCTTCCTCCATTTACAATACTTTCTTAGCATGTATGTAGTAAATAAAGCTTTTTTTTACAGCAAAAACTAAACAAAAGAAAGCAGAAAACAACGATGAAAGAGCCCCAGACAGATGAAAATAAAAAGCCCCCAGGAAAACAGCAAACAGAACCCAGACTTAGTGTATGCAATGAATCTTGCAAACTGTTTCTGGGGCCCCTGGGGGCTCATCTGGTTAAGCGACTGCCTTTGGCTCTGGTGGTGATCCCAGAGGCCCGGGACCAAGTGAGGCATCAGGCTCCCAGCTCCATGGGGAGTCCGCTTCTCCCTCTGGCCTTCTCCCCTCTCGTGCTCTTTCTCACTGTCTGTGGCACGCTCCGCTCCCCTCCAATACATAAATAGATAAAGTCTTACAAAAGGAGGAAAAGAAAGGGAAGAAAACGGTTTCCTGTCCCAAGTCTGTCAGTATTCTTCTTACTGCAAGTCTGTGTTAGGTAGACTTGTTTTCCCATTAGGTGCACATTTCATTTCCGTTTCCTTAGCTATTTACCTAAGAGTGGGATTGCTGCGTCATACGGGACCCTGTGTTTAACTTTTTGAGCCACTGCCAGCCTCTTTTCCAAAGCAGAACAGGGACACCCTTTTACATTCCCACCAGGAATATGTAAGAATTCCATTTCTCTACAAGCTTCCCGACACATGTATTGATTGTCTCTTTGCTTGAAGTCATGGTAGTGGGGCTGACGTGGGATCTCACTGTGCTTTAGATGTGTATTTCCCTAGGGACTAATGAAATTGAGCATCTTTTCCTGTGTTCATTGTTGCAATGGTATTGTCCTTTTGAGAAAGTCTACTCAAGCTCCGTTCCCCATTCCTATATTGGCTGTCTTTTTACCAACTGCTGAGTTATAGGAGGGTTCTTTACATGCATTGTAGATAGCAGACCCCACTTTTCACTTCACTTCCTCGATAGTGACCCTTGAACCAAAAAGCTTTTAAGATGATGAATTCTAGTTTATCTGTTTATTTTTGGGTTGCTGGTGTGGTTTTGCAACCAGCTTCCAACCCCAAATCATGAAGATGTAGAAGTCTGTGTTCCTCAACACATGGCTTTTGAAAGAGAGCTTGCCTGCCTTTTAGTAGTTGCTGGACATTATTTAGTAATGCCTGTTGAGTGTTGATTGATATTTCTCTCAATGGATAGTCTTGCGCCTGTTTTCCCACCTGTGGAGCGTGCCAAGGCCTGTAACAGAGATTTTGGAAATGATATCTGTGAACATCCTGGCTTAGATTCAGGGGTGAATCCTGGTTCTGCAGTGGAGCTGGTCTTAAACTCAAGCACATTTGTACAAATTGCTCAGGCCGTTTCGAGCTGAGTCGTTGTTGATCTTTCTGAGGAACACTTGTGTGCTAGTCCAGATCGTGTAGGGCCAGAGTGGACTTTCTCAGTGGCCTCCACACGGAGAAGACTGCCAGGATTGGACCTCGTCAAGACTTTCATCTCGGGTCTACTGGAATGGAAAGTAGACCTGCTTCAGGGTTTTGGGAACGTTGTTCCATGCAAGTTGGTTCCTCTCCTTTTTTTTTTTTTTTTTTTTTTCTATAATGTGTACATGATTTCTTTCTGGAAAAGGGGAAAGGATATTTATTTCCAAACAGCCTGTCTGTTCTTTGTCAGTGGTCTGTCTGTGCTTTTGAAAACGTGTCAAGGAGAATTCCAGGTCAACTATCTTCTATGCAAAAAGTATAGTTCCTGTACAGTATCAGGTGATCATACTTAATATTAGGAACTATCTTGTAACTCAGATGGTATCGTTTCCTGATGAGAAAAAAAAAATACAAAGAACACCAAGCTTCCCAAGATCTTTGTCACAGGTCCCAGGTCACAGCTGTAGTGAAGTGAGGAGCGAGCATTCGAAACCTTTTCTGGAGGCACCTGTTTGGCTCAGACAGATCAGCATGCAAGTCTTAATCCCTGTTCAAGTCTGGATTTCAGGACTGGAACCCCATGTTGGGTCCTGCTTAAAAAAAAAAAAAAGAAAAAAAGAAAAAGAAAAGAAAAGAAAAAAGAAACCAGTGTAGCTGGTATCCCATTGGGTTTTCCTATGCTTATGAAGCAATTACCATATGCTATGGTATCTCGTTGTATACTGATTTCTTTCCTTCACGGCTAAAGAGTTGTGTCTCTTCGTGGGCTAGTATTAGAACCAGTGGTACGTCTTGTTTTGTGAAGTTTCATTTCGAGTCTTTTGGCCATTTCTTTTATTCTTTTGATGATCTCCTCAGACTAGATGATACCCAATTCTGGAAAAAAGTCCTTTGTCAGAGAGAAACATGCTTCTATACTGGGCCTTCCATTTATATTCTCTTGAGGTTGAGATGAAGATAAATAAATTCATTTTCGTATCCCCAGAAATGATGCATTGCCTCTTTTGACCTTGCAAATCATATGGTTGATTTTGGGGGGAAATATCAAAACCACTTATTGAGTTTCAGGGTATGAAAGGTTGTTTTTGTATTTTAAAGTGTTTCTACAGGGACGCTGAGATATAATTTCCATGCAGTAAAGTGTATGTAATTAAAGTCCTACGTCTATTAAGTTTGAGCATATATATGCATCACCCCGGTAGTGGAGGCATCTATCGCCCCCACAAGTTTCCTTGTCCTTCTAGCATTTCCTCCCTCCCATTTGCACGTCAGGAAAGCATTGATTGGCTTTCTGTTACAGTAGAATTATTTGCAATTTCTAAGGTTTTCTCTTAACACCATCGTATGCTATGTAAATTATTTTGTTTTGATGTTTTCTGGCTCTGAGGTATTATCAGAGCAAAAGAACATGTCTTCCCATAGTGTTATGTAAGCGACGAGATTACTCTGCGAAACCGCATAGTATTCCATGAGCTGGATATGTCACAATTTGTGGTGGTCATTCCTCTGTGGATGGAGATGAATGACAATTAGAAATAGTCAGTAGCTTTTGGGGAATGTACCGTTTCTTTTTTCATTTGAGTGGAATGGGGGTGGTCTATGGTAGGTATAGGTTTAATATTTTGAAGAATTTCTGGACTGTTAGGGTGCCTGGGTGACTGAGTGAGTTAAGCATCTGACATGGATTCTGGCTCAAGTCATGATCTCATTGGTGGCGAGACAGAGCCCCAGGTAGGGCTCTATGGTCAGTGGGAGTCTACTTGAGCTTCTGTGCCTCTCCCTCTCTCTCTGCCCCTCCCTCCACTCACTTTTAGTCGCTCAGTCTTTAGTCAATCAAAGATACAAAAAAATAAGAATTTCCAAACTATTTCTGCAGTGGTTGTAGAATTTAAAATTCCCATGCGCAGTGTATGAGAAATCATAGCAAGGAGGTGACTTTGCTCCTTGCTATGACTCCTTGCTATGGCTCAGAATGGAGATTCCATTCATTTTTGCCATTTTCATTGACAGATAGTGGTTTAAATTTCCATTTTCCTAATAACTAATGATGTAGGTCGTGCGCTATTCTTCCATTTCTTCCATGTGTATTCTTTGCTAAAGTGTTTTTACAAATCTTTGAATCCATTTTATTGTATGTCCTTTTTGAAAGGTTTTATTTATTTATTTGCAAGAGAGGGAAGGGGAGCAAGAGCAGGGCTGTTGGGTAGGGTGAGGAGGCCAGAGGGAGAGGAGAAGCACACACCCTGCTCAGCGGGAAGAGTGATGGAGGGGTCGGGGGTTAGACCCCACGACCCTGAGATGGTGACCTGAGCCAGAGGCAGCCACTTCACCAACTGAGGCACCCAGGCCCTTTCCTTTGACCCGTTTAAAATTGGATTGTTTGTCTTCTTCCTATTGACTTTCTTTTTTAAAAAAAATTAATTAATTTATTTTCAGCATAACCGTATTCATTATTTTTTCACCACACCCAGTGCTCCATGCTATCCGTGCCCTCTATAATACCCACCATCTTGTACCCCGACCTCCCACGCCCCCTGCCCCTTTAAACCCCTCAGATTGTTTTTTAGAGTCCGTAGTCTCTCATGATTCACCTTCCCTTCCAATTTACCCCAACTCCCTTCTCCTCTCTAACTCCCCATGTCCTCCATGCTTTTTGTTATGCTCCACAAATAAGTGAAAAACCATATGATAATTGACTCTCTTTGCTTGACTTTTTTCACTCAGACTTTTGAGCGTTCATTCAGTGTTCTCTTAGGAGACCTTCAGCAGGTATGGAAATTACACCTAGTTTCTCTCTATGTGTGACATGGCTTGGGTTCTCTCACCAATGTCTTCTGAAACACCAATGTTTTAAATTGTGATACAGTCCAGTTGATCAATTTGTTCTTTCATTAGTGAGAATTTTGGTATCATATCTAAGAAAACAATGGCCAGGGCCTCCTGGGTGACTCAGTTGGTGAAGTGTCTGCCTTTGGCTCAGGACATGATTCCAGGGTCTGGGAACCAGCCCTGCATTGGGCTCCTTGTTCAGCAGGGAGCTTGCTCTTCCCTTTCCCAGTGCTTCTACCCTGTTTGTGCTCTCTCACTCTGCTCCATAAATAAATAAAATCTTAAAAAAAAAAGAAGAAAAAAGGAATAGAAATGCTTCTCAGCAACATCTGGCATTGTCTTTTGTACAGAATCACACTCATTCGTGCAAAATGGTCCCTGGTTTGGCAAACATTGCCCTGCAGACTAGTCACATTGATGACCGTTTTATGGGCTTATGAACCATGCATGTGTCTTCTTTGGGAACATGTGTATCCGAGTCTTATGCTCGCTTTGTATTAGCAGCGTGTTCCTTCTGCCCATTCAGTGAGTTCAAAGTACCCTTATGTCTTGCGTATGGGAGTCCTCATTGGGTATTTATCTGCAAATATTGTCTCTTTATCAGTGTCTTCTCTGTTCCTTTTCTCAGTGGTAATGTTGGATGCAGCAAGGTTGTTCATCTTAAGTTTTCTTGTTACATATTTTACTCTTGCTCCAGTGACAGAACTCTTCACTAAATGCAAAGTCCTGACCATTTTCTGTTGCGTAATCATCTTGAATGATTGCTATGGCTCTTCTCCTTAAGTCTGTGGCCATTTTGAGTTCATGGCTGCGAAAGGGGTGGTTTTCAACAACCACTGTAGGGGAAGTTTGTCCTGATAGGGGCAAGAGAACCGTGAGGTAGCTTGTGGTCCTGAGTTAGTCTCCCCCAGGCCAGGAAAGGGGATGTCACCCTCCTGTACCTCTTCATGGGCATCTGAGTGCCTTTGGGGAGGAGAGTTAGGTGGTCCTAGTGGTCATATTCGGCACTTACACCCCATTCTCTCAGACTGGGTAACTGGGTACAAAGTAGCTCCAGGAGCCCGGGGCGTCCTAGTCAGAGGTGTCTTTAGGAGCACAGACACACTGAGAGCCAGAGAGGATTACATGGAAAGGATAAAAGAGAACCCCGGGGATGTGGTATGGTTTACTATAGGGTCTTCCTTCAGTGGGGTGGGAAATAGGACTCCCACACACCAGCAACTCAGGAAACATGCCCAGAGGAAGTAGGGCAGATGGAAGGCAATTCCCAGAGTTTGATCTATTTTTGCCAACATGAAAATCATGATATGTGCCTGGGTATCAAATGTGTATGAAAGGACACATGGCGGGCTCAACTCTTCACCTCAGAGACCTCACGTTGGTGATGGAGACTAGCTAAAAAACAAAAACAAAGACACACACAGAAAAATCAAAACACAAAAAAAACAAATAAAAGAAATAAATAGGTGCGTGCATCAGGAATCCAGAAATACCCCCGTGCCCCCCTCCCCTCCCAGGAAGGAAAGGATGTGGTCAGGATGATGGGAGGCTCAGTTACTAAAGCGGCTGCCTTTAGCTCAGGTCATGATTGCAGGATCCTGGGATCAAGCCTCACATGGAGACCTTCCTTGGCAGAGAGCCTGCTTCTCTCTCTCTCCCTCGGCCTGACACTCTGCTTACTTGTGCTATCTGTCTGCCAAAAAAGTAAATAAAACCTTTTAAAAAATAAAGACAGGAAGGACGGAAGGAAGGAAGGAAGAAAGACAGTCAGACAGACAGAAAGAAAGAACAAAAGAAAGAATGAAAGAACGAAAGAACGAAAGAAAGAAAGAAAGAAAGAATGGGGAAGCTTGGTCCTTGCAGTTCAAGAGCCATTCTGAGCCTGTGGGGAATCCTAATTATTGGTCTGTATTTCCCAAGAGAAACCCAGAGACCCTACCATTTTAGTATTTGCTGGGTTTTCCATGTGCACTCAGAAGTGCACTGGCTGAATAAAGTTGGCACACTAAGAACAGAAGGAGACCAAGAAACAGAATGTTCCCTGGATGCACCACATTATTGTCTGCCCTCACTGCAGTCTCACTGGAAATGGGAAAGGGCAATTGAAATCCCTGGTATTCAACACAGGTTTGGAAAAAAAAAATGGAAGGTTTGGGTTCACAGTTTAAATTACTGTATTCTCAGTTTGAATCTGAAGGCAAGTGGAAACCCTGTTGAACATTTTCTGACTTCTGTGGTGGAGATAAGGGCTAACACAGAAAACAGCTCTACACATCAGAGTAACTTTGGTAACTTAGTATCTTTCCATTGACATGGTTTTCTTTCAATCTTCTGATCCCATGGTCTCCTGCTTGAGTCTACACATATTTGTGCAACGAAGATGATGTCAATACCATACGTAAAATCTGTACCCCCGACTGTCACAGTGCTCATACCTAATGGTACATCGGGTCCATTTCTAAGTGCCTGTAGCTACGTTATGGCTGACTCCACAAAGGCAGCCCATTGTACCATGTGTAGACTTCTCTCTGGCCCCACCTCCAGGGTCAGCAGTACCTCAGAGCTGTCTCCATTCCTGCGGAAGGATGTAGGTCAGGTAGAGAAATGGAGGGTGGTCTAGGCAACAGGAACAGGAAAGTAGGCCCCTAAGCTGGTTGATTCCAGAGAGGACAATTGCATTGTTGTTGGTTTTGTTTAGAAGTTTTTATTTATTTTTTCATTTCCTTTCAGTGTTCCAAAATTCATTGTTTATGTACCACACCCGGTGCTTCATGCAATACGTAGCCTCCATAATACCCACTGCCAGGCTCACCCAGTGTTTTTAAAAAGCATGTAATTTCCTTATTTGAGAGAGAGTGCTTGAGAGAGCAGGAGTGGTGGCCAGGGGGAGGGTGGGTGAGAAGGACAAGCAGAGTCACCACTGAGCAGGGAGCTCGACATGGGACCTATCCGAGGACCCTGGGATCCTGACCTGAGCCAGAGATTGAACTTAAACAAATGAGCCTCCCAGGTATCACTTGAAATAATTAAAAAAAAATTTGCTGCACTTAACATGCAGCATGTATTAGTTTCATGTCAAATGTTGGTGTTGATTTTTATGTCTTCTTTTTTAAGATCTTCTTTCCTCCTTTCTTTCTTTCTTTCTTTCTTTTTCTCTTTCTTTCTTTGCTTATTGTGTATAAGAAGGTTGCTGGGCATTGGGAGAGGGAGAAAGAAGGCAGATAGAAAGAAAGAGTAAGAGAAGGAAAGGAAGAAGGAAGGAAGGAGGGAAGGGAGGATGGAAGGAAAAAAAGAAAGGAAGAAAGAGAAGGGAGAGAGGGAGGAAGAGAGAAAATGAAAAGGTAAGAATGGAAGGAAGGAGGAAGGGAGAGGGGAAGTATGGTGGAAGGGAGAAACAGAAAGAAAAGGACAGAAAGAGAGAGAGAGAGAAAGAGAAAGAAAGAGAGAAAGAAGAAAGAGGAAGTACCCAGGTCAGTTTTCCTTGTGAACATCTAGTGAAGATCCTGTTCAGACAACCCGGAAGCTAGTGAGCCCTGGGAAGGCCCCTCTCTGGCATGCGCTCAAGAGGGTGTATCTGATGTGTGTAGAACTATTTAAGGAACCAAATTTAGAATCCATTGATTAATACGGCCGCATTTCCTAGAAGTGGTCACATCAGCTGTGCAAGCATGGCCATGGGAAATCACCCCCAAAGAGCTCCATGGTGTGCACCTGGGTGGCTCAGTGGTTAAGTGTCTGCTTTTGGTTCAGGTCAGGATCTCAGGGTCCTGGGATCGAGCCCCACATCAGCCTCCCTGCTTAGTGGAATGCCTGCTTCTCCTTCTGCCATGCCTCCTGCTTGTGTTCCCTCTCTCGCTGTGTGTCTTTTTCTGTCAAATACATAAACAAAAGTTAAAAGAAGAAAACTCAGAGATAATACATTCTTGTCTGGGTCAGAGCGTGTCATCCTGTGGGAAGCAGGTTCCTGCAGTTAGTGTTGCCGGGATCTCAGGTGCTTTGCTGGTACCTCAGAATTTGACCCTTGAAAATGTGAGTAAACTTGATATTGCGTATGATTTATGATTTGGGGGACCGGTTTAGGAATACACCCCTTTATGTCATTCCCATATTTGTTGGATGTGTTCTTATGGAATGCTCTGAAGTTCTTGCAGTAATTTGCATCGGCCACAGTTAAAGCAGGATAATGTGTGCACAGAGTGACTGGTGGATCATGGATTTTGGGGCCGTGATGGCCAAATCTGTTGCTGAGGTAGCTTCCAAAACCATGTATCATGCCTTTGCATGTGCCTATTTGCAACTCGAAAAGCCCCAAGGCATATTGGCCTGCTCCTTTGTGGACCTTGCCATCAATTCCCTGGAGGTTCAGGAGCATAAGAGCTCTCAATCTCTTCTTTAAGTTTTGATTTATGTAGTTGACAGTGACAGAGAGAGAGAGAATTGAAGGAGGGGAGCAGCAAGGGAGAGGGAGAAGCAGGCTCCGTGCTGAGCAGGGAGCACAATGCAGGGCTCGATCCCAGGACCCAGGGGTCATGATGTCAGCTGAGGCCAGACGCTTAACTGACTGAGCCGCACAGGCACCCCCTCAGCTCTTACTAAATCCCAAACCTCATCTTTCGTAACTCAGTATCTTGTTTGGTACAATTTCCACAGGCAGGGTCTGCAACTCGGGGGCACTTCTTGGAAAGCAGCAGAGGGAACAGGGTCTGGTGCTCTCACAGGAGAAATGACTCCTAATCAGCAGACAGATCTGTCACCTGAAAATAAGGCAGAGCGCGCACAGATGTGAGAACCACCAGATAAGGAGATGAAACCATTTATTTTAATAGTTTTCCATCACTTGAAAATGAAAAATAGATCAATGGAAAATATGAACAAGGCCCTATGTATCTTTAAGAGAGGAAAACGACGATGTGTGAAAGGCAGTGTACTGCAAGCGATTGACAGCATTAGAAGATGCAGAGTAAGACTATTGATAGGACCGTATTGACTCTGTAGGTCTCTCTGTAGTATTGCAGTAGGAACTACAGTAAATCATCCATACATGCACACAGGGGCTTTTCCCATGAGGTCTTTACTCGCCTACAGCAGTGTTTTATACTTTTCAGCAAACAAGTCTTACTTCTCCTACAATGAACTGATGCCTGAATATTTTACTGTTTTTGGTGCTACTGTAAGTGGCATTGCTTTCTTAATTTCCTGCTCAGTTTGTTCCGTGGTTGTGCATAGAAACACAAGTGGTTTTTGTATAGCTGCTACCCTGCAACCTTATGGAATGTGTGTATGGACTCTAATATGCTTGTGTGTGGATGCTTTGAAAATTTTCTGTATTTAAGCATGTCCTTTGTAAGTAGAGATGCAGGTTGACCCTTGAAGAATTGCAGGGTTAAGGGTGCTGACCCTCAAAGAGAAAAGCTCTGTGTTTAAGTTTTGACATGCCATGACTGAGGTAGTAAGAGTCACCTCTTACTACCTTACTGAAGACGTAAGGAGATGATTACGTGCTCTTGTGCAAGTCTGTGGACTCTAGACTGTATCCATCAAACAAAGTCAGCAAGAGGAAAGAAATGTTATAAGGACAATCATAAGGAAGAGAACACATTTTTAGAGTAGTATGCTTAGTTGAAAAAAAATGCACCTGTACGTGCACCTGTACTTGCGGTTCCAACCTGCGGTGTAAAAGGTCAACTGTGGTTTTGTTCCTTCCTTCCCACAAGTCTTTTTTCTCACTTTCCATTTTGAAAGATTTTCTGGCCGAGTCTAGAATTCTGTCCCTCTGCCTGGGGACACGCCTGCATTTTGCCCGCAGGGAAGAGCAGCGACAGATGCGAGGTCCCCTCAGGCCTGGAGTCTTGGATCAGCACTCATAGGGATAGAAAGAGTAGCGGGAGCCCTTGCTCTTTGCACACCGACTCCTACTGGAAGGAACGCAGTGTCCCCAGAGGCCCCTGTACAGAATGCTCAGGGCTTTGGAGCTGCCCCAAGCAAGAGGCCAGAGGCCATCTCTCCCTCTCACTTTCCCAACTTCTCTTCTCTCTTGCCTTCCACACTCCATGTTGCCAACTCATCCCCCCCATCCTCCTGCTCCTTGTCAGCATTCCAAGGACATGCCTCTCCCTGCCACCAGCATCCCAGGCTGAGGCTGTGGAGCTCTTCTGGGTGGGGAGCTCAGTGCTGTTCCAAGACTTGCCCTCTCGCTGTTTCTCCCATGCTTGCTTGAATCTAAATCAGCTGCCTGTCCCAGACTTCTAAACGTTTTTGCCAACAAGAAAATAGTGGATGGGCATCTGGGTGGCTCAGTGGGTTAAGCCTCTGCCTTCGGCTCAGGTCATGATGTCCGGGTCCTGGGATCGAGTACCACATCAGGCTCTGTGCTCGGCAGGGAGCCTACTTCCTCCTCCTCTCTCTCTCTCTGCCTGCCTCTCTGCCTACTTGTGATCTCTGTCTCTCAAATAAACAAATAAAATCTTTTAAAAAAAGAAGAGTAAAAAGAAAATAGTGGAGGTTGTGTGTGTGCTTGTGCGTGTGTCTGCGTGTTGCCTTGGAAATCATAAGGTGCTGGATCAGGAATCTGGAGTTCCTCCCTCAGGAATGGATAGGGGAATGATCTTGGTCCTTGCAGATCAAGAGCCATTCTGAGCCCTGAGAGAATTCTAAATGTTGGCTGACACTTCCCAAGATCAACCCAGACGGCCTATACTTTGGGCATTTGTTGGGGTTCCTGTGTGTGGTCAGAAGTCCCCTGGCCAACCAAAGCTGGCACACTAAGTACAGAAGTAGACCAAGAAGGAGAATATTCCCTGGAAGACCACATTACTCTCCTCCCTTACGGCAGTCTCTCTCTGAAAATGGGAAGGGGCACTCAAAAGACCTTGCATTCAGTAGAGGATGGGGAGAAAAAAGTGTATCGTTGGGGTAACAGTTCAAGTTACTGTATCCTTAGACTCTATGTGAGGCCATGTGGAAACGCTACTGAACAGTTTCGTGGGCTATGCCCAAGGGTAGGAGGGGTTAATGGAGACTGCGCTTACACAACTCAGTGTAATTGAGCACCGTAATATCTTTTCCTCTTCACATGGTTTTTCTTCCATTTTGTCTGAGGCCAGGCATGAATCTAAACATATGTGTAAGAAGTTCATATCAGAAAAGGTGTACAAAGCCCACAAGCCTTAATTGGGCGGTACTATATCCTCATGGTGCTCTAGGCGGTCTTCAGACTGTACGTAGCCACATCATGGCTGACTGTGAATGCAGTCCCTTTCTGGGTATGTGTGTTCTTGGTGTAGGCTCTCCCCCGCCCCAGCCCACAGGTTAAGCGGTCCCTCTGAGCTGGGTGTGTCTCTGGGGGAAGCATGTTGTTCCAGTAGGTAAGAAGGGGAAATGGGGGGATGGGGATCCAGCAACAAGAAAGCATGCTCATAAGTGGGTGGGTTGTAGAAAGGAGCATGCTATTTCCTCTAACAATATGCATAGCTCTCTGTCAGAAATCTGGCCCTGATGAAAGAGCAATGCTGGGAGAAACCGGTGTACCCTTTGTCAGGAAATACTTGAATTCCTGCTGATCTATCCGCTGTGCCTAAAAACTCCCCCTAGACAACTTGGGGAAGAGAGGAGAAACTGTGTTCCTTTTAGGTGTTATGATTTCCCTTCAGCGGGGTTGGCCAGGGAAAGAAATCTATTCAGGGTGAGAATCTGGGAGAAGATACTTTCAAACGATATATCCGATGAAGGGCTAGTATCCATAATCTAGAAAGAACTTATCAAACTCAACAGCCAAAGGACAAATAATCCCATCAAGGAATGGGCAGAGGATGTGAACAGACTTTTCTCAAAGTGGACATCCAGATGGCCATCAGGCACATGCTTAAGGGCTCCACGTCACTCAGCATCAGGGAAACTCAAATCCAAGCCAGAATGTGATCCACCTCACACCAGTCAGAATGGCTAAAAAAGAAACAAGTCAGGAAATGATGGATGCTGGCCAGGATGTGGAGAACGGGGCACCCTCCCACGGGTTTGGTGAGAATGCAATCTGGTGCAGCCACTCTGGAAAACAGCATGGAGGTTCTTCAAAAAGTTGAAAATAGAGCTACCCTGTGACCTAGCAATCACACTCCTGGGTATTCACCCTAAAGATAAAAATGTCGTGATCTCAAGGGGCATGTGCACCTGAATGTTTATAGCAGCAGTCCTCACAATAGTGAAACTAGGAAAGAACCTTGATGCCCATCAACAGATGAATGGAAGAGGAAGATTTGGTATTTGTATGTATATTTGTGTATACACACACACACAGATACACACACACACACACACACACACACACACACACACACACGTACACATACCCGCACCATGGAATACTATGCAGCCATCAAAAGAAATGAAATCTTGCCATTTGCCAGGACATGGATGGAACTAGATGGTATTATTTTGAGCAAAATAAGTCAGTCAGAGAACGACAGTTATTATATGATCTCCCTGATAGAAGGTTCTTGAGAGGCAGTGTGGGTGGGTTTGGGGAGTAGGGAAGGAAAGAATGAAACAAGATGGGATCAGGAGGGAGTCCAACCATAAGAGACTCTTAATCTCACAAAAGAAACTGAGGTTTGCAGGGATGAGGGTTGCAGGGAGAGGGTGGTTGGGTGATGGACATAGGGGAGGGCATGTGCCATAGTGAGTGCTGTGAAGTCTGTAAACCTGGCGATCAGAGACCTGTATCTCTGGGACTAATAGCACATTGTATGTTAAAAAAAAAAAAACAAATAAAAAATAAATATTAAAAATGGATAAAGGACCTGAATGGATATCTTTCCACAGGATCATGGAAATGCAAGTCAAAACCACAGTGAAATATTATTATGTCACAGTTAATATTGCTACTATAGGAGAGAAAAAAGAAAACCAGTGTTGGCAAGGTTATGGGGACCATGGAACCCTTGTGCACTGGTAGAAAGGTAAACTGATACAGCCATTTTTTTTTTCTCAAAAAAGAATGAAACTATAATTACCCTGTGATGCAGCAATCCCAGTTTGGGGTGTATATCCAAAGGAAATGAAACAGGATTTCAAAGAGACATCTGCACCCCATGTTCACTTCAGCATTGTGCACTGTTGCCAAGACACTGAAACAACCTAAGTGTTGCATGGGTGAAGATTATGTGGGTCATGGACATGAAAAGTCTAGCGAAAAGAATATAGTCAATGATATTGTAATACCACGGTATAGTGAGAGATGATGATTACACTTACTGTGTAATACTGAGTAGTGTATGTAATTGTCAAATAACTGTGCCGTACACCTGAAACTAATATAAGATTGTATGTGCATTATACGTTAATGTTAGAGAAAATGTGAATGTTATTTGGTTATGGAAAAGAAGGAAATTCTGCTATTTGTGTCAACATGGATGTAACTGCAGGACATTATATTCAGTGAAAAAAGTCAGAAAGAGAAAGACAAATACTGAGTGCTATCATCTATCCATGGACTTAATAAAAATAAAGAAGTCAACTCACAGAAACAAATAGTAGGATGATGGTTACCAGTGGCTGGGACGTGGGGCACATGGAGAGATATTGGTGTAAGGAGAAGAACATTCAGTTATAAGATGAATAAGTTATGAGGGTCTAAGGTATAGCATGGTGACTGTAGTTATAATACTGTATTATGCTCTCGAAACTTGCTAAGGAAATAGATCTTAAGCTTGCTTACCAAAAAAAAAAAAAAAAAAAAAAGGAAGGGAAAATTTCAGGTGATTGAGAGGTGATGTGCTCATTAATTTGCTTGCAGTAATCTTTTTATAAGGAATATGTACTATAAGTCATCAGATTGTACACTTTCAATATATGTAGTTTTATGTGCTTATTATACCTGAAAAAATCTGGGAAAAATATTTGCAATGGTAAATACGAGGTTATGAGAATTTTGCCACTCTTCACTATAACTAATAAAAGTAATGCTTCTAGTTGGTAAAGCATGCAAGCAACCGACCAGACAGGTGCAATAGGCGGAGCCCTCCCTTGTTACCTTTTCCCTTCTCCAAGCCCTCCTCCAGGCCCACAGCTTGCCCCGCCCATCGCACCCTCCTGGCCAATAGCCAGCCGGCGGCCAGGCCGGAAGTGATGTGGACAGCCGCCAAGGTTTGGGCCTCCTGTGGCTTCTGAGGCCTCACTGGGAGCGGGGCGTGGAAAACTAGCTCTAGAAAATGAAAGCTGTAATAGTAGGAAGAAGAACAACGACCGAAAGCCTGGTGGAATAACGCGAAGGGTAGAAGCTGGGAATCAGAGCCCAAATTGTAAGAGAACAAATGGAGAAGACAGATAGCGCCCGAAGGTGTGTGTGGTAGGTCCAGGTGTGAGGAAGACGGTTTGCAGCGGCACAAGAGATGGGATGCAGGTGTCCCGCTCAGCAGGGGGACGGCGTGGGGACCAGCATCCCACGGGGTCGTGGGAAGAGGGAGGGAGCGAAGGGAGGGCCTGAAAGGAGACCCCAAGAGCCCGCGGAGTCCTGGATGCCTTGGCGGCGCCAGGCGCCATGAACCCTGGGAGCTCGGCCTTTGGCCCCGATTCCTGAGGAATGCAGTGGGGGCCCCATACAGTTCAATAGGGCGGGGTGGTGAGCTCTTGAGACTGACTGATCCCTGAAGCAAATATAGCGTTTCCTTCTGCAGCCTGTCCTCTTGCCGCCCACTCAAGCTCCCGGTTCTATGATAGCACGTGGCTGTCGTTTGCCTGATTTGATTTTTGAGCTCAGTGTCTGCTGAGCTGATGCACTTAGGCAAGGAGGAGGAGTCCAGCGTGGCAGCTTGGGGCTAGAGACGGCAGAGAGCACCAGTGCCTGCCTCTGGTTGGGTCATCAGAGAGCTCACTCTTCTTTTATGGGGAGGGCTGGAGCTCTCAGCCCAGCTGGGAGCTAATCCCAGGCCTTCTTAAGCTATACTGTGCTACACGTTCTCTCTTAGCTAGCTTCTTTCCTAACTTATCCTCAGTGGCTACTTTGTTTTTATTCTTCTGTCATGTTTAAAAGATTTTCTTCATTTACTTGAGGCAGAGAGCGAGACGGAGCCCCAGAGCAAGCCTGCAAACAGCGGGCATAGGCCAAGGGCAAGGGCAAGGGAGAGAATCTGAAGAGGTCCTTTCACTGGGCCCTGTGGGGACCCCGAGATCATGACCTGAACAGAACCATGAGTAGGAGGCTTAACTGGATCAGCCTGCAGGGGCTGCATATTTTTAAACATTTTGTCAAGATTTTACGTTGAAGTGATCTCTGTACCCAACGTGTGGCTCCAGCTCTCAACCCTGAGATCCAGAGCAGTCTCTGTGTCAGCCAGGGCTGGGGAAATCTGCCTGAACACCGAGGTTCATGTTCGTTACTAATGGCATGGGTAGAAAGGGTCTTTTTATTATTTCATTTTATTTAAATGTATATTATATTATTTATTTTATTTTATCTCAATTTTATTACTTTTATTTTATTTCAATTTTAATTTGTTTCTGTTTTAGGATTAAAACAACTTCTGTGTTTCCAGAGCCTGGGCATCCCATAGACAGTATCACCTTTATTGCTGATGCTGGGTTTTGAGAGCTGTTCATTCCTGGGACGTGGGTGTTCATTCCTTTCTGTTGAATTTCCAGGAACACATTTCTCATTGACCTCGCTAGCTTTTTTATTCCTTGCGGACAGAAAGTGACACACCCAGTGTGTACACACTCAGAGGCCGTTTCCTAGGATCTGGAGTTTGGGGAGGTGATGTGGGGGGAGCCTGGAAAAGAGGCGGGGTTTGATCTCTACTGAACACTATTAGCACTGGCAATTCTATGATTGTAGTCAAGACGTCATAGTCATTTTCCTAGGAAGAGAGACGGTGTTTGGTTTGTGGGTTGCGTTGTGACCTTGTTTTTGTCTGTCCTGAGCAATATTGTCAGATGGCCTTGTTTTGTCTTGTTTTATCAAGGTCTCCAAGCAGCTTTGTTGGAGGTTGATATTCTGCAAGCATGATTATTTACTTACAAGCATGAGAAAATACAGAAAATACAGGCTGGGAGTGTCCGTTGCGGGGTGAGAGGCTGGCCTTGTTCGTTGTCTCTAGAAATCCCTAAAGCAGAAGAAAAAAAGAGAGAGCTCGGATCTTAACAGTTGTAGCTGTAGCTGCAAACCTGATGGGAAAGTATGACTTTGGCTGTGTCTTGAGATTCCTGTGTCTCAGTTTCTCGATTCACAATGGCTCAAAGGGACTTGTTCCTGCATGGGTTGTCCCAGGTGTGAAATCGACAGGGGAGGAAGGTTGATAAGAGCCAGAGGCCCGGATGGTGGTACACAGCGCTTTCGTGGATTCCCACCCCTCCGGGGCTATCGGGTCAAGAACGGCAGGCACAGGCATGTGCTCTCCTGTCCAGCCTGGGTCCTCCAATCACCTATGGCTTCGTTATATTTACATGGTGGTTTCAGTCCCCCAGTGGGGTCAGATTGCAATGACAGGTCCAGGAAGAACTGGGTTAGGGCCCGGCCTGCCCTTACTGACCAGTAGGTTGAGTTCCTTAGATGACTGGAGACAACGTCAGCTGAGACCACCTTAGCTATGACCCATACTCTGTGAGACAGGAAAAGAAAAGACACTGCTCAGCCCGATGCATTTGCCATCTCGAGGCCTTCCTGCTCTCCCATCTTGAGGGTGTACTTACTGTAGATCACCCGGATTGTAAGCCAACTGAGTATAACCTGTAGGGGTGTAGAATTGTGACAAAAGCATATTCCAGGGGAAATTCCTTCTGGCCATTTTTGTTTTCAGGGTGGAATCTCGATTGACCAGTGTCCCCTGATATTCAGAGGTGGGTTTCCGGAGGGGGAGTGAGGAGCCTGGACAGGGGAGTTTGTGCCAAGGCCTGGCTGGGGGCTCTGCTGCTGTCAGCTGGTGGGGGAAATTCTCCTAATTTCTGTGGGCCTCAGTTTCCCCATGTGTAAATTACAGTTGATATTCAAATTCTCCCAAGTCCCTTCCTGCTCCAGTGTCTGCACGTGCACGAGGGACTGAGGTGCCTGTTATGGAGTCCTGGGGACTGGAGCCGGGACCTGACTTGGTCCCTTCTCTGTGTGTCTCCCACAGGAGCCTGGGCTGAGTCCACACTGAAGACAGAGAATGGAGAGAGGAGCTGGAAGACAGGATATCAGCAAGTCTGGAAGACGAGAATATTGCAAAGAAGAACAAGGCCATGGTGGTGCAGGTGGTTGCCCGAGGAGGGAAGAATAAGCCCAGGCGGAGTCCAGAAAACTGAAGGGAAACCGAGGAATGCATGAGGCAGCATGAGCTGAGGGGGATGACTCGGAGAGTCACACAGTCCACAGTGAGCCCGTGCCCCTGGGGCGGGGCCCCACAGGATGGATCGGGATTCGCTTGTACTGCTGGAGAACTGTACCAGTTCCCAGAGGAGGAGGAGGTGCCCACGAGCTTCACCCTTGGAGCCGCCCTTACGGTGGATGTTTCCAGGTAAGTGTGGGCCTAGGGGGATCAGGGGCATTTGAATTAGAGTTGCAGAGGTCCACCTTTCCTGCAGACTATTGTTGTAAGGTCAGAAACGACCACAGTAGGGGGCTCTTGCCTCTGAGACAGTGATACCAATAATATTCTTTGGAATGTATTGTGGTAAAGGGCTTTATGCACTATATATTTTGTCCATATATATGTTCAGGGTCTCATTTTTCCTTAGTCTTAGTCCTTAGTGTTAAGAGCGTGGAATTCTGACATCAAGAGGATTTCACTGGGGAGGTCAAGCAGTGAGTGGGAGAATGCAAACAAGATCTTGTAGCATGTGGGTGTCTCAGTTCCTTGAGAGTCTGCCTTCTGCTCATGTCCTAATCCCAGGTCCCCGGGATCAAGTCTCATGGTGAGGGGGCGGGACAGGGGGCTCCCTGCTCAGCAAAAGGGCGCAGGGGTAGGCCAAGCACTCGAATCCTAATGACAGGGTGGGCCTTTGAGAAGACTCCAAGAGGGCAGTCCCTTCTTCATCAGAGCGCACCGCAAGGGCATGTCACGGGACATCGAGCGTGTTGCGGCTCCTCTTTAAGGAAGGGGATTTGTTGCCTTCTGGGAGAAAGCAGAGAGCATTCCTGCAGGACATTCGGTCTAGGACTGCAGTTGAGATTTGAGATTTTCGACCACTTCTGTTGGATTGGGGAAGGGATCTTTCTGAGAGCTTCCGCAGTGCTTGGCTTGGTCCTTGGAGCCGTGAATACAGAGGTCAATACAACATCATTGCAACTGTCACAGGGCTTTCTGTCGAGTAAGCAGAAGTGATGAGAAGCGGGGGTGGGGTGAGTTCCTGGGAGGAAGTGGCCAGTGCTGTCTGGGGCATGATGTCAGTGGTTGTTCCAGTCTCTCACGGTGTTTTTGACCTACCTTGGCCCCGGGACCCTAGACTGGGACCAGATTTCCGCTCCTTGGGATACTGCCTGCCAACACCTGGGTTCCAAGGTGGCCCAAAGCAGCCGACACTTCCCAGGTCTCCGGAGGAAACTGCTGGTATCAGTACCTCCCGCCTCTGACTTGGCCAGCTGGAGAAATCGAGGCAAGTTCACAAAGTCTAATAGGGGTGTCCTTGTCCTAACGATCAGTGATGTTGTGCCTTTGTGTCTGAGAACTTCCGTGCTTTCCAGACTTCAGTATTCTCTCTCCATATAAAAATCCTGTAAATAGGGGCGCCCGGGTGGCTCAGTCGTTGAGCCTCTGCCTTCAGTTCAGGTCTTGATCCCAGGTTCCTGGGATGGAACCCCACCTCGGGCTCCCTCCTCAGTGGGGAGCCTGCTTCCCCCTCACCCACTGGCCGGGCTTGTGTTCCCTCTGTCACTGTGTCTCTCTCTGACAAATAATGTAATTGAAGGCTTCCAGAAATGTGCATAGTGGCCATATTGTAGATCAAGTAACTAAAAACAACAGAGAGGCCTGGAAACGATTGCTGGGGTAAATTAAAGGCAATCTAAATGAATAGAAAGACATCTATCCCATGCATAGATTAGGAGACTCCAGGTGATTGGAATACCAAATGAGTTTCATTCGGACTCACATGGGAGAAGACACATTGGGGGCAAATGTGCAAGCTAATTCTAAAAATGTATATGCACATCGAGGTACTGAGACTAGCAAGATGGCCATGAAGCCTTAAACTGGAGAAATCCACTCCATGTCAAAGCTCATCATGAAGCTATGGTCATTAAAGCACTACGTTATGGTATAAGGAATCACAATGTATATATATATAGGAACAAGAGGGACTATTGAGTACAAAATTTCCCCATACACATATACAATGTTTAAACTTTTTTTTGGATTATTTCTAAGTCATCTCTACATCCAACATGGGGTGCAAACCCACAACTCTGCAGACAAAGGTCGCTTGCTGCACCTATTGAGCCACCCAGGAATCCTGGGTGTTTGTTTGATTTTTTTTTTAATTATTTATTTATTTTCAGAAAAACAGTATTCATTATTTTTTCACCACACCCAGTGCTCCATGCAATCCGTGCCCTCTATAATACCCACCACCTGGTACCCCCACGCCCCCGCCACTTCAAACCCCTCAGATTGTTTTTCAGAGTCCATAGTCTCTCATGATTCACCTCCCCTTCCAGTTTAGCCCAACTCCCTTCTCCTCTCTAACACCCCTTGTCCTCCATGATATTTGTTATGCTCCACAAATAAGTGAAACCATATGATAATTGACTCTCTCTGCTTGCCTTATTTCACTCAGCATAATCTCTTCCAGTCCCGTCCATGTTGCTACAAAAGTTGGGTATTCATCCTTTCTGACGGCGGCATAATACTCCATAGTTTATATGGACCCCATCTGCCTTATACATTCGTCCGCCGGAGGGCATCTTGGTTCTTTCCATAGTTTGGCGACCGTGGCCATTGCTGCTATAAACATTGTGGTACAGATGGCCCTTCTTTTCACGACATCTGTATCTTTGGGGTAAATACCCAGGAGTACAATGGCAGGGTCATAGGGAAGTTCTATTTTTAATTTCTTGAGGAATCTCCACACTGTTCTCCAAGGAGGCTGCACCAACTTGCATTCCCACCAACAGTGGAAGAGGGTTCCCCTTTCTCCACATCCCCTCCAACACATGTTGTTTCCTGTTTTGTTAATTTTGGCCATTCTAACTGGTGTAAGGTGATATCTCAATGTGGTTTTAACTTGAATCTCCCCGAGGGCTAGTGATGATGAACATTTTTTCATGAGTCTGATAGCCATTTGTATGTCTTGATTGGAGAAGTGTCTGTTCATATCTTCTGCCCATTTTTTGATATGTTTGCCTGTTTCGTGTGTGTTGAGTTTGAGGAGTTCATTATAGATCCTAGATATCAACCTTTTGTCTGTACTGTCATTTGCAAATATCGTCTCCCATTCCGTGGGTTGCCTCTTTGATGTTTTGACTGTTTCCTTTGCTGTGCAGAAGCTTTTGATTTTTTTAAAATAAAGTCATTGGTACACTTGACGAGGATAACCAAAGACTTTTACTAAAAGTAACTGGAATGAATGAACATCTACTTAATACTATGTTAACATTAAAACCTACTTAGCACTATATATCGATGGTAGTTGAAGAAGTAAAAGTAAATGTTTTTTTTGTTAAAGATTTTATTATTTATTTGTTGGAGATAAAGAGAGAGAGCAAGCAATCACAGGCAGGGAGAGATGCAGGCAGAGGGAGAAGCAGGCTTCCCCCCTGAGCGGGGAGCCCGATATGTGACTCGATCCCAGGACCCTGGGCTCATGACCAGAGGCCACGTCAGATACCCAACTGCCTGAGCCACCCAGGTGCCCCAAAGTATAATTTTCAAGCACAGGGTCTCACGTCAGTAGCCAGTGTTGACAACATGATGCTCTTAGCCCGTTGTGATGGAATTTTTCCCGGAGGTTTCGGGCAGGAATGAGGTCTAGGTAAAGGAAGCACCTTTGCAGAAAGGTATAGGCACGAATTGGCAAATGGGGGCGTGGGGTTTGGCGTAGAAGAGGACTCTCCCTGAGACCTGCCTCCAGCCCCCATAACAAGGGGTTCCGGGGCCAGTCACAGGGGAACTGGGTCCTCCGTGTGCCTTTGTTTCTTCATTTGTGAACCAGGAAAAAGGAAAGCTCCCATGAACAAGTGGACTGTGAAGACTAGAAGTGCTAATATGTAGGAAATCATGCGTCTCAAGAACTCTAAGGGACGTCCATGATCTCAGGGAGTTTCCAAACTGACTAAACACCGGACTTTAATAAGAAGATTCCAGACCCCACGTCAGCCCACTGAATCAGAATTGCTAGAAACCAAAAGGACGAGGTTGCATTTGTACTAACTCTCCGAGGCTGTTCTGATACAGTGATGAGTATATGAGTAGGGAACACTGAGTCGTATAACGTTCCTCTAAAACAGCAAAGTGGGAATAGCAGAACGCGGATCTTTTCTGTCGAGTCTCTCCGCCAGAGGAGTAAAGGAGGAGGACTCTGCAATGGAAGGAGACCTGGCCCACCTGACCCCATTTAATCTTCGCGCAGTTTCCATGTTTGATTAGAAACAGGCCGCCAGGTGAATGGCACGAGGTCAAGTCAAAGGAATCTATCAAGCAGTGCTCCATCTTCTGAAACTTGTTTTTACCTTTCTGAAACTTGAATTTCAGTATAGTTATCGTACAGTGTTAACATAAGTTTCAAGAGTAGAATGTGGTGATTGAACATTTCCATACATTGCTCAGTGCTCATTCGCACAAGTGCACTTGTTGACGCCCTCTGCATTCCCCGATTCCCTGGTCCCCCTCCCCTCTGGCTACCACCAGTTTGTTCTCTCTAGTTAAGAGTCTGTTTCTTGGTTTGTCTGGCGCCCTTTTCTTTTGCTCTGCTTATATATTTTGTTTCTTACGTTCCACATACGAGTGGAATCCTTTGGTATTGAGCTATCTCGGACAGACTTAATTGACTTAGTACAATATACTCTAGATGCCCCTGTCTCATTTCAAATGGCAAGATTTTATTCTTTTCTATGGCTGAGTAATATTCCGTGGTATAAATATACCGCATTGTCTTCACCGGTCATCTATGGACGGACATCTGGGCTCTTTCCAGAATTTGGTTATGCATGTATTCGTGCTTACTAGTGCTTATGTATTTCTGAGAGTAAATATCCCGTAGTAGGACTGTTGGATCGTAGGGGGGTTCTGTTGTTACGTTCTTGAGGAACCTCCATACCATCGTCCACAATGGCTCCCCCGGTTTGTGTGCCCAGCACTAGGGCAAGAGGGTTCCCTTTTCTCCGCAGCCTTGCCCACACTTGTTGTTTCTTATGTTTTGGGTTTTAGCCATTCTGACGGGGGTGAGTGCATATCTCATTGGTTCTTTCTGTTGCTTGTTTTTTGTTTGTTTGTTTAAGATTTTACCTGCTTCTTTGAGATAGAGAGTATAAATGGGGAGGAGTCGAAGAAGGGGTAGCAAGCTCCCCACTGAGCAGGGAGTCTGATGTGGGACTCGATGCCAGTGAAACGTGGTCCCTATGACATAATCAGAAGAGCAAGGAAAGCAACGTACACATAGAGGGGTCATCTAGGAGTCAGGGATGTTAAGTTCTTGAGGAACCTCCGTACTGTTTTCTAGAGTGGCTGCACCAGTTTGCATGGGCACCGAGAGTGTCAGAGGGTTCCCCTTTCGCTGTACTCTTGCCACAATCTGTTGTTTCCTGAGTTGTTACCTGTAGGCATTCTGACTGATGTGAGGTGGTATCTCACCGTGGTGTGGTTTGTATTTCCCTGGTATGGCACTCTTACTTTCAACACTCCGTAAAACTGGTGGTGCAAGTACTTTCTATTCAGTGAGGATGTCCTCGTATGCAGGCAGTAGAGAAAGAGTATTGAATATGCAACCCTCACGGAGTCCTCATTCCCTCCCTAGGAGTCCTTTGAAGTGAACTTCCCCGGATGAGAGATGACAGAGGAGGCTTTGACTTTCAAACAGCTGGTCACTGTTGAATAGACTTACTGGCATTTGTACGACACAACTCTGGGAGTGGAGTAGGTGGGAAAAATAGGATGTAAGTAACATCTGTTTCACTGGGCGGGAACAGTAGTATACCAGGTCAGGTTGATACAGAAGGAAAGGGAAAATACAATAATGTCAAAAGTTTGAGGTCGAGAGATCCCTTCACACTGACAAACTGAAGGGGAGAAATTTGGCAAGCTCATAGGGAACCAAACATGTCCACGGACTTTCGGTGTAATGCTCAGCCCTACGTATACGACCTTCCTAAACGGCAGACAGGCCTATAGGCGCACAGGTGCACATGCAGAAAAGAAAAGAAATACCACAGAGAGCTAAACACAGAAACATGTCCTCCCGGTAGGGTACGTAGAGCCTAAAGGTGATGGAGACTCAGTATAACTGTGACGATGAGAACCAAGCACATGTCCATGAGCATGTGTCCCGATCCTCCAAATCACCATGATAGGGAGAGCTTAGAGCATCCAATGTCAATAACCCACAAGTTCATAGTGGTTGTCCGAACCAAAAACTTTAATGACATAGAAGGGGGACAGAATGTTCTTTTCCACAGTGCAGTGCCGTCCAATACACATTGTATAGATATCCAAACATCAGAATTCTTCCAATGTACAAACAGAGATAGGGTTAGGAGATACCACAGGGAGCAGTAAAAGATGGCAACATGTTAGAGAAAGTGGTTAAGAGGAGAGGCTCGTCACCCATCCTCAGGGTCCACCACGTACCAGATTCCCAATTTCAGAAAGCAAAGCATGTGTCTTGCTGTGAACAGATCAATCTGATAGGTACTCTATAGCAATGCAACCAAAGCTGCTCTCACAGGAGTGGTGATGGGCACACTGGACCTTCTTGGTCTCCGGGTAGGCTAGCCGGGACACATGCAGCATTAACCATGGAGTGTCCTGGCCCAAGGCACAGGCTGAATTTAATCAGGAGGAACTGATCAGACAACTTCAGAATGTAGGCCATTAAGCTAGACATGTGGCCTGTCCCCTACAAACAAGGAAATGTCACCACCACCGGAGACAGCCACCTAACGGTGAGGAGATATTTTGGGTTCTGAAGGAGTAAGAAAATACAGCAACACATTCTTGTCGTCCTTTGGAACCCAACCTATCTCTCCTCCATGTTGCCGTCTCTTATTTGTGGTGACAGGGATTTGTGAAGACAGACAGACCGGTCATCTGGTTCAATGGTCCACATCCTGAAGGTGTCTGATAACTCCCTCGTGCTCAAATTCAGGCTGAACGTCTCCAGGAAGAACACGGTGTAGTCAATGCTGTGTGCTTCTGGCATAGCCCAGTTGGTGGCCCAGAATGTCCAGTGTGACATGTGGCCTCTTCCCGTGGTGCTGCTGACTCTGGTTCTCTGCAGGATGGAATTGAGAGCAGCAAGACTGAAGGTCTCTGGAAACGGGGGTGTGATCTAGGCAGGCATTGGTCTCCTGAGGGGTTTATCACAACTGGAGCTGAAGGGCAAGAAACTCTCTCCTCCAATGGGTCTCTTGCAGTAAAAATCATCGAGAATGGCTTGGGATTGTGATGTGGATTCTCAGCAAAGTGTCTCTCCCGTGCTCTCTTTGGGCTTTAACTTGATGTGCTGCTTTAGATTTGCTTTCATCCAGTGGAAAAAGAAGGGGTTTTAGGATGAAGTTTCAGGATGGGGTTTTCATTCACAGAGGCCTCTCTTTTCTTAGTTTCTGCAGTCTTTGGCATCTGAGAGAGGAAGAGTGAGAGAAATCAAATGTGAGTCTTGGTCAGATGCTACTGGTGGCTGAGCCTGGAGGGGTGGTGGCCAGGTGACAGAGGGCAGGAACAAGCGGAAGGCCTCTCCAGAGGAGCAGCTGCAGGGGGAGCTGCACCCAGGCAGAGGGGGAGTTGAGAGCCCCAAGTCAGAAGTCATACCTTCACGAAACCGATAGGCAGCCTGTGTTGGAGGATGCAGGGGCCCCTGGGCTCCCCCAGCAGGGGGCTAGTGATGTCCCAGCTCAAAGCTGCTGTGAGCTTTTGCCAGATCCCAACTACCTCCTCCTCTGCAGCCACTTCCCCCTTGAGCCCCTCCATCAGAAGCCAAGTGATGGCTTGCCGACGCCTCCCGGGGAGGTGGGCACCTAGCACGCACCACGCGCGTTCCGAGACAGGCTGCTGCAGGAAGCAGGGGACCCGTGGCAGCCAAACACATCCCCTTTTCACCCTTGTCCCAGTCTTCTGAAAAGGAGGCCAGGCTTTGGAATGAGTCCTAGATTGGGAGAGCCCACAGGGGCCTATGAGTATCTCCAACTTCTTTTCTGCCCTGTGCAGAGGAGGAGCTGTGGCTCCAGGGGCTAAGGACCCCCGAAAGCCATGTGACCTGTGACTGAAAAGCCTGGGCTGAAAGCCAGGCTCAGGCCCTGTGCAAACCTGTGGTGGGGAGGGAGAGGACAGCCCCTGATCTGCAGGTGTGGGCAGGCAGTAGATACTGATGGTCACTTTTGGCCTCCCAGGAACAAGCCCAAAGGTGCTGAGGGAAGAGCCCGCGGAGGAGAAACCCCAAGGGGAATTCACAAAGGACAGCTTGGGTGTTATCAGGGACACTTCATTTTCCCTCAGGGACAACAAGGGTCTCTGAATGTTATCTCACACAGGATAGACCTTGGGGCATTTGTAGGAATAGTCTGAGTAGGTATAAGCTTCAGCAAAGTGTAAGGGGCACATGGAGAAGGATTCATGTTTGCTTTCTAGATTCTCATCCCTTCTTTCCCCAACTTTCCATAAGCGTAGAGCCTCTCATGGATTCCAGGGGTGTTCTGATGGGCCTGCAAATGGATAGATAGGAGAAGGAGTCCTGAGATTGTTTCCTGAGATGTTGTATAATGACACCATAGGATTCTTTTCTTTCAATCTGTCGTGGACCTGTCGGGGAGCTGGCAAGTCCTCGTAGTGACTTTGTGAACCATGGTTTTGATTGCCACAGGAAGCAAGAAACCTGAAATTCCTCAACCTCGATCAGGGAAGGGATCATGTTTTAGACACTGGGTTTCCAGGCAATATTCCTTCCTCATTGTATCGTGTATGATAGGGGCTAAGGAGAAGCTTGACCCACCAGCTGGGTCCCAGGTGAGGGTTCTGTGTCCACCTAGCTCAGATTTCCTGAACGTCCCAAGAGGAGAGTGCACGTGGCAGTGACTCATGGAGACCTCGGACCTGGGAGGAGGAGGCTTGGAATTGGAGAAGCAGGGAAGGAGGGCAAGGAAGCCAAGAAAGCGTGTGGTTTCTGGCAGAGCTCTAAGTGTTTGATGGGTGTAATAATGCTGCTCTGCTGAGGAGGGCCGTGGGGCCTGCTTCGCCATGGGCGTGGAGAGAGGGGAGAGCGAATCCCAGGACAGCCCCGGCAGGAACACAGCAGAGTTGAGCTGCATCCCGGTGATGGAGACCAAGGGCCGGCAGGGTGGCAGCCCCCATGCGAAACCGGGGAAGCACCAGCTGTGGGAATGGCCGAAGGAGGGAGAGCAAGTGAAGAGACAGTGTGTGTTTGGTCGGGGGTGTTGGAGGGGTGGAGCTCTAATCAGCAGGAGAACAGTAGGAGTCCATGCCCCAAGCGCCAAAGGCATGATTACCTCTGGGCCCTAAGCTTGAAGACCAGGGAATCTGCATGCCAGTCTCCACTGGCCAAACTGCAGTATTCTCTTGGGAATCTTCTGTTTCATGACACGGAGGGCTTTCATGTGGCCATGGATTTGACAGCCATGCTGTCTGTCCCTCGAGTCCTCACCAGCATCACGCTCCAGCTTGGGAGGGTTCTTCATGCACATGGAAGCATCCAAAGCCAGTTCTGCAAGGAAAAGCACATCGACAGGATCCGCTGTGATTCATGATCTTTCTGGACCTCCACTTCCATTGATGTCAAAGAAGGACAGTGGCCAGAATGAGAAAGGCCGTCTGACAGATCACAGGCCCGTGGACACAGTTTGATTACTTCCGGTTTTGGCTCTCTCTCTCATACTCAAGTAAGGCTCACTGGGCCAGGAGGCCAACAGGTTCCCAATGGACAAAAGTGAAAGCACGAGAAACGATCGGTAAAAAGAAACAGTTCTGGGAAAGAGAAGTTTCCACACACAAGGAAATTGTGCTGGAAAGAGGCTGTACTCTTGTCGAGAAGAGACTGTAGAGCGCAGCAAAGTCTAGGTTGCAGGGAAGCCTTTCGGGGTCAACCAGGGAAGAGCACACTGGGGAATGCATACAACATGCATCAACATGGCCAGCGTTTCATACCTGTGCACTACGTATAATATACACACCGAATAGACAACATGTGTGTGACCTAAGATAGAAATGTCTGTGTCTGTATGTATATATGTATGTATAAGGGAGTCAGTGATTAATGAGGGATTTGCGGACAGGCCCAGAGCATTCTACCCCCGCTCTGCTCAGCTGCATCGAGTAAAAGAAAAGACACGGAATCCAAAAGAACGAGAAAAGCAGTGGTGAGAAACAGGTGACCATGGACATGTTCCATGGGGGAGTCGGTGGGAACAAGTCAGAGTAAAAGCATCTGCCCCAGCGTGTAATTGTGTATTCACCCCCAGCTGATAGGATGAAACCTAATCCCCCAGTGTGATGGTATGATGGGGTGAGCCTTTGGGAGGCAGCTCCTCCCCTAGAAGGGATTCGCGCCCTATAAAAGAGACCTCACAGGGTTCCGTCGCCTCTCTGCACTGTGAGGACAGAGCCAGAAGGCAGCCACCTCTGAGCCAGGAAGGCAGTGTCACCAGGCCCCGAATGTGTCCCTGTTTGATGGTGGTTCTGGCGCGCCTCCGGAACGGTGAGATACCGATTTCTGTTGTTGTTGTTGTTGTTGTTTTTTTTTTTAAAGATTTTATTTATTTATTTGACAGAGAGAAATCACAAGTAGATGGAGAGGCAGGCAGAGAGAGAGAGCGGGAGGCAGGCTCCCTGCTGAGCAGAGAGCCCGATGCGGGACTCGATCCCAGGACCCTGAGATCATGACCTGAGCCGAAGGCAGCGGCTTAACCCACTGAGCCACCCAGGCGCCCCCGATTTCTGTTGTTAAGAAGTCAGCCTGTCCGAGGCATTTTTGTTATTATAAGCAGAGCGGACCAAGGAGCTGGCATGGAGCTTTTTTTCTTGCTCAGGCCTCCATGGGACGTGAGTCACAGAGAGAGGGAGGGGGCCAGCGGGTCGGGGCAGGACGGTGGGCGCCAAGGAGAAGTGACAGGCCGCAGGGAGAAGACAGTAAGGAGGGTGAGTGCTAAGGCCCTGGTCCGCGCTGGGCTTCCCCGAGCACTCACTGAGCTCTTTCTCCAGGGCCCTCCCTGGTGCCACAGTGCTGCTACTGATGTGGCCTCCCCCTGGGAACGGCATCTCCTCAATTCTCAGGGAGGTCAGCTCCTGACCGAGGAGCCCCAAGGCACCCCAGGCTCCAGGAAGGGACTCTGAGTGCTGGTGGGGAAGGAAGACAGGATGCAGAGGAGGGTGGAAACGCTCAGTCTTCAGGACATCTGAGCAGAGGTGGATCCTGAGGAGCAGGAGGCTGGGCATGAGGCCCCGGAGATGAAGGGAGCAGATGGACTAGATGGAGGACCCGAAGAGAGAGTGACCTGTATACTTCATGGGGTAAAGTGGACCCTTCTCAGCTTAGAAAAGGAAAAAACAAAAATCAGTAGTACGTGGTGTTGCGAGGCCAGTATTTCTACAGTGTCTGTGAGCACCGAACAGGGCAGATGGGCTTGACGATGCTGAAGGAGAGAAAACTGGGCGCATGAGCCTTTCTGAGAAAGGCAGGCAGGATGGGGTCCGGGGATAGTAGATCTGCCTCAAACTGCTCTTCCCCACATGAAACAATGCCCTGACACCATTTCCAAGAGTTGAAACCCCACAGGCATCTGAGGATTCGATGTGACAAATTCATACATATTGTCATGCAATTTTGTTGCATCAGGGCCCCTATGAATTGTATTTCATGTTCCCAAGAACAATGAGACGGAGACCCCATTTTTTGTGGTTTTCAGTAAGCGGACTGAAGGGAAAATGCATGAGAAGAGGCGGAAGTTGGCCAGTTATACAGCCAGGAAGTGGCAAGGCCATTACCTGGTTCAGAGCTGATACTGAACACCAGGCTCTTGCTCACCTTGCTGTATTGCAGCATCGTGGGGGCTCAACCTCATCCCATTGCTACCTGTAGCCACAAGTCTGTGATGACCAACACAGGGCCTAGAGCTTCCTAGTCACCTTCCCTCTCACCTCGGAGCAGTGGCGGTTGGTCCCCAGAACCCATGTTGGTGCCCAGGCTCCCGATGGCAGAGGAGAGGCTGAGCCTGGCTCTGTTGTCACCACGGTCCAAATGCTGGTCCAGCTGCAGTTGCAGGGAATCAGCCACCGGGGTGCTTGGCTGTGTCTGTGCCCCGGAACTTTGCACCTGTGCTCTTGGGAAAGTCAAGTTTCCACTGGATGGCCCTTGGTGACAGGGAGACTGCATCGGAGCTGAAGCGAGAAGAGATTTCAATGGGATCCATCCCAGGGCTCCTTAGCTGAGTGCTCTCAGAACACCCATGTCTGATGCCCCCGCCCCTCTGTGAGACCACCCTGGGAGCAGGTACAAAGGCAGGCATCATGGCTATGAAGGAGATGTCCCCATTGTCTCTGAGCCTGTGGATGCTGTGTTGGCAGGTGACCAGGCTGCAGAGTCCCTGAGGTGAAAATCACCCCCTGACTCCGCAGGGCCTTCGGATGGGCCCAGTAGCTCATGCCTATCATTCTGTTCATAGTAACCTTGGTGTGAGAGCCTAGAGAGAAGTTCCTGGAGAGTTCTCAGGGCTTGGGAGAAGGAGTTGTCCATGTGTAGTGGCAACAAAGAACGGGGGAAGAAGTTCAGCCTCGAGGCTTCAGGTACCCCTAGAAGAGGGAGTTGCGGAAAGGTAGCACGGGCCAACTTATGGGGCCTTTTCCCAGCTCTGAAGCCTTTTGAAGCTTCTCATCTGCAATTTCTGTCTGCCCTTCCGTCCGTCCACTCATCTGGATTCTATTGCCCCTTGGAGAATGCTAAATAACCGTGTGTTTCATTTGTGCCTCCCAAATTGCTGTAATGCTGAGGATGCCTGGTCTCTTTGGCCCTCGGGGAGGACGGGGAAACTCGGGAGAAGGTAGTCCTAGGGCGGAAAGGCTGTTACTGTCCACGTAAGGTTGAGGGACAAAACATTTCTTAGGCAGTTTCACTGTACCATATTGATCCAATAAGGAACATCATGGACTCCTTGCTGGCCCTAGCACATGTTTTGTTCAGCAGAGAAAGTCTCCTAACAGGGCCAATTTTTCTCCCAGAAGGGAGGTCCAGAAAATAGCCTGAGCGGGAAGAGACGGGAAGTGGATTTTGGCCTGCGCCCCTGTGTGAGCGTGGCCGGAAGGGGGTCACACTCAGCAGGCTCCACGTTTCTGAAGATCCTGGAGAGGGAAACAACTCTTTGCTTTGCCCCTGAATGATGCCCGTAGCCACGTAAGGTGCACAGGCTGCTGCTCATTTAGAGGGCATTATGCCACCAAGAGTGGACACGTGACAGAAACCGTATCCAAGCTGGGAAAATATCACTGATGCTGCACAGAGGGTGAAAAGCCCACCATCCACGGGGGAGGAAAAGCGGGACTAGAGCTTTGGCTTCACTGAATCCATGGGACAGGGGACAGACAGGACTGGGTGCTCAGGATCTTCCATGTAAATGCTCCAGAGGAAGGCCAACACCCGGGGAGAATGAAATTTGAGCTCAGCAGAAACAGCACAGACGCTGCCCATAGGGAGCAGCCGCATAGCAGTGTGGAGACCAGAGAGCTTGCAAGAAGATACACAGGACGTACAAGTGGCCATAGAATTTCTTGGGTCTAAAAAGTCTCTTCTTGGAAATAAGAGGCCTGTTACCAAGATGCCTCCAGGTGAGAGAGCGGTGGCTGAGGTTTTGTCCCTTTCTCTCCATTTCTCCTCTCTCACCTTACTTGGTCCCAACAGCCTGCTGCTTGTGAGGGGGCAGGTGACACAGGAATAGTGTGGGACAGAAGGAAAGGAAACTTGTCTGACCCACATGATGCCTTTTCTTCTGAAGTAGGCTCCACATCCAGTGTGGATCAGAACGTGGGGCTTGAACTCAGAACCCTGAGAGGAGGACCTGAGCGCAGATCAAGAGCCGGAGGCTTAACCCCCGGGTGTCCCAGTGTTTTGAAAATAAAATCCAAGAGCATATTCAAACCAGTATGGGTCTACAGGGCCTGTTGGCAGGGATGCATCTCTCAGCCTATTTATGTTGCTGTATACAGAGAAGACAGGCTTCCTGGGACCCTCCCTTCCCAGGAAGTTTGTGCCCCTCACAATGGGGTTACTTACCATCTACATCCAGACCCTCGAAGGTTTCCTTCTTGTCACGTGTAGATGAGGCACTTGTACAAGGCCTCCAGGTGTCTGGCAGGTGATGGCCAATTGAAGAAGTCAAATGACATTCATCCAGAGAGTCCTGTGGGACGTCATTCTCTTCTACCACGGGCAGCTCCGTGCAGAGCCTCGAGTTACAGGGAGGACTGGAGATGCAACAGGAAGGCTGAGTCAACATGGAGTCCCAGTGGTTTAGGGCAGCGGGGAGGACGGTGTGGTCACAGAGAACAAACGGGAAGTCCCCATCAGGGGAGAGGAGCCATTCTGCCTCCCTCTGGGGAAGGGTGTGGATGAAGCAGGGATAGATCAGGGAAGGAGAGAGGGAACCAGAGCAAGAGGTGGTCAGAGCATGGCCAAAATGGGAGTTTAAAGGAAGAGAGTCTGAACCTCCCCAGTGCACCACCGTCCCAAAACAAACAGCACACTCAGAAAACAAGAAAAGCAGCACCAGCACTTTGGCCTACGTCTTGTTGAAATTTGCAGAAAGGAGCAAGACCACCCCAGGCTATGGCAGCATTGGAGATTCCTAGAATGCTTGTGTGTCCCACGAATTTTATTTTTTTTCTAAACAGTTGTCTTGCCATGAATTCCTACCCACGTCATAATGCAAAAGCAGCAGAGGTAGATGGCATCTTTGGCCTGATTTGGATCAAAGCGTGACCGTGAGAAGGCAAGAAGTCCAGTGTGCTTAATATACTTGCATCAGGGGACTGCAGACTCCAGGCTTGGGAGGGATTGAGAAAGGGGCTTATAGTAGTGCCCCAGAAAAGCAGAAACCATTGCTAATGGCCCGTTTTGTGCATGTGAGAATGGGTGAGAGAGGCATATTTAGCAATTTCTAGATTTGCCTAGATCACCAGATGTCACCATTGAATTAAAGCCCATGAATCTTCAGAGTTACCTGGGGCATATCGGGTCTTGGTCTTCTACCTCCAAAAGATCATTGTGATTTTCTACAACTAAAGAGAGACAGGGCCAGTCACATTAAACGGAATGGCATCGGTACGTTAAAATAAAATATCCGCTGCAGCTAACACTCGGGCATAATTTTCCTTAATGGGGCAGAGGGTAGTGTGAGAGAAACCCTCCAGGAGGCCTCCGGGAGTGCCTTGGTAATGTGTCACGGTTTGCTTTCCTTAGGCCTCGGGCACGAGCTCCCTGATGTGGTGGGGCCACATGGAAAGAGTCTGTGTAGAGTGAAACGTGTGTTTTACCATGGATTCTGGGGGAGAGCTTGTCTGAGTTTTAAAAACGTACTGCGTCCTTCTCACCTTACCTTATCTCATGAGATGCTCTAGTGTGATGGTTGAAAGGCATTTAGACATAGAGACCAGACTGATGGATTGAATCTGCAAACCCTCAAATCAAGAGGAATCTTGTGTGTACAATTCCTTCGAGTATACAGACGTGGGAGCCATGCATGGGGAGGGGGAATGGCCGGGCTCAGCCTTGCTCAGGGAACCATTCAAGCAAGCTGATGGCAGAGGTGTGGATGTCCTGATACGGCTGTGATGACTCACTGAATCAGAGCAGTCAAACCAGGGAAACGACAAAGCCAAAGATGCAGGTAAAGCTGACAGCATCTTTGAAAAGGGACAAAGAAAACAAGGTCCATTGTATGGGTATAAAAACGAGAGCCCTGGAGATGAGGAGAGACAGTTAATGGAAATCAGGAGCAAAGACACCTGCGGCGTTGCATCACAAATGAGTGTGGGTTGTGATATCTACCTTGACTCCAATGTCCTAACGTATATCAGAAGACATAAGCAGAGCCTGGGATGAGGAATGAAGGGCGGGTCTGTGCCTCACGTGATATCTGTGCTGTAAAGACTGGCCTAGCGCCTGACTGGGATCCCTATATCTACCCAACTCCTACACAGCAATGGCACATCTCAGCGTAAGCAGAGGTTGGAATAGCAAACATAAGGGAGTCGAGTTGGAGCTTTCTCAGCTTGACAACGGAGGACTCACTAGCTACTTCCAGAGCAGAAGAACTGTCCATATCATCGAAGGAGTTTCTGTCAGCCCTCGTAGAGGTCCCATGCAGGTCAGCCAGGTCACGAAAGGCTGAGTGAGTCAAAGAGCATTGATCCAGGGAGTCCCATGGGGGATCCTGCTCTTCCACCTCTGGCAGACACAGACTGGGCCTGGGAGGGTGGGGAGATCAGAACATGAAAACAAGAAAAGGAGACACCCCATAAAACTACGCTTTCAGATGGGAGGCCGAGAAGTAGAGTCATAAGAAAGGAGCACAGCCACTACTCACCACAGAAACTACCCTGCTGTTTCAGGGACAGAGTATGGCTGCTAGGGGGAAGTACAGATAGCCAGAGAACAGAAGGATCTCAGGGTAGAGGCGACAGATCTAAGCTTCTGAGCATCAAACTCTGAACCATGATGGAATAGAAGTCGAGGCTCAGAGTATACATCGACCATTTTAAAGGTGGCTTCGACACTTTTGCATAAATTCTGTGGCTGTTACGTTTAGGGACCTAGTGAACACAGGATGCCTTTTCAAAGGCATCCTCAGCCTGGAGCGATCTCGTGTCCTCAGTGCCTCTTTCTCTAAGTACGGTGACGTGATATGATGTGACGTGACATGTTTCCTAGGTATTCTTTTTCTACAGTGTATCCTTAATGCGGTAAGACCGCGGAGGGAGACACAGCTCTGCCCCTCTCTGTGGATTTAGTGAAAGAAGAGAAGAGGGCAATGCTGAGAATCCCACCGACTAGTCAATTCATGCAGGTCAAGTGACTGCAGGTGACTGAAATGGAGGAGTCCAAAAGGAAAGGAGACGTGTAACACAGGGAAGACACACATCATGGTTCAAGGAGAGGGTTTGTGTTTGGAGAAGGGATGAAAGTGATAGGTTTGTCAGTTTCTATTTGTTCCTTAAAATAGTCCTTCAATTCACCACTGAAGGAAGGCAAGGTTCTTCAGAATTACCTGGGGCCTAGGGGGTCTTGGTCCTCTTCCTCAAAAAGATCATTAGGACTTCCTAGAAATGCAGACAGACAGGGCCAGTCACTTTGCACAGATCACCACTTGTACATTAAAACCAAGCATCGACTACAACTACCATATGGGGAGAATAATCCTTAGCGGGGCAGAGGAAGGCATGGAAGAAGTCCTCCAGGAGGCCTCAGGGAGTGTCTTGGGAATTTGCCACAGCGTGCGTTCCGCAGCCTTCGGGCCCGAGCTCCCCGTAGTGGTCAGGCCACAGACAAAGGGTCTCTGTACAGAGTGACACATGTGTTTTCCTACAGGTACTGGGGAACAGCCTCCCTCGATTCTAAAACCTTATTGCAAACTTCTCTCATTACCTCACCCCATGAGATACTCTAGGTGTGATGGTTTAAGGACATTTAGACAGAGACCAGACTGACGGATCAAATCTGCAAACCCACAAGCCGAACGGAATCTTTTGTGTACAATCCTTTGCGCTCCACAGACATAGGAGCCGTGCACGGGGAGAGGCAAAGCCCAGGCTCCGCTTTACTCGCGGGAAGCATCTAAGCCAGCTGATGGCAGAGGTGTTGATGGCCTCATACAGCAACGTTGACTCCGTGAAGACAGCCAACACAGAGCACACAGACAGTGGGGATGAGAGCAGTCAAACCAGGGAAAGGACAAATCCCCAGACCTAGGAAAGGCTGATGGCATCTCTGGACGGGCACGACAATTCAAGGGACATTGTATGGGAATGAAAAGGAGAGCATGGCAGATGAGGAGAGACATTTAATGGAAATGAGGAACGAAGACAGACACCTCAGCTTACGCAGCCGAAGGGAGTGTGAGTTGTCACATCTGCCTTGATTGCAATGTCCTAACTTCTGTCAGAAGCCCTAAGCAGGGCCTGGGATGAGGATCAAAGGGCAGGTGCATTTCTCAGCTGAGGTCTTTGCTGAAAAGGGTATCCCAGAGCCTGACTCTGATCCCCATGTCTACCGGGCTCCTACACAGCGGTGACACCTGTCAGCATAAGCGGAGGCTGGGATAGCAAACCTAGTGGGTCGGCCTGGTGGTCGATTTGGGGCTTTGTCAGCTGCACCATGGTGGACTCACTAGCTACTGCCAGAGCAGAAGAGTTGTCAATGTCATCAAATGAGTTTATGCCAGCCCTCGTAGAGGTCCCTTGCAGGTCAGCCAGGTCAGGAAGGGCCGAGTAAGTCAGATAGCCTCCATCCAGTGAGTCTCCTTGGGCATCCTGCTCTTCCACCTCTGGAAGCTTTCTGCTGGGCCTGGGAGGGTTGGAAGATCTGACCGTGAAATCAAGGAAAGGAGACACCCCAGTATCCTACCGCTGTTAATGGGAGGCCGAGTAGTAGAGTCGTGAGAAAGGAACGCCTCCCCGCAGAAACTACCCTCCTGTTTCAGGGGCAGGGTATGACTGCTAGGGGGATGTACATATAGCCAGACAACAGAAGGGTCTCAGGGTAGAGGCTACAGATCTAAGCTTCTGAGTAACAAACTGAAGGATGGTAGAATAGAAGTCGTGGCTCAGAGTATGCATCGAGGGTTTGAAAGGTGGCTTCGACACTTTTGCATAAATTTTGTGGCTGTTACCTTCAGGGACCTAGTGAACCCAGGATGCCTTTTCAAATGCATCCTCAGCCTCGAGCGATCTCGTGACCTCAGTGCCTCTTTCTCTAACTACTGTGACGTGACGTGACGTGACGTGATATGTTTCCTAGGTATTCTTTTTCTACAGTGTATCCTCAATGTGGTAAGACCGAGGAGGGAGACACAGCTCTGCCTCTCTCTGTGGATTTAGTAAAAGAAGAGAAGAGGGCAATGCTGAGAATCCCACTGACTAGTCAATTCATGCAGGTCAAATGACTGCAGGTGTCTGAAATGGAGGAGTCCATTAATGAACGGAGACGTGTAACACAGGGAAGACACACGTCGTGGTTCAACGAGATGATTTGTGATTGGAGGAGGGATGAAAGAGATAGGTTTGTCAGTTTCTAATTGTTCCTTGAAATACAGTCCTTCAATTCACCCCTAAAAGAAGCCAAGTTTCTTCAGAGTTACCTGCGGCATAGTGGGTCTTGGCCTTCTTCCTCCTCATGATTCAGTTGATATTCTGGAAAGAAATACAGTCAGCACCAGTGAGTAATAAGATCCCCTCTTTCCATTAGTAATCCAGTGTCTGATGCAATCCAGGTATTCAGGTATGCATAATGTGGGGACAGATTTAGTGAAAGTAATATTGGAAGGTGCCCTCCCGCATTCCCTTGTGGTTACTGCCTGGATTTCGGAGACTGAGCCATTGTGTACGAGATCATCATGACAGTGTCCCCCGTCAGAAATCGGTGTACACACTTTAACTTCTCTGTCCTCACAGATTCTGGGAAGTAAGCCTCCCTCTGTCCTACAAGGAGTACTGCAGTATTCAGCCTCTCTCATCAGAGGCCGAGTTGCGGAAGCCTTCGTGGCACTTTTACACTGAGCCTGAAGAGATGGAAGGCAACTACAAACCCTCAACTTCATGTGAGTCTTTGGGGCTGCACAGAATGTTGCCCCAGTTCATGTGGGGTTGGGGGGAATGCTAAGGCTCAGCTGTGCTTCTGGAAACACACGAACACGGTATCAGTGGAAGTGCTTGTGGTGGGTTTTTGGAGAACCGTTTTGGAAGGCAAGCCATCCTAAAGGACTAGAGAATGGGGCTGAGAAGAGCAAAACCAGTTAACCTTGGACAAGAATGGCAATTGACTGCTTCAGGCTTGGGTTCCTCAAGGACCTGGCTCAGAGATGAAATGGACAGGTTATTAAAGGTGAGAAAAGAAATTTCATCCAAATGAGGTCTGACAGATACCTTCTCTTGTCCTCTTGCTGAGGTGAGTTGAGTGTGTGGTGCCTGACGTGGGCCCCGGGACCCGATGGAGAAGCCAGGGAGACATGGGCATGCCCTGGGAGTAGGAAGAGAGCAACGTCCCCAGACCCACCTGATGTCTGGGCTTAAAACTCAGTTCTAGAGCCCAGCTAAGGGCAGTATGTCTCTCCCAGGCCTGCCCACAGGGATGACCTCTCTGGGCACAGCAGAGGTCCGGGGTACAAAGAATAGGTGATCTGTGGGAGTCGTGTTCAGTTGGAGCTTTATCACCTTGACAATGGAGTACTCACTGGCCACTTGCAGAGAGGAACAGACTTGTGGGTTCTCCGGTGAGAAGATGGCGGAGCTCCTGTAAGGCCAGTAGGAGTCAGACATGTCGGGAAGCACTGAGTATGTCAGGTAGCGTTCATCCGGAGTGTCCCGTGAGGTGTCCTGCTCTAGCAGCTGTGTGGTGAGCCTGCAGGGTGGGGAAAACTGAACATTAACCTCAGAGGGATCTGAATGCTATGTCCTGTCTGGCTTTGACAGAAAGCAGAAGGGAGTGGTCCGGAAAGCAGAGAGGTTGAGCCATGAAAGAGAGAGAGAGAAATCTTCTTGTGTTTGTGCGACAAGGTGTGATTGTCACAGGGGTAGCAGATAGGAAGGACAATAAGTGCTCGCTATACAAGCCACCAAACTTGTGAAGAGACTGAATGATCTCTGTGCCGTCCAGCCATGACTCACTACGTACAGAGTCCCAGCATGGCGGCTTTCCCAACCCTTCATTCAAATGGCTTTGAGTTCGGCACGTAGTGGCCAAGCGGCGGCTGCTCCGGGGGTTAGGAGGCCGTCCCCGGGACCTCGGGCCGCAAAGGCCTCTTTCTCTCAATATTGTGGCGCGATAGAGGATGTTGTCTCGTGGCTATGATATTTTCATGCTATGCACACATGTCAGCATGCTAAATCGAACAGGCAGAAAGTAGACATGCAGGTCTGTCTAGAGCACAAAGTGGAGAATGAGTGAGGACAGTGAACCCTCTGACGTATTAGTTCTGACTTCGGGTTCCTCAACTAGAGAAGTACTTCAGAAACTGGGAGCAATCCAAGTAACACAATGAAGACCGAAAACGTGGTGAAAACGGATCATTTCTCATTGACCCAATGGGTAAGAGAGCTCTCTCTATCGAGCACTTTCTGCTTTTCCCTGGTTGCCACTTTGGAATTCATAGCCCCTAAGTATTCAGAATTACCTAGGGGCAACGGAGTCCTGGCCTTTCAGCCCCTCCTGATCCATTTGGTTGTCTGCAAATAAACAGAGAGGAGTTACAGTTAGAAGATTCCCCTTCACAGATGCCCACTCCTATGTCCCATGTAGCTCAGGGCAGAGCTACAAGCAGCGTAATTACAGGCAAGTGTGAGACAAATCATCCCACAGAGCATAGGTAGGGCCCTGTCACTGGGATTGCTCTCTTGAGTCATTCGACAAATGTCCCTGACGTGCCAGGCCATCCTCACAGCATCCTGTCTTGAGTCTGTGCAAACAACAAACCGATTCTTCTTCCCTGAGATTGTGGGGGAAGCAGTCCCTGGCTGCTTCCTAGAGGGTTGTTGCGGTATTTAGGCTTTTTCCACCTGAAATGCTGTAGGTCAGTGGTTTAACGGAATCAGCCATTGAGATTAAAGGAATGAATGAAATCTATCCAGCATCAAACCAGAATAATCTTCCAAGCTGCAAAGAAACGGGCTGTGTATGGGGTAGGGAAGTTTCAGGACCCTGCCTTGCTTCAGAGAAACATACACTGTACGATACTCAGTGTTGTTTCTTCTTCTCCTGCTTCTTCTTCTTCGTCATCGCTGTCGTCGTCGTCCCCCTCGTGGTCGTAATTTTCTGTAAAGAAATCCAGAATTGTCCCTTCAGCTATTTCCCACATCACTGCTCTAAGCCCTGCGGCTCCAATGGCCCGAGAGACAGAAGTGACTTTGCACAACTAGGGAGTCTTCTGAGTTGAGGGCAGTGTCATTAGGAATTGCTGTGACCTGGGTTTCTGATCCATCAGAAAGGTGTCTCTGATTTGGAGGATCAGCACCACTGAACCTGGGCAACTATTTCTACGGTCTCTTGTTGTCCATATCAGGGGATGCTCGTCCAGGGTCAATCTTGACTTCGGCAAATCGTGTCGTGCAGCATGCCCCCAGTCCCACCGCACGCACAGACTCTGTGCATTCACGGCTGTCACACGGAGCCTCTTCCTTGTCTTCATGACAGGACCACCCCCTGTCCCCCATCCCTCCACCGGGGATTTCATGGATAGCCATGTGGGCTTTGGTGTCTTCAAGGGGACTCTGTCTATGAAAAGTGTTCCAGTCTCAACTGGGTTCCCACCTCCAAGTCCTACTGCATCCAGTACCTCATCCAACTCCACACTGTCAGGGCCTTTCTTTTAGGTGTGAAGTGCGTTCAGTAATTTTCCCATCTGGTGACTACAGTGGCAACAAGTTTGTTTGAAGTACATACCAGATGAGGGAAGAGCTATGGAGAAAGGAAAACTCACTCTCTCCCCTAGGCTTAATACAGACCGGGCTGAGTCTGGGAAGCTCCCACTTCTGCAGGGATCCTTGCAGGCTAACAAGGATCGCTCCTGTCACATTCCCCTTTCCGGGCTCTAACACTGGCCGATGCTTCCTCCTACCCGAAAGGCTGTGTCCCCTCAGGGAGGCAGCAGACAGGTGGACCAGGGCGACGTGCCCCCCCGAGCATTGCTCCTCTCTGCTACCACCTCCCAGTCCTGGTCCTCTCAGGGCCCCACGTGCGATGGGGAACCCAGGACAGCCGCTGCCAAGAGTGTGAGGGCAGGCGGGGCGTCTCTTGGCAGCCCAGGGACTCGGAGCAGCACAGTGCAGTCAGGGGTCTGTGGCCATCTCACCTGGGCTGAGCTTTCGGGCAAGGCACTTGGCCAGCCTGCGTCCCTCAGCCAGTTGCCCTCGCAAGCCCTGCCCTTGGGGATGCTCAGCGCCATCATGGATGAGGAGGGCTTCTAGGTGCTGAACGAGCAGCTGGGAAACCTCTTCCCCTTCCCGCAGCTTCTTATATAAGCGGGTCAGTTCTTTCGCCTGATCTTGCATCAGCAGATGACATACCCTAAGTTGGGAGAACACAGAGAATGTTCTAAAATGCAAAGGTGTGAACAATAGATAAGAGCTTTCATAGAGATTTCTAGCAGAATTTCCCAATGAGCCCTCAAAGCTGGATTCTGGCCTGTGTGGTGACGTGTCTGTGGCAGAGAAAGTAGAAGGTTAATCCAGCCTTCCTCTGGATCAGAGTGTGCTCCTGTTCATGCCCTGGACATCCCGTGTATCTTTCCTCCTGACCTCCAGAGCTCGCTTCAGAGACATGCCCCTTCAGCTGCTCACTTGGGGCACACGCATTTCCCTGGAAAACTCCCTAGGGGGCAGCGTGCCGTGAATGGACACAGTGCCAGACCCAGAAGCGTGGACAGTTTGGCTGGTGTTAACTGGTGTGCCAGGAGAATGGCAGCGTCCAAAAGACAGCATTTGTGGGAAGAGAGGATGGCAGGCTGTCGTCAGCCAGGGCTGACCATGTGAAAGGTAAAGCAAGTGTTGGTCTCGTAAGATTGTTCATGTGCTCGCTGTGCCAAAGGTCACAAATGGTCCCTTGCCCCTTGAATTTGGTGATGTTGATATCCTTTTTTAAAAAGTTTTTAATTTTTAATTTATTCTTTAGCCTAACAGTCTTCATTATTTTTTCACCACACCCAGTGCTCCATGCAATCCGTGCCCTCTTTAATACCCACCACCTGGTACCGCAACCTCCCACCCCTTCGCCACTTCAATCCCCTCAGATTGAATTCCTTTTTTAAAAAAAAGAGAGAATGAGGCTCTGAGTCACTGGAGTCCATCGTTTACCAATCACTGTGGTCTAAATCGTCTTAGATATGTCTGTATAATGTGCCTGCCATGACGGTTTCTGCCCTTCTCTGGGCCCAGACTTGTTGCTGCCACCAGTCAGAGGGGCCCACGGCATCCCTCCAGCCTCCCACACAGGGCCCTCCTTACCTGAGCTTCTCAGGCAACGTGTCTGCCCGCTTGCCTTTCTCACACAGCACCTTCTCCCCCAGCACGGATTTGATGAGGTCGCTCGACTTTTCACACTCTGAGAAACAGAGATGCCTGCCTCAGTGGAAAGCTGGACATGCTGCTATGCCCGCTGCTTTCAAGGGAGGAGGCAGGCTGCACCCTAGGACAAATAGAACCTGGCAACCGGGCCGTGTGCTGGGAGCTCCACGCCTCATTGCGGAGTGTCCCAACTGCTAGACACTGGATCGCTCCCCGTTTTTGAAGCGAGGAAAGTACAGTCCCGAGATAGAGAGAGGAGCTCCACTCCATGATTAACTGGTATTTGGCAGAGTCAGAATTCGTATCCCCCGAAAAGCCGCAAGGAAGGCAGGCCCCACTTCCTTCTCCTTGATAGCACGTAGTGTCACCCGCTGTAGTCCTCCCTCCTCCCCACGACCCCGGTGCCGCCTTGACCATCAGCATATTTCCTCAGTGCAGCCAGCTCGGTGCTTTGCCGGTGGGACACCCGAGAGCCGAGACCTGATGGAGTTCCTTAGTCCTACGGCAACTGAGATGAAGGACTGCTACAGGACAGACAGGGTCCTCACAAGACCAGTCATCTCTGGGTCTGCCCCAGGAGTCAAGAACTGGGATGGAAACTCTAAGCCACCCTATAGGTCACTGCTAACATGGGGAGGATGCTAACATACTTGTCTTTGGTTTTCCCATCCTCAGCTAACAGAGGGCAAATTCCCACTTCACCTTTCACGGACTGTGGTCAGAATGAAATTTGTGTTGTCACTGGAAATGGGGGAGAGAGCATCTGGAGAGGCTTTGCATTTCTCAGAAGGAGAACACAGAGCTATGGCTTTGGGGACCAAGACTTGGCAGGACTTACTGTATTTCCGCAGTTGGTTGGCCAGGGAGTAGGCCGTCGCTTCGGATACAAGGAATTTTTCCTTGAGGTCTAGGAAGTCCTGGGTGGATTTTTCCAGCTGTGACCGAAGCTGCCAGTTGACTTCCTGGAGGCTGCTTTCTGCCCCTGCCTCGGACAGAGGGCCAGGATGGGCTGCCATGGCGACCCGTGGCAGTAGAGATAGAACTGGGGACCAAAAAGCAGAAACCCAGACTCACGGTGGGTTAAAAACCAGTGACGCCAAGTTGGTTTAATCAGGACTGAGGGGTGAGGTTACAGGAATCCTTTACTTACTGTTGGGAACAATTGGAGCAACAGCCCACAGTACTTGAGAGACAACCAAGGTTCAAGATGCCAGAGGTGGGAGCCAAAGGCACTGCTCGTATCTCCGACTCCAACCGGAATGACCGAGGGAGCACCCAGAATGCCAGCTACTGGTCTGCACCAGCACTAACTGAATAGAATGTCCAGGGTGTCAGTGGAACCTGGGGAGCCCCTGCCTTCCAGTTGCCGAGGGGCCATGCTGATACATAAGGCTGCCTGGTCTCCCGTGAAGGTGACCGCTGATGGGGCCCACCCCTCAGTGGTCACTGTCAGTCGTTGTCTACCCTTGTGCTGATTCCACAGTTTCCCTCTCTTTCCAAAACAGTGTCTCAGCATAGTGCTCATTATTCGTTCCCTTATGTGTGTAGAATAACGTCAGGCAGAAATAGCGTCCCACGGAGTTTTCTTTGTTCTTTTTCTTTCTCTTTAATTCTTGGAGAGAGAAGGGGGGCATGGGTAGAGGGAGAGTATGTGATAAGGGGCTCGGTGTCAGAACCCGTGAGACCTTGACCCGATCCTAAACCAAGAGTCAGATGCTCAACCAAAGGAACTACTCAGGCGCCCTTCGCAACAGGTGTTCTTAGGGGCTCTCCTGAACTCATCCCACTTCTCAACAGCGGTTCAACAGATCTTAAGGCTTTTCTAGTGAGGGAAATGTCTGAAGTCAAAGCCTATCTGGATGTTCTTCTCCAGGTCTTCTCTAGGTTTTTTTCTCTAGCCATTAAAATACAAGAGAAACATGCTAGCAGTTTAGCCATCTTTAGTTGCTTTGTATTTGAAAAGGTTTTCAAAGTATTCGGCCTTCCTCCATTTACAATACTTTCTTAGCATGTATGTAGTAAATAAAGCTTTTTTTTACAGCAAAAACTAAACAAAAGAAAGCAGAAAACAACGATGAAAGAGCCCCAGACAGATGAAAATAAAAAGCCCCCAGGAAAACAGCAAACAGAACCCAGACTTAGTGTATGCAATGAATCTTGCAAACTGTTTCTGGGGCCCCTGGGGGCTCATCTGGTTAAGCGACTGCCTTTGGCTCTGGTGGTGATCCCAGAGGCCCGGGACCAAGTGAGGCATCAGGCTCCCAGCTCCATGGGGAGTCCGCTTCTCCCTCTGGCCTTCTCCCCTCTCGTGCTCTTTCTCACTGTCTGTGGCACGCTCCGCTCCCCTCCAATACATAAATAGATAAAGTCTTACAAAAGGAGGAAAAGAAAGGGAAGAAAACGGTTTCCTGTCCCAAGTCTGTCAGTATTCTTCTTACTGCAAGTCTGTGTTAGGTAGACTTGTTTTCCCATTAGGTGCACATTTCATTTCCGTTTCCTTAGCTATTTACCTAAGAGTGGGATTGCTGCGTCATACGGGACCCTGTGTTTAACTTTTTGAGCCACTGCCAGCCTCTTTTCCAAAGCAGAACAGGGACACCCTTTTACATTCCCACCAGGAATATGTAAGAATTCCATTTCTCTACAAGCTTCCCGACACATGTATTGATTGTCTCTTTGCTTGAAGTCATGGTAGTGGGGCTGACGTGGGATCTCACTGTGCTTTAGATGTGTATTTCCCTAGGGACTAATGAAATTGAGCATCTTTTCCTGTGTTCATTGTTGCAATGGTATTGTCCTTTTGAGAAAGTCTACTCAAGCTCCGTTCCCCATTCCTATATTGGCTGTCTTTTTACCAACTGCTGAGTTATAGGAGGGTTCTTTACATGCATTGTAGATAGCAGACCCCACTTTTCACTTCACTTCCTCGATAGTGACCCTTGAACCAAAAAGCTTTTAAGATGATGAATTCTAGTTTATCTGTTTATTTTTGGGTTGCTGGTGTGGTTTTGCAACCAGCTTCCAACCCCAAATCATGAAGATGTAGAAGTCTGTGTTCCTCAACACATGGCTTTTGAAAGAGAGCTTGCCTGCCTTTTAGTAGTTGCTGGACATTATTTAGTAATGCCTGTTGAGTGTTGATTGATATTTCTCTCAATGGATAGTCTTGCGCCTGTTTTCCCACCTGTGGAGCGTGCCAAGGCCTGTAACAGAGATTTTGGAAATGATATCTGTGAACATCCTGGCTTAGATTCAGGGGTGAATCCTGGTTCTGCAGTGGAGCTGGTCTTAAACTCAAGCACATTTGTACAAATTGCTCAGGCCGTTTCGAGCTGAGTCGTTGTTGATCTTTCTGAGGAACACTTGTGTGCTAGTCCAGATCGTGTAGGGCCAGAGTGGACTTTCTCAGTGGCCTCCACACGGAGAAGACTGCCAGGATTGGACCTCGTCAAGACTTTCATCTCGGGTCTACTGGAATGGAAAGTAGACCTGCTTCAGGGTTTTGGGAACGTTGTTCCATGCAAGTTGGTTCCTCTCCTTTTTTTTTTTTTTTTTTTTTCTTTAATGTGTACATGATTTCTTTCTAGAAAAGGGGAAAGGATATTTATTTCCAAACAGCCTGTCTGTTCTTTGTCAGTGGTCTGTCTGTGCTTTTGAAAACGTGTCAAGGAGAATTCCAGGTCAACTATCTTCTATGCAAAAAGTATAGTTCCTGTACAGTATCAGGTGATCATACTTAATATTAGGAAATATCTTGTAACTCAGATGGTATCGTTTCCTGATGAGAAAAAAAAAATACAAAGAACACCAAGCTTCCCAAGATCTTTGTCACAGGTCCCAGGTCACAGCTGTAGTGAAGTGAGGAGCGAGCATTCGAAACCTTTTCTGGAGGCACCTGTTTGGCTCAGACAGATCAGCATGCAAGTCTTAATCCCTGTTCAAGTCTGGATTTCAGGACTGGAACCCCATGTTGGGTCCTGCTTAAAAAAAAAAAAAAAAGAAAAAAAGAAAAAGAAAAGAAAAAAAAAAGAAACCAGTGTAGCTGGTATCCCATTGGGTTTTCCTATGCTTATGAAGCAATTACCATATGCTATGGTATCTCGTTGTATACTGATTTCTTTCCTTCACGGCTAAAGAGTTGTGTCTCTTCGTGGGCTAGTATTAGAACCAGTGGTACATCTTGTTTTGTGAAGTTTCATTTCGAGTCTTTTGGCCATTTCTTTTATTCTTTTGATGATCTCCTCAGACTAGATGATACCCAATTCTGGAAAAAAGTCCTTTGTCAGAGAGAAACATGCTTCTATACTGGGCCTTCCATTTATATTCTCTTGAGGTTGAGATGAAGATAAATAAATTCATTTTCGTATCCCCAGAAATGATGCATTGCCTCTTTTGACCTTGCAAATCATATGGTTGATTTTGGGGGGAAATATCAAAACCACTTATTGAGTTTCAGGGTATGAAAGGTTGTTTTTGTATTTTAAAGTGTTTCTACAGGGACGCTGAGATATAATTTCCATGCAGTAAAGTGTATGTAATTAAAGTCCTACGTCTATTAAGTTTGAGCATATATATGCATCACCCCGGTAGTGGAGGCATCTATCGCCCCCACAAGTTTCCTTGTCCTTCTAGCATTTCCTCCCTCCCATTTGCACGTCAGGAAAGCATTGATTGGCTTTCTGTTACAGTAGAATTATTTGCAATTTCTAAGGTTTTCTCTTAACACCATCGTATGCTATGTAAATTATTTTGTTTTGATGTTTTCTGGCTCTGAGGTATTATCAGAGCAAAAGAACATGTCTTCCCATAGTGTTATGTAAGCGACGAGATTACTCTGCGAAACCGCATAGTATTCCATGAGCTGGATATGTCACAATTTGTGGTGGTCATTCCTCTGTGGATGGAGATGAATGACAATTAGAAATAGTCAGTAGCTTTTGGGGAATGTACCGTTTCTTTTTTCATTTGAGTGGAATGGGGGTGGTCTATGGTAGGTATAGGTTTAATATTTTGAAGAATTTCTGGACTGTTAGGGTGCCTGGGTGACTGAGTGAGTTAAGCATCTGACATGGATTCTGGCTCAAGTCATGATCTCATTGGTGGCGAGACAGAGCCCCAGGTAGGGCTCTATGGTCAGTGGGAGTCTACTTGAGCTTCTGTGCCTCTCCCTCTCTCTCTGCCCCTCCCTCCACTCACTTTTAGTCGCTCAGTCTTTAGTCAATCAAAGATACAAAAAAATAAGAATTTCCAAACTATTTCTGCAGTGGTTGTAGAATTTAAAATTCCCATGCGCAGTGTATGAGAAATCATAGCAAGGAGGTGACTTTGCTCCTTGCTATGACTCCTTGCTATGGCTCAGAATGGAGATTCCATTCATTTTTGCCATTTTCATTGACAGATAGTGGTTTAAATTTCCATTTTCCTAATAACTAATGATGTAGGTCGTGCGCTATTCTTCCATTTCTTCCATGTGTATTCTTTGCTAAAGTGTTTTTACAAATCTTTGAATCCATTTTATTGTATGTCCTTTTTGAAAGGTTTTATTTATTTATTTGCAAGAGAGGGAAGGGGAGCAAGAGCAGGGCTGTTGGGTAGGGTGAGGAGGCCAGAGGGAGAGGAGAAGCACACACCCTGCTCAGCGGGAAGAGTGATGGAGGGGTCGGGGGTTAGACCCCACGACCCTGAGATGGTGACCTGAGCCAGAGGCAGCCACTTCACCAACTGAGGCACCCAGGCCCTTTTCTTTGACCCGTTTAAAATTGGATTGTTTGTCTTCTTCCTATTGACTTTCTTTTTTAAAAAAAATTAATTAATTTATTTTCAGCATAACCGTATTCATTATTTTTTCACCACACCCAGTGCTCCATGCTATCCGTGCCCTCTATAATACCCACCATCTTGTACCCCGACCTCCCACGCCCCCTGCCCCTTTAAACCCCTCAGATTGTTTTTTAGAGTCCGTAGTCTCTCATGATTCACCTTCCCTTCCAATTTACCCCAACTCCCTTCTCCTCTCTAACTCCCCATGTCCTCCATGCTTTTTGTTATGCTCCACAAATAAGTGAAAAACCATATGATAATTGACTGTCTTTGCTTGACTTTTTTCACTCAGACTATGAGCGTTCATTCAGTGTTCTCTTAGGAGACCTTCAGCAGGTATGGAAATTACACCTAGTTTCTCTCTATGTGTGACATGGCTTGGGTTCTCTCACCAATGTCTTCTGAAACACCAATGTTTTAAATTGTGATACAGTCCAGTTGATCAATTTGTTCTTTCATTAGTGAGAATTTTGGTATCATATCTAAGAAAACAATGGCCAGGGCCTCCTGGGTGACTCAGTTGGTGAAGTGTCTGCCTTTGGCTCAGGACATGATTCCAGGGTCTGGGAACCAGCCCTGCATTGGGCTCCTTGTTCAGCAGGGAGCTTGCTCTTCCCTTTCCCAGTGCTTCTACCCTGTTTGTGCTCTCTCACTCTGCTCCATAAATAAATAAAATCTTAAAAAAAAAAAAAAAAAGAAGAAAAAAGGAATAGAAATGCTTCTCAGCAACATCTGGCATTGTCTTTTGTACAGAATCACACTCATTCGTGCAAAATGGTCCCTGGTTTGGCAAACATTGCCCTGCAGACTAGTCACATTGATGACCGTTTTATGGGCTTATGAACCGTGCATGTGTCTTCTTTGGGAACATGTGTATCCGAGTCTTATGCTCGCTTTGTATTAGCAGCGTGTTCCTTCTGCCCATTCAGTGAGTTCAAAGTACCCTTATGTCTTGCGTATGGGAGTCCTCATTGGGTATTTATCTGCAAATATTGTCTCTTTATCAGTGTCTTCTCTGTTCCTTTTCTCAGTGGTAATGTTGGATGCAGCAAGGTTGTTCATCTTAAGTTTTCTTGTTACATATTTTACTCTTGCTCCAGTGACAGAACTCTTCACTAAATGCAAAGTCCTGACCATTTTCTGTTGCGTAATCATCTTGAATGATTGCTATGGCTCTTCTCCTTAAGTCTGTGGCCATTTTGAGTTCATGGCTGCGAAAGGGGTGGTTTTCAACAACCACTGTAGGGGAAGTTTGTCCTGATAGGGGCAAGAGAACCGTGAGGTAGCTTGTGGTCCTGAGTTAGTCTCCCCCAGGCCAGGAAAGGGGATGTCACCCTCCTGTACCTCTTCATGGGCATCTGAGTGCCTTTGGGGAGGAGAGTTAGGTGGTCCTAGTGGTCATATTCGGCACTTACACCCCATTCTCTCAGACTGGGTAACTGGGTACAAAGTAGCTCCAGGAGCCCGGGGCGTCCTAGTCAGAGGTGTCTTTAGGAGCACAGACACACTGAGAGCCAGAGAGGATTACATGGAAAGGATAAAAGAGAACCCCGGGGATGTGGTATGGTTTACTATAGGGTCTTCCTTCAGTGGGGTGGGAAATAGGACTCCCACACACCAGCAACTCAGGAAACATGCCCAGAGGAAGTAGGGCAGATGGAAGGCAATTCCCAGAGTTTGATCTATTTTTGCCAACATGAAAATCATGATATGTGCCTGGGTATCAAATGTGTATGAAAGGACACATGGCGGGCTCAACTCTTCACCTCAGAGACCTCACGTTGGTGATGGAGACTAGCTAAAAAACAAAAACAAAGACACAGAAAAATCAAAACACAAAAAAAACAAATAAAAGAAATAAATAGGTGCGTGCATCAGGAATCCAGAAATACCCCCGTGCCCCCCTCCCCTCCCAGGAAGGAAAGGATGTGGTCAGGATGATGGGAGGCTCAGTTACTAAAGCGGCTGCCTTTAGCTCAGGTCATGATTGCAGGATCCTGGGATCAAGCCTCACATGGAGACCTTCCTTGGCAGAGAGCCTGCTTCTCTCTCTCTCCCTCGGCCTGACACTCTGCTTACTTGTGCTATCTGTCTGCCAAAAAAGTAAATAAAACCTTTTAAAAAATAAAGACAGGAAGGAAGGAAGGAAGGAAGAAAGACAGTCAGACAGACAGAAAGAAAGAACAAAAGAAAGAATGAAAGAACGAAAGAACGAAAGAAAGAAAGAAAGAAAGAATGGGGAAGCTTGGTCCTTGCAGTTCAAGAGCCATTCTGAGCCTGTGGGGAATCCTAATTATTGGTCTGTATTTCCCAAGAGAAACCCAGAGACCCTACCATTTTAGTATTTGCTGGGTTTTCCATGTGCACTCAGAAGTGCACTGGCTGAATAAAGTTGGCACACTAAGAACAGAAGGAGACCAAGAAACAGAATGTTCCCTGGATGCACCACATTATTGTCTGCCCTCACTGCAGTCTCACTGGAAATGGGAAAGGGCAATTGAAATCCCTGGTATTCAACACAGGTTTGGAAAAAAAAAATGGAAGGTTTGGGTTCACAGTTTAAATTACTGTATTCTCAGTTTGAATCTGAAGGCAAGTGGAAACCCTGTTGAACATTTTCTGACTTCTGTGGTGGAGATAAGGGCTAACACAGAAAACAGCTCTACACATCAGAGTAACTTTGGTAACTTAGTATCTTTCCATTGACATGGTTTTCTTTCAATCTTCTGATCCCATGGTCTCCTGCTTGAGTCTACACATATTTGTGCAACAAAGATGATGTCAATACCATACGTAAAATCTGTACCCCCGACTGTCACAGTGCTCATACCTAATGGTACATCGGGTCCATTTCTAAGTGCCTGTAGCTACGTTATGGCTGACTCCAAAGGCAGCCCATTGTACCATGTGTAGACTTCTCTCTGGCCCCACCTCCAGGGTCAGCAGTACCTCAGAGCTGTCTCCATTCCTGCGGAAGGATGTAGGTCAGGTAGAGAAATGGAGGGTGGTCTAGGCAACAGGAACAGGAAAGTAGGCCCCTAAGCTGGTTGATTCCAGAGAGGACAATTGCATTGTTGTTGGTTTTGTTTAGAAGTTTTTATTTATTTTTTCATTTCCTTTCAGTGTTCCAAAATTCATTGTTTATGTACCACACCCGGTGCTTCATGCAATACGTAGCCTCCATAATACCCACCGCCAGGCTCACCCAGTGTTTTTAAAAAGCATGTAATTTCCTTATTTGAGAGAGAGTGCTTGAGAGAGCAGGAGTGGTGGCCAGGGGGAGGGTGGGTGAGAAGGACAAGCAGAGTCACCACTGAGCAGGGAGCTCGACATGGGACCTATCCGAGGACCCTGGGATCCTGACCTGAGCCAGAGATTGAACTTAAACAAATGAGCCTCCCAGGTATCACTTGAAATAATTAAAAAAAAATTTGCTGCACTTAACATGCAGCATGTATTAGTTTCATGTCAAATGTTGGTGTTGATTTTTATGTCTTCTTTTTTAAGATCTTCTTTCCTCCTTTCTTTCTTTCTTTCTTTTTCTCTTTCTTTCTTTGCTTATTGTGTATAAGAAGGTTGCTGGGCATTGGGAGAGGGAGAAAGAAGGCAGATAGAAAGAAAGAGTAAGAGAAGGAAAGGAAGAAGGAAGGAAGGAGGGAAGGGAGGATGGAAGGAAAAAAAGAAAGGGAGAAAGAGAAGGGAGAGAGGGAGGAAGAGAGAAAATGAAAAGGTAAGAATGGAAGGAAGGAGGAAGGGAGAGGGGAAGTATGGTGGAAGGGAGAAACAGAAAGAAAAGGACAGAAAGAGAGAGAGAGAGAAAGAGAAAGAAAGAGAGAAAGAAGAAAGAGGAAGTACCCAGGTCAGTTTTCCTTGTGAACATCTAGTGAAGATCCTGTTCAGACAACCCGGAAGCTAGTGAGCCCTGGGAAGGCCCCTCTCTGGCATGCGCTCAAGAGGGTGTATCTGATGTGTGTAGAACTATTTAAGGAACCAAATTTAGAATCCATTGATTAATACGGCCGCATTTCCTAGAAGTGGTCACATCAGCTGTGCAAGCATGGCCATGGGAAATCACCCCCAAAGAGCTCCATGGTGTGCACCTGGGTGGCTCAGTGGTTAAGTGTCTGCTTTTGGTTCAGGTCAGGATCTCAGGGTCCTGGGATCGAGCCCCACATCAGCCTCCCTGCTTAGTGGAATGCCTGCTTCTCCTTCTGCCATGCCTCCTGCTTGTGTTCCCTCTCTCGCTGTGTGTCTTTTTCTGTCAAATACATAAACAAAAGTTAAAAGAAGAAAACTCAGAGATAATACATTCTTGTCTGGGTCAGAGCGTGTCATCCTGTGGGAAGCAGGTTCCTGCAGTTAGTGTTGCCGGGATCTCAGGTGCTTTGCTGGTACCTCAGAATTTGACCCTTGAAAATGTGAGTAAACTTGATATTGCGTATGATTTATGATTTGGGGGACCGGTTTAGGAATACACCCCTTTATGTCATTCCCATATTTGTTGGATGTGTTCTTATGGAATGCTCTGAAGTTCTTGCAGTAATTTGCATCGGCCACAGTTAAAGCAGGATAATGTGTGCACAGAGTGACTGGTGGATCATGGATTTTGGGGCCGTGATGGCCAAATCTGTTGCTGAGGTAGCTTCCAAAACCATGTATCATGCCTTTGCATGTGCCTATTTGCAACTCGAAAAGCCCCAAGGCATATTGGCCTGCTCCTTTGTGGACCTTGCCATCAATTCCCTGGAGGTTCAGGAGCATAAGAGCTCTCAATCTCTTCTTTAAGTTTTGATTTATGTAGTTGACAGTGACAGAGAGAGAGAGAATTGAAGGAGGGGAGCAGCAAGGGAGAGGGAGAAGCAGGCTCCGTGCTGAGCAGGGAGCACAATGCAGGGCTCGATCCCAGGACCCAGGGGTCATGATGTCAGCTGAGGCCAGACGCTTAACTGACTGAGCCGCACAGGCACCCCCTCAGCTCTTACTAAATCCCAAACCTCATCTTTCGTAACTCAGTATCTTGTTTGGTACAATTTCCACAGGCAGGGTCTGCAACTCGGGGGCACTTCTTGGAAAGCAGCAGAGGGAACAGGGTCTGGTGCTCTCACAGGAGAAATGACTCCTAATCAGCAGACAGATCTGTCACCTGAAAATAAGGCAGAGCGCGCACAGATGTGAGAACCACCAGATAAGGAGATGAAACCATTTATTTTAATAGTTTTCCATCACTTGAAAATGAAAAATAGATCAATGGAAAATATGAACAAGGCCCTATGTATCTTTAAGAGAGGAAAACGACGATGTGTGAAAGGCAGTGTACTGCAAGCGATTGACAGCATTAGAAGATGCAGAGTAAGACTATTGATAGGACCGTATTGACTCTGTAGGTCTCTCTGTAGTATTGCAGTAGGAACTACAGTAAATCATCCATACATGCACACAGGGGCTTTTCCCATGAGGTCTTTACTCGCCTACAGCAGTGTTTTATACTTTTCAGCAAACAAGTCTTACTTCTCCTACAATGAACTGATGCCTGAATATTTTACTGTTTTTGGTGCTACTGTAAGTGGCATTGCTTTCTTAATTTCCTGCTCAGTTTGTTCCGTGGTTGTGCATAGAAACACAAGTGGTTTTTGTATAGCTGCTACCCTGCAACCTTATGGAATGTGTGTATGGACTCTAATATGCTTGTGTGTGGATGCTTTGAAAATTTTCTGTATTTAAGCATGTCCTTTGTAAGTAGAGATGCAGGTTGACCCTTGAAGAATTGCAGGGTTAAGGGTGCTGACCCTCAAAGAGAAAAGCTCTGTGTTTAAGTTTTGACATGCCATGACTGAGGTAGTAAGAGTCACCTCTTACTACCTTACTGAAGACGTAAGGAGATGATTACGTGCTCTTGTGCAAGTCTGTGGACTCTAGACTGTATCCATCAAACAAAGTCAGCAAGAGGAAAGAAATGTTATAAGGACAATCATAAGGAAGAGAACACATTTTTAGAGTAGTATGCTTAGTTGAAAAAAAATGCACCTGTACGTGCACCTGTACTTGCGGTTCCAACCTGCGGTGTAAAAGGTCAACTGTGGTTTTGTTCCTTCCTTCCCACAAGTCTTTTTTCTCACTTTCCATTTTGAAAGATTTTCTGGCCGAGTCTAGAATTCTGTCCCTCTGCCTGGGGACACGCCTGCATTTTGCCCGCAGGGAAGAGCAGCGACAGATGCGAGGTCCCCTCAGGCCTGGAGTCTTGGATCAGCACTCATAGGGATAGAAAGAGTAGCGGGAGCCCTTGCTCTTTGCACACCGACTCCTACTGGAAGGAACGCAGTGTCCCCAGAGGCCCCTGTACAGAATGCTCAGGGCTTTGGAGCTGCCCCAAGCAAGAGGCCAGAGGCCATCTCTCCCTCTCACTTTCCCAACTTCTCTTCTCTCTTGCCTTCCACACTCCATGTTGCCAACTCATCCCCCCCCATCCTCCTGCTCCTTGTCAGCATTCCAAGGACATGCCTCTCCCTGCCACCAGCATCCCAGGCTGAGGCTGTGGAGCTCTTCTGGGTGGGGAGCTCAGTGCTGTTCCAAGACTTGCCCTCTCGCTGTTTCTCCCATGCTTGCTTGAATCTAAATCAGCTGCCTGTCCCAGACTTCTAAACGTTTTTGCCAACAAGAAAATAGTGGATGGGCATCTGGGTGGCTCAGTGGGTTAAGCCTCTGCCTTCGGCTCAGGTCATGATGTCCGGGTCCTGGGATCGAGTACCACATCAGGCTCTGTGCTCGGCAGGGAGCCTACTTCCTCCTCCTCTCTCTCTCTCTGCCTGCCTCTCTGCCTACTTGTGATCTCTGTCTCTCAAATAAACAAATAAAATCTTTTAAAAAAAGAAGAGTAAAAAGAAAATAGTGGAGGTTGTGTGTGTGCTTGTGCGTGTGTCTGCGTGTTGCCTTGGAAATCATAAGGTGCTGGATCAGGAATCTGGAGTTCCTCCCTCAGGAATGGATAGGGGAATGATCTTGGTCCTTGCAGATCAAGAGCCATTCTGAGCCCTGAGAGAATTCTAAATGTTGGCTGACACTTCCCAAGATCAACCCAGACGGCCTATACTTTGGGCATTTGTTGGGGTTCCTGTGTGTGGTCAGAAGTCCCCTGGCCAACCAAAGGTGGCACACTAAGTACAGAAGTAGACCAAGAAGGAGAATATTCCCTGGAAGACCACATTACTCTCCTCCCTTACGGCAGTCTCTCTCTGAAAATGGGAAGGGGCACTCAAAAGACCTTGCATTCAGTAGAGGATGGGGAGAAAAAAGTGTATCGTTGGGGTAACAGTTCAAGTTACTGTATCCTTAGACTCTATGTGAGGCCATGTGGAAACGCTACTGAACAGTTTCGTGGGCTATGCCCAAGGGTAGGAGGGGTTAATGGAGACTGCGCTTACACAACTCAGTGTAATTGAGCACCGTAATATCTTTTCCTCTTCACATGGTTTTTCTTCCATTTTGTCTGAGGCCAGGCATGAATCTAAACATATGTGTAAGAAGTTCATATCAGAAAAGGTGTACAAAGCCCACAAGCCTTAATTGGGCGGTACTATATCCTCATGGTGCTCTAGGCGGTCTTCAGACTGTACGTAGCCACATCATGGCTGACTGTGAATGCAGTCCCTTTCTGGGTATGTGTGTTCTTGGTGTAGGCTCTCCCCCGCCCCAGCCCACAGGTTAAGCGGTCCCTCTGAGCTGGGTGTGTCTCTGGGGGAAGCATGTTGTTCCAGTAGGTAAGAAGGGGAAATGGGGGGATGGGGATCCAGCAACAAGAAAGCATGCTCATAAGTGGGTGGGTTGTAGAAAGAAAGGAGCATGCTATTTCCTCTAACAATATGCATAGCTCTCTGTCAGAAATCTGGCCCTGATGAAAGAGCAATGCTGGGAGAAACCGGTGTACCCTTTGTCAGGAAATACTTGAATTCCTGCTGATCTATCCGCTGTGCCTAAAAACTCCCCCTAGACAACTTGGGGAAGAGAGGAGAAACTGTGTTCCTTTTAGGTGTTATGATTTCCCTTCAGCGGGGTTGGCCAGGGAAAGAAATCTATTCAGGGTGAGAATCTGGGAGAAGATACTTTCAAACGATATATCCGATGAAGGGCTAGTATCCATAATCTAGAAAGAACTTATCAAACTCAACAGCCAAAGGACAAATAATCCCATCAAGGAATGGGCAGAGGATGTGAACAGACTTTTCTCAAAGTGGACATCCAGATGGCCATCAGGCACATGCTTAAGGGCTCCACGTCACTCAGCATCAGGGAAACTCAAATCCAAGCCAGAATGTAATCCACCTCACACCAGTCAGAATGGCTAAAAAAGAAACAAGTCAGGAAATGATGGATGCTGGCCAGGATGTGGAGAACGGGGCACCCTCCCACGGGTTTGGTGAGAATGCAATCTGGTGCAGCCACTCTGGAAAACAGCATGGAGGTTCTTCAAAAAGTTGAAAATAGAGCTACCCTGTGACCTAGCAATCACACTCCTGGGTATTCACCCTAAAGATAAAAATGTCGTGATCTCAAGGGGCATGTGCACCTGAATGTTTATAGCAGCAGTCCTCACAATAGTGAAACTAGGAAAGAACCTTGATGCCCATCAACAGATGAATGGAAGAGGAAGATTTGGTATTTGTATGTATATTTGTGTATACACACACACACAGATACACACACACACACACACACACACACACGTACACATACCCGCACCATGGAATACTATGCAGCCATCAAAAGAAATGAAATCTTGCCATTTGCCAGGACATGGATGGAACTAGATGGTATTATTTTGAGCAAAATAAGTCAGTCAGAGAACGACAGTTATTATATGATCTCCCTGATAGAAGGTTCTTGAGAGGCAGTGTGGGTGGGTTTGGGGAGTAGGGAAGGAAAGAATGAAACAAGATGGGATCAGGAGGGAGTCCAACCATAAGAGACTCTTAATCTCACAAAAGAAACTGAGGGTTGCAGGGATGAGGGTTGCAGGGAGAGGGTGGTTGGGTGATGGACATAGGGGAGGGCATGTGCCATAGTGAGTGCTGTGAAGTCTGTAAACCTGGCGATCAGAGACCTGTATCTCTGGGACTAATAGCACATTGTATGTTAAAAAAAAAAAAACAAATAAAAAATAAATATTAAAAATGGATAAAGGACCTGAATGGATATCTTTCCACAGGATCATGGAAATGCAAGTCAAAACCACAGTGAAATATTATTATGTCACAGTTAATATTGCTACTATAGGAGAGAAAAAAGAAAACCAGTGTTGGCAAGGTTATGGGGACCATGGAACCCTTGTGCACTGGTAGAAAGGTAAACTGATACAGCCATTTTTTTTTTCTCAAAAAAGAATGAAACTATAATTACCCTGTGATGCAGCAATCCCAGTTTGGGGTGTATATCCAAAGGAAATGAAACAGGATTTCAAAGAGACATCTGCACCCCATGTTCACTTCAGCATTGTGCACTGTTGCCAAGACACTGAAACAACCTAAGTGTTGCATGGGTGAAGATTATGTGGGTCATGGACATGAAAAGTCTAGCGAAAAGAATATAGTCAATGATATTGTAATACCACGGTATAGTGAGAGATGATGATTACACTTACTGTGTAATACTGAGTAGTGTATGTAATTGTCAAATAACTGTGCCGTACACCTGAAACTAATATAAGATTGTATGTGCATTATACGTTAATGTTAGAGAAAATGTGAATGTTATTTGGTTATGGAAAAGAAGGAAATTCTGCTATTTGTGTCAACATGGATGTAACTGCAGGACATTATATTCAGTGAAAAAAGTCAGAAAGAGAAAGACAAATACTGAGTGCTATCATCTATCCATGGACTTAATAAAAATAAAGAAGTGAACTCACAGAAGCAAATAGTAGGATGATGGTTACCAGTGGCTGGGACGTGGGGCACATGGAGAGATATTGGTGTAAGGAGAAGAACATTCAGTTATAAGATGAATAAGTTATGAGGGTCTAAGGTATAGCATGGTGACTGTAGTTATAATACTGTATTATGCTCTCGAAACTTGCTAAGGAAATAGATCTTAAGCTTGCTTACCAAAAAAAAAAAAAAAAAAAAAAAGGAAGGGAAAATTTCAGGTGATTGAGAGGTGATGTGCTCATTAATTTGCTTGCAATAATCTTTTTATAAGGAATATGTACTATAAGTCATCAGATTGTACACTTTCAATATATGTAGTTTTATGTGCTTATTATACCTGAAAAAATCTGGGAAAAATATTTGCAATGGTAAATACGAGGTTATGAGAATTTTGCCACTCTTCACTATAACTAATAAAAGTAATGCTTCTAGTTGGTAAAGCATGCAAGCAACCGACCAGACAGGTGCAATAGGCGGAGCCCTCCCTTGTTACCTTTTCCCTTCTCCAAGCCCTCCTCCAGGCCCACAGCTTGCCCCGCCCATCGCACCCTCCTGGCCAATAGCCAGCCGGCGGCCAGGCCGGAAGTGATGTGGACAGCCGCCAAGGTTTGGGCCTCCTGTGGCTTCTGAGGCCTCACTGGGAGCGGGGCGTGGAAAACTAGCTCTAGAAAATGAAAGCTGTAATAGTAGGAAGAAGAACAACGACCGAAAGCCTGGTGGAATAACGCGAAGGGTAGAAGCTGGGAATCAGAGCCCAAATCGTAAGAGAACAAATGGAGAAGACAGATAGCGCCCGAAGGTGTGTGTGGTAGGTCCAGGTGTGAGGAAGACGGTTTGCAGCGGCACAAGAGATGGGATGCAGGTGTCCCGCTCAGCAGGGGGACGGCGTGGGGACCAGCATCCCACGGGGTCGTGGGAAGAGGGAGGGAGCGAAGGGAGGGCCTGAAAGGAGACCCCAAGAGCCCGCGGAGTCCTGGATGCCTTGGCGGCGCCAGGCGCCATGAACCCTGGGAGCTCGGCCTTTGGCCCCGATTCCTGAGGAATGCAGTGGGGGCCCCATACAGTTCAATAGGGCGGGGTGGTGAGCTCTTGAGACTGACTGATCCCTGAAGCAAATATAGCGTTTCCTTCTGCAGCCTGTCCTCTTGCCGCCCACTCAAGCTCCCGGTTCTATGATAGCACGTGGCTGTCGTTTGCCTGATTTGATTTTTGAGCTCAGTGTCTGCTGAGCTGATGCACTTAGGCAAGGAGGAGGAGTCCAGCGTGGCAGCTTGGGGCTAGAGACGGCAGAGAGCACCAGTGCCTGCCTCTGGTTGGGTCATCAGAGAGCTCACTCTTCTTTTATGGGGAGGGCTGGAGCTCTCAGCCCAGCTGGGAGCTAATCCCAGGCCTTCTTAAGCTATACTGTGCTACACGTTCTCTCTTAGCTAGCTTCTTTCCTAACTTATCCTCAGTGGCTATTTTGTTTTTATTCTTCTGTCATGTTTAAAAGATTTTCTTCATTTACTTGAGGCAGAGAGCGAGACGGAGCCCCAGAGCAAGCCTGCAAACAGCGGGCATAGGCCAAGGGCAAGGGCAAGGGAGAGAATCTGAAGAGGTCCTTTCACTGGGCCCTGTGGGGACCCCGAGATCATGACCTGAACAGAACCATGAGTAGGAGGCTTAACTGGATCAGCCTGCAGGGGCTGCATATTTTTAAACATTTTGTCAAGATTTTACGTTGAAGTGATCTCTGTACCCAACGTGTGGCTCCAGCTCTCAACCCTGAGATCCAGAGCAGTCTCTGGGTCAGCCAGGGCTGGGGAAATCTGCCTGAACACCGAGGTTCATGTTCGTTACTAATGGCATGGGTAGAAAGGGTCTTTTTATTATTTCATTTTATTTAAATGTATATTATATTATTTATTTTATTTTATCTCAATTTTATTACTTTTATTTTATTTCAATTTTAATTTGTTTCTGTTTTAGGATTAAAACAACTTCTGTGTTTCCAGAGCCTGGGCATCCCATAGACAGTATCACCTTTATTGCTGATGCTGGGTTTTGAGAGCTGTTCATTCCTGGGACGTGGGTGTTCATTCCTTTCTGTTGAATTTCCAGGAACACATTTCTCATTGACCTCGCTAGCTTTTTTATTCCTTGCGGACAGAAAGTGACACACCCAGTGTGTACACACTCAGAGGCCGTTTCCTAGGATCTGGAGTTTGGGGAGGTGATGTGGGGGGAGCCTGGAAAAGAGGCGGGGTTTGATCTCTACTGAACACTATTAGCACTGGCAATTCTATGATTGTAGTCAAGACGTCATAGTCATTTTCCTAGGAAGAGAGACGGTGTTTGGTTTGTGGGTTGCGTTGTGACCTTGTTTTTGTCTGTCCTGAGCAATATTGTCAGATGGCCTTGTTTTGTCTTGTTTTATCAAGGTCTCCAAGCAGCTTTGTCGGAGGTTGATATTCTGCAAGCATGATTATTTACTTACAAGCATGAGAAAATACAGAAAATACAGGCTGGGAGTGTCCGTTGCGGGGTGAGAGGCTGGCCTTGTTCGTTGTCTCTAGAAATCCCTAAAGCAGAAGAAAAAAAGAGAGAGCTCGGATCTTAACAGTTGTAGCTGTAGCTGCAAACCTGATGGGAAAGTATGACTTTGGCTGTGTCTTGAGATTCCTGTGTCTCAGTTTCTCGATTCACAATGGCTCAAAGGGACTTGTTCCTGCATGGGTTGTCCCAGGTGTGAAATCGACAGGGGAGGAAGGTTGATAAGAGCCAGAGGCCCGGATGGTGGTACACAGCGCTTTCGTGGATTCCCACCCCTCCGGGGCTATCGGGTCAAGAACGGCAGGCACAGGCATGTGCTCTCCTGTCCAGCCTGGGTCCTCCAATCACCTATGGCTTCGTTATATTTACATGGTGGTTTCAGTCCCCCAGTGGGGTCAGATTGCAATGACAGGTCCAGGAAGAACTGGGTTAGGGCCCGGCCTGCCCTTACTGACCAGTAGGTTGAGTTCCTTAGATGACTGGAGACAACGTCAGCTGAGACCACCTTAGCTATGACCCATACTCTGTGAGACAGGAAAAGAAAAGACACTGCTCAGCCCGATGCATTTGCCATCTCGAGGCCTTCCTGCTCTCCCATCTTGAGGGTGTACTTACTGTAGATCACCCGGATTGTAAGCCAACTGAGTATAACCTGTAGGGGTGTAGAATTGTGACAAAAGCATATTCCAGGGGAAATTCCTTCTGGCCATTTTTGTTTTCAGGGTGGAATCTCGATTGACCAGTGTCCCCTGATATTCAGAGGTGGGTTTCTGGAGGGGGAGTGAGGAGCCTGGACAGGGGAGTTTGCAGCCAAGGCCTGGCTGGGGGCTCTGCTGCTGTCAGCTGGTGGGGGAAATTCTCCTAATTTCTGTGGGCCTCAGTTTCCCCATGTGTAAATTACAGTTGATATTCAAATTCTCCCAAGTCCCTTCCTGCTCCAGTGTCTGCACGTGCACGAGGGACTGAGGTGCCTGTTATGGAGTCCTGGGGACTGGAGCCGGGACCTGACTTGGTCCCTTCTCTGTGTGTCTCCCACAGGAGCCTGGGCTGAGTCCACACTGAAGACAGAGAATGGAGAGAGGAGCTGGAAGACAGGATATCAGCAAGTCTGGAAGACGAGAATATCGCAAAGAAGAACAAGGCCATGGTGGTGCAGGTGGTTGCCCGAGGAGGGAAGAATAAGCCCAGGCGGAGTCCAGAAAACTGAAGGGAAACCGAGGAATGCATGAGGCAGCATGAGCTGAGGGGGATGACTCGGAGAGTCCCACAGTCCACAGTGAGCCCGTGCCCCTGGGGCGGGGCCCCACAGGATGGATCGGGATTCGCTTGTACTGCTGGAGAACTGTACCAGTTCCCAGAGGAGGAGGAGGTGCCCACGAGCTTCACCCTTGGAGCCGCCCTTACGGTGGATGTTTCCAGGTAAGTGTGGGCCTAGGGGGATCAGGGGCATTTGAATTAGAGTTGCAGAGGTCCACCTTTCCTGCAGACTATTGTTGTAAGGTCAGAAACGACCACAGTAGGGGGCTCTTGCCTCTGAGACAGTGATACCAATAATATTCTTTGGAATGTATTGTGGTAAAGGGCTTTATGCACTATATATTTTGTCCATATATATGTTCAGGGTCTCATTTTTCCTTAGTCTTAGTCCTTAGTGTTAAGAGCGTGGAATTCTGACATCAAGAGGATTTCACTGGGGAGGTCAAGCAGTGAGTGGGAGAATGCAAACAAGATCTTGTAGCATGTGGGTGTCTCAGTTCCTTGAGAGTCTGCCTTCTGCTCATGTCCTAATCCCAGGTCCCCGGGATCAAGTCTCATGGTGAGGGGGCGGGACAGGGGGCTCCCTGCTCAGCAAAAGGGCGCAGGGGTAGGCCAAGCACTCGAATCCTAATGACAGGGTGGGCCTTTGAGAAGACTCCAAGAGGGCAGTCCCTTCTTCATCAGAGCGCACCGCAAGGGCATGTCACGGGACATCGAGCGTGTTGCGGCTCCTCTTTAAGGAAGGGGATTTGTTGCCTTCTGGGAGAAAGCAGAGAGCATTCCTGCAGGACATTCGGTCTAGGACTGCAGTTGAGATTCGAGATTTTCGACCACTTCTGTTGGATCGGGGAAGGGATCTTTCTGAGAGCTTCCGCAGTGCTTGGCTTGGTCCTTGGAGCCGTGAATACAGAGGTCAATACAACATCATTGCAACTGTCACAGGGCTTTCTGTGACAGTTGCAATGACAGTAAGCAGAAGTGATGAGAAGCGGGGGTGGGGTGAGTTCCTGGGAGGAAGTGGCCAGTGCTGTCTGGGGCATGATGTCAGTGGTTGTTCCAGTCTCTCACGGTGTTTTTGACCTACCTTGGCCCCGGGACCCTAGACTGGGACCAGATTTCCGCTCCTTGGGATACTGCCTGCCAACACCTGGGTTCCAAGGTGGCCCAAAGCAGCCGACACTTCCCAGGTCTCCGGAGGAAACTGCTGGTATCAGTACCTCCCGCCTCTGACTTGGCCAGCTGGAGAAATCGAGGCAAGTTCACAAAGTCTAATAGGGGTGTCCTTGTCCTAACGATCAGTGATGTTGTGCCTTTGTGTCTGAGAACTTCCGTGCTTTCCAGACTTCAGTATTCTCTCTCCATATAAAAATCCTGTAAATAGGGGCGCCCGGGTGGCTCAGTCGTTGAGCCTCTGCCTTCAGTTCAGGTCTTGATCCCAGGTTCCTGGGATGGAACCCCACCTCGGGCTCCCTCCTCAGTGGGGAGCCTGCTTCCCCCTCACCCACTGGCCGGGCTTGTGTTCCCTCTGTCACTGTGTCTCTCTCTGACAAATAATGTAATTGAAGGCTTCCAGAAATGTGCATAGTGGCCATATTGTAGATCAAGTAACTAAAAACAACAGAGAGGCCTGGAAACGATTGCTGGGGTAAATTAAAGGCAATCTAAATGAATAGAAAGACATCTATCCCATGCATAGATTAGGAGACGCCAGGTGATTGGAATACCAAATGAGTTTCATTCGGACTCACATGGGAGAAGACACATTGGGGGCAAATGTGCAAGCTAATCCTAAAAATGTATATGCACATCGAGGTACTGAGACTAGCAAGATGGCCATGAAGCCTTAAACTGGAGAAATCCACTCCATGTCAAAGCTCATCATGAAGCTATGGTCATTAAAGCACTACGTTATGGTATAAGGAATCACAATGTATATATATATAGGAACAAGAGGGACTATTGAGTACAAAATTTCCCCATACACATATACAATGTTTAAACTTTTTTTTTTGGATTATTTCTAAGTCATCTCTACATCCAACATGGGGTGCAAACCCACAACTCTGCAGACAAAGGTCGCTTGCTGCACCTATTGAGCCACCCAGGAACCCTGGGTGTTTGTTTGATTTTTTTTAAAATTATTTATTTATTTTCAGAAAAACAGTATTCATTATTTTTTCACCACACCCAGTGCTCCATGCAATCCGTGCCCTCTATAATACCCACCACCTGGTACCCCCACGCCCCCGCCACTTCAAACCCCTCAGATTGTTTTTCAGAGTCCATAGTCTCTCATGATTCACCTCCCCTTCCAGTTTAGCCCAACTCCCTTCTCCTCTCTAACACCCCTTGTCCTCCATGATATTTGTTATGCTCCACAAATAAGTGAAACCATATGATAATTGACTCTCTCTGCTTGCCTTATTTCACTCAGCATAATCTCTTCCAGTCCCGTCCATGTTGCTACAAAAGTTGGGTATTCATCCTTTCTGACGGCGGCATAATACTCCATAGTTTATATGGACCCCATCTGCCTTATACATTCGTCCGCCGGAGGGCATCTTGGTTCTTTCCATAGTTTGGCGACCGTGGCCATTGCTGCTATAAACATTGTGGTACAGATGGCCCTTCTTTTCACGACATCTGTATCTTTGGGGTAAATACCCAGGAGTGCAATGGCAGGGTCATAGGGAAGTTCTATTTTTAATTTCTTGAGGAATCTCCACACTGTTCTCCAAGGAGGCTGCACCAACTTGCATTCCCACCAACAGTGGAAGAGGGTTCCCCTTTCTCCACATCCCCTCCAACACATGTTGTTTCCTGTTTTGTTAATTTTGGCCATTCTAACTGGTGTAAGGTGATATCTCAATGTGGTTTTAACTTGAATCTCCCCGAGGGCTAGTGATGATGAACATTTTTTCATGAGTCTGATAGCCATTTGTATGTCTTGATTGGAGAAGTGTCTGTTCATATCTTCTGCCCATTTTTTGATATGTTTGCCTGTTTCGTGTGTGTTGAGTTTGAGGAGTTCATTATAGATCCTAGATATCAACCTTTTGTCTGTACTGTCATTTGCAAATATCGTCTCCCATTCCGTGGGTTGCCTCTTTGATGTTTTGACTGTTTCCTTTGCTGTGCAGAAGCTTTTGATTTTTTTAAAATAAAGTCATTGGTACACTTGACGAGGATAACCAAAGACTTTTACTAAAAGTAACTGGAATGAATGAACATCTACTTAATACTATGTTAACATTAAAACCTACTTAGCACTATATATCGATGGTAGTTGAAGAAGTAAAAGTAAATGTTTTTTTTGTTAAAGATTTTATTATTTATTTGTTGGAGATAAAGAGAGAGAGCAAGCAATCACAGGCAGGGAGAGATGCAGGCAGAGGGAGAAGCAGGCTTCCCCCCTGAGCGGGGAGCCCGATATGTGACTCGATCCCAGGACCCTGGGCTCATGACCAGAGGCCACGTCAGATACCCAACTGCCTGAGCCACCCAGGTGCCCCAAAGTATAATTTTCAAGCACAGGGTCTCACGTCAGTAGCCAGTGTTGACAACATGATGCTCTTAGCCCGTTGTGATGGAATTTTTCCCGGAGGTTTCGGGCAGGAATGAGGTCTAGGTAAAGGAAGCACCTTTGCAGAAAGGTATAGGCACGAATTGGCAAATGGGGGCGTGGGGTTTGGCGTAGAAGAGGACTCTCCCTGAGACCTGCCTCCAGCCCCCATAACAAGGGGTTCCGGGGCCAGTCACAGGGGAACTGGGTCCTCCGTGTGCCTTTGTTTCTTCATTTGTGAACCAGGAAAAAGGAAAGCTCCCATGAACAAGTGGACTGTGAAGACTAGAAGTGCTAATATGTAGGAAATCATGCGTCTCAAGAACTCTAAGGGACGTCCATGATCTCAGGGAGTTTCCAAACTGACTAAACACCGGACTTTAATAAGAAGATTCCAGACCCCACGTCAGCCCACTGAATCAGAATTGCTAGAAACCAAAAGGACGAGGTTGCATTTGTACTAACTCTCCGAGGCTGTTCTGATACAGTGATGAGTATATGAGTAGGGAACACTGAGTCGTATAACGTTCCTCTAAAACAGCAAAGTGGGAATAGCAGAACGCGGATCTTTTCTGTCGAGTCTCTCCGCCAGAGGAGTAAAGGAGGAGGACTCTGCAATGGAAGGAGACCTGGCCCACCTGACCCCATTTAATCTTCGCGCAGTTTCCATGTTTGATTAGAAACAGGCCGCCAGGTGAATGGCACGAGGTCAAGTCAAAGGAATCTATCAAGCAGTGCTCCATCTTCTGAAACTTGTTTTTACCTTTCTGAAACTTGAATTTCAGTATAGTTATCGTACAGTGTTAACATAAGTTTCAAGAGTAGAATGTGGTGATTGAACATTTCCATACATTGCTCAGTGCTCATTCGCACAAGTGCACTTGTTGACGCCCTCTGCATTCCCCGATTCCCTGGTCCCCCTCCCCTCTGGCTACCACCAGTTTGTTCTCTCTAGTTAAGAGTCTGTTTCTTGGTTTGTCTGGCGCCCTTTTCTTTTGCTCTGCTTATATATTTTGTTTCTTACGTTCCACATACGAGTGGAATCCTTTGGTATTGAGCTATCTCGGACAGACTTAATTGACTTAGTACAATATACTCTAGATGCCCCTGTCTCATTTCAAATGGCAAGATTTTATTCTTTTCTATGGCTGAGTAATATTCCGTGGTATAAATATACCGCATTGTCTTCACCGGTCATCTATGGACGGACATCTGGGCCCTTTCCAGAATTTGGTTATGCATGTATTCGTGCTTACTAGTGCTTATGTATTTCTGAGAGTAAATATCCCGTAGTAGGACTGTTGGATCGTAGGGGGGTTCTGTTGTTACGTTCTTGAGGAACCTCCATACCATCGTCCACAATGGCTCCCCCGGTTTGTGTGCCCAGCACTAGGGCAAGAGGGTTCCCTTTTCTCCGCAGCCTTGCCCACACTTGTTGTTTCTTATGTTTTGGGTTTTAGCCATTCTGACGGGGGTGAGTGCATATCTCATTGGTTCTTTCTGTTGCTTGTTTTTTGTTTGTTTGTTTAAGATTTTACCTGCTTCTTTGAGATAGAGAGTATAAATGGGGAGGAGTCGAAGAAGGGGTAGCAAGCTCCCCACTGAGCAGGGAGTCTGATGTGGGACTCGATGCCAGTGAAACGTGGTCCCTATGACATAATCAGAAGAGCAAGGAAAGCAACGTACACATAGAGGGGTCATCTAGGAGTCAGGGATGTTAAGTTCTTGAGGAACCTCCGTACTGTTTTCTAGAGTGGCTGCACCAGTTTGCATGGGCACCGAGAGTGTCAGAGGGTTCCCCTTTCGCTGTACTCTTGCCACAATCTGTTGTTTCCTGAGTTGTTACCTGTAGGCATTCTGACTGATGTGAGGTGGTATCTCACCGTGGTGTGGTTTGTATTTCCCTGGTATGGCACTCTTACTTTCAACACTCCGTAAAACTGGTGGTGCAAGTACTTTCTATTCAGTGAGGATGTCCTCGTATGCAGGCAGTAGAGAAAGAGTATTGAATATGCAACCCTCACGGAGTCCTCATTCCCTCCCTAGGAGTCCTTTGAAGTGAACTTCCCCGGATGAGAGATGACAGAGGAGGCTTTGACTTTCAAACAGCTGGTCACTGTTGAATAGACTTACTGGCATTTGTACGACACAACTCTGGGAGTGGAGTAGGTGGGAAAAATAGGATGTAAGTAACATCTGTTTCACTGGGCAGGAACAGTAGTATACCAGGTCAGGTTGATACAGAAGGAAAGGGAAAATACAATAATGTCAAAAGTTTGAGGTCGAGAGATCCCTTCACACTGACAAACTGAAGGGGAGAAATTTGGCAAGCTCATAGGGAACCAAACATGTCCACGGACTTTCGGTGTAATGCTCAGCCCTACGTATACGACCTTCCTAAACGGCAGACAGGCCTATAGGCGCACAGGTGCACATGCAGAAAAGAAAAGAAATACCACAGAGAGCTAAACACAGAAACATGTCCTCCCGGTAGGGTACGTAGAGCCTAAAGGTGATGGAGACTCAGTATAACTGTGACGATGAGAACCAAGCACATGTCCATGAGCATGTGTCCCGATCCTCCAAATCACCATGATAGGGAGAGCTTAGAGCATCCAATGTCAATAACCCACAAGTTCATAGTGGTTGTCCGAACCAAAAACTTTAATGACATAGAAGGGGGACAGAATGTTCTTTTCCACAGTGCAGTGCCGTCCAATACACATTGTATAGATATCCAAACATCAGAATTCTTCCAATGTACAAACAGAGATAGGGTTAGGAGATACCACAGGGAGCAGTAAAAGATGGCAACATGTTAGAGAAAGTGGTTAAGAGGAGAGGCTCGTCACCCATCCTCAGGGTCCACCACGTACCAGATTCCCAATTTCAGAAAGCAAAGCATGTGTCTTGCTGTGAACAGATCAATCTGATAGGTACTCTATAGCAATGCAACCAAAGCTGCTCTCACAGGAGTGGTGATGGGCACACTGGACCTTCTTGGTCTCCGGGTAGGCTAGCCGGGACACATGCAGCATTAACCATGGAGTGTCCTGGCCCAAGGCACAGGCTGAATTTAATCAGGAGGAACTGATCAGACAACTTCAGAATGTAGGCCATTAAGCTAGACATGTGGCCTGTCCCCTACAAACAAGGAAATGTCACCACCACCGGAGACAGCCACCTAACGGTGAGGAGATATTTTGGGTTCTGAAGGAGTAAGAAAATACAGCAACACATTCTTGTCGTCCTTTGGAACCCAACCTATCTCTCCTCCATGTTGCCGTCTCTTATTTGTGGTGACAGGGATTTGTGAAGACAGACAGACCGGTCATCTGGTTCAATGGTCCACATCCTGAAGGTGTCTGATAACTCCCTCGTGCTCAAATTCAGGCTGAACGTCTCCAGGAAGAACACGGTGTAGTCAATGCTGTGTGCTTCTGGCATAGCCCAGTTGGTGGCCCAGAATGTCCAGTGTGACTTGTGGCCTCTTCCCGTGGTGCTGCTGACTCTGGTTCTCTGCAGGATGGAATTGAGAGCAGCAAGACTGAAGGTCTCTGGTAACGGGGGTGTGATCTAGGCAGGCATTGGTCTCCTGAGGGGTTTATCACAACTGGAGCTGAAGGGCAAGAAACTCTCTCCTCCAATGGGTCTCTTGCAGTAAAAATCATCGAGAATGGCTTGGGATTGTGATGTGGATTCTCAGCAAAGTGTCTCTCCCGTGCTCTCTTTGGGCTTTAACTTGATGTGCTGCTTTAGATTTGCTTTCATCCAGTGGAAAAAGAAGGGGTTTTAGGATGAAGTTTCAGGATGGGGTTTTCATTCACAGAGGCCTCTCTTTTCTTAGTTTCTGCAGTCTTTGGCATCTGAGAGAGGAAGAGTGAGAGAAATCAAATGTGAGTCTTGGTCAGATGCTACTGGTGGCTGAGCCTGGAGGGGTGGTGGCCAGGTGACAGAGGGCAGGAGCAAGCGGAAGGCCTCTCCAGAGGAGCAGCTGCAGGGGGAGCTGCACCCAGGCAGAGGGGGAGTTGAGAGCCCCAAGTCAGAAGTCATACCTTCACGAAACCGATAGGCAGCCTGTGTTGGAGGATGCAGGGGCCCCTGGGCTCCCCCAGCAGGGGGCTAGTGATGTCCCAGCTCAAAGCTGCTGTGAGCTTTTGCCAGATCCCAACTACCTCCTCCTCTGCAGCCACTTCCCCCTTGAGCCCCTCCATCAGAAGCCAAGTGATGGCTTGCCGACGCCTCCCGGGGAGGTGGGCACCTAGCACGCACCACGCGCGTTCCGAGACAGGCTGCTGCAGGAAGCAGGGGACCCGTGGCAGCCAAACACATCCCCTTTTCACCCTTGTCCCAGTCTTCTGAAAAGGAGGCCAGGCTTTGGAATGAGTCCTAGATTGGGAGAGCCCACAGGGGCCTATGAGTATCTCCAACTTCTTTTCTGCCCTGTGCAGAGGAGGAGCTGTGGCCCCAGGGGCTAAGGACCCCCGAAAGCCATGTGACCTGTGACTGAAAAGCCTGGGCTGAAAGCCAGGCTCAGGCCCTGTGCAAACCTGTGGTGGGGAGGGAGAGGACAGCCCCTGATCTGCAGGTGTGGGCAGGCAGTAGATACTGATGGTCACTTTTGGCCTCCCAGGAACAAGCCCAAAGGTGCTGAGGGAAGAGCCCGGGGAGGAGAAACCCCAAGGGGAATTCACAAAGGACAGCCTGGGTGTTATCAGGGACACTTCATTTTCCCTCAGGGACAACAAGGGTCTCTGAATGTTATCTCACACAGGATAGACCTTGGGGCATTTGTAGGAATAGTCTGAGTAGGTATAAGCTTCAGCAAAGTGTAAAGGGCACATGGAGAAGGATTCATGTTTGCTTTCTAGATTCTCATCCCTTCTTTCCCCAACTTTCCATAAGCGTAGAGCCTCTCATGGATTCCAGGGGTGTTCTGATGGGCCTGCAAATGGATAGATAGGAGAAGGAGTCCTGAGATTGTTTCCTGAGATGTTGTATAACGACACCATAGGATTCTTTTCTTTCAATCTGTCGTGGACCTGTCGGGGAGCTGGCAAGTCCTCGTAGTGACTTTGTGAACCATGGTTTTGATTGCCACAGGAAGCAAGAAACCTGAAATTCCTCAACCTCGATCAGGGAAGGGATCATGTTTTAGACACTGGGTTTCCAGGCAATATTCCTTCCTCATTGTATCGTGTATGATAGGGGCTGAGGAGAAGCTTGACCCACCAGCTGGGTCCCAGGTGAGGGTTCTGTGTCCACCTAGCTCAGATTTCCTGAACGTCCCAAGAGGAGAGTGCATGTGGCAGTGACTCATGGAGACCTCGGACCTGGGAGGAGGAGGCTTGGAATTGGAGAAGCAGGGAAGGAGGGCAAGGAAGCCAAGAAAGCGTGTGGTTTCTGGCAGAGCTCTAAGTGTTTGATGGGTGTAATAATGCTGCTCTGCTGAGGAGGGCCGTGGGGCCTGCTTCGCCATGGGCGTGGAGAGAGGGGAGAGGGAATCCCAGGACAGCCCCAGCAGGAACACAGCAGAGTTGAACTGCATCCCGGTGATGGAGACCAAGGGCCGGCAGGGTGGCAGCCCCCATGCGAAACCGGGGAAGCACCAGCTGTGGGAATGGCCGAAGGAGGGAGAGCAAGTGAAGAGACAGTGTGTGTTTGGTCGGGGGTGTTGGAGGGGTGGAGCTCTAATCAGCAGGAGAACAGTAGGAGTCCATGCCCCAAGCGCCAAAGGCATGATTACCTCTGGGCCCTAAGCTTGAAGACCAGGGAATCTGCATGCCAGTCTCCACTGGCCAAACTGCAGTATTCTCTTGGGAATCTTCTGTTTCATGACACGGAGGGCTTTCATGTGGCCATGGATTTGACAGCCATGCTGTCTGTCCCTCGAGTCCTCACCAGCATCACGCTCCAGCTTGGGAGGGTTCTTCATGCACATGGAAGCATCCAAAGCCAGTTCTGCAAGGAAAAGCACATCGACAGGATCCGCTGTGATTCATGATCTTTCTGGACCTCCACCTCCATTGATGTCAAAGAAGGACAGTGGCCAGAATGAGAAAGGCCGTCTGACAGATCACAGGCCCGTGGACACAGTTTGATTACTTCCGGTTTTGGCTCTCTCTCTCATACTCAAGTAAGGCTCACTGGGCCAGGAGGCCAACAGGTTCCCAATGGACAAAAGTGAAAGCACGAGAAACGATCGGTAAAAAGAAACAGTTCTGGGAAAGAGAAGTTTCCACACACAAGGAAATTGTGCTGGAAAGAGGCTGTACTCTTGTCGAGAAGAGACTGTAGAGCGCAGCAAAGTCTAGGTTGCAGGGAAGCCTTTCGGGGTCAACCAGGGAAGAGCACACTGGGGAATGCATACAACATGCATCAACATGGCCAGCGTTTCATACCTGTGCACTACGTATAATATACACACCGAATAGACAACATGTGTGTGACCTAAGATAGAAATGTCTGTGTCTGTATGTATATATGTATGTATAAGGGAGTCAGTGATTAATGAGGGATTTGCGGACAGGCCCAGAGCATTCTACCCCCGCTCTGCTCAGCTGCATCGAGTAAAAGAAAAGACACGGAATCTAAAAGAACGAGAAAAGCAGTGGTGAGAAACAGGTGACCATGGACATGTTCCATGGGGGAGTCGGTGGGAACAAGTCAGAGTAAAAGCATCTGCCCCAGCGTGTAATTGTGTATTCACCCCCAGCTGATAGGATGAAACCTAATCCCCCAGTGTGATGGTATGATGGGGTGAGCCTTTGGGAGGCAGCTCCTCCCCTAGAAGGGATTCGCGCCCTATAAAAGAGACCTCACAGGGTTCCGTCGCCTCTCTGCACTGTGGGGACAGAGCCAGAAGGCAGCCACCTCTGAGCCAGGAAGGCAGTGTCACCAGGCCCCGAATGTGTCCCTGTTTGATGGTGGTTCTGGCGCGCCTCCGGAACGGTGAGATACCGATTTCTGTTGTTGTTGTTGTTGTTTTTTTTTTTTTTAAAGATTTTATTTATTTATTTGACAGAGAGAAATCACAAGTAGATGGAGAGGCAGGCAGAGAGAGAGAGCGGGAGGCAGGCTCCCTGCTGAGCAGAGAGCCCGATGCGGGACTCGATCCCAGGACCCTGAGATCATGACCTGAGCCGAAGGCAGCGGCTTAACCCACTGAGCCACCCAGGCGCCCCCGATTTCTGTTGTTAAGAAGTCAGCCTGTCCGAGGCATTTTTGTTATTATAAGCAGAGCGGACCAAGGAGCTGGCATGGAGCTTTTTTTCTTGCTCAGGCCTCCATGGGACGTCAGTCACAGAGAGAGGGAGGGGGCCAGCGGGTCGGGGCAGGACGGTGGGCGCCAAGGAGAAGTGACAGGCCGCAGGGAGAAGACAGTAAGGAGGGTGAGTGCTAAGGCCCTGGTCCGCGCTGGGCTTCCCCGAGCACTCACTGAGCTCTTTCTCCAGGGCCCTCCCTGGTGCCACAGTGCTGCTACTGATGTGGCCTCCCCCTGGGAACGGCATCTCCTCAATTCTCAGGGAGGTCAGCTCCTGACCGAGGAGCCCCAAGGCACCCCAGGCTCCAGGAAGGGACTCTGAGTGCTGGTGGGGAAGGAAGACAGGATGCAGAGGAGGGTGGAAACGCTCAGTCTTCAGGACATCTGAGCAGAGGTGGATCCTGAGGAGCAGGAGGCTGGGCATGAGGCCCCGGAGATGAAGGGAGCAGATGGACTAGATGGAGGACCCGAAGAGAGAGTGACCTGTATACTTCATGGGGTAAAGTGGACCCTTCTCAGCTTAGAAAAGGAAAAAACAAAAATCAGTAGTACGCGGTGTTGCGAGGCCAGTATTTCTACAGTGTCTGTGAGCACCGAACAGGGCAGATGGGCTTGACGATGCTGAAGGAGAGAAAACTGGGCGCATGAGCCTTTCTGAGAAAGGCAGGCAGGATGGGGTCCGGGGATAGTAGATCTGCCTCAAACTGCTCTTCCCCACATGAAACAATGCCCTGACACCATTTCCAAGAGTTGAAACCCCACAGGCATCTGAGGATTCGATGTGACAAATTCATACATATTGTCATGCAATTTTGTTGCATCAGTGCCCCTATGAATTGTATTTCATGTTCCCAAGAACAATGAGACGGAGACCCCATTTTTTGTGGTTTTCAGTAAGCGGACTGAAGGGAAAATGCATGAGAAGAGGCGGAAGTTGGCCAGTTATACAGCCAGGAAGTGGCAAGGCCAGTACCTGGTTCAGAGCTGATACTGAACACCAGGCTCTTGCTCACCTTGCTGTATTGCAGCATCGTGGGGGCTCAACCTCATCCCATTGCTACCTGTAGCCTCAAGTCTGTGATGACCAACACAGGGCCTAGAGCTTCCTAGTCACCTTCCCTCTCACCTCGGAGCAGTGGCGGTTGGTCCCCAGAACCCATGTTGGTGCCCAGGCTCCCGATGGCAGAGGAGAGGCTGAGCCTGGCTCTGTTGTCACCACGGTCCAAATGCTGGTCCAGCTGCAGTTGCAGGGAATCAGCCACCGGGGTGCTTGGCTGTGTCTGTGCCCCGGAACTTTGCACCTGTGCTCTTGGGAAAGTCAAGTTTCCACTGGATGGCCCTTGGTGACAGGGAGACTGCATCGGAGCTGAAGCGAGAAGAGATTTCAATGGGATCCATCCCAGGGCTCCTTAGCTGAGTGCTCTCAGAACACCCATGTCTGATGCCCCCGCCCCTCTGTGAGACCACCCTGGAGCAGGTACAAAGGCAGGCATCATGGCTATGAAGGAGATGTCCCCATTGTCTCTGAGCCTGTGGATGCTGTGTTGGCAGGTGACCAGGCTGCAGAGTCCCTGAGGTGAAAATCACCCCCTGACTCCGCAGGGCCTTCGGATGGGCCCAGTAGCTCATGCCTATCATTCTGTTCATAGTAACCTTGGTGTGAGAGCCTAGAGAGAAGTTCCTGGAGAGCGGAAAGGCTGTTACTGTCCACGTAAGGTTGAGGGACAAAACATTTCTTAGGCAGTTTCACTGTACCATATTGATCCAATAAGGAACATCATGGACTCCTTGCTGGCCCTAGCACATGTTTTGTTCAGCAGAGAAAGTCTCCTAACAGGGCCAATTTTTCTCCCAGAAGGGAGGTCCAGAAAATAGCCTGAGCGGTAAGAGACGGGAAGTGGATTTTGGCCTGCGCCCCTGTGTGAGCGTGGCCGGAAGGGGGTCACACTCAGCAGGCTCCACGTTTCTGAAGATCCTGGAGAGGGAAACAACTCTTTGCTTTGCCCCTGAATGATGCCCGTAGCCACGTAAGGTGCACAGGCTGCTGCTCATTTAGAGGGCATTATGCCACCAAGAGTGGACACGTGACAGAAACCGTATCCAAGCTGGGAAAATATCACTGATGCTGCACAGAGGGTGAAAAGCCCACCATCCACGGGGGAGGAAAAGCGGGACTAGAGCTTTGGCTTCACTGAATCCATGGGACAGGGGACAGACAGGACTGGGTGCTCAGGATCTTCCATGTAAATGCTCCAGAGGAAGGCCAACACCCGGGGAGAATGAAATTTGAGCTCAGCAGAAACAGCACAGACGCTGCCCATAGGGAGCAGCCGCATAGCAGTGTGGAGACCAGAGAGCTTGCAAGAAGATACACAGGACATACAAGTGGCCATAGAATTTCTTGGGTCTAAAAAGTCTCTTCTTGGAAATAAGAGGCCTGTTACCAAGATGCCTCCAGGTGAGAGAGCGGTGGCTGAGGTTTTGTCCCTTTCTCTCCATTTCTCCTCTCTCACCTTACTTGGTCCCAACAGCCTGCTGCTTGTGAGGGGGCAGGTGACACAGGAACAGTGTGGGACAGAAGGAAAGGAAACTTGTCTGACCCACATGATGCCTTTTCTTCTGAAGTAGGCTCCACATCCAGTGTGGATCAGAACGTGGGGCTTGAACTCAGAACCCTGAGAGGAGGACCTGAGCGCAGATCAAGAGCTGGAGGCTTAACCCCCGGGTGTCCCAGTGTTTTGAAAATAAAATCCAAGAGCATATTCAAACCAGTATGGGTCTACAGGGCCTGTTGGCAGGGATGCATCTCTCAGCCTATTTATGTTGCTGTATACAGAGAAGACAGGCTTCCTGGGACCCTCCCTTCCCAGGAAGTTTGTGCCCCTCACAATGGGGTTACTTACCATCTACATCCAGACCCTCGAAGGTTTCCTCCTTGTCACGTGTAGATGAGGCACTTGTACAAGGCCTCCAGGTGTCTGGCAGGTGATGGCCAATTGAAGAAGTCAAATGACATTCATCCAGAGAGTCCTGTGGGACGTCATTCTCTTCTACCACGGGCAGCTCCGTGCAGAGCCTCGAGTTACAGCGAGGACTGGAGATGCAACAGGAAGGCTGAGTCAACATGGAGTCCCAGTGGTTTAGGGCAGCGGGGAGGACGGTGTGGTCACAGAGAACAAACGGGAAGTCCCCATCAGGGGAGAGGAGCCATTCTGCCTCCCTCTGGGGAAGGGTGTGGATGAAGCAGGGATAGATCAGGGAAGGAGAGAGGGAACCAGAGCAAGAGGTGGTCAGAGCATGGCCAAAATGGGAGTTTAAAGGAAGAGAGTCTGAACCTCCCCAGTGCACCACCGTCCCAAAACAAACAGCACACTCAGAAAACAAGAAAAGCAGCACCAGCACTTTGGCCTACGTCTTGTTGAAATTTGCAGAAAGGAGCAAGACCACCCCAGGCTATGGCAGCATTGGAGATTCCTAGAATGCTTGTGTGTCCCACGAATTTTATTTTTTTTCTAAACAGTTGTCTTGCCATGAATTCCTACCCACGTCATAATGCAAAAGCAGCAGAGGTAGATGGCATCTTTGGCCTGATTTGGATCAAAGCGTGACTGTGAGAAGGCAAGAAGTCCAGTGTGCTTAATATACTTGCATCAGGGGACTGCAGACTCCAGGCTTGGGAGGGATTGAGAAAGGGGCTTATAGTAGTGCCCCAGAAAAGCAGAAACCATTGCTAATGGCCCGTTTTGTGCATGTGAGAATGGGTGAGAGAGGCATATTTAGCAATTTCTAGATTTGCCTAGATCACCAGATGTCACCATTGAATTAAAGCCCATGAATCTTCAGAGTTACCTGGGGCATATCGGGTCTTGGTCTTCTACCTCCAAAAGATCATTGTGATTTTCTACAACTAAAGAGAGACAGGGCCAGTCACATTAAACGGAATGGCATCGGTACGTTAAAATAAAATATCCGCTGCAGCTAACACTCGGGCATAATTTTCCTTAATGGGGCAGAGGGTAGTGTGAGAGAAACCCTCCAGGAGGCCTCCGGGAGTGCCTTGGTAATGTGTCACGGTTTGCTTTCCTTAGGCCTCGGGCACGAGCTCCCTGATGTGGTGGGGCCACATGGAAAGAGTCTGTGTAGAGTGAAACGTGTGTTTTACCATGGATTCTGGGGGAGAGCTTGTCTGAGTTTTAAAAACGTACTGCGTCCTTCTCACCTTACCTTATCTCTGAGATGCTCTAGTGTGATGGTTGAAAGGCATTTAGACATAGAGACCAGACTGATGGATTGAATCTGCAAACCCTCAAATCAAGAGGAATCTTGTGTGTACAATTCCTTCGAGTACACAGACGTGGGAGCCATGCATGGGGAGGGGGAATGGCCGGGCTCAGCCTTGCTCAGGGAACCATTCAAGCAAGCTGATGGCAGAGGTGTGGATGTCCTGATACGGCTGTGATGACTCACTGAATCAGAGCAGTCAAACCAGGGAAACGACAAAGCCAAAGATGCAGGTAAAGCTGACAGCATCTTTGAAAAGGGACAAAGAAAACAAGGTCCATTGTATGGGTATAAAAACGAGAGCACTGGAGATGAGGAGAGAGAGTTAATGGAAATCAGGAGCAAAGACACCTGCGGCGTTGCATCACAAATGAGTGTGGGTTGTGATATCTACCTTGACTCCAATGTCCTAACGTATATCAGAAGACATAAGCAGAGCCTGGGATGAGGAATGAAGGGCGGGTCTGTGCCTCACGTGATATCTGTGCTGTAAAGACTGGCCTAGCGCCTGACTGGGATCCCTATATCTACCCAACTCCTACACAGCAATGGCACATCTCAGCGTAAGCAGAGGTTGGAATAGCAAACATAAGGGAGTCGAGTTGGAGCTTTCTCAGCTTGACAACGGAGGACTCACTAGCTACTTCCAGAGCAGAAGAACTGTCCATATCATCGAAGGAGTTTCTGTCAGCCCTCGTAGAGGTCCCATGCAGGTCAGCCAGGTCACGAAAGGCTGAGTGAGTCAAAGAGCATTGATCCAGGGAGTCCCATGGGGGATCCTGCTCTTCCACCTCTGGCAGACACAGACTGGGCCTGGGAGGGTGGGGAGATCAGAACATGAAAACAAGAAAAGGAGACACCCCATAAAACTACGCTTTCAGATGGGAGGCCGAGAAGTAGAGTCATAAGAAAGGAGCACAGCCACTACTCACCACAGAAACTACCCTGCTGTTTCAGGGACAGAGTATGGCTGCTAGGGGGAAGTACAGATAGCCAGAGAACAGAAGGATCTCAGGGTAGAGGCGACAGATCTAAGCTTCTGAGCATCAAACTCTGAACCATGATGGAATAGAAGTCGAGGCTCAGAGTATACATCGACCATTTTAAAGGTGGCTTCGACACTTTTGCATAAATTCTGTGGCTGTTACGTTTAGGGACCTAGTGAACACAGGATGCCTTTTCAAAGGCATCCTCAGCCTGGAGCGATCTCGTGTCCTCAGTGCCTCTTTCTCTAAGTACGGTGACGTGATACGACGTGACGTGACATGTTTCCTAGGTATTCTTTTTCTACAGTGTATCCTTAATGCGGTAAGACCGCGGAGGGAGACACAGCTCTGCCCCTCTCTGTGGATTTAGTGAAAGAAGAGAAGAGGGCAATGCTGAGAATCCCACCGACTAGTCAATTCATGCAGGTCAAGTGACTGCAGGTGACTGAAATGGAGGAGTCCAAAAGGAAAGGAGACGTGTAACACAGGGAAGACACACATCATGGTTCAAGGAGAGGGTTTGTGTTTGGAGAAGGGATGAAAGTGATAGGTTTGTCAGTTTCTATTTGTTCCTTAAAATAGTCCTTCAATTCACCACTGAAGGAAGGCAAGGTTCTTCAGAATTACCTGGGGCCTAGGGGGTCTTGGTCCTCTTCCTCAAAAAGATCATTAGGACTTCCTAGAAATGCAGACAGACAGGGCCAGTCACTTTGCACAGATCACCACTTGTACATTAAAACCAAGCATCGACTACAACTACCATATGGGGAGAATAATCCTTAGCGGGGCAGAGGAAGGCATGGAAGAAGTCCTCCAGGAGGCCTCAGGGAGTGTCTTGGGAATTTGCCACAGCGTGCGTTCCGCAGCCTTCGGGCCCGAGCTCCCCGTAGTGGTCAGGCCACAGACAAAGGGTCTCTGTACAGAGTGACACATGTGTTTTCCTACAGGTACTGGAGAACAGCCTCCCTCGATTCTAAAACCTTATTGCAAACTTCTCTCATTACCTCACCCCATGAGATACTCTAGGTGTGATGGTTTAAGGACATTTAGACAGAGACCAGACTGACGGATCAAATCTGCAAACCCACAAGCCGAACGGAATCTTTTGTGTACAATCCTTTGCGCTCCACAGACATAGGAGCCGTGCACGGGGAGAGGCAAAGCCCAGGCTCCGCTTTACTCGCGGGAAGCATCTAAGCCAGCTGATGGCAGAGGTGTTGATGGCCTCATACAGCAACGTTGACTCCGTGAAGACAGCCAACACAGAGCACACAGACAGTGGGGATGAGAGCAGTCAAACCAGGGAAAGGACAAATCCCCAGACCTAGGAAAGGCTGATGGCATCTCTGGACGGGCACGACAATTCAAGGGACATTGTATGGGAATGAAAAGGAGAGCATGGCAGATGAGGAGAGACATTTAATGGAAATGAGGAACGAAGACAGACACCTCAGCTTACGCAGCCGAAGGGAGTGTGAGTTGTCACATCTGCCTTGATTGCAATGTCCTAACTTCTGTCAGAAGCCCTAAGCAGGGCCTGGGATGAGGATCAAAGGGCAGGTGCATTTCTCAGCTGAGGTCTTTGCTGAAAAGGGTATCCCAGAGCCTGACTCTGATCCCCATGTCTACCGGGCTCCTACACAGCGGTGACACCTGTCAGCATAAGCGGAGGCTGGGATAGCAAACCTAGTGGGTCGGCCTGGTGGTCGATTTGGGGCTTTGTCAGCTGCACCATGGTGGACTCACTAGCTACTGCCAGAGCAGAAGAGTTGTCAATGTCATCAAATGAGTTTATGCCAGCCCTCGTAGAGGTCCCTTGCAGGTCAGCCAGGTCAGGAAGGGCCGAGTAAGTCAGATAGCCTCCATCCAGTGAGTCTCCTTGGGCGTCCTGCTCTTCCACCTCTGGAAGCTTTCTGCTGGGCCTGGGAGGGTTGGAAGATCTGACCGTGAAATCAAGGAAAGGAGACACCCCAGTATCCTACCGCTGTTAATGGGAGGCCGAGTAGTAGAGTCGTGAGAAAGGAACGCCTCCCCGCAGAAACTACCCTCCTGTTTCAGGGGCAGGGTATGACTGCTAGGGGGATGTACATATAGCCAGACAACAGAAGGGTCTCAGGGTAGAGGCTACAGATCTAAGCTTCTGAGTAACAAACTGAAGGATGGTAGAATAGAAGTCGTGGCTCAGAGTATGCATCGAGGGTTTGAAAGGTGGCTTCGACACTTTTGCATAAATTTTGTGGCTGTTACCTTCAGGGACCTAGTGAACCCAGGATGCCTTTTCAAATGCATCCTCAGCCTCGAGCGATCTCGTGACCTCAGTGCCTCTTTCTCTAACTACTGTGACGTGACGTGACGTGACGTGATATGTTTCCTAGGTATTCTTTTTCTACAGTGTATCCTCAATGTGGTAAGACCGAGGAGGGAGACACAGCTCTGCCTCTCTCTGTGGATTTAGTAAAAGAAGAGAAGAGGGCAATGCTGAGAATCCCACTGACTAGTCAATTCATGCAGGTCAAATGACTGCAGGTGTCTGAAATGGAGGAGTCCATTAATGAACGGAGACGTGTAACACAGGGAAGACACACGTCGTGGTTCAACGAGATGATTTGTGATTGGAGGAGGGATGAAAGAGATAGGTTTGTCAGTTTCTAATTGTTCCTTGAAATACAGTCCTTCAATTCACCCCTAAAAGAAGCCAAGTTTCTTCAGAGTTACCTGCGGCATAGTGGGTCTTGGCCTTCTTCCTCCTCATGATTCAGTTGATATTCTGGAAAGAAATACAGTCAGCACCAGTGAGTAATAAGATCCCCTCTTTCCATTAGTAATCCAGTGTCTGATGCAATCCAGGTATTCAGGTATGCATAATGTGGGGACAGATTGAGTGAAAGTAATATTGGAAGGTGCCCTCCCGCATTCCCTTGTGGTTACTGCCTGGATTTCGGAGACTGAGCCATTGTGTACGAGATCATCATGACAGTGTCCCCCGTCGGAAATCGGTGTACACACTTTAACTTCTCTGTCCTCACAGATTCTGGGAAGTAAGCCTCCCTCTGTCCTACCAGGAGTACTGCAGTATTCAGCCTCTCTCATCAGAGGCCGAGTTGCGGAAGCCTTCGTGGCACTTTTACACTGAGCCTGAAGAGATGGAAGGCAACTACAAACCCTCAACTTCATGTGAGTCTTTGGGGCTGCACAGAATGTTGCCCCAGTTCATGTGGGGTTGGGGGGAATGCTAAGGCTCAGCTGTGCTTCTGGAAACACACGAACACGGTATCAGTGGAAGTGCTTGTGGTGGGTTTTTGGAGAACCGTTTTGGAAGGCAAGCCATCCTAAAGGACTAGAGAATGGGGCTGAGAAGAGCAAAACCAGTTAACCTCGGACAAGAATGGCAATTGACTGCTTCAGGCTTGGGTTCCTCAAGGACCTGGCTCAGAGATGAAATGGACAGGTTATTAAAGGTGAGAAAAGAAATTTCATCCAAATGAGGTCTGACAGATACCTTCTCTTGTCCTCTTGCTGAGGTGAGTTGAGTGTGTGGTGCCTGACGTGGGCCCCGGGACCCGATGGAGAAGCCAGGGAGACATGGGCATGCCCTGGGAGTAGGAAGAGAGCAACGTCCCCAGACCCACCTGATGTCTGGGCTTAAAACTCAGTTCTAGAGCCCAGCTAAGGGCAGTATGTCTCTCCCAGGCCTGCCCACAGGGATGACCTCTCTGGGCACAGCAGAGGTCCGGGGTACAAAGAATAGGTGATCTGTGTGGGAGTCGTGTTCAGTTGGAGCTTTATCACCTTGACAATGGAGTACTCACTGGCCACTTGCAGAGAGGAACAGACTTGTGGGTTCTCCGGTGAGAAGATGGCGGAGCTCCTGTAAGGCCAGTAGGAGTCAGACATGTCGGGAAGCACTGAGTATGTCAGGTAGCGTTCATCCGGAGTGTCCCGTGAGGTGTCCTGCTCTAGCAGCTGTGTGGTGAGCCTGCAGGGTGGGGAAAACTGAACATTAACCTCAGAGGGATCTGAACGCTATGTCCTGTCTGGCTTTGACAGAAAGCAGAAGGGAGTGGTCCGGAAAGCAGAGAGGTTGAGCCATGAAAGAGAGAGAGAGAAATCTTCTTGTGTTTGTGCGACAAGGTGTGATTGTCACAGGGGTAACAGATAGGAAGGACAATAAGTGCTCGCTATACAAGCCACCAAACTTGTGAAGAGACTGAATGATCTCTGTGCCGTCCAGCCATGACTCACTACGTACAGAGTCCCAGCATGGCGGCTTTCCCAACCCTTCATTCAAATGGCTTTGAGTTCGGCACGTAGTGGCCAAGCGGCGGCTGCTCCGGGGGTTAGGAGGCCGTCCCCGGGACCTCGGGCCGCAAAGGCCTCTTTCTCTCAATATTGTGGCGCGATAGAGGATGTTGTCTCGTGGCTATGATATTTTCATGCTATGCACACATGTCAGCATGCTAAATCGAACAGGCAGAAAGTAGACATGCAGGTCTGTCTAGAGCACAAAGTGGAGAATGAGTGAGGACAGTGAACCCTCTGACGTATTAGTTCTGACTTCGGGTTCCTCAACTAGAGAAGTACTTCAGAAACTGGGAGCAATCCAAGTAACACAATGAAGACCGAAAACGTGGTGAAAACGGATCATTTCTCATTGACCCAATGGGTAAGAGAGCTCTCTCTATCGAGCACTTTCTGCTTTTCCCTGGTTGCCACTTTGGAATTCATAGCCCCTAAGTATTCAGAATTACCTAGGGGCAATGGAGTCCTGGCCTTTCAGCCCCTCCTGATCCATTTGGTTGTCTGCAAATAAACAGAGAGGAGTTACAGTTAGAAGATTCCCCTTCACAGATGCCCACTCCTATGTCCCATGTAGCTCAGGGCAGAGCTACAAGCAGCGTAATTACAGGCAAGTGTGAGACAAATCATCCCACAGAGCTTAGGTAGGGCCCTGTCCACTGGGATTGCTCTCTTGAGTCATTCGACAAATGTCCCTGATGTGCCAGGCCATCCTCACAGCATCCTGTCTTGAGTCTGTGCAAACAACAAACCGATTCTTCTTCCCTGAGATTGTGGGGGAAGCAGTCCCTGGCTGCTTCCTAGAGGGTTGTTGCGGTATTTAGGCTTTTTCCACCTGAAATGCTGTAGGTCAGTGGTTTAACGGAATCAGCCATTGAGATTAAAGGAATGAATGAAATCTATCCAGCATCAAACCAGAATAATCTTCCAAGCTGCAAAGAAACGGGCTGTGTATGGGGTAGGGAAGTTTCAGGATCCTGCCTTGCTTCAGACAAACATACACTGTACGATACTCAGTGTTGTTTCTTCTTCTCCTGCTTCTTCTTCTTCGTCATCGCTGTCGTCGTCGTCCCCCTCGTTGTCGTAATTTTCTGTAAAGAAATCCAGAATTGTCCCTTCAGCTATTTCCCACAACACTGCTCTAAGCCCTGCGGCTCCAATGGCCCGAGAGACAGAAGTGACTTTGCACAACTAGGGAGTCTTCTGAGTTGAGGGCAGTGTCATTAGGAATTGCTGTGACCTGGGTTTCTGATCCATCAGAAAGGTGTCTCTGATTTGGAGGATCAGCACCACTGAACCTGGGCAACTATTTCTACGGTCTCTTGTTGTCCATATCAGGGGATGCTCGTCCAGGGTCAATCTTGACTTCGGCAAATCGTGTCGTGCAGCATGCCCCCAGTCCCACCGCACGCACAGACTCTGTGCATTCACGGCTGTCACACGGAGCCTCTTCCTTGTCTTCATGACAGGACCACCCCCTGTCCCCCATCCCTCCACCGGGGATTTCATGGATAGCCATGTGGGCTTTGGTGTCTTCAAGGGGACTCTGTCTATGAAAAGTGTTCCAGTCTCAACTAGGTTCCCACCTCCAAGTCCTACTGCATCCAGTACCTCATCCAACTCCACACTGTCAGGGCCTTTCTTTTAGGTGTGAAGTGCGTTCAGTAATTTTCCCATCTGGTGACTACAGTGGCAACAAGTTTGTTTGAAGTACATACCAGATGAGGGAAGAGCTATGGAGAAAGGAAAACTCACTCTCTCCCCTAGGCTTAATACAGACCGGGCTGAGTCTGGGAAGCTCCCACTTCTGCAGGGATCCTTGCAGGCTAACAAGGATCGCTCCTGTCACATTCCCCTTTCCGGGCTCTAACAGTGGCCGATGCTTCCTCCTACCCGAAAGGCTGTGTCCCCTCAGGGAGGCAGCAGACAGGTGGACCAGGGCGACGTGCCCCCCCGAGCATTGCTCCTCTCTGCTACCACCTCCCAGTCCTGGTCCTCTCAGGGCCCCACGTGCGATGGGGAACCCAGGACAGCCGCTGCCAAGAGTGTGAGGGCAGGCGGGGCGTCTCTTGGCAGCCCAGGGACTCGGAGCAGCACAGTGCAGTCAGGGGTCTGTGGCCATCTCACCTGGGCTGAGCTTTCGGGCAAGGCACTTGGCCAGCCTGCGTCCCTCAGCCAGTTGCCCTCGCAGGCCCTGCCCTTGGGGATGCTCAGCGCCATCATGGATGAGGAGGGCTTCCAGGTGCTGAACGAGCAGCTGGGAAACCTCTTCCCCTTCCCGCAGCTTCTTATATAAGCGGGTCAGTTCTTTCGCCTGATCTTGCATCAGCAGATGACATACCCTAAGTTGGGAGAACACAGAGAATGTTCTAAAATGCAAAGGTGTGAACAATAGATAAGAGCTTTCATAGAGATTTCTAGCAGAATTTCCCAATGAGCCCTCAAAGCTGGATTCTGGCCTGTGTGGTGACGTGTCTGTGGCAGAGAAAGTAGAAGGTTAATCCAGCCTTCCTCTGGATCAGAGTGTGCTCCTGTTCATGCCCTGGACATCCCGTGTATCTTTCCTCCTGACCTCCAGAGCTCGCTTCAGAGACATGCCCCTTCAGCTGCTCACTTGGGGCACACGCATTTCCCTGGAAAACTCCCTAGGGGGCAGCGTGCCGTGAATGGACACAGTGCCAGACCCAGAAGCGTGGACAGTTTGGCTGGTGTTAACTGGTGTGCCAGGAGAATGGCAGCGTCCAAAAGACAGCATTTGTGGGAAGAGAGGATGGCAGGCTGTCGTCAGCCAGGGCTGACCATGTGAAAGGTAAAGCAAGTGTTGGTCTCGTAAGATTGTTCATGTGCTCGCTGTGCCAAAGGTCACAAATGGTCCCTTGCCCCTTGAATTTGGTGATGTTGATATCCTTTTTTAAAAAGTTTTTAATTTTTAATTTATTCTTTAGCCTAACAGTCTTCATTATTTTTTCACCACACCCAGTGCTCCATGCAATCCGTGCCCTCTTTAATACCCACCACCTGGTACCGCAACCTCCCACCCCTTCGCCACTTCAATCCCCTCAGATTGAATTCCTTTTTAAAAAAAAGAGAGAATGAGGCTCTGAGTCACTGGAGTCCATCGTTTACCAATCACTGTGGTCTAAATCGTCTTAGATATGTCTGTATAATGTGCCTGCCATGACGGTTTCTGCCCTTCTCTGGGCCCAGACTTGTTGCTGCCACCAGTCAGAGGGGCCCACGGCATCCCTCCAGCCTCCCACACAGGGCCCTCCTTACCTGAGCTTCTCAGGCAACGTGTCTGCCCGCTTGCCTTTCTCACACAGCACCTTCTCCCCCAGCACGGATTTGATGAGGTCGCTCGACTTTTCACGCTCTGAGAAACAGAGATGCCTGCCTCAGTGGAAAGCTGGACATGCTGCTATGCCCGCTGCTTTCAAGGGAGGAGGCAGGCTGCACCCTAGGACAAATAGAACCTGGCAACCGGGCCGTGTGCTGGGAGCTCCACGCCTCATTGCGGAGTGTCCCAACTGCTAGACACTGGATCGCTCCCCGTTTTTGAGGCCAGGAAAGAGCAGTCCCGAGATAGAGAGAGGAGCTCCACTCCATGATTAACTGGTATTTGGCAGAGTCAGAATTCGTATCCCCCGAAAAGCCGCAATCTTGGCCACACTAGCAAGCCTCGCTGCCTCTTCATTGAACACTAAGGAGGGACCTTAAGTAAAGCCCCCAGGATGCCAGGACCAACAGGCATCCCCTGAGCTGGGATTTCTATACTGCACAAGTGTCTCAATGGTAAAGCGTCAGCCAGATACACCAGTGTACACTAGAAGGCAGGAACCCAGAGAGACGTGAAAGGAACTTGGCCAAATCCTAATCACATTTATGGAAGTAGAAGCAGTAGAATTATGAACAGAGTTTACATGCTTCCAGGCTTTGCTATGAGTGCTGTACGAGAATTTCCTCAGTATTCATTGTGACTGAGAGAAGTAGACCGCAGGACGGTAGTAGTCTAAGAGACAGGGAAACTGAGGCACAGGAAGATTAGGCAGCAGGGATTTGAGTCCAGGCGGACTGACCCAGAGCCCATGCTCTTCATCCCTCTGCTGAGTTACCTCCACCCCAAGCCCTTGGGTGGTAACTGTTTTCATCATCTTCACAACTGGCTTCCCTCAGTGAGGTTATCAGTTACGTTTATCAGGAAAGTTGTAGACAAAACTTGGCTTGTCCTTCCATGAAAGGTCATCATCTCTTCACTTTCCTAAAGAGCAGGTTTCAATTCATTCTTTTTGCCGCCTCAGTTGTTTTCAATTCCCTTCTGTATGGAAGGCAAAGGGTGAGCAAATGGCAAAAATTCAGCCTCAGGACTCCTTCCCGTCATTGGGTTGTGCGTGTGCCCCGATCTCTGGGTTCCTTCTGTCTCTGAAGCCCCGTCCTCATGAACAGGCAGCTGAGCTCCCCAATTCAGCCTGCCTGTGGGAGAGGGCCTAGCGCACCCAGTGGCTTGGGCGGTGTCTGGGGCTGGTGTCCCCCTCTCACCCTCATTCTCACTTGGCCAAGCATCTGGTGGCCTCGGCCTGGGCCTGCTGACTTTGGCGCGTCACTGAAGGTTCTCCAGCTCAGGTGTAGAGAGAGGAGGTCGCACAGATTGTCTTATGTTCCCCCAAATGCTGCCAGCCTTACCACCGGGCTTCAGATGTCCTGCGTGGGCTTGGAAGGGAAAAGCATAAGCACGGGTTCCCTCTCACCTGGGGAGTCCCTGTGTGGATGGCGTCCCTCATGGATACCGCAGTTTCGGGGAAGGCAGGCCCCACTTCCTTCTCCTTGACAGCACGTAGTGTCACCCGCTGTAGTCCTCCCTCCTCCCCACGACCCCGGTGCCGCCTTGACCATCAGCATATTTCCTCAGTGCAGCCAGCTCGGTGCTTTGCCGGTGGGACACCCGAGAGCCGAGACCTGATGGAGTTCCTTAGTCCTACGGCAACTGAGATGAAGGACTGCTACAGGACAGACAGGGTCCTCACAAGACCAGTCATCTCTGGGTCTGCCCCAGGAGTCAAGAACTGGGATGGAAACTCTAAGCCACCCTATAGGTCACTGCTAACATGGGGAGGATGCTAACATACTTGTCTTTGGTTTTCCCATCCTCAGCTAACAGAGGGCAAATTCCCATTTCACCTTTCACGGACTGTGGTCAGAATGAAATTTGTGTTGTCACTGGAAATGGGGGAGAGAGCATCTGGAGAGGCTTTGCATTTCTCAGAAGGAGAACACAGAGCTATGGCTTTGGGGACCAAGACTTGGCAGGACTTACTGTATTTCCGCAGTTGGTTGGCCAGGGAGTAGGCTGTCGCAACAGATACAAGGCATTTTTCCTTGAGGTCTAGGAAGTCCTGGGTGGATTTTTCCAGCTGTGACCGAAGCTGCCAGTTGACTTCCTGGAGGCTGCTTTCTGCCCCTGCCTCGGACAGAGGGCCAGGATGGGCTGCCATGGCGACCCGTGGCAGTAGAGATAGAACTGGGGACCAAAAAGCAGAAGCCCAGACTCACGGTGGGTTAAAAACCAGTGACGCCAAGTTGGTTTAATCAGGACTGAGGGGTGAGGTTACAGGAATCCTTTACTTACTGTTGGGAACAATTGGAGCAACAGCCCACAGTACTTGAGAGACAACCAAGGTTCAAGATGCCAGAGGTGGGAGCCAAAGGCACTGCTCGTATCTCCGACTCCAACCGGAATGACCGAGGGAGCACCCAGAATGCCAGCTACTGGTCTGCACCAGCACTAACTGAATAGAATGTCCAGGGTGTCAGTGGAACCTGGGGAGCCCCTGCCTTCCAGTTGCCGAGGGGCCATGCTGATACACAAGGCTGCCTGGTCTCCCGTGAAGGTGACCGCTGATGGGGCCCACCCCTCAGTGGTCACTGTCAGTCGTTGTCTACCCTTGTGCTGATTCCACAGTTTCCCTCTCTTTCCAAAACAGTGTCTCAGCATAGTGCTCATTATTCGTTCCCTTATGTGTGTAGAATAACGTCAGGCAGAAATAGCGTCCCACGGAGTTTTCTTTGTTCTTTTTCTTTCTCTTTAATTCTTGGAGAGAGAAGGGGGGCATGGGTAGAGGGAGAGTATGTGATAAGGGGCTCGGTGTCAGAACCCGTGAGACCTTGACCCGATCCTAAACCAAGAGTCAGATGCTCAACCAAAGGAACTACTCAGGCGCCCTTCGCAACAGGTGTTCTTAGGGGCTCTCCTGAACTCATCCCACTTCTCAACAGCGGTTCAACAGATCTTAAGGCTTTTCTAGTGAGGGAAATGTCTAAAGTCAAAGCCTATCTGGATGTTCTTCTCCAGGTCTTCTCTAGGTTTTTTTCTCTAGCCATTAAAATACAAGAGAAACATGCTATCTTTAGTTTAGCCATCTTTAGTTGCTTTGTATTTGAAAAGGTTTTCAAAGTATTCGGCCTTCCTCCATTTACAATACTTTCTTAGCATGTATGTAGTAAATAAAGCTTTTTTTTACAGCAAAAACTAAACAAAAGAAAGCAGAAAACAACGATGAAAGAGCCCCAGACAGATGAAAATAAAAAGCCCCCAGGAAAACAGCAAACAGAACCCAGACTTAGTGTATGCAATGAATCTTGCAAACTGTTTCTGGGGCCCCTGGGGGCTCATCTGGTTAAGCGACTGCTTTTGGCTCTGGTGGTGATCCCAGAGGCCCGGGACCAAGTGAGGCATCAGGCTCCCAGCTCCATGGGGAGTCCGCTTCTCCCTCTGGCCTTCTCCCCTCTCGTGCTCTTTCTCACAGTCTGTGGCACGCTCCGCTCCCCTCCAATACATAAATAGATAAAGTCTTACAAAAGGAGGAAAAGAAAGGGAAGAAAACGGTTTCCTGTCCCAAGTCTGTCAGTATTCTTCTTACTGCAAGTCTGTGTTAGGTAGACTTGTTTTCCCATTAGGTGCCCATTTCATTTCCGTTTCCTTAGCTATTTACCTAAGAGTGGGATTGCTGCGTCATACGGGACCCTGTGTTTAACTTTTTGAGCAACTGCCAGCCTCTTTTCCAAAGCAGAACAGGGACACCCTTTTACATTCCCACCAGGAATATGTAAGAATTCCATGCTCAGTTTGCACAGAGTCTGCTTGAGATTCTCTCCCTCTGCCCCTCCTGCTCATGCTTTCTCTCTCTTTCTAAAATAAATAAATCTTAAAAACAAACAGGGTCACCTGGGTGGCTCGGTGGGTTAAGTGGGTTAAGCCTCTGCCTTCAGCTCAGGTCATGATCTCAGGGTCCTGGGATCGAGCCCCGCATTGGGCTGTCTGTTCAGTGGGGAGCCTGCTTCCTCCTCTCTCTCTCTGCCTGCCTCTCTGCCTACTTGTGATCTCTGTCAAATAAATAAATAAACAAAATCTTTAAAACAAACAAACAAAACCACAGGCCAACATCCCTATATGTAGTATCCTAATATGACTTTGGCAGTGTAATGCTGGCCTCATAAAATGAAGTTTAGTTTAGGGGGTACCTGGGTGGCTCTGTCGGTTAAGCATCTGCCATTGGCTCAAGTCATGATCCCAGAGTTCTGGGATCGAGCCCTGCATCGGGCCTCCTGGTCAGCAGGAAGCCTTTTTCTCCCTCTCCCACTCCCCCTGCTTGTGTTCCCTCTCTCATAGTCTCTCTGTCAAATTAAAAAAAAAAAAGTTTAGTTTAGAAGTGTTCCCTCCTCTTCTGTTTTTAAGAAGAGTGTGAGAAGAACTGGTGTTAATTTTTTTTAAATGTTTGGTAGAATTCACCAGTGAAATCATCTGGTCCTGGTGATTCCTGCTCTGTATAATGTCTACTTTTTCAGTCTTCTTTGTTTAGTTTAGCTAAGGGATTGTCAACTTCCTTATATTTTAAAAAATGCAACTTTTAGTTATAATATTTTCCATTATTGTCTTTTTAACCTCCATATATTTTTGCTCTGATCTTTGTCGTGTTTTTTTCTTCTACTAACATTGGGCTTAAATTCTTCTTTTTCTAGTTCTTTGAGGTGTACATGTAGATTGCTTATTCGAGAGCTTTCTTTTAAGGTAGACATTAACTTCCCTTTTAGAACTGTTGCTGCTGCAGCACGTAAATTTTGGCATATTATGTTTCCATTTTTGTTTGTTTCAAGTTTTTGTGACTTCTATTTTTATTTCTTTGATGCATTGTCAGTTTGGGAGCATGTTTAATTTCCACACACTTGTGAATTTTTTTTCTGTTACTGATTTCACTTTTCGTAGCATTGTGGTCAGAAAAGATACTTGGTATAATTTCAGTTCTCTTACATTTGCCACCATGTATTTTGTGACTTAAGATAAGACATATCCTAGAAAAAGGTCTATGAATGCTTGAAAAGAATGTATATTTTGGTGATGTTGCTTGAAGTTATCGGAATATGTGTTTAGGTCCATTTGGTGTAGTTCAAGTCCAGTGTTTCCTTATTGATTTTCTGTTTGGGTAATATATCCATTGTTTAAAGTGGGGTTTTCAAGTCCTTTATTATCATTGCATTAAGTTTCTCTATAGTGATAATATTAGTAGTTGCTTAGTACATTTACATGCTGCAGTATTGGATGAATATTTATTTATAGTTATTACAGCCTATCAGTAAACTGACCTGTGTATTGTAAAATGACTTTTTTTGTTACAATTTTTGACTTAATGTCTATTTTTTGTTCCTTTTACAAGTACATCTATCCCTGCTTTTTTTTTTTTTTGGTTTTCATTTGCATGGAATGTCTTTCTCCCTGTTTTCACTTTGAGCCTGTTTGTGTCCTTAAAGCAGAGACAAGTCACTTGGAGGCAGCATACAATTTATTTTATTTATTTTTTAAATATTTTATTTATTTATTTGACAGACAGAGATCACAAGTAGGCAGAGAGGCAGGCAGAGAGAGAGGAGGAAGCAGGCTCCCTGCTGAGCAGAGAGCCCGATGCGGGGCTTGATCCCAGGACCCTGGGATCATAACCTGAGCTGAAGGCAGAGGCTTTAACCCACTGAGCCACCCAGGCGCCCCAGCATACAATTTATTTTTTAATCCATTTAGCCACTGTGTCTTTTGATTGGAGAGTTTAGTTCATTTACCTTTTTAAAAAATATTTATTTGAAAGAGCATTTGTGAGAGCAGGAGGGAGGGGCAGAGGGAGAGGGAGAATACTCAAGCAGACTCCCCACTGAACAGGGAGACCAATGCTCACTTAACCAAGTGAGCCACTCTTATGCCTCTAGTCCATTTACATTTAAGGTAACTTTTAATAGGTAAAGACTCACTAATGTCATCTTATTCTTTTTCTGGTTGGAGTCTTGCCAGTGGAAGTCACATTGGGAGCATGGCATGTGCCCACATCCCCTAGAACCTACAGGAAGTGACCTAGGATAATGGGCATAAGCCTGGTGTTGGGATAGGTTGGCTCTGGTGTCTGCCCTGAAATTGGACACTGACTTTACCACCCTTTGCCCATGGGAGAGCATCTCTCTCACTCTTTCTGTCTTTGATCAGCTTCCTACACATGGGGGATGTGTGATGTGGGATATGTGAGTCTGTCCTGTTACCAGTCCCAAATTTGACTGCCCCTTCCCCAAGAGGCCAGTAGTGAAGAGATGAGTTTTTGTTGGAAGAAATTTGAGTTTTATTCAGGAGGCTGGGGAGAAGGTGGACTCTTGTCCAAAAGCCAACTCCAAGGTTTCTACCTTGCCCAAGTGTTTTTAAAGGGTTTAGGGCAGTAAATCAGAGAAGGAAGTGTAGTGGCCTCTAGCATTTCTTGATTATGTGGACACTTGATGGTGCCAACTCCAAACATGATCTCAGTGGGAGGGGTTGTTCCAATGGGCTCTTGTTCTTATGATGTTCAGGGGTACTCTGTTCTTTCTGCAAAGGAGGGCACGGTCTACAGATCCATAAAGGAAGATTAGTAAGATCATTTATGTGACCTAAACAAAGAAAAACATTTTCCTAAAAACATGCTGGGCTAATCAGAGAGCTGAGGTAGCTTCAAACAGACTTGTTGGCCTCCGTGGGTAAGAAGAAATCTGATACTTCATTCCTCAAAGGGCAGTAGTCTGCAGATATCAAACAAAGTAAATTTGTTCTGTTACAGATCAAGGGTCTTAATTCAACAGGTAAGGAGTGTGTTGTTAGAAAGCAACTAAACCGGGGCACCTGGGTGGCTCATTGGGTTAAAGCCTCTGCCTTCAGCTCAGGTCATGATCCCACATGGGGCTTTCTGGTCAGCAGGGAGCCTGCTTTCCCCTCTCTCTCTCTGCCTACTTGTGATCTCTGTCTGTCAAATAAATAAATAAATAAAATCTTAAAAAAAAAAAGAAAGAAAGCAATTCAATCCTTCAGACCAACTGGAGTGGTGTGATACTGTCTTCCTCAGCGCATCTTCTTAAATTTCTGTGTTCTACCTATATGCTATAATCCCTGACCCGAATCTTTGGTTCTGTGTGCAAAATAGTTGTTCCAATCAATGTATGTGTATGTGGTGGTGTGGAAGCAGATTGCTATACCAGTATTTTGTCTAGTGGTTCATTTTAAGTTTAACATAAAATGTACATGTTCCATAGTCAGATAATCATCTTTAATGTCATGTTGGACCATATTAAACAGTATTCATTTGGGGCACCTGGGTGGCTCAGTCAGTTAAGCATCCAACTCTTGATTTCAGCTGAAGTCATGATCTCAGGGTCCTGAGATTGAGCCTTATCCTGAGAGGAGGATTTTCTTGGGATTCTCTGTCTCTCTCTCCTTCTGCCTCTTCCCCCACTCTTGATTTCTCTCTAAAATAAATAAGTCCTTTAAAATTATTTATTTAAACTCCTTATGGAACTGTATGAATTAGTTATTTAGTATCTAGTACTCACATTTAAGTCACTACTCCATGCATTTATTTACATTTATATAGGCTAATTTTTTTAACTTTTGCCATTTTGATTTACAATTGAGAGAAATTCTGAGAACTGACTCAATTTTAAAGAATTATTTTTTCATTCCAAATCATCTGATGAAATATAATACCTGTAATTTGGTTACAAGTTCTGAGAATTGGCACCAATATGTCTTGTTCAAAGTAAACTGCTTAAGTAATTGCAAATAGTCAGTTTTTTCATGTATTTGTTTACTGTAATTTGAATTGATTATTTTCCCAGTTGGTGACAGTGGTAATTGAACCAAAATGTAATTCACTTTGTAGGTGTCCATGAGAGATGTTATATGAATGTATTGAATATACATCCATTCTTTAAAGATATTGTTATATACACAAGATATTGTTCTTTAGGATTTTCAATGAATAAGAAATCTAACTATATTTATAATACACATAAATATAATAATGGTCAATAGGTGAGTTTGTATAAGTAAATCTAAAGACATATTTTAATGGTTTCTAAACATTTTTCATTAAAAGTAACCATGTAGTTCTTAAATACATTTTTAAGCCTGATTGACAATTATTAAATTATGTTTTTGTGATTGCACCTTGTAAACCTTTGTGGGGCTTTTTATGAGAAATTCAGTTATCCAATAGAATAGCTTCAAAACTGTGAGATTATCTGTTTTTAGAACTGATTATCAGTTGTATAATAAATATTACTGGGGCAGGAATGCAATTTAGACTGAAAACAGAAATACTAATTCTCCCCATACTTATAATCTTCTACTCAAAGGTCATTGAATTGGTACACATGTTAGAAGACAGGTACAGATATAGGTTTTATATTCTCAATATAAGTGACAAATCCATTCTTTCAGGTGTTCTCATTTATTGTTTTTTTTTTAAAGATTTTATTTATTTATTTGACAGAGAGAGATCACAAGAGGCAGAGAGAGAGGAAGGGAAGCAGGCTCCCTGCTGAGCAGAGACCCCCCCCACCCCGATGCGGGACTCGATCCCAGGACCCTGAGATCATGACCTGAGCCAAAGGCAGCAGCTTAACCCATTGAGCCACCCAGGCGCCTTTATTGTTTTTTTTCTTAAATAGACTGTTTTTAGAGCAATTTTACATCAACGGCCAAAGAGAGCTGAAGGTACAGAGATTTTCTGTATACTTCTTGCCCTCACTTTTATAAAGCCTTTCCTATTATCAGAATCAGAATCCATTCTTGCCTCCTTTGTCATAGATTAATTGATTAATTGACTATATGATATGTTTTTTTTTTCTAGGTTCTCTATTCTCTTCCATTACTCTATGTGTCTATCTTTGTGTCAGTACCATACTGATTTGATCACTACAGTTTCCTGGTATATTATGAAATCTGAATGTGATATCCCAGCTTTGTTTTTCCTTCTCAGGATTGCTTTGACTATTGGGGTTTTTTGGTTGTTGTTTGTTTGTATTTTTTTTTTTTTTGGAGTTCCATAATAAAAAATTTTACTATTTCTTCTACTTCTGTGAAAAATTCTGTTTTTTTTTTTAATATTTTATTTATTTATTTGAGAGAGCAAAGGAGAGAAAGAGCAAGAGCAGGGGGAGAGAGAGAGGGAGTAGCAGACATCTCCGCTGAGCAGGCAGTCTGATGCAGGACTAGATCCCAGGACCCTGGGATCATGACCTGAGCTGCAGGAAGACAGCCACCCAGGTACCCCTTTTGGTATTGTGATAGGGATTACATTGAATCTGTAGGTTTCCTGGGCATTATGGACATGTTAACAATACTGATTAATCCAATCCATGAACCTGAAATAATTTTATATTTGTATTCTCTTTAATATTTTATTGTTTTTATTACAACTGTATATGGAATTGGTTTCTTAATTTCTCTTTCTTCTACTTTGTGTAAAAAAAATAATGAATACTTTTATGCTGAAAATAAAAAATAAATTTAAAAAAAGAAACTCAAACTCATTTTCTGTGTATTAGCTTAAATCCTGCATCTTCACTGAATTTGTTTATTACTTCTAATAATGTTTTGATATAGTCTTTAGAGTTTTTATGTATAATATCATGTTACCTGCAAACACTGACAGTTTCATTTCTTCCTTACCAGTATGGGTGCCCATTATTTCTTTGATTGCTAGAGCTAGGAATTACAGTACTATATTAAATGTAAGTGGTGAAAGTGATCATCTCTGTCTTGTTCCTGATTTTAGAGAAAAAACTCTCAGTTTTTCACCAATGAGTATGATGTTCACTGTGGGTTTTCATCTGTGGTCTTTATTGTGTTGAGGTATATTCCCTCTAAACCTGTTTAGCTGATAGTTATTTATAAATGGGTGTGTGCTTCATCAAATGCTTTATCTGCATCTATTGAAGGTTTTATTTTAGAGAGAGAGAGAGAATGCAAGTGGGGGAGGGACAAAGGGAGAGAGATCCAGAGCCTGAGGTGGGGCTTGATCCCACCATGATCCTGAGATCATGACCTGAGCTGGAATCAAGAGTTGGATGTTGAATCGACTGAGCCACCCAGGTGTCCCTGCGTCTATTGAAATAATCAAGTAACTTAAAAAAAAAAAAAGATTTTATTTATGTATCTGACACAGAGAGAGAGAGAGAGAGAGAGATTACAAGAAGGGGGAACAGCAGAGGGAGAGGAGAAAGCAGGCTCCCTGCTGAGCAGGGAGCCTATCCCTGGACCTGGGATCCTGACCTGAGCCAGAGGCAAATGCTTAGCTGACTGAGCCACCCAGGTGCGCAAATCATCAAAGTACTTTCATCTTCCATTTTGTTAATGTGGCTTATCACATGATGGACTTGTAAATTTTGAACCACCCTTACATCCCAGAATACATCCCACTTGATTTTGGTGAAAGACCTTTTTAAAGTATTGTTGAAATTTTTTTACTAGCCTGTTGAGGAATTTTGCATTTATATTCATCATGGATATTGGCCTGCAGGTTTTCCTTTTGCAGCATTTTTTAGTTTGGTGTCAGGTAATGCTGACCTCATAGAATGAATTTGGGAACTTTCCTTCTTAGATTTTTTGGAGTGGTCCAAAGAGAGTAGGTATTCACTGTTCTTTAAATGTTTTGTAGAATTTACCTATGAATCCATCTGGTTCTGAACTTTGTAATGATGGGAGGTTTTTTTTCATTTTTTATTTATTTTTTTATGAACATTTAATATATTTTTATCCCCAGGGGTATACGTCTGTGAATCGCCAGGTTTACACACTTCACAGCACTCACCATAGCACATACCCTCCCCAATGTCCATAACCCCACCCCCGTTCTCCCAACCCCCCCTCCCCCCAGCAACCCTCAGCCCACAAAACATAATGATGGGAGTTTTTGATTACTGATTGAATTATGTTACTAGTAATTAGCATGTTCGAATATTCTACTTCTTTCTGATTTAATTTTGGAAGACCGTATATTTCTAGGTGTTTACCCATTTCTTCTAGGTTGTCTAATAAATTGGCATATAATTTTTCACTGTAGTCTCATTATCCTTTGTAGTTCTGCAGTATTGGTTGTTACTGTTCTTTCAGTTCTCATTTAATTTGTGTCCTCTCTCTCTCCATGAGTCTGGTTAAACATTTGTAAATTCATCTTTTCAAAGAACCAGTTGTGGGTTTCATTGATTTTTTTCTTTTTTTCTCTGGACTTGATTATCTCCTTCTGTCTACTAGGGCTTTGTTTTCCATTTCCTAGTTCCTTTATGTGTAACATTAGATTTCTTTCATCATTATTTTTTTTTTTTTTTGAGATTTCTCTTGTTTCTTGAGGCAGCCCTATATCTCTATAAATTTCCCTCTTAGAACTTCTTTCACTGAGTTCCAGATTTTGGACTGTTGTTTTTTTACATTTTTCATTTGTATCCATAGATTTCTTTTATTTCCTCTTTATTTGTTGATCCGTTGGTTGCTTAGTAGCATTTTGTTTAGGCTCCACATGCTTGTTTTTTTTCCCCCATTTTTTTCCTTGTAATTATTTTCTAGTTCTATGCTATTATTATTGCAAAATTTGGATGATATAATTTTAACCTTTTAAGTTTATTGAGACTGTTTTGGGGTCTAAGATGTGACCTATTCTGGAAAATATTTCAACTTTTTATCAGGCAGATTGCATATAGTGCTTTTTCTGAGATTTTTTTCTTGTTCTTTCATTGGCATATATTCTTCTATTTCCTCATTTTGCTTCACTTTCTGCATTTGTTTCTATGAATTAGGTGGCACAGCTACTTCTCCTAAATTTGAAGTCATGATCTTGTGTGTGGTCATTCCCTGTGTAGACTCTGTATGCCTGGTGACTTTAGCTGACTAGTTGGAGTAATGTTGTGGGATCTCAGGACACTTGTGCAGGTGCCTGCCTTGATAGGGTGGCAGAGCTCAAGGGTTCATGGGCTGTAGTGGTCCCAGGACTCCCTGTACAGAGGGTCCTGTGGCAAGACCAGGACCATTGAAGATACAGGGGAAGTCTGTGTGTCCTGGGGCTCTCTGTGCAGAGAGTACCCTAGTGACATTAATGGAGCTGTGCCAGGATGTGGGCAAGGGGGCCTGGGGTATTCTGTACAGGAGACACCTTAGCAGGGCAGCTGGAGCCAAAGTGGGTACAGGCCAGCATCCTGGGGCACTCCAAACAGAGGTTGCTATGGCAGGACAGCTGCAGCTGAAGTGGGCATAGGCTGGGGTAGGCCTAGGGCTCTCCACAGAGAGGGTGCCCTGGCAGAACAGCTGAAGCTCAAGTGAAGCATGCTAGGGTATGGTGGGGTGCTCGGCACAAGGGTTCTCCTGGCGGGGAGGCTGGAGTCAAGGTAGGCACAGGCTAGCAGTTCCCAGGGCACTCTATACAGGGGGTACTCTGAGAGTTTTGGCTATTGCAGAAGAAGGTATGAGCCAGAAGGTCACAGAGTTCTCTGTCTACATCAAGAATACCCTACCAAGCTGTGTGGAGCCAAAGCAATATGGGCCTGGAGTTCTCTGTGGCACTCAGTTGGTGGTGGTTGGCCCAGTGGCTAGAGCTGTAGTGAGTGCTACTCAGGAGTGGGAGCTCCACAGTGGGGCTGTCTTGATGGGTTGGTTAGGGTGGGTATGGTTTAGGGGCCCAGGACTCTCTGAGGCTGCAGGCCAGACCTTGCTCCTGTCTGCACTATTGAGGTAGATAAGGAATGTCAGCAGTGGCACTTTCCAGACCCTCAGACTCAGAGAAAGTTCTTGAAGCTCCCTTGCCATTTGGAGGTCCTACGGCTAGGTCCTTTATTTTCTAGTCGTTCTTTTTAAATTACAGCTTTTTATAGCCAGGATATTCATGGCTCATGTGGGCTAGGACCTAGGAGGCACACTGAAGCTGCAGGCTGCCTATGGCATATGGAAGCCTGTCCCTAGCTACTCTCTCAGGATGGAGGGAGAAAGTCAACAGTGGTTTTCATCAGTCCCTTCAACCCAGAGAACTTTTCAGCACTTGGAAAGTAACTGGATCTTTCATATAGAAGTTGCTCTTTAAAATGGCAGCTTTTGGGGCACCTGGCTGGCTCAGTTGGTTAAGCATCTTACTTTGGATTTCAGCTCAGGTCATGAGACCGGGCCTTGCCTCTAGAGGGCTCCTCATTCAGTGGGGAATCTGCTTAAGATTTTCTCTCTCTCCCTCTTGCTCCCCACTCTCTGTCTAAAAATTTAAAATAAAATGGCAGCTTTTTTTTCTCTGCCCCAGGACAGACAAATCTGTTCCTAGTCCCTTAGTACTATTTTTCCATGTTGCAATCTGCATTGTCAGGGGAGGGGGTTACCTGTGTTGCCAAGTCTCTCTTACTGTTTTCTATGTGGCCTGTTTTTTGTTGCACAGTGGTTGTTCAGTTATGCCCTCTGCTTTTCTGCAGGAGGAACTGTTCTATATATAAATAGTGTAAATTTGGGATGTCTATGGAGATGAGTTCAGGGTCTTCCTTCTTTGCTAGATGGGACCAGAATTCTAAAAGACTACCTTTACTTGCTTTCATAGTATAGATCTGGTACATCAGTTCTCTCAGGTTGTAGCTGAAAAAAAATTCTTTTACCTTCAGTTTTATAAGAGTTTTCTCTAATTCATCAAATTTGTGCTTAATTTTTTGTTCAGTACTTCTAAGATGTTGATCAATTGTTTTCTCTCTTGCTTTGATGTAACAAAAAAATCACTTTCATCCTTACTATTGTTTCTCTGTACATATACTTTTCCTCAGGATGTCTTTAAATATTTATAACCAGTAAACCAATATTTATTTTGAGCCATGTAATCAAGAAAGTCCTTGGTAGAATTTTCCTTGTGTTATTAGGGCTCAACATTCTTTGAACATCCTAAATACCTGGGTTTAGTTTTTATCAAACTGGGAAATTGTTGGGTAATTATTTATTCAAATATTTTTGATCCGTCTCTTTCAGGGACTCTGATTTTAAGTATAATGACTGCTTGAAGTTGTATCACAAATCACATTGTTTTCCTCCCATTCTTACTATGCTTTCTGTTTTAAAGTTACTGTGAAGTATCCATGTTTATGAATTTTTTTTCTGCAATATCTTACAGCAATTACATCCAATGTATTTATTTTATGCTAAACATAATTTTTGCTACAATAAGGTCAAATTAATTCTTTTCCTATCTTTCTCCTTAAAATGTTGAACCTGTCATTTAGCTTGTTGAATATATAAACAATAGCTTTAATTACTGATGTGCTATGTTTAGTATCTGTGTCACTACTGTGTCTGGTTTCTTTCATTTCTTTTCCTCATTCTAGGTATGTTTTCCTCCTTCTTTGCACACTTGGTAATTTTTGAATGGTGAAAAGATACTGTGACTTTTAATTTTTTAGAGGTTAGGAAGTTCACAGGATAAAAAATTTCTAAGTTTCTTGAGCTTGATGCTAGGACATATTTAAGCTACTTGAAGACAGTTTAGTTGATTGAATCTGTATTTTAAGATTTTTTTAAGGCAACAACAGAATGATGTTTATTCTAAGGCTAATTATACCAACCACTAAGGGAAAACCGTTTCAGGTTCTCTGCCATTGGTTTGTGAATTATTAGATCTTCCACTCTGGCTTGCAGACAGGCAATAGCACAGCCCCATGAGAGCAACAGATACTGTTGTTCTAGCCCCTTTCATTTGTCCTTTTTCAGCTGTCAGGTAGGTTCTTCACCTGTGTGTGTGTCAGTTCAGATGCCATAATTATTCTAGAGCTACTCTCTGCATATATCAGTGACTTGTCTTCTCTCTTTGATCTGTAGACTCTCTTCTTTCATTTTTATTTGTTTAAATTTTAATTTCAGTGTAGTGAACTAATGGTGTTGTAGTATTTTCAGGTGTACAATGTAGTGATTCAACAATCATATACATTATTCAGTGCTCTTTATCATAAGTATACTTGTAATCCACTTCACCGATTTTACTTATCATCCACCCAATTCCCCTTCAGGCACCATCTGTGTATTCTCTACAGTTAAGAGTATACTTTTTTGGGTTGTCTTGTTTTTCTTTGTTTATTGTTTTGTTCCGTAACTCCACAGATGAGTACAATTACATGGTATTTACCTTTCTATGAATAACTTATTTCACTTAACATTATCCTCTCTAGATCCATCCATGTTGTTGCACATTGCAAGATTTCATTCTTTTTTTTTAATGGCTGGTTAATATTCATATGTGTGTACAGACACACACACACACACACATCTGAATCTATCAGTGGCCACTTGGGCGGCTTCCGTAATTTGGCTATTGTCATAATGCTGCAATAAACTTAGGGGTACATAATTTTTTCAAAGTAGTGTTTTTGTATTCTTTGGGTAAAGAAAGATATTCCATGCTCCTGGATTGGAAAATAAATATTGTTAAAATGTGCGTACTACCAAAAACAATCTAAAGATTTAAAGCAGACCCTATCAATACCAGCAGCATTTTTCACTGAACTAGAACAAGCAATCTGAAAATTTGTATGGAACCAAGAAAGAAACCCGAAAAGCCAAAGAAATCTTGAAACAGGAGAACAAAGCTAGAGGTATTACAAATCTGGACTTAAAGTTAATTTACAAAGCTGCAGTGATCAAAAAAGTATGGCACTGGCACCAAAAAAAGACAAAAAGATCAAGGGAACAGAATAGAAAGCCCAGAAATCACCCCACAAATATGTGGCCAATTAACTTTTGACAAAGGAGGCAAGAAAATACAGTGGGAAAAAAGCCACTCTCTTCAACAAATGGTGTTCGGGAAAACTAGATAGCAAGACTATGAACCATTTAGACCATACACAAAAATAAACTCAAAATTGATTATGAACCTAAATGTGAGACCTGAAACCATAAAAACCTTGGAAGAGAGCACAGGATTTAATGTCTCTGGTATGATTTGTAGCAACATTTTTCTAAATATGTCTGCTAGGACAATGGAAGTAGAAGCCAAAATTAAGTATGGGATCTACACCAAAATGAAATGCTTCTGTACCACAAAGGAAACTATCGACAAAACTAAAAGGCAACCTAGGGAGTGGGAGAAGATATTTTCAAATGACATATCTGTTAAAGGGTTAGTATCCAAAATCTGTAAAGAACTTATACAACTCAACACCTCCCAAAATAAATCATTTAGTTAAAAAATGGACATGGGCATGAACAGACATGTCTCCAAAGAAAATGTACAGATGGCCAACAGATACATGAAAAGATGCTCTACATCAGGGAAATGCAAATCAAAACTATGCTGAGCTACTCTCTGCATATATCAGTGACTATTTTCCTTTTTTGTAGGATTTCTAGTTTCTTTCTTTTTTTAAAAAAATTTTTATTTCTCACACCTCACACCTGTCAGAATGGCTAGAATCAAAAATACAAGAAACAAGTGTTGGTGAAGAAGTGAAGAAAAACCAACACTTTCTTTTTTTAAAAAAATTTTTATTTCTCATCACCTCACACCTGTCAGAATGGCTAGAATCAAAAATACAAGAAACAAGTGTTGGTGAAGAAGCGAAGAAAAACCAACACTCATACAGTGTTGGTGGGAACGTAAACTGGTTCAGCCACCGTGGAAATGAAAGACCCTGGAGCCGCACCCAAGAATCAAACAGCACGCCTCCACTGGATGCAAATTGCAAGAGGTTTATTGGTTACACAGGCGGCTGTGGATGCAACAGCCTTTGTGGGCTGAGCGCGCCTGGCGCGCCTCTTTGTTTTCTTGACTGTTTCCTTTACTGTGCAGAAGCTTTTGATCTTGATAAGTCCCAAAGTTCATTTTGGATTTTGTTTCCTTTGCCTTTGGAGACATATCTTGAAAGAAGTTGCTGTGGCTGATATCGAAGAGATTACTGCCTATGTTCTCCTCTAGGATTCTGATGGATGCCTGTCTCATGTTGAGGTCTTTTATCCATTTTGAGTTTATCTTTGTGTACGGTGTAAGAGAATGGTCTAGTTTCATTCTTCTACATATAGCTGTCCAGTTTTCCCAGCACCATTTATTGAAGAGACTGTCTTCTTTCCACTGTGTATTTTTTCCTGTTTTGTTGAAGATTAATTGACCATATAGTTTAGGGTCCATATCTGGGCTCTCTACTCTGCTCCACTGGTCTATGTGTCTGTTTTTATGCCAGTACCATGCTGTCTTGGTGATCACAGCTTTGTAGTAAAGCTTGAAATCAGGTAACGTGATGCCCCCAGCTTTGTTTTTTTTTTTTTTTCTCAACATTTCCTTAGAGAAATGTTGAGAAACAAAAATAAAACTGGGAGCATCACATTACCTCACTCAGGTAGTCCTTTCATTTCAGGTCCAAGTTGTTAAAGTGTCATAATTTGGCACTCTTTGTCTACAGTAAGGAAATCTGGACAATCTGAAAATAAAAAAACTTTCTTAGAACTGTCAGAAAACTCAGAGCAGAAGGCAAACAGTTATCCTCAGTTGTGGAGAGGCAGGAGCAGCAGCAGCCGGAAGCCATTGATGATAGTAAGACTTGCTGAAAAGACTTTCATTAGCATCCTAAGACAACTCCATGGAAATATAGTTGCTATCAGTGGTATCCAGGGTTGTCATTTTTAATTTCCTGTCTACAGAAGTTTTAGAAATGGAGTCTAAGTAAAAGCATTTGTGCACAGAAGAGAGTAACAATGAGTTAAAATAGTTCAGGTCAGTGAAATATTCTGCAAGGTTCAGGAGAGTGTGTGTGTTTATCACTGACAGACATTTTATGTTTGTTCTATGGGTACAAAGTGAAAAACAAACATTGATCACTTCAAAGCTATTTCAGCTAAAAAAGTGCTAATACATTCTTAGCTTTTGAGCCACAGTGAACTCTGTCAGGTCTTGGAGGGATAATTGTGGACTTTTTCAAAAAATAAGCTATGGTTATCAATATTCCCAAATCCTGACAATTGCTCATTTTTTTCCTTTCATCCCAAAAATAAGATAATCAGTTCTTGTGTCCTATTTACCCTGACTTGTTTTATCTGTCTTGCACTGCGGTTTCATTATTTTTAGTGCTAGAGGCATGTAACCTATCTAAAATACCTGATTTGCATGTTGAATAATTCAGTTGATTCTCTGCATCCATGAGCATGGATGGAACAAAAAACTAATGTTTCATCCAAATAGGACCCAAAAGTATTGGATAATTGCCAAAATAAGAATATAGGAATGTAGTCAAAATATTTGCAGTTGTCATTCTATGAACAACAACAAAAAAAGATTTTAAAACAGCTTTCAGAAAGTATGTTGGACAATAAGTCAGAAAATTAAGGGAGAACTGGGGGGGAAAGGCTAATGGAGAAGTTAAAAATACTAATAGGTAAAGGAGATAGCAAAGTTTACCACACTGAAAGAGAATTAAATGAAGGAATATGTCTTAGAATAATATGAAAATGGTACTAAAATATAGTAGAAAGTTTCTTTTTAGTTAAAAGTAAGGTTTTTTTTTTTAATCATCAGCAACTATAGTGAAAAGAAAGGTAGTGAACATTCTGTTACTGTTTAATCATTACAAAAAGAAGGGACTTCTGCTTCTCATAATGGAGTAATGGGGAATAGACTTATGTTTCTATTTAAAACAATGGCTTTCAAGAAACTGGAAATCCCAAAAGGTTGATATCCAGGATCTATAAAGAACTCCTCAAACTCAACACACACAAAACAGATAATCATGTCAAAAAATGGACAGAAGATATGAAGAGACACTTCTCAAATGAAGACATACAAATGGCTATCAGACACATGAAAAAAATGTTCATCATCACTAGCCCTCATGGAGTTTCAAATTAAAACCACATTGAGATATTACCTTACACCAGTTAGGATGGCCAAAATTAGCAAGACAGGAAACAAGTGTTGGAGAGGATGTGGAGAAAGGGGAACCCTCTTCCACTGTTGGTGGGAATGCAAGTTGGTGCAGCCTCCTTGGAGAACAGTGTGGAGATTCCTCAAGAAATTAAAAATAGAGCTTCCCTATGACCCTGAAATTGCACTCCTGGGTATTTACCCCAAAGATACAGATGTTGTGAAAAGAAGGACCATCTGTATCCCAATGTTTATAGCAGCGATAGCCACGGTTGCCAAACTGTGGAAAGAACCAAGATTCCCTTCAGCAGACAAATGGATAAGGAAGATGTGGTCCATTTACACTATGGAGTATTATGCCTCCATCAGAAAGGATGAATACCCAACTTTTGTAGCAACATGGATGGGACTGGAAGAGATTATGCTGAGTGAAATAAGTCAAGCAGAGAGAGTCTATTATCTCATGGTTTCACTTATTTGTGGAGCATAACAAATAGCATCGAGGACAAGGGGAGATGGAGAGGAGAAGGGTGTGGGGGGAAATTGGAAGGGGAGGTGAACCATGAGAGACTATGGACTCTGAAAAACAATCTGAGGAATTTGAAGTGGGGGGGGGGGGTGGGAGCTTGGGGGAGCCAGGTGGTGGGTATTAGAGAGCATGGATTGCATGGAGCACTGGGTGTGGTGCAAAAATAATGAATACTGTTATGCTGAAAATAAATAAAAATGAATAAAAAGTACAAATGGCAAAAAAAAAAAAAAGTCTAGAAGAATGTTATCAAATTCCTCTTGGGATTTTTCCTTTCAAAAATATACTGTGTAGGGGCACCGGAGTGGCTCAGTGGGTTAAATCCTCTGCCTTCATCTCAGGTCATGATCCCAGGGGCCTGGGATCGAGCCCCGCATCAGGCTCTCTGCTCAGCATGGAGCTTGCTTCCTCCTCTCTCTGCCTGCCTCTCTGCCTACTTGTAATCTCTGTCAAATAAGTAAGTAAAATCTTTAAAAGAAAATACTGTGTAGTGTGAACATTATTTCCTGTCGTATAAGCATCTACATCTAAGTATATATATTTATCATTCAATAAATATATATGTTTATCATTCATTCTTATAGGTCTAGTGATAAAGAGTAACACATAGTCTCACACCTATAATCATTTTATGGAAATTGTAATGATAAAAATATGCACAGTATATTACGGATATCTACGTGAGAGTCAATAAAACTGAGAAGTTATCCTATGAATTATATTTGAACTGAAAAATTGGAATTAACCACATGTAGAAAAGAGAAGGAGGTTATGCATTTTATTATTTTTTAAAGATTTTATTTATTCATTAGAGAGCGCACAAGCAGGGGAAGAGGGAGGAGGGGAGGGAGAGGCAGACTCCCTGCTGAGCTGGGAGCACAAAGCCAGAGCCAGACACTCAGCCTCACTTATGCCTTCAACTCAACCCTCTGTCCCCTTTGACAGCTCTCCATGGACTCTTCAGATAAGTCCTGCCATGCCCCTAGTCACTAACACTAACCCTTGGATGGGTTCTGAGAGGACCTTCCCCAAGGGCCTTGCTTCAAATCCCCAGGGACTGGGGGCACCAGAGCAATACCAGATGACACAGTCTGTCAGCCAAAAGGACACCGTGCCATTTAGATCTTCAGAAAGGTTTCAGAACAGGAGAAATGTGCATGCCCAGCTCAGGCTACGCCCATATTTAGTGGACCTCTGGATACAAACTCAGAGAGCACTCACCCTGTCAGCCCTGGGAACACACCTAAAACACCTTTAGATTGGTCCTTCCATGCCCCTAGGTCCAACTCTAACCCTTTATTGTGTTCTCAGGGGTCCATCCCTAGTGTCCATGCTCTAAAGGGCAGGAGTTCAGGACACTTGGGCAACAGCAGAGGACTCAGCTGGCCTTGAAGGAAATTTTTCTCTTTGGAATTCTGGCAAAGATTCAGTACTGGAGAAATCTGCATGCCCATCTGAGGTCACCCCCACCTTCACTGGCCCCCTGGATACAAAGCTGGAGCTTGATGTTCTCTATCAACTCATCCCCCAGTAGAGGTTTAAACACCCTGGGAAGTTCATGCCTGATGTGCTCATAGGCCCTAACCTTAGCCCTAGGCTGGGTTTTCAGAATTCTGTCCCCAGACTCTGGCATGCATGCCTTACATGTTGGTGACACCAGAACAATACCAGAGGACTCTGCCTGCCACCCAGAAGGAATCCATGCCAATTGGAAATCTGATAAGGATTCAGAGTAGGAGAAATCTGCATGTCCACCTGAGGCCATGCCCACATTCAGTGGACCCCTGGACACAAATCTGGATCCTGACAGTCATCCTTCCCCATGCCCTCATCTCAGCCTCCTGGGAAGCTGCAATGCACCTTCACTTTGGTCCTGCCATGGCCTAGCACCTAACATTTACACTAGGTTGTGTTCTAAGAGGTTTATCCCTAAGGGTCTGCCTTTAATGCCCAAGGGAGTGTGGACAGCTGAGCAATATTGGAAGACTAAGCCTGAAACACAGAAGAACACTGCCATTTGGAACACCAGAAAGGTTTCTGGGCAGGAGAAATCTGAAGGCAAAACTGGGTGCATCCCAGCAATTCCCCACTTTCATCAACCCCCCGAACACAAACTCTGAGCCTGACCCTCACCTTATCCCTAAACTAACCCTAATCCTAAATCCTAAACTGTAACCTTATCTCCTGACCTCTAATGCCTAACCCTTACCCTAAGCAGCAGAAGAAACCTAGAGAATAATAAAAGACATTTCAGATGGTCAGGCAGGTGGACACAGTTGAAGTGGGTCTGTGGTCTTTTTTATAAGGTGGAACCTGTAAGGATCTCCTCATTTCAGGTCATGTGGTGGTTCTGCAGGACACTGTTCCTGTTTGGGGTTAAACACACTGAAGCATCCCATCTGAAGTGGCAAATGTGGTTAAGAAATGACAGTTAGGGAATCTGAGTGTGGAGATAAAGCACATTTGTGCTTCTGTAACAAGTTGACTGCACATTGAAATCACCACAGAAGAGATGACTCTTCCAAACATCCATGTTAGCACCACATCACAGAAGCAGAGAAGACATCAGACTTCGTTTGGGATGGAGACCAAGCCCTGCCAGATCCAGTTCACCCACTGTGGAGAGGCCACACTCCCTTGCAGGAGGCCGCATGCTAGCAAGGGACTCATGGGAGGATTAAATTAGGGGTGCCTGTGTCTTGGGTGGAGTAGAAGCAGTGGGATTTGGAATTACAATTCTCTACAACACTCCACAACAACCTGGTTAGAACTGTGGAAAGCATGAAGCGAAGCCTTAGTAAAGTGGACTGGGACGCCAGAAGTTGAGGCTAGAAGGGAGATCCTGCCACTCAGTGTCCACATGGCACCAAATATGACCATGACCCTGGCGCAGACCCACACTCTGACCTCAACTTACCCTCAAGCCTGGCTCTGTCCCCAATCTAAGACCCTAACCTAACCCCCCAACCCAAACAATGTTCACAAGAATCAAAAGGTAGAAAGTGCAAATATTCATATCAATGGCGAATGCATAAACAAAGTGTGGTGAAGGGTTTGAATGTGGGTTCAGGTTCAGGTTTCAGTCAGAGTTCTAGATCAGTGTTTAGGTTTAGGGTCAGGGTGCGGATTTACAGTGAGGGGCAAGGAAACAGAGTTAGAGATTAGGGCTTTCAGTTTATGATTTAGGGCTAAAGACTCAGGGATAATGGGATAAAGTTCAAGGTCAAATTTGGGGTTTGGGTTCATGCTTGGATTTGGGTTTAGGGTTCATTAACTCGGAGTTCTGGTTTAGGGTTTGGGTTCATGGTTCAGGACTTGGATCCAGGGCTCAGGTTTGGAGTCCAGGCTTTGGGTTCAATTTCTGGTTGGGATTCAGGGTTCCAGTTTGGGCTTTAAGTTAGTGTCAAAGTTTGGGGCTAAGGGGGGCACCTGTGTGGCTCAGTTGGTTAAGCAGCTGCCTTCCATTCAGGTCATGATCCCAGGGTCATGGGATTGACCCCTGCATTGGGCTTCCTGCTGAGTGGAAAGCCTGCTTTCTCCCCATCCCTCTACCTTCCACTCTACCTACTTGAGCTCTCTATCTCTGTGTGTCAAATAAATACATAAAATCTTTAAAAAAAAAAAGTTAAGGATAAAGGTTAGGTTTAGGGATGACACATTTTCTTGAGTTGTCATCGTGGACACAAAATTTCTATCTGGACTTTCTAAATCTGAAATGTATTTCGTCTGGGTGTCAGGAACTGGTTTGGAATTCAGGATCCCAGTAACTCCCTACTGACAGTATTCTGGTCCTAGAGTCTCCCAGGTACCCAGAAACAGCTTTTATCTTGGCCCAAACATACCCTCGACAGAGAAGGGTGAGCTGTTGCCAAAGCTGGCATGACTTCACAATGGTAGAGGTGTGAATCCAAATACAGGAGAAATGTTCATGGAAAATGAAACAGGAGACAAATAATTGGTCAACTCCTGATTCTGCCACAATAACAAAGACCAAGTTTCCAATAGTATCCGATAATGTTCCCTAGGAAGGCCTATGGTACTCATTTCATTACCAGTACTGAAAGAGGGCCCACTTCCATGCTTTAAACTAAGAATCACAGCAGGATACTTCCTACTTTGTGTCTAAAATAAAATTTTATAATTTTTTTCTTCCAGTGTATAATTTGTGGGAGCACTGACAGCGTTTTCTTTTCTCAAATTCTCATCACCACATGGGTCAAATGCAGGCAATGTTGTAATGCACTGCTCATTGGAATACCAAGTACAAGGAGGGCTATTAGAAGCAATAAAAAGATATCAAATATGAAACTCAGAAAAAGCACCCTTGATGGGCACTTAATGAGGATCCCTAACCATAATATCTAACATCTCATCCTATGGAATTCACCCATAAAAACTTCAATAACAATAGCACGCTGACCACTGTAACCACCTCACCATGGACCTCTAGGCTTGTACTCCCAACCTCTGGAGGCACACTTCTCAGCAGCAGAATGGGACTTGTCAACTCCCAGTGGACCAACTCTTACAGTGAAGCCAAAAAATCCCACTCCTTGGAAGTTCCAACCATTAGGACACAGTCACAGAAACCATACCCAGAACTCAATAAATGACAGACATCTCATGAAGCAGATGCTGCAGATCACCACCACTCCCACGAAGTAATTCTACAGTGGACTCCAGGTCTATCCCCTTCCCAGGATTACCCAGGGCACCACATTCTTCCAAGACTCCATCCTCAGAATGAAACTGTAAACTGTTCTCATCAGTCCTGTGTATAGGCTCACAGTGAGCCCTGCAAAAGCCAGACAGCTTCTTGAGAGCACTCAGCCTCTCATGCATATCCAAGCAGATGGAGGGTGCTGCTCTCCCCGACTTCTGTACCAACAAGAGAATACTTGGAACAAGCCTTTCCATACTCCATGCAAAAGGCATAGTCTCCATCTGCAAAATGACGGACGGTGAAACACCAGGATTCCTCACACCCTCTTGAACCTAAATAAGTTGGAGCTACATCTTGGGAGAGTGGTTCTAAATTCTCGTGTGGGCAAGGAAGGTTATTTTGATTCTTCCTGGATGTTATCTTGATATCTTTGTTAAAGGACTCAACCTTCCTAAGATAAAGGGGGATTAAAAATTGGTTTACCTATAGGGGTAGCATTGATTGGGGAACAGGGGTTACCTTGAAGTTTAACTCTATATGAATATTAGAAAATAAAAATAAAAAAAGAATAAATAAACTAAACTAAACTAAAATTTGAAAAAATTAAAAAAATAGAAAAGCAAAAGAAAAACATGGGTGTATGTATCAAAAAGTTCAGGTTAGAAGGTTATTATGGAATTTGATGTACTGGACATCTCACTGTGATGGTAAATAGGTTAAAAAATTATTGTAGTGAGTACGAACCTTTAATAAATAAAGTGTAATAAATAAATGAATAAATAAATAATATGTAGTAAGTACAAACCCCTACTAAATGAAAAACAGGAACAAATTGCAAACTAACCACATAGCAAGTAAGCCTAGACCATATGCGTGTAGTGATGATTAGCGCGGAGTAACAAGTTGTAAATATTTTTTTGTGCGAAATATCGTAGACCAAAACATGTTTACGACGTGTGTATGTTTTTGGTGTGTAAGCATAAGAAAAATAAGTGATGTAATATGTTTATGAAGGAGACTTAGCACAGTATATAAAGAGGCATCGGGTTGGACTGAGGTGAAGCAAGTTCCCTGTCGGGAGGACATCATCGCCGGTGTTACCGACGCCCCGACAGTTTTGTTGCCGACCACTCGCTGGTTCTCAGTCTCAACTTCTGCGGTGACCTCTCTGTCTAGATTGTGAGGCGACGTCTCCTTCTCCGTGACAATGTCAGGGGACCGTGACCGGGCCATGATAGTGGTGCGGACCTCGTCCCAATAAAGATCAAGTGAGTTACATCATATCCATCTCTCTATCTCTTCTTTACACGTTGCAACCTCCTGGTGGGACGCAGGGGTTTTGCTCGCGACAATTATCTATAAAAAAAAAATGAACCAGAATAGTGGGAAAGAGTTAAAAATAAAAGTTGTCTCTATTAAGTGGTGGTCATTCTCTTGTTGTCTTTTTTTTTTTTTTCTTTCCTGGTTTGTTTTCTGGGGGAGGGGCCTGCCACGTGGGTTTTCAGTCAATGATGTTCCCTGCTGTTAAGTCCTCCCGCCCTCCTCAAGGGGGTGGGCTCTGAGGAAACCGGTTTTTCAGGCTTTTGTTCTCTGGAGGTTTTTATGTTCCTTTTTGTTTTTTTTTGTTTTCTCTCACCTTGTCAGCTTTTGATGGTTTTTGGAGGTTTAGAGGAAAGCAAACGGCACCCCAACCTCCCTCTCAAAGAGAAGCCTCAGTTTGCTCCCCTGTGGGTGCTGCGGAGCTGCTGGCAAAGCAGGTTCCAAGTCGGGGTCCCTGGGGATGTAGGATCTCCTGTTTGTATCCAAAACCATGGCAGCGGTGGCTGTCTGGGCAGCTCCAGACCGCCAGAGAGGTTCCAAGCAGCGATCACATACTGAGATTTTCCCATGTGGAGGCCAAGAAAAACAAGGCTGTACTCACCTCGAGTATAGCCCTGACATAAGTACAGCCATTTTGGCAAATCGGAGGCTGGCACCTTGCACCCCCTCTCCACCCGCTCCCCTCCCCTTGTAGTATGTGTGACTTTCCTCAGCCACCCCTGGCTCCCTGGGGGAAAAGCAAATAGTTAACTTGCAGAGATCACAATCCTGCAAGACAGGAGTCTCCCTCTGTTTATAAATGTCCTAGAGATTTACAGCAAAGAAGCTATCTTAACAATAGCACAATTTCCAGAGACAAATATCTCAGTTCCTCAAGCCCTAAATAAAGTTAAATTTCTCCTAACCTAAATCTCACTAACAAGGACACTTGATAGGAGAAATGTGAAACTTTATCTCTAAACCTCCAAGATAGTGTCAGCGATCATTCCCAAGCATATGACCCACTGATATTGATGAGGGAGCAGGAGGCTGGCTGAGGACAAAGCAAAAGCTGGCACCTTGCACCCCCTCTCCATCCGCTCCCCTTGGTAATATGTGGAGCATTCCTCAGGCACCCCTGATGGCCATTAGAAACAAATAGTTAACTTGCAGAAATCACAATCCTATAAGACAGGAGTCTCCTTTGGCTTACAAATGTCCTAGAGATCTACAAACAAAGAAGTTACCTTATATATAGCACAATTTCCAGAGGCAAATAACTCAGTTCCTCAAGCCCTAAATAAAGTTAAATTTTTTCTAAACCCAAATCTCACTAACAAAGACACTTTATAGTAGAAATGTTAATGGCTTGCCAGGGGACAGCATTGATGAAGTCCTGGGGCCTCGGGTGTCCTGCCACCTTGTAGGCCCTCTTTGGCATGTTAAAGTTCCTTTGAGGCCTCCCTTCCCCTCACCTTCCCCCAACTGCAGGGTACATGGCCTGCCATCCCTCACAACCTGGGGCAGCAGCTCTTACTGCCCACAGTCCTGTCCCCATGCTTTAATAAACCACCATTTTGCATCAAAGATGTCTCAAGAATTCTTTCTCGGTCATCGGCTCCAGACCTCAGCCCACTAAACCTCACCTAGGTTCTAGAACTTCATCAATATACATCTAAAGGGTCTCACAAGAAGATTTTTATTATTGGTAATGAATATCCATTTCCCAGACAACAGCTAGCCCCTCAAGGTCCTGGAGACCTTGCTTCCAAAATTCCTTAGAGACTTACATCATCCATAACCCCCTTTGTCTTCACCAACCACCGAGTCCACCCCTACTCTGCCTTTAAAAACTCTGACTGTAATCTGGATCGGGGTCCAAGTCCCTACTCTGCTGCATTGGGTATACTTGGGCCCAAGCTTAAGCTTGTCAAATAAACCCTCCTGTGATTGCATCGGTGCTTGGCTCTTTGGTGGTCTCTCGGACGTGAAAACTCGGGCATAACACCTGCTGGCCTGGGCTGAGAGTGCCTGGTCTTTCCAGGTCAGAGAGCACTGGGTTGGCACCCATGCGCTCCTCTCCCAGGGGAGGGTGTGGGGCACACGTGTCTCAGGCTCTGATAGCACTGCGCGGTGTTCTACCATCTGGCGAGGCTCCCAGCCCCTCAAAGGAGCTGGACCCCACACGTTCTCAGGCGTGCTGGCGGCTCAGGAACCTAGACCTGGTTTCTCTGCCACACTCTCTCTGGCTCAACACCAGGGGAGGCTTTCCTGGGTCCAGGGACTTAAGCCCCTGTCCCTAACCGCCCTGATTCCCACAATTTCCCCCCATGATCCTTTGCTCTTTTTGAGTGCTTTCAACCAGTCTCCAAGTTAATGCTGGTCCCCAGATGCAGGACCGTCTCATATTGGGGTATTACTTTCCAATTGGTCGCCTCTGGTGGCTCCCTCCCCCTTTTGTTTATCTTCCAATACCAGTCCGAGGTTCCCACTTCGCTTTACCTGCCCACTGGCGTCTTCTGCCCCTGTAGAGATCCAGACGTGTATAATTCTGATCTCAGGCTGATTTCATGGGTTATTGGAGTTCTTTGGTATGTAATCAGCTCACTTTAGGGGGCAGGTTGAAACGGTGCCTCCTCCTACTTCCCCACCATCTTGTCTCCCCTTTTTTGGAGCTACATCTTGGCCAGAGCACCTTATCTGCAACCCCCTACACACACAAACACATGCTTCCCTTGTGCACTCCAGACAAGTTTCCATCCACTTTGCTCATTCTCAGCCACTGTCTCTGCACAGTTACAGTAGTACTGAGGTGCTGGGACTGAGGTGTTAGGTGGTAATGATGAGGGAGCAGGAGGCTGGCTGAGGACAAAGCAAAAGCTGGCTTACAAATGTCCTAAATCTCACTAACAAAGACGATTGATAGCAGGATTGTGACACCCCACCAAAAAGTCTTCCAAAGATCTTAATGTTAATGGCTGGTCTAAAGACAACATTGATCCAGCAGCAAGGGCAAGGCCTCTGGCAGGCCTGGAACATCCTGGCACCTTGTAGGCCCTCTTTAGCATATGAAAACTCCACTAAAACCTCCTTTCCCCTCACCTTCCCCCAACAGCAGGATACATAACCTGCCATCCCTCACAACCCGGGGCAGCAGCTCTTCCTGCCCACTGGTCCTGTCCCCATGCTTTAATAAACCACCATTTTGCACCAAAGATGTCTCAAGAATTCTTTCTTGGCCATCGGCTCTGGACCTCAGCCCACCAAACCTCACCTAGGTTCTAGAACTTAATCAGTAAGACAGCACCTTGGACCCACTTACTATCAGAAATTAATATCTGTTATATTAACAGATGCATCTCAGAAGATCTGGCCACCATGGCCAATAGAAAAGTCATTATTACAACAGAGGTCATAACAACCTGTGCCAAACTCCATGGCTCCATTCCCTGGATCCAGGGATTATTTCACCCATGGGAATGTTACCTGTTTCCAGCCAAGAAGTGGGAGGTACCTTGGATCTTAGCCTGCAGAACCAAGCATGGGGTGTAATACCCAGGCCAGGGTCTTTTCCATTACAACTGCAAAAGCAGCCTAGATCAGGCCTGTTCCAGTGCCATAGAGGGCCCAGGAATTCAGGTACTCCATAACATTGCAGATGGCTGAATCAGACTCACCTGGAAGTACACACATGCTAGATCCTCTGCTAACTCAGGAGAACCCTAAATGTGTTCATGGTCTTGACCTAACAAGATGATCATCTGTGTGGTATATAACCTGCAAAATATACCCTCCAGGCCATGGGGATGACTCAGCCAGACAATACCTACATGGAATTCAACCACAGACAAATGTGTTATGGGAAGCTTGAGGCCTTCAGAGAAGGGTGGGGGTTGAGGGGGAGAATTCCTGAGGCTGTAATTGTTGGCCAATCTCATTATCATGTTGTTTTCCTTTCAAGTGCAGGGGCTGCGGTCAAGCAGGATACATTCCAGTGTTTTCCCACTCTGCCACTGGGAAAGAAGAGCCCTCTCCCCCACCATCCATCATGTTGCATATCTGGGGTGTGGGAAACTACCACCCATGGGCCAAATGGGACCTTTCCCCATATTCTTTCAATCAAGTGGGTCTGGACCACTAGTTATGGATGGTCTGTGACTGCTATCAAGCCACAATGTAAGAGCAGAGTAATTGTCAGAGACACCACATGGACTGCAACACATGACAGAAAGTCTTTAAAGAAGACTTTCCAGAAAAGTCTGTGCCGATGCCCTGGTATCAAAGATCCAAAGATTATGTCCCTTCTTTGAGTGGAACATAGCGCCTTATGGGTCAAATCTAAATTCTTCACCTCCAGAGGCAAGGACTTCCATCCTTTTAGCCTGAACGCCATCTCCATCCTCCTCTACTGACACCTTGAATGGCAGTTTATAGGTCTGCAGCCCAATGGGAATTCCCTGTCATTTCCATGGTAGTGATGCTCAGAAACGGAGGTGTAAGTGTCAGCTTGTGAGGGTGAGCGTGTGTTTCCTCTTTGGTAGCCACGGTGTGCAAGGAGGATACAATAGAGCAGCATGCTTTCTGTCCTACAGGAATGGCCATGCAATGTGGTTGCATAGTGATGTCAGAGGGAAGCCACCTTCACAGAACAAAATTCATCTGGGTGGACTCCCAAGTCTCTTGTCCTGGACACTAGGTTCCACCGAGGCTGGGGGCACACAGAGGAACAGAGACTCCCCCTGCCCATCGGGGTTTTATAGGATGCCTGCTGCTCCAGGACAAAAGATCCTGAAACCATTCATCCACTTGTCATCCAGCCAGGCATCTGTGAGAGAGATCTACTCCAAGCAGAAAGAACAGCCCAAGAGACAACAAATGATAGCCTTGTGTGACAAGTACCGTGACGGGGACACACAGAAGTACGGGGGTGTGCAGTGTTGGCCAGACCTGGGGGTCAGGGGACCAGGAATGCTCCAGGAGGGCGATCATAGCTGTGTCACTATGGGGATGCTTGGGAAGACTGGGGGTGTGCAGGGTTTGTGAGACTGGGGGGCAGGAGGACCAGGGGTGCTCCAGGAGGATGTCACAGCTGTGCCCTTATGTGGCTACATGTGTCAGTGTGATTGGGCATTGGCCAGACCAGAAATGACAGCTCAGGCAAGGGGCGATGTTCCTAAACTGTCTTCTGCAAGGCAACAGTTTGGCAACAAGATTACTTTCAATACGATTTCATTTCACTTGTGTCTGTGAGTCCCTAAAGCTGATTGTGTAGAACATGAAGTACGTAGTTCGCCATGGATTTCAAACCTGAGGTGCTGGCAGCAGAGCACACTTGATATTTCTTTTTGTTGCTTCCAGAGTAGGATGACTTTTCTCACCTTCATCTCCAACCCCAGGACAGGGAACAAAGGCAACACAACACTTCAAAATGTCAACACAAATCTGCAAACCTGAGTTCTCTCAGGAGCTAAAGGTTCAGGACCAGGGTGACAGAAAGGCGAGGCCAATAGCAAGGAACCAAAGGAACATGTCATGGGCATGTGAGCTGGCCCACTTCTCTACCTGTCTGAATCAAGCCATACCTGACAGGAGGGAGTCCCTCCTGTGACTGGTCTATCTTTTTGCTGCCCTTGAGCAGAGCAGAGGATTGCTGAGCTGAGTGTGGCTGTCAGGGGGAGATGGCCAGCTGGCCACAGATGCTACCTGCCAAGTACCTATAGGACCAGCTCCTAGCCCTCAGCTAAGAGGAAACAATAATTATATTTAGTGACCTGTTTCCAGGGACAGGTCGTGTGCTCAGTGCTTTGGTGACTATATCCTCTCCCATTATAGTTTTTAAAAACCGCTTAGGCAAGTAAGATTGGCCTACAAAAAGCTGTCCCTAGTTAATATATGTAACTTGACCCTGACCCTAACGCTAATATCTAGTTAAGAGATACATGATCTATAGCACTGCTCATAAGAGGATGGTTTTTAGGAGGTAAGGAATTCAGGGACCAACCTTCTTGGGTCTTATTCTCCCTTGAATCCAGTAAATTCAAACCCATTTGATCACATGCTATCTGGAGAGTGGCCACACGGGGGCAACAGTGAGTAAACGGTGTCACAAACCCCACAGCAAAGTCCATTCTTCCTCTATCCTGTCAAATCCTGTTCATTCAATGTTTACAGATCATTGTACAGATGATGAAAAGTGTAACTCTGTAGAATTTCTTAACAACCAAACTAATTCTTTCAAGCTGTTAAGAATAGAAGATGTTTGGGGGGACAAGATGGCAGGGAAGTAGGAGGAGGCGCCTTTTCAACTTGTACCCTGAAGTGAGCTGATTACCTACCAAAGAACTCCGATCACCCATGAAATCAGCCTGAGATCAGAATTATACACATCTGGATCTCTACAGGGGCAGAAGACGCCAGTGGGCAGGTAAAGCGGAGTGGGAAAGGCAGACTGATATCTGAAGATAAACAAAAGGGGGAGGGAGCCACCAGAGGTGAGCGGTTGGAAAGTAATACCCCTAATACGAGCGAGAGTGCACTGTGTCTGGGGGCCAGCATTAACTTGGAGACTGGTTGAAAGCACTCCAAAAGAGCAAAGGATGGGGGGGGGGGGGTTGTGGGAATCGGGGTGGCTATGGACAGGGCTTAAGTCCCCGGTCCCAGGACAGCCTCCCCGTCGCTGAGCCAGAGAGTGCAGCAGAGAAACCAGGTCTTGGTCCCTGAGCCGCCAGCGTGCCGGAGAATGCGTGGGTTCTGGCTCCTGTGAGGAAATGGGAGCCACGCGGATGGCAGAACACGCAAGCCCTGCTACAGAGCCTCAGATGCGCGCGCCCCTCATCTTCCCTTTAGAGAGGTACAAAGGCCCAGCTGGCGCTCTTTGATACGCGCCATTGTTTCAGAGCCTAAGATGCGCTCCCCAAACTCTCCCCCGAGAGAGGTGCGCGAAGGCCCAGCCTGGTGCTTTCGGACCTGCACCCTATTCGCAGAGCCTGAGACGTACGCACGACCCACAGCCTCCCCTGAAAGAGGTGTGCGCAAGCTGGGCGTTCTTAGACCCAGAAAGACCAGGCACTCCCAGCCCGGGCCAGCGGGAAAATCTCAGTGTGTGATCGCTGCTTAGAACCTCTCTGGTGGTCTGGATCTTCCAGACAGCAGCCGCTGCCATGATTTTGGGTACAAGCAGAAGATCCTGCATCCCCAGGGATCGCGACTCCGAAGCTGCTCTGCCAGCGGCCAAGGGGAAATTTATATGGGCTCTGCAAAACCCACAGAAGAACAGACTGAGGCTTCTCTCTGAGAGGGAGGTCAGGGTGCAGTTTGCTTTTCTCTAAACCTACAAAAACCATCAAAAGTGGTCAAGGTGAGAGGGGGGAAAAAAAAGGTGAACAAACATTAAAAACCTCCAGAGAACAAAAGCCTGAAAAAACCGGTTTCCTCAGAGCCCACCCGATTGAGCACCGCCCCTTTAGGGGGACTAGAGGACTTAACTCAGGGAACATCACTGACTGAAAACCCACGTGGCAGGCCCCTCCCCCAGAACGAATTTATTTTTAATTTGTTCCCACTATTCTGGCTCATTTTTTTAATATAGATAATTTTTTAACCTATTTACCATCACAGTGAGCTGTCCAGTACATCAAATTCCATAATAACCTTCTAACCTGAACGTTTTGATGCATACACCTTTGTTTTTCTTTTGCATTTCTATTTTTTTGAATTTTTTAAAATTTTAGTTTAGTTTAGTCTAGTTATTACTTTTTAATTTTTATTTTCTAATATTCATATAGTGTTAAACTTCAAATAATCCCCTTTCCCCATTCAATACTACCCCTATAGGTAAACCAATTTTTTTTTAAAGATTTTTTAAAAAATTTTATTTATTTGACAGAGAAAAATCACAAGTAGATGGAGAGGCAGGCAGAGAGAGAGGGGGAAGCAGGCTCCCTGCTGAGCAGAGAGGCCGATGAGGGACTCGATCCCAGGACCCTGAGATCATGACCTGAGCCGAAGGCAGTGGCTTAACCCACTGAGCCACCCAGGAGCCCCGGTAAACCAATTTTTAATCCCCCTTTATCCTAGGAAAGTTGAGTCCTTTAACAAAGATATCAAGATACATCCAGGAAGGATCAAAACAACCTTCCTCACCCACACTGAGAATTTATAACCACTCTCCCATCTTTTTCTTCCACCAGTGTTTCTGTGTTTTTGTGTTTGTCCTGATAGTATATAAATCTTACACTTGGGGTTCTTTTTGACGAGGTTCTTCCTTTATTTGCATATATGTATATTATTTTTTCTCTTGTTATATACTTTTATCAGTCTTTTTGTTTGTCTGTTTTTGTTTGTATACCTCATAAATCTTACCTTGGGGCCCATTTCGGCTGAACCTTCTCTTTCATCTTCCTTTTCTTTTCTATCTCTCCCTTTTTTTTTTTTTCCTTTTCTTTTTTCTCTCATTTGGGTGGGGAATCCTAATTGATCAGAAGTGTTCCAGGGTGCACCCTGACTGCACCACAGTCGATATATCAAGCTACATCTGTTCAGTCATCTCTCACCAAAATGACTAGGAGGAGGAATGCCCAACAGAAGAAAAATACAGAGGATGGACCTTCTGCAACAGAGCTAATGGCTATCAACATAGACAATATGTCGGAAAGAGAATTCAGGCTAACAATTATCCAGGCAATAGCTAGGTTGGAGAAAGCCATGGATGACCAAACTGAATTGATTAGGGCCAAGCTGAAAGCGACCAGACAGGATGTTCACAATGTTAGGGCAGAGCTAAAAGCTACCAGGGCTGAGGTTCACAATGCTTTCAATGAGTTCCAATCTAATCTAAATTCTCTCAAAGCGAGGGTAACTGAGACAGAAGATAGAATTAGTGATCTGGAAAACAAACAGATAGAGAGAAAGGATCAAGAGGAAGCCTGGAACAAACAGCTTAGAAATCACTAAAACAGAATCAGGGAAATAAAGATGCCACGAAGCTTTCCAACGTCAGAATTATTGGAATCCCTGAAGGGGAGGAGAAAGAAAGAAGTCGAGAAGATATAGTGGAACAAGTTCTTCATGAAAATTTTCCCAATCTAGTGAATGGAACCAGCGTTCATGTACTAGAGGCTGAATGGTCTTCACCCAGGATTATAGATTCCAGAAAAACATCAAGACACCTGATAGTCAAATTGAGGAATCATAATTGTAGGTATACTCTCTTGAAAGCTGCTAGACAAAGAGGCTCCTCCCTTACAGAGGAAAACCCATCAGAATAACGTCAGACTTGTCCACAGAGAACTGGCAAGCCATAAATGGCTGGCAAGATATATTCAGGGCACTAAGTGAGAAGAACATGCAGCCAAGAATACTTTATCCAGCAAGACTGACATTCAAAATGGATGGAGAGATAAAGAGTTTCCAAGACCGGCAAGGCTTAAAAGACTATGCAACCACCAAGCCAACACTTCAGGAAATTGTAAGGGGGGTTATATAAAAGAGGAAAAATCCCAAGAATAGCATTGAACAGAAATATAGAGACAATCTACAGTAAGAAAGACTTCAAAAGTAACACGATGTCAATAAAAACGTGTCTATCAATAATCACTCTCAATGTGAATGGCCTAAATGCACCCATAAAATGGCACAGGGTTGCAGATTGGATAAAACGACAGGATCCATCCATATGTTGTCTACAAGAGACCCATTTTGAACCTAAAGATACACCCAGACTGAAAGTGAAGGGATGGAGAAGCATCTTTCATGCCAATGGGTCTCAAAAGAAGGCTGGGGTAGCGATTCTCATATCAGATAAATTAGATTTTAAACTAAATACTGTAGTCAGAGATACAGAAGGACACTACATAATCCTTAAAGGGACTATCCACCAAGATGATCTAACAATTGTAAATATCTATGCCCCCAATATGGGAGCAGTCTATTACATAAGAAAACTGTTAATCAAGATAAAGAGTCATATTGATATGAATACATTAATAGTAGGAGATTGTAACATGCCTCTCTCAGAAATAGACAGATCATCGAAGCAGAAAATCAATAAAGAAACAAGAGCATTGAATGACACATTGGACCTGATGGACCTCATAGATATATACAGAACATTCCACCCTAAAACAACAGAATACTCATTCTTCTCAAGTGCAAAAGGAACCTTCTCAAGAATAGACCACATACTGGGTCACAAATCAGGACTCAACCGATATCAAAAGACTGAGATTATTCCCTGCATATTCTCATATCACAATGCTTTGAAACTAGAGCTCAATCACAAGGAAAAGTTCGGAAGGAACTCAAACACCTGGAAGCTAAAGACCACCTTGCTTAAGAATGCTTGGATCAACCAGGAGATCAAAGAAGAGCTGAAACAATTCATGGAAACCAATGAGAATGACGACACTTTGGTCCAAAACCTATGGGATACAGCAAAGGCGGTCCTAAAGGGGAAATACATAGCCATCCAAGCCTCCCTCAAAAAAATTGAAAAATCTGGAACACACCAGCTGTCTCTATACCTTAAAGAAGTGGAGAATCAACAACAAATCAAACCAACTCCACACATAAGAAGGGAAATCATCAAGATTAGAACTGAGATCAATGAGGTAGAAACCAGAGATACAGTAGAATGTATCAAAGGAACTAGAAGCTGGTTTTTTGAAAGAATCAATAAGATCGATAAACCATTGGGCACACTAATCCAAAAGAAAAGAGAGAAAGCCCAAACTCATAAAATTATGAATGAAAAGGGAGAGATCACAACGAACACCAAGGAAGCAGAAACAATCATCAGAAGTTATTATCAACAGTTATATGCCAATAAGCTTAGCAACCTAGATGAAATGGATACATTCCTGGAAAACTATAAACTCCCAAAGTTGAACCAGGAAGAAATTGACAACCTGAATAGACTGATATCTAGTAACGAGATTGAAGCAGTGATCAAAAACTTCCCAAAAAACAAGAGCCCAGGACCTGATGGATTCCCTGGGGAATTCTACCAAACCTTCAAAGAAGAAATAACACCTATTCTCCTGAAGCTGTTTCAAAAAATTGAAGCAGAAGGAAAACTTCCTGACTCTTTCTATGAAGCCAGCATCACCCTGATCCCCAAACCAGGCAAAGACCCTACCAAAAAGGAAAATTTCAGACCAATATCGCTGATGAATATGGATGCTAAGATTCTCAACAAGATCCTAGCAAACAGGATCCAACAGCACATTAAAAAGATTATCCACCATGAGCAATGGAATTCATCCCTGGGCTACAAGGATGGTTCAACATTCGCAAATCAATCAATGTGATAGAACAAATTAATCAGAGAAGAGAGAAGAACCACATGGTCCTCTCAATTGATGCAGAAAAAGCATTTACAAAATCCAGCATCTGTTCCTGATTAAAACGCTTCAAAGTATAGGGATAGAGGGAACATTCCTGAACTTCATCAAATCTATCTATGAAAGTCCCACAGCAAATATCATCCTCAATGGGAAAAAGCTTGCAGCCTTCCCGTTGAGATCAGGAACACGACAAGGATGCCCACTCTCACCACTCTTGTTCAACATAGTATTAGAAGTCCTAGCAACAGCAATCAGACAACAAGGAGAAATAAAAGGTATCCAAATTGGTAACGAAGAAGTCAAACTCTCTCTCTTTGCAGATGACATGATTCTTTGTATGGAAAACCCAAAAGACTCCACCCCAAACTACTAGAACTCATACAGCAATTCAGCAACGTGGCAGGATACAAAGTCAATGTGCAGAAATCAGAGGCTTTCTTATACACTAACAATGAAAATACAGAAAGGGAAATTAGAGAATCAATTCCATTTACTATAGCACCAAGAACCATAAGATACCTGGGAATAAACCTAACCAAAGAAGTAAAGGATCTGTACTGGAGGAACTGCAGAACACTCATGAAAGAAATTAAAGAAGACACAAAAAGATGGAAGACCATTCCATGCTCTTGGATCAGAAGAATAAACATTGTTAAAATGCCTATACTGCCTAGAACAATCTATAATTTTAATGCCATTCTGATCAAAATTCCACCGGTATTCTTCAAAGAGCTGGAGCAAATAATCCAAAAATTTGTATGGAATCAGAAGAGACCCTGAATCGCTAAGGAAATGTTGAAAAACAAAAATAAAACTGGGGGCATCTTGTTACCTGATTTCAAGCTTTTCTACAAAGCTGTGATCACCAAGACAGCATGGTACTGGCATAAAAACAGACACATAGACCAGTGGAACAGAGTAGAGAGCCCAGATATGGACCCTCAACTCTATGGTCAAATAATCTTCAACAAAACAGGAACAAATATACAGTGGAAAAAAGACAGTCTCTTCAATAAATGGTGCTGGGAAAACTGGGCAGCTATATGTAAAAGAATGAAACTAGACCATTCTCTTACACCGTACACAAAGATAAACTCAAAATGGGTAAAAGACCTCAATGTGAGACAGGAATCCATCAGAATCCTAGAGAAGAACATAGGCAGTAATCTTTTTGGTATCAGCCACAGCAACTTCTTTCAAGATATGTCTCCAAAGGCAAAGGAAACAAAAGCGAAGATGAACTTTTGGGACTTCATCAAAATCAAAAGCTTCTGCACAGTAAAGGAAACAGTCAAGAAAACAAGGAGGCAACCCACGGAATGGGAGAAGATATTTGCAAATGACAGCACAGACATAAGGTTTATATCTAGGATCTATAAAGAACTCCTGAAACTCAACACACACAAAACAGACAATCATGTCAAAAAAATGGGCAGAAGATATGGACAGACACTTCTCCAATGAAGACATACAAATGGCAATCAGACACATGAAAAAATGTTCATCACCACTAGACATCAGGGAGATTCAAATTAAAACCACATTGAGATATCACCTTACACCAGTTAGAATGGCCCAAATTAGCAAGACAGGAAACAACATGTGTTGGAGGGGATGTGGAGAAAGGGGAACCCTCTTCCACTGTTGGTGGGAATGCAAGTTGGTGTAACCTCTTTGGAGAACAGTGTGGAGATTCCTCAAGAAATTAAAAATAGAACTTCCCTATGACCCTGCCATTGCACTCCTGGGTATTTACCCCAAAGATACAGATGTTGTGAAAAGAAGGGCCATCTGTACCCCAATGTTTATAGCAGCAATGACCACAGTTGCCAAACTGTGGAAAGAACCAAGATGCCCTTCAATGGACGAATGGATAAGGAAAATGTGGCCCATATACACTATGGAGTATTATGCCTCCATCAGAAAGGATGAATACCCAACTTTTGTAGCAACATGGGACTGGAAGAGATTATGCTGAGTGAAATAAGTCAAGCAGAGAAAGTCAATTATCATATGGTTTCACTTATTTGTGGAGCATAACAAGTAGCATGGAGGACATGGGGAGTTAGAGAGGAGAAGGGAGTTGGGGGAAATTGGAAGGGGAGGTGAACCATGAGTGACTATGGACTCTGAAAAACAATCTGAGGGTTTTGAAGGGGTGGGGAGTGGGAGGTCGGGCTACCAGGTGGTGGGTATTATAGAGGGCACGGACTGCATGGAGCACTGGGTGTGGTGCAAAAATAATACTCTTTTTCTGAAAATAAAATATAAATTAAAAAATAAGGATAGGTATTGTTAAGATGTATTAGTTAAAAATGTTAAAAGAGGAAAGAGTAAAAGTTAAAAAATTAGAATAAGGAAAAAATAAAATTAAAAGTATTTAACTAATTTTGTAAGATTAAAGAATCATGCAGAGAACGCCATGAATTCCATGCTTCACTTTCCCCTCCTCTGGAATTTCACTGATTTTGATCAGTGAGCTTGGTCTTGGCTGGTTGTTCCTGCTGATCTTCTGGGGGAGGGGCCTGTTGTGGTGATTCTCAAGTGTCTTTGCCGGAGGCGGAATTGCACCACCCTAGCCAGGGGTCAGGCTAAGTAATCTGCTCCTGTTCACTCTTGGGAGCTTTTGTTCCCTAAATGCTTTCCGTAGAGCTCTGGAGGATGGGAAAGAAAATGGTGGCCTTCCAGTCTCTGGCCTGAAGTTGCTGAGAGCTCAGGGGCCCCACTCCTCAGTGCATCCTCAGAGAAAAGCGCTAAATCACTCCCATCTCCCTGGTCTCTGGCCACCCTCTAAGCTCATCAAGCCTGTGACTGAGCATTTCTGTCTCTGTCACACAGCCCTGTTTGGAGTCTCCAAGCCCAGCAGATCCCTGCCGCTCTTCCAGAGGGGGTCTCCCTGGATCTGTCACTTGTGGGGTCCCTGCTCAAAGAGCAGTGGTCTCACTGTGCCACGGATTACAGTTTAAGGTAACCCCAAGCTGAGAGCTCACTCCTCTTCTATGTCTCTGTAGCCAGCTTCCCCACTTTAATACCTGTGAGGTCTCCTGCACTCAGGTCTCCTGATCCTTCTGTGACCTTCTGTGACCCCGTGGGGCCTGAGACCATCTGTCCCTGCAAGGGCTTCACTCGCACTTAGCCTCTGGAGCAATGTCCCTCAGTGTAGCAGACTTTTAAAAGTTCTGATTTTGGGGGTACCTGTGTACCCCCAGTGGGTTAAAGTCTCTGCCTTCAGCTCAGGTTACAATCCCAGAGTCCTGGGATCAAGCCCTGCATTGGGCTCTCTGCTTAGCAGGGAGCCTGCTTCCCATCCCCCTGCCTGCCTCTCTGCCCTCTTGTGATCTCTCTGTCAAATAAATAAATAAAATCTTTTTAAAAAAATCTGATTTTGTGCTCCATTGCTCTGCTGCTTGCTGGGATCCAGCCACCCCCTCCCACCCCACGTGGTCTATCTTCACTTCTCCGCAGATCCTACCTTTCAGAATGTGGTCAATTTTCTGTTTCTAGAATTGCTGCTCTTCTTCTCTTTGATCTCCTGTTAGATATGTAAGTGTTCAGAATTGTTTGATAACTATCTAGCTGAACTCCTGCTACCTGATGTCATCTCAACCTGCTACTCCTCCACCATCTTGACTCCCTTGAACCTTTTTATATAAATTATAAAGATGATCTAAACTTCTTTTTGATGCTTATATCAGAGCACCCACCACAAAATCAAAGTTTTCTCCAAACACATAAGTTTTACTATTTCTACAAGATGATGTCTAGACAAGCATGCAGATAAGTCAACCAGACATCTAAGCTCTAGTCTCCTGTTTTGAATTCTGTGAAACATTTAACAATTGCCAGGTAAAGGTGCTGTCATTGCCAGTAAAGGCTGATGTTATAGGCTGTTTTGCTCAGATGGTAGCAATGTAGTATTTGCTGCCACTTTTATGTTAATAGTTAAGAATCTCACATATTGGGGTGCCTGGGTGGCTCAGTGGGTTAAAACGTCTGCCTTCAGCTCAGGTCATGATCCCAGGTTTCTGTGATTGAGCCCCACATCAGGCTCTCTGCTCAGCAGGAGCCTGCTTCCCTCCCCTTTCTCTGCCTGCTTCTCTGCCTACTTGTGATCTCTGTCAAATAAGTAAGTAAAATCCTAAAAAACAAAACAAAACAAAAAAAACAAACAAAAAAAAACCTCACATACTGCTGAATTCGGTCATCACACTAATAAGCCTAGTTTAGGCAAAGCCAATGCCACACTGATCTTCTAGTTCAGAGAAGAGATATATTGTCTCCAAAATAATAGGTAGAATCAGTGGCCCTTCTCTCTTCCTCTCTTCAGCACCAGAGAGCATCTGGTCTGTTTTTCTCTTGTTGTTTGAATAACATTGATTCTAGCCTGAACAGATACTTGAGTCTTCATTGACATTTGCTGCTGTTCTGAAGAAGACATTTGGCAGCAATTTGAAAAATTACAGTGGGGTTTTTTTAGAAGACCTCATGTCCCATGGCATTTTTGGATCATGCTGTCTTTTCCTGGTAGGTGTGTGGAAGCACCAGTAGGACAGGATGCTACATAACCTGTGTGCCCTGAGATCAACTAGCTTGCCTGGGCCTTATGCTATCATCTGTAAATTGGGCTACACAGAAGAGAAATGGCACAACTGTCCTAATCATATGAATTATGGAACATTCTATTTTGGCAGAATTTCATCTTGAGAGATACATTTCAAACTGTAATTTATTTCATTGAGATTAATCTCAAAAAGATGGTAAACATGTATTAGAATCAGAGGAGGGATTTTGTTATTATTATGTGACACCAATAACATGCTGGAAAGCATTATCGTTAAATCACTGGGAATGCAAGAATGCTGAGGAAGTCAAAGTTGCCTGAAAGACGTATTTCAATTTGGGACACATGCACATTGCTGTGGCCACTTGCAGCCAATCTATGCTAGGTGATGGGAAAGTGAAAGAACCTAATACTGGAGTCAAATCCTTCCCTTAAGTACTAGATGCTGTTAGCTGTGGCCAGATTGCTTATCCTCTAACTTAAAATCAGTAAAACTCTCAGTCATTTATTTACTCCCAAAGAGGGCTTAAAAACAAAAGAGGCCAAATTTGAATGTCCAGGATAAGAAATATGGCTATGCTTAAATAGTTCTGGACTTGAAGAAATCTGATTAGAAGCAAGAAGCAGACTGCTGATCAGCAAATAATAGAGAAGGAAAAGAACGATTTCCATGTTTTGTTTTGCATTGCTTTATTTATTTATTTATTTATTTATTTATATTTTTAATCTTTTACCTTTTATTTATTTATTTCCTTAACATCTTAATTTATTTTTTTCAGCGTTCTCAGACTCACTGTTTATGTACCACACCCAGTGCTCCATGCAATATGTGCCTTCCTTAATACCTACCACCTTTGGTCTTGTACTGAGAGAGATTTTCTTTTTTTTTAAAAAAGATTTTATTTATTTGACAGAGAGAGATCACAAGTGGGCAGAGAGGCAAGCAGAGAGAGAGAGGGGAGGAAGCAGGGTCCCCACGGAGCAGAGAGCCCGATGTGGAACTCAATCCCAGGACCCTGAGATCATGACCTGAGCTGAAGGCAGAGGCTTAACCCACTGAGCCACCCAGGTGCCCCCTGAGAGAGATTTTCATCTAATATCTCTGCTGTCATCCTAGTAATTCATGATACAAGCAACATCTCTCCTTGCTTGGCTCCTAAAAATATATTAATGTCATCATGACAAAGGCAAGAACAAATGGGAGAAATAAAACTCTATCATCACAATCAGTATAGCGGGGACTACAAACCAGAGCAGAGAAGAGCATTCCTCCTATTTGCAAAGCCTTCCCCTTTTTTGTCTGATTGCATCCATCTCCTGCATATTAAACACACTTGGAATCCCAGTGAATACTCTGCAAAGAGTTCAGCAGAAATCATTGATTACAGTGCCATTGTTGTGTGAGTTACAGTTTTTTTTTTTTTTCCTGCCTAAGTGCCTAGAAAATCTCAGCTATGCATGGATTCTTTACACTGATTTTGATTTTGTTACTTTTCTCGGAGCAATTAAAATCTTGGGAAACATTTCTTCACAGGCCAATGGAATAGGGACACAATTAGTGGATTTCCCCATTTCCCTGAATTAAAATACACCCTAAAGCATTTCAACAAGAAATTATAATGCTAAATTTTCAAAAAGGAACCGAAAATACTAGCAATGAAACAAAGAGTTGCTAGCATTTATTTATCTCTTCTGAAGCCTGAAATGACAGTATCATAATGACACCCGAGAACAATCTGGAAATATTCTGAGTACTCCAACAATGTGCAATACTCACTTCTTGCCTACACAAGTACATCATTCTAGCGATGTATCCCTCTTCCTTCTGCATATTTTATTTTTCCTACTCTACTGGTTTATCACCATCAGCAAATGCTTCCATTTCAAATCCATTTCTGACTTGACCTTTGCTTCAAGTCTCTGCCCATTCCCCTGTTGTACATCTCACTGAGAGTGTTAACTATAGTTTTTGCCTATACTGCCTCCTCTATTTCTCATTAACTCTCTCTAATTAGATTTTCACCCATGATAACACTATAACTTTTTTGTCAGAGTATCCAGTCAACCTCCATGTTAGTTAATCCAATATCAAGGGTACTTGGGTGCTTCAATCAGTTAAGCATCTGCCTTCCATTCAGGTCATGATCCCAGGACCCTGGGATCGAGCCCTGAGTTAGGCTCCCTGCTGAGCAGGGATTCTGCTTCACAGTTTTCCTCTCCCTCTTCCCTGGCTTCTACACTCGCTCTCGTGCTCTCTCTCTCTCTCATGCATGTGCATGAAAATAAATAAATAAATAAATAAATAAATAAATACATACATACAAATATTTAAAAAATCCAGATCTCAGCCATACTCTTAATATGGAATTTAGGGAATATTTAGAAACTGGTTCTGAGACTCAAGAGACAATTGCTCTTCAGCCACTATGCATGCTGTCCCCTGATCTTTAACCTTCATGAAAGCTGATGAACTTAGTGCTTTGTGAAGGCTATTGTGCTTTATGAGTTTGATTATCAATCAGAACCCAAGACCACTGCTGCTATTTAATCACTGTAGATCTTACAGGCTGGCATCTTGAAGAGGAAGAATTGACTTTCAGACCTACAATTCAATATGGCAAGGAGGAAGGAAGAGTGAGCTCAGGTTTCAATGCCGGGACAGTTGCTGACTCACTCTCAGAATGAAGCAGCAAAACTTCTGTAGTAGAGGTTTGTTTGTTTGTATGTTTGCTTATTATTTATGTGTGAAAAGATTTGACTCCTGTTGAGCTGACAAAATAAATTCATAAGGAAAGGACAATTGGGAGAAGGAGACCGAGAAGTTAAGTACTAACTGGGTTAGTACTTAATTGATTTTTAGTGTAAGTAGAATTGCTGAAAACAGAAGAAAAGAGTCAATCAAAGTAGGTAAAACAAACAACTGAAAAAAGTGTTATTGTACAAGGAAGTTTCTGTTGGGAATACTGTAATCATTTATGATCTTTTCAGCTATGGTCAATAGTCACTAGTCATACTCCCAGGCATATGACACAGGAGAGAGGGGACCACAGAAGCCTGTGAATATAGTTCAAAGGAGTGTGACATTTTGTTTGAAAATATTAGCAAGTCCCTGATAAATCTTCATTCTCTCAGATTTGTTAGTTAAATGATCAGGAGACTTACAATTTCATGGTAGACATCATTGAACAGAATGGACTAGTCTGGCTGAGTCCCAGCAGAACTCAACGGACAGAAAATTCTCCATAATTTAGATGTAATTGAATTGACGAATTTGGAATAAATGAAGTCATGAATTGAGCAAGTTTATGCTGAAAATTTTACCCCTTGATTGTCTTGCCTTCTTTATATAATGAAGTATCACTGAAGCCCTTAAAATGTTAAATGTACAAGCAAGGTGAGATTGGTTTTATGTCTACAAGCAATCGCCCAGGCAAAATGATGTGCCTTCTGGTCCAAACAACCATATACCTTGTGATACAGGCAGTTCCTTCTGTCTGGGCCACCATATTTCAACCTCATGTTCAGAGGGCAATAAACCACATAGGAAACACCCTCTGGCTACCATAGCTGCTATGTATTACTTTAGTAATGAGAAGCCATTCCAAAGAACAAAGAAGGCTATCAGAAACATAAAAATGATAATGAGAGAAATGAAAAAAAGTTGGTTTAGGTGAGTCAACTGTTGAGGTGGTGGATAAAGAACAGGATGAAAATCAGAATGAAATTGGCACTGTTGTTCTTAAATACTGTTGACACATAATTACCAGATCACAATGGTAATGAATCCCAGCTCAGGTGGCTGCCTCTCTTCAAAGGCACCATAAATCCTTCCCCATTTAACCTAAGCTGGAGAAATAGAAGCCCCATGATGCTTAAGAAGAACGGAGTAGGGGGCACCCTGGTGGCTCAAGATTAAGCATGTGACTTAACCTTTTGGTCATGATCTCAGAGTCTTGGCGTGGAGACTCAGTCAGCCTCCATACTCAGCTTGGAGTCTGTTTGGGATTCTCTCTAATTCTCTCCTCCTGCTAATCTCCCCACTTGTGTGCTCTCTCTCTCTCTTTCTTTCTAAATATATATATATAGAATCTTTAAAAAGAGACGAAAAAGAATGGGGAGAAGAAATGGAAATGGTGTGATACATTAATGTAGGCTTTCAACTGCCAGCCTATGCTTGGATGTCAAGTAGTGCTCTTCTTTGCTACCTTTAATGGTCATGCCAAAAAGAAACCTTTTTAAAAAAGGTTTTATTGAAATATAATTTATATACTATATAATGTACTATACTTTAGATATAATTTACATACTATATAATTAACAGACTATATAATTTGGTCAAACCTCTCTTTGTAGTTAATATTTTTTTAAATTTATTTTTTACTTTTATCCTAACAGTATTCATTATTTTTGCACCACACCCAGTGCTCCATGTAATCTGTGCCCTCTATAATACCTATCACCTGGTACCCCGATCCCCCCATCCCTTCAAAACCCTCAGATTGTAGTTAATATTAAGCAGTACCAAATGTCAAGATTTATGTCTTAATTCTATTTTGAATTACATAATCAAATGTCTCCCCCATTCATCTTTCATTTGGTTAATAAATATTTTTACATTTCTTTGATTTTAAAATTTTGAAAATATTGTACCTTAAATATATTTATTATATTCTGTATATGACAGGTTTTCTCTTTCATTCCATTTTAATAGTCTCTTCTTTGAAATAAATGATTTTAATATGCTTATATTTTATATTTTTCTATGAAAATTCCTTTTATAGTCATTTTTCCAATTTAAACTATAAATACCTCTTCCCAATTCCAAACTCTTCACTTATTTTCCCATCCTTTGCACATAACCAGTAAATTAGCATGTTTTATCTACCAACAGAAAACCATACACAGGGGCACCCAAGTGGCTCAGTTGATTAAGCAGCTGTCTCCTGCTCAGGTCATGATCCCAGGGTCCTGGGATGGAGCCCTGCTTTGGGCTCCCCGCTCAGCAGCAGGGCTGCTTCTCCTTCTCCCACTCCCTTGGCTTGTATTCCTTCTTTTGCTGTCTCTCTCTCTCTGCCCAATAAATAAAAAAACTCTTTAAAACAACAAACAAATACCCCCCCAAAACCACAAACACACACAAATATATATATATACACACACACATATGTGTGTGTATATATATATTCTTTTTATTGTTGTTTAGAATTTTAGTGCCACTGAAAATATGAAGTTATTATATTAGTAAATATGCACCTGGACCAATAGTTCCTGTTTTCTTTCTTTTTTTTTCTTTTTTGTAATTTAGCACATTCTTTAAGACAAAAAAGATTGTTTTATGTTTGAATCTGCTGCATTTCAGTATTCAGTTTTAATAAAACAAATAAAACATCTTGGAAATTAACAAATTGAATAGTTTTCCTTTTCAGTGTGTATTTTGAGGACAACTTTTTCATCAAGTTTGTGGAAGTTAGAGAATTTATTAGTAGGCAATCCTTAGCTACACTGATGTTATTACTACTGATTGTATTGTGTCTGTTTTGAGGTGTTCCCCCTCCCCTAAGGTTTGGATGCTCCTGTTGAGATATTAAGGGCAAAGATTTTTTTCCTCAGCTGTGTCCAGTCTACTAACAAGCCCATTCATGGTGTTCTTTATTTCTATCACAGTCTGTTCTGTCTCTAACATTTCTTTTGGGTTCTTAGGGTTTCCATTTCTCCTCTCATATGGCCCATGTATTCTTGCATGCTATCTGTTCCATCCATTATAACCCTTAGAATATTAATTACAGCTGTTTTAGATTCCTGGTCTGGTCTGATAATTCCAATATCCTTACCATGTCTATTTCCAATGCTTTCTCTGTTTCTTCAAATTGTCTTCTTTGCCCTTCTGATATGCTCCCCCCCCCCCATAGATAGAGATGATGTACTGTGTGAATGGACCAGGATAAGAAGAGTTTTGCAGGGTGCCTGGGTGGCTCAGTTGGTTAAGCAGCTGCCTTCAGCTCAGGTCATGATGCCAGGATCCTGGGTTCCAGCCCCACATGGGTCTCCCTGCTTCATGAGGAGCCTGCTTCTCCCTGACCCTCTGCTTGCTGCTCTGCCTGCTTGTATTCTCTCTCTGTGCCAAGTAAATAAATAAAATCTAAAAAAAAAAAAAAAAAAAAAAAAACCTTTGGTGTTGCGTATGAGGAGAGGGGAAGCATTCTATAGTCCTATGATTAAGCCTCATGATCTATTACAGAGTCTTAGTTAATGGATGTCTCTTCTGAACTATGAATTTCAGAAGCATTTCTCAGTTTTGTTTTGTTTGATTTTTCCTTTCCTTTAGGTGGTACAGGATGGATAGAATGATCTGTACTTGGCTGTTTCACTTTTTTCCCATAGAAAATTAGACTGGCTGGACTTGGTTATTTTTCTTTCAGCAGGTGAGGTGGATCTCCTAACACCCCAGCGCGTTAAACTACGGTTAAATAGTTTCCCTTGAGGGCAGGCTTTGTTAAGGGGAAAGCAGTTTGCTCTGGTTAGTCCTTTTTCTTTTCAAAAATTCTTTTTTAGCTTTCTATCATTGTTTTTATTACTGTGGAAAATTTCAAACATTCAGTAAAGTAGAAGGAATAGTATAATAACTTCCAAAATACCCAGCATTTCATCCTGAATAATTATCTACATTTACCAACTTCAAATTTTCCCCAGCCCCTGCCCGAAACACAAGTGGGGGAAGTTTTCCCCATTACGTATTGAGGAAACCTCGTCAAGCTCGCGGAGGTATATCTGGTGGCGGCATTTTATGACTCTTCTCCCCGAGTTTTTAACTGTCAGAGTACTTAGTGTTGAGCCTGTAGGAACAGAGGGACTTCGCTTCGGCTTTCCTACCCTAGTTCTCCTTCAGTGGTGATTTCTGCTAGAGTCTGCGGTAAGTCGTCATTCCCGTGTCTTCCTGTGTTTTTATTTGTTATAGCTTAGCAAGAAATTCCAAGTTCTTTATATGTGGAGCTGAGACTGGAAATTAGGTTTTTTTTTTATTAATAGATTATATTTTAGTCTAGTTTTGGGTTATAGAAAAACGAAGCAGAAACTGCGAATTTGCTATATATCCTTTTCCTCCACATATAGTTTCCCATGTTAGTAATTTGCTGCATTAGTGTGATACCTTTGTTAAAATTGAATTATTACTGATATGCTATCATTTCCTGAGGTACATAGTTTATGTATATTCTGGAAGTTTTGATAAATGCATAATATCATGTATATGTTTCATTACAATGTGCTGCAGAATATTTTCACTGCCCTGTACTTTCCTGTACTCTGTCTACTTGTCTTTCACTCTTACCCCTAATACCCAGCAACCACTTGTCTTTTTACTATCTCCATATATTTGTCTCTTCAGAATGTCATTTAGTTGGAAGGATACCGTATGTAGTCTTTGTGGACAGCCTTCTCCATAGTAAATATTGAGGGTTTCTCCCTGTTTTTTCAAAACTTGATAGTTTCTTTATTGCTGAATAATTTTCTGTTGTTAGGATGTACCAATTTATCTGTTCACCTACTGTATGACATTTTGGTTGTTTCCCATATTTTACAATAATGAAGTGATAGGACCTTTATAGGCAGCTTTTGTGTGAATGTAAGTTTTCAACTCATGTGAGTAAGTATTTAGAAGACTAACTGATGGATCACGTGATAAGACTGTAACGAACATCGTAAAAAACCGTCCAAACTGTATTCTACATGTAAGCGGTTAGACCATTCTCTTTCGCGCAAGCAACGAGTGAGAGTTTCTCTTGCTCCACATTGTCATCAGTATTTTGGTGGTGTCAGTGTTTTGGGTTTTAATAATCCTAGATGCACAGTGGTATCTTGTTTTAATTTGCAATTCCCTAACGCCCTAAGACACCGGGCAGCTTCTTCTGTGCTTTCATTTGCCCTTTATTTTTTCTTCTAAACTTGTGTCCTTTTTTTGTACTTTTTTTTCTTACTATGTTAGCAAGGACTTCCAGTACAACGAGTAGTAAGGGGAGTGAAAGGTGATCTCCTTGCCTTATTGATAATCTTAGGGGGAAGGTATCTGGTTTCTCATCACTAAATAGGACATTAGTTTTAATTTAAATCAACTTGATTACTTTCCCCTCTATGTCTAGTTGGAAGTTTTTTTTTTTTTAAATCATTAATGGTATTGCATTTTTCAAATAATTCTGTATCAATACAAATTTTCATGTCTAACATATTGTGATGGATTATAATAATTCATTTTAAAATTTTGATACAGCCTTATATTTAATTTTGGAAAACCTCAGATAATATTGGTATTGACAAGAGTTGGAGATCCGTGTGTGTGTGTGTGTGTATCTATCTATCTACGGAAAACATGAGAATGAGAGCCTTAAATGATTATTCCTTATGTGATTTACTGTGGTGGTGGTTGTTCAGTCTTTGTAATATCTTATTTTCAAAATACCACTCTGGTTCTTATTTTCTTAGCTATTAAAATATTATTTTGAGGTATAATTTGACTTTAGAACTATTGACTGACTGAACCAGCTATATGGTCTTAGATAAACTGTTTAATTTCTCTGGTAAGACTGAAACATGTTGCCTTGTTCCTGATTATGGGTAACGTGGTCTGTATTTCAGCATTATTATTATTATGGTATCAGTCATAGATTTTGGTTTCAATTTTGTTTTTGAGATTTAATTTAGGAGGCTGAGAAAATTGACCATTATTTTAAATTTCTATTAAGCAATCTCAATACCCAATATGGGGTTTGAACTCAAATCATGAGTCACATGCTATACTCACCAAGCCAGCTAGGCATCCCTCCACTAATGTGGGTTTATGTCCTAGATTGGATTCCTTTTTCCTTTTTCTTTATTGCACTTAATGCTGTAAATCTAAGCACTGATTAGTTTATTAGACAACTTTTAATAAGTTGTGTTTTCCTCAATTATTTTTGATATTTTTAAATTTTTAGACCCATGATCCATTAGAAATAGATTGTATAATCTTCAAGCATGTGGAGATTTTCTAGATTTATACTACTTAGTGAAGTAGAATTAGATACTACTGTAGTACAGAACAAATTCTGTACAAATTCTCTTCTAACAAAATGTGACCTGTTTTATGGCTCAGCATATGGCCTTTATCACTGAGTATATCCAGTATATTTGAGAGAAATGTGTATTTTACCAATATTCAGTGTGATGTTATATAATATCAGTTAAGTCAAAATGGTATAGCTCTTCCAATCTGCTATATATTTACTGACTTCCTTTGCCTAACTAAAGCCTGGAGGAAGGATATTAATGAGGCCAACTACTAATTTAGGAAGAGGTTTTTTAGTTTTCTTTTTTTTTTGAGATTGTTGTATTTACCATATATTTATTCTTCCAGGCATTGTTATCTGTTCAGAATTAATTTTCTATATGGCATCTTTTCTCTTCAGTCTAAAGAAATTCTTTTAACAGACTTTAATTAGCAGGTCTACTGGAGATAAATTCTTCCACATATTGTCTGAAATGTATGTATTCATTGATCTTTATCTGCTATTTACAGTTATCTCGAAAGCCCCCCAAAATAAATCTTAATACCTAATGTGATTATTTTTTATCATAGCATTTCCATTCAGTGCTTTTGAAAATTTCCGTCTTTTTATTGAAAAGCATTATTTATTCCCTCATGTTGCTTACTTCTCTTAATTAACACATTAATCATAATTATCTCAATCTATTTCTGATAATTCCAACATCTGGACATTTCTGGGTCTGATAGCATTATTATGATAGTAATATGTTTTCATATTTCTTAGTATTTTATTAAATGTGAGGGACTTTGTATAAAAAATGATAAAATTGTTTCCTATAAGAATGAGACTGTTTCATCTGCCAAGTTACTCATCTGGGATTGAAGGATAGAGTCCCTGATGCATTATGTAAGATTCAGCCACTTGTTAACTTTCTACTTTTCCTCTCCATTCATCCTTACTCTACCAGGCCCCTTGCTGTCCTTTGACAACAAGTGACCCTTAGTTCTCCTGCCTCAATACCAGGGATAGACAGTCATTTCCCATGTTTAAATTTCAGCTGTTTTCCTCTTAACAGCACTTAGGGAGGTTTCTTCTTCTCACTTCTCTTTTAAAGGTTAAATCCACATGGATCTCATCTAGCAGAGGACTTGTTACTTTTATGTATTCAAAGGGTTCATATTCCCATGTCTATTTTCTGTATCAATACAAATTTTCATTTCTAACATATTGTGATGGATTATAATAATTTAATTAATTAACTATAATTTTGAGTATTACTTGTCTTGAAATCATTACTGGATCTTGTCATTCTTTAGTGATTCTTTACTAGCCTGGTACTATTTTAAAATGGCACTTGGAGATCTGGTCTTAAATTAGTTGTACTTGAAACTACTGTGAAAATCAGTATATCAGTACTTGTGCTAAAATACGCACTGTGGGTATTTTAGTCACTCCTAACTGCATCCTCAAATTAGAGTTTCCTTGAGCAAACTGTTGGGAATGGAAGAAGAAAAAGGAATAGACTGTTTAACATGTACACTGAGAAATACAGGTTTATGTTTTCTAAGGAAACAGGCAGTAAATCTTCCCAACTGAATCTCATAGACAATGAAAAAAAATACAGAGTTGATAGTTTGGGGCCACTCCATGTAAACATTTATTCCTGCTATTAGAGTAAAAATGAGAAGGAGTCATCTTATAGGTGGTCACTGAGTGGACAATTCTTTTATCTTGCCAAATACATATTAATGGAATTATTCTGATTATATACTATGCAAATCAAAAAAAGGGACAATCACCAAAAAACAACAATAAACATAAAGGACATTGGGTGTATCTGCTTGATAAGTAAAAAGACCTGTCAATCTGAAAAAGGGAGCCAGGCCATACTTTAGAAAAGATAGTTGATTAATAATCAGAAGACAACTTATTTTGGTGAAGTCCCATTGTTTTATTTTTACCTTTGTTTCCCTTGCATCAAGAGATATATCTAGAAGTTGTTACAGCCAATGTCAGAGTTTACTTCCTGAGTTCTCCTATAGTACTTCTATAGTTCTCCTATGTTTTTATGTCTCACAGTAAGGTCTTCAACCCATTTTGAATTAATTTTTGTGTATGATATAAGAAAATGGTCCACTTTCATTCTTTTGCATGTCATTATCAAGTACTTTGTCAAAATAAAAGCTTCTGCACCATGAAGGAAACAACAAATTAAAGGCAAATTACAGAATAAGATAAGATATTTGCAAGTGACATATTTGATAAAGGATTAGTATCCAAAATATATAAAGAACTTAAGAAACTCAAAACCCCCAAAATGAATAATTGAAATAAAAAATGGGCAGGATACATGAATAGCTCTTTTTCCAAAGAAGACATACAGATGGCCAACAGGCACATAAAAAGATACTCAACATCACTGATGACTAGGGATATACAAAACTATGATCAGCTATCAACACAAACCTGTCAGAATGACTAACCTCAAGAACAGATGAAATAATACTGTTGACTTATTTCACTCAGCATAATCTCTTCCAGTCCCGTCCATGTTGCTACAAAAGTTGGGTATTCGTCCTTTCTGATGGAGGCATAATACTCCATAGTGTCTATGGACCACATCTTCCTTATCCATTCGTCCGTTGAAGGGCATCTTGGTTCTTTCCACAGTTTGGCGACCGTGGCCATTGCTTCTATAAACATTGGGGTACAGATGGCCCTTATTTTCACTACATCTGTATCTTTGGAGTAAATACCCAGTAGTGCAATGGCAGGGTCATAGGGAAGTTCTATTTTTAATTTCTTGAGGAATCTCCACACTGTTCTCCAAAGAGGCTGCACCAACTTGCATTCCCACCAACAGTGGAAGAGGGTTCCCCTTTCTCCACATCCTCTCCAACACATGTTGTTTCCTGTCTTGCTAATTTTGGCCATTCTAACTGGTGTAAGGTGATATCTCAATGTAGTTGGTGCTGAGTGAAATAAGTCAAGCAGAGAGTCAGTTATCATATGGTTTCACTTATTTGTGGAGCATACCAATTAGCATGGAGGACATGGGGAGATAGGAGAAGGGAGTTGGGGGAAATTGGAAGGGGAGGTGAACCATGAGAGACTATGGACTCTGAAAAACAATCTGAGGGTTTTGAAGGGGCCGGGGGGGGTGGGAGGTCAGGGTACCAGGTGGTGGGTATTATAGAGGGCAAGGATTGCATGGAGCACTGGGTGTGGTGCAAAAATAATGAATACTGTTATGCTGAAAATAAAAAATAATTTAAAAATATAATACTGTTGGCAAGGATTTGGAGAAAGGGAAACCCTCTTGCATTGCTGGTGGGAGTATAAAATGGTGAAGCCACACTGGAAAACAGTTTGGAGTTTTGTCAAAAAGTTAAAAAATAGAACTACCATATAATTCAACAATTTTACTACTAAGTGTTTACCCAAAGAATTGAAAAAACCCATGCAAAGGGATACGTGGAGCATTATCTACAAGAGCCAAATTACAGAAACAGTCCAATTTTTTTGTCAGCTGATGAATCGATGAAGGGGTTGGGTGTGTGTGTAATTTCATTATTTTTATGGCTGAGTAATATACAGTGGGATATTACTCAGCCATAAAAAATGAAATTTTGCCATTTGCAGTGATGTAATGGAGATAAGATACATAATGCTAAATGAAATAAGCCAGTAAGAATAAGACAAATACAGGGTCAAAAAGACAGCATTTGCTCCAGGAAGAGAGGTTGGCAGGCTGTTGTCAGCTAGGTCCTAACCATGTGAAAGGTAAAGGAAGTTGATCTCATAAGATTGTTCATGTGCTCACTGTGCCAAAGATCACAAATGGACCCTTGCCCCTTGAATTTGGTGACTGTGATATCCTTTTTTTTTTTAAATGATTTTATTTATTTGACAGACAGAGGTCACAAGTAGGTAGAGAGGCAGGCAGAGAGAGAGGGGGAAGCAGACCTCATCAGATATATACGATTAAAATATTTCTCCCATTCTGTGGATAGTCTTTTCACTTCACTTCCTCGATAGTGACCCTTGAAACAAAAAGCTTTTAAGATGATGAATTCTAGTTTATCTGTTTATTTTTGGGTTGCTGGTGCGGTTTTGCAATCAGCTTCCAACCCCAAATCATGAAGATGTAGAAGTCTGTGTTCCTCAAAACATGGCTTTTGAAAGAGAGCTTGCCTGCATTTTAGTAGTTGCTGGACATTATTTAGTAATGCCTGTTGAGTGTTGATTGATATTTCTCTCAATGGATAGTCTTGCGCCTGTTTTCCCACCTGTGGAGCGTGCCAAGGCCTGTAACAGAGATTTTGGAAATGATATCTGTGAACATCCTGGCTTAGATTCAGGGGTGAATCCTGGTTCTGCAGTGGAGCTGGTCTTAAACTCAAGCACATTTGCACAAATTGCTCAGGCCGTTTCAAGCTGAGTCGTTGTTGATCTTTCTGAGGAACACTTGTGTGCTAGTCCAGATCGTGTAGGGCCAGAGTGGACTTTCTCAGTGGCCTCCACACGGAGAAGACTGCCAGGATTGGACCTCGTCAAGACTTTCATCTCGGGTCTACTGGAATGGAAAGTAGACCTGCTTCAGGGTTTTGGGAACGTTGTTCCATGCAAGTTGGTTCCTCTCCTTTTTTTTTTTTTTTTTTTTTCTTTAATGTGTACATGATTTCTTTCTGGAAAAGGGGAAAGGATATTTATTTCCAAACAGCCTGTCTGTTCTTTGTCAGTGGTCTGTCTGTGCTTTTGAAAACGTGTCAAGGAGAATTCCAGGTCAACTATCTTCTATGCAAAAAGTATAGTTCCTGTACAGTATCAGGTGATCATACTTAATATTAGGAACTATCTTGTAACTCAGATGGTATCGTTTCCTGATGAGAAAAAAAAAATACAAAGAACACCAAGCTTCCCAAGATCTTTGTCACAGGTCCCAGGTCACAGCTGTAGTGAAGTGAGGAGCGAGCATTTGAAACCTTTTCTGGAGGCACCTGTTTGGCTCAGACAGATCAGCATGCAAGTCTTAATCCCTGTTCAAGTCTGGATTTCAGGACTGGAACCACATGTTGGGTCCTGCTTAAAAAAAAAAAAAAGAAAAAAAGAAAAAGAAAAGAAAAGAAAAAAGAAACCAGTGTAGCCAGTATCCCATTGGGTTTTCCTATGCTTATGAAGCAATTACCATATGCTATGGTATCTCGTTGTATACTGATTTCTTTCCCTCACGGCTAAAGAGTTGTGTCTCTTCGTGGGCTAGTATTAGAACCAGTGGTACGTCTTGTTTTGTGAAGTTTCATTTCGAGTCTTTTGGCCATTTCTTTTATTCTTTTGATGATCTCCTCAGACTAGATGATACCCAATTCTGGAAAAAAGTCCTTTGTCAGAGAGAAACATGCTTCTATACTGGGCCTTCCATTTATATTCTCTTGAGGTTGAGATGAAGATAAATAAATTCATTTTCGTATCCCCAGAAATGATGCATTGCCTCTTTTGACCTTGCAAATCATATGGTTGATTTTGGGGGGAAATATCAAAACCACTTATTGAGTTTCAGGGTATGAAAGGTTGTTTTTGTATTTTAAAGTGTTTCTACAGGGACGCTGAGATATAATTTCCATGCAGTAAAGTGTATGTAATTAAAGTCCTACGTCTATTAAGTTTGAGCATATATATGCATCACCCCGGTAGTGGAGGCATCTATCGCCCCCACAAGTTTCCTTGTCCTTCTAGCATTTCCTCCCTCCCATTTGCACGTCAGGAAAGCATTGATTGGCTTTCTGTTACAGTAGAATTATTTGCAATTTCCAAGGTTTTCTCTTAACACCATCGTATGCTATGTAAATTATTTTGTTTTGATGTTTTCTGGCTCTGAGGTATTATCAGAGCAAAAGAACATGTCTTCCCATAGTGTTATGTAAGCGACGAGATTACTCTGCGAAACCGCATAGTATTCCATGAGCTGGATATGTCACAATTTGTGGTGGTCATTCCTCTGTGGATGGAGATGAATGACAATTAGAAATAGTCAGTAGCTTTTGGGGAATGTACCGTTTCTTTTTTCATTTGAGTGGAATGGGGGTGGTCTATGGTAGGTATAGGTTTAATATTTTGAAGAATTTCTGGACTGTTAGGGTGCCTGGGTGACTGAGTGAGTTAAGCATCTGACATGGATTCTGGCTCAAGTCATGATCTCATTGGTGGCGAGACAGAGCCCCAGGTAGGGCTCTATGGTCAGTGGGAGTCTACTTGAGCTTCTGTGCCTCTCCCTCTCTCTCTGCCCCTCCCTCCACTCACTTTTAGTCGCTCAGTCTTTAGTCAATCAAAGATACAAAAAAATAAGAATTTCCAAACTATTTCTGCAGTGGTTGTAGAATTTAAAATTCCCATGCGCAGTGTATGAGAAATCATAGCAAGGAGGTGACTTTGCTCCTTGCTATGACTCCTTGCTATGGCTCAGAATGGAGATTCCATTCATTTTTGCCATTTTCATTGACAGATAGTGGTTTAAATTTCCATTTTCCTAATAACTAATGATGTAGGTCGTGCGCTATTCTTCCATTTCTTCCATGTGTATTCTTTGCTAAAGTGTTTTTACAAATCTTTGAATCCATTTTATTGTATGTCCTTTTTGAAAGGTTTTATTTATTTATTTGCAAGAGAGGGAAGGGGAGCAAGAGCAGGGCTGTTGGGTAGGGTGAGGAGGCCAGAGGGAGAGGAGAAGCACACACCCTGCTCAGCGGGAAGAGTGATGGAGGGGTCGGGGGTTAGACCCCACGACCCTGAGATGGTGACCTGAGCCAGAGGCAGCCACTTCACCAACTGAGGCACCCAGGCCCTTTTCTTTGACCCGTTTAAAATTGGATTGTTTGTCTTCTTCCTATTGACTTTCTTTTTTAAAAAAAATTAATTAATTTATTTTCAGCATAACCGTATTCATTATTTTTTCACCACACCCAGTGCTCCATGCTATCCGTGCCCTCTATAATACCCACCATCTTGTACCCCGACCTCCCACGCCCCCTGCCCCTTTAAACCCCTCAGATTGTTTTTTAGAGTCCGTAGTCTCTCATGATTCACCTTCCCTTCCAATTTACCCCAACTCCCTTCTCCTCTCTAACTCCCCATGTCCTCCATGCTTTTTGTTATGCTCCACAAATAAGTGAAAAACCATATGATAATTGACTCTCTTTGCTTGACTTTTTTCACTCAGACTTTTGAGCGTTCATTCAGTGTTCTCTTAGGAGACCTTCAGCAGGTATGGAAATTACACCTAGTTTCTCTCTATGTGTGACATGGCTTGGGTTCTCTCACCAATGTCTTCTGACACACCAATGTTTTAAATTGTGATACAGTCCAGTTGATCAATTTGTTCTTTCATTAGTGAGAATTTTGGTATCATATCTAAGAAAACAATGGCCAGGGCCTCCTGGGTGACTCAGTTGGTGAAGTGTCTGCCTTTGGCTCAGGACATGATTCCAGGGTCTGGGAACCAGCCCTGCATTGGGCTCCTTGTTCAGCAGGGAGCTTGCTCTTCCCTTTCCCAGTGCTTCTACCCTGTTTGTGCTCTCTCACTCTGCTCCATAAATAAATAAAATCTTAAAAAAAAAAGAAGAAGAAAAAAGGAATAGAAATGCTTCTCAGCAACATCTGGCATTGTCTTTTGTACAGAATCACACTCATTCGTGCAAAATGGTCCCTGGTTTGGCAAACATTGCCCTGCAGACTAGTCACATTGATGACCGTTTTATGGGCTTATGAACCGTGCATGTGTCTTCTTTGGGAACATGTGTATCCGAGTCTTATGCTCGCTTTGTATTAGCAGCGTGTTCCTTCTGCCCATTCAGTGAGTTCAAAGTACCCTTATGTCTTGCGTATGGGAGTCCTCATTGGGTATTTATCTGCAAATATTGTCTCTTTATCAGTGTCTTCTCTGTTCCTTTTCTCAGTGGTAATGTTGGATGCAGCAAGGTTGTTCATCTTAAGTTTTCTTGTTACATATTTTACTCTTGCTCCAGTGACAGAACTCTTCACTAAATGCAAAGTCCTGAGCATTTTCTGTTGCGGAATCATCTTGAATGATTGCTATGGCTCTTCTCCTTAAGTCTGTGGCCATTTTGAGTTCATGGCTGCGAAAGGGGTGGTTTTCAACAACCACTGTAGGGGAAGTTTGTCCTGATAGGGGCAAGAGAACCGTGAGGTAGCTTGTGGTCCTGAGTTAGTCTCCCCCAGGCCAGGAAAGGGGATGTCACCCTCCTGTACCTCTTCATGGGCATCTGAGTGCCTTTGGGGAGGAGAGTTAGGTGGTCCTAGTGGTCATATTCGGCACTTACACCCCATTCTCTCAGACTGGGTAACTGGGTACAAAGTAGCTCCAGGAGCCCGGGGCGTCCTAGTCAGAGGTGTCTTTAGGAGCACAGACACACTGAGAGCCAGAGAGGATTACATGGAAAGGATAAAAGAGAACCCCGGGGATGTGGTATGGTTTACTATAGGGTCTTCCTTCAGTGGGGTGGGAAATAGGACTCCCACACACCAGCAACTCAGGAAACATGCCCAGAGGAAGTAGGGCAGATGGAAGGCAATTCCCAGAGTTTGATCTATTTTTGCCAACATGAAAATCATGATATGTGCCTGGATATCAAATGTGTATGAAAGGACACATGGCGGGCTCAACTCTTCACCTCAGAGACCTCACGTTGGTGATGGAGACTAGCTAAAAAACAAAAACAAAGACACACACAGAAAAATCAAAACACAAAAAAACAAGTAAAAGAAATAAATAGGTGCGTGCATCAGGAATCCAGAAATACCCCCGTGCCCCCCTCCCCTCCCAGGAAGGAAAGGATGTGGTCAGGATGATGGGAGGCTCAGTTACTAAAGCGGCTGCCTTTAGCTCAGGTCATGATTGCAGGATCCTGGGATCAAGCCTCACATGGAGACCTTCCTTGGCAGAGAGCCTGCTTCTCTCTCGCTCCCTCGGCCTGACACTCTGCTTACTTGTGCTATCTGTCTGCCAAAAAAGTAAATAAAACCTTTTAAAAAATAAAGACAGGAAGGACGGAAGGAAGGAAGGAAGAAAGACAGTCAGACAGACAGAAAGAAAGAACAAAAGAAAGAATGAAAGAACGAAAGAACGAAAGAAAGAAAGAAAGAATGGGGAAGCTTGGTCCTTGCAGTTCAAGAGCCATTCTGAGCCTGTGGGGAATCCTAATTATTGGTCTGTATTTCCCAAGAGAAACCCAGAGACCCTACCATTTTAGTATTTGCTGGGTTTTCCATGTGCACTCAGAAGTGCACTGGCTGAATAAAGTTGGCACACTAAGAACAGAAGGAGACCAAGAAACAGAATGTTCCCTGGATGCACCACATTATTGTCTGCCCTCACTGCAGTCTCACTGGAAATGGGAAAGGGCAATTGAAATCCCTGGTATTCAACACAGGTTTGGAAAAAAAAAAAAAATGGAAGGTTTGGGTTCACAGTTTAAATTACTGTATTCTCAGTTTGAATCTGAAGGCAAGTGGAAACCCTGTTGAACATTTTCTGACTTCTGTGGTGGAGATAAGGGCTAACACAGAAAACAGCTCTACACATCAGAGTAACTTTGGTAACTTAGTATCTTTCCATTGACATGGTTTTCTTTCAATCTTCTGATCCCATGGTCTCCTGCTTGAGTCTACACATATTTGTGCAACGAAGATGATGTCAATACCATACGTAAAATCTGTACCCCCGACTGTCACAGTGCTCATACCTAATGGTACATCGGGTCCATTTCTAAGTGCCTGTAGCTACGTTATGGCTGACTCCAAAGGCAGCCCATTGTACCATGTGTAGACTTCTCTCTGGCCCCACCTCCAGGGTCAGCAGTACCTCAGAGCTGTCTCCATTCCTGCGGAAGGATGTAGGTCAGGTAGAGAAATGGAGGGTGGACTAGGCAACAGGAACAGGAAAGTAGGCCCCTAAGCTGGTTGATTCCAGAGAGGACAATTGCATTGTTGTTGGTTTTGTTTAGAAGTTTTTATTTATTTTTTCATTTCCTTTCAGTGTTCCAAAATTCATTGTTTATGTACCACACCCGGTGCTTCATGCAATACGTAGCCTCCATAATACCCACCGCCAGGCTCACCCAGTGTTTTTAAAAAGCATGTAATTTCCTTATTTGAGACAGAGTGCTTGAGAGAGCAGGAGTGGTGGCCAGGGGGTGGGTGGGTGAGAAGGACAAGCAGAGTCACCACTGAGCAGGGAGCTCGACATGGGACCTATCCGAGGACCCTGGGATCCTGACCTGAGCCAGAGATTGAACTTAAACAAATGAGCCGCCCAGGTATCACTTGAAATAATTAAAAAAAAATTTGCTGCACTTAACATGCAGCATGTATTAGTTTCATGTCAAATGTTGGTGTTGATTTTTATGTCTTCTTTTTTAAGATCTTCTTTCCTCCTTTCTTTCTTTCTTTCTTTTTCTCTTTCTTTCTTTGCTTATTGTGTATAAGAAGGTTGCTGGGCATTGGGAGAGGGAGAAAGAAGGCAGATAGAAAGAAAGAGTAAGAGAAGGAAAGGAAGAAGGAAGGAAGGAGGGAAGGGAGGATGGAAGGAAAAAAGAAAGGGAGAAAGAGAAGGGAGAGAGGGAGGAAGAGAGAAAATGAAAAGGTAAGAATGGAAGGAAGGAGGAAGGGAGAGGGGAAGTATGGTGGAAGGGAGAAACAGAAAGAAAAGGACAGAAAGAGAGAGAGAGAGAAAGAGAAAGAAAGAGAGAAAGAAGAAAGAGGAAGTACCCAGGTCAGTTTTCCTTGTGAACATCTAGTGAAGATCCTGTTCGGACAACCCGGAAGCTAGTGAGCCCTGGGAAGGCCCCTCTCTGGCATGCGCTCAAGAGGGTGTATCTGATGTGTGTAGAACTATTTAAGGAACCAAATTTAGAATCCATTGATTAATACGGCCGCATTTCCTAGAAGTGGTCACATCAGCTGTGCAAGCATGGCCATGGGAAATCACCCCCAAAGAGCTCCATGGTGTGCACCTGGGTGGCTCAGTGGTTAAGTGTCTGCTTTTGGTTCAGGTCAGGATCTCAGGGTCCTGGGATCGAGCCCCACATCAGCCTCCCTGCTTAGTGGAATGCCTGCTTCTCCTTCTGCCATGCCTCCTGCTTGTGTTCCCTCTCTCGCTGTGTGTCTTTTTCTGTCAAATACATAAACAAAAGTTAAAAGAAGAAAACTCAGAGATAATACATTCTTGTCTGGGTCAGAGCGTGTCATCCTGTGGGAAGCAGGTTCCTGCAGTTAGTGTTGCCGGGATCTCAGGTGCTTTGCTGGTACCTCAGAATTTGACCCTTGAAAATGTGAGTAAACTTGATATTGCGTATGATTTATGATTTGGGGGACCGGTTTAGGAATACACCCCTTTATGTCATTCCCATATTTGTTGGATGTGTTCTTATGGAATGCTCTGAAGTTCTTGCAGTAATTTGCATCGGCCACAGTTAAAGCAGGATAATGTGTGCACAGAGTGACTGGTGGATCATGGATTTTGGGGCCGTGATGGCCAAATCTGTTGCTGAGGTAGCTTCCAAAACCATGTATCATGCCTTTGCATGTGCCTATTTGCAACTCGAAAAGCCCCAAGGCATATTGGCCTGCTCCTTTGTGGACCTTGCCATCAATTCCCTGGAGGTTCAGGAGCATAAGAGCTCTCAATCTCTTCTTTAAGTTTTGATTTATGTAGTTGACAGTGACAGAGAGAGAGAGAATTGAAGGAGGGGAGCAGCAAGGGAGAGGGAGAAGCAGGCTCCGTGCTGAGCAGGGAGCACAATGCAGGGCTCGATCCCAGGACCCAGGGGTCATGATGTCAGCTGAGGCCAGACGCTTAACTGACTGAGCCGCACAGGCACCCCCTCAGCTCTTACTAAATCCCAAACCTCATCTTTCGTAACTCAGTATCTTGTTTGGTACAATTTCCACAGGCAGGGTCTGCAACTCGGGGGCACTTCTTGGAAAGCAGCAGAGGGAACAGGGTCTGGTGCTCTCACAGGAGAAATGACTCCTAATCAGCAGACAGATCTGTCACCTGAAAATAAGGCAGAGCGCGCACAGATGTGAGAACCACCAGATAAGGAGATGAAACCATTTATTTTAATAGTTTTCCATCACTTGAAAATGAAAAATAGATCAATGGAAAATATGAACAAGGCCCTATGTATCTTTAAGAGAGCAAAACGACGATGTGTGAAAGGCAGTGTACTGCAAGCGATTGACAGCATTAGAAGATGCAGAGTAAGACTATTGATAGGACCGTATTGACTCTGTAGGTCTCTCTGTAGTATTGCAGTAGGAACTACAGTAAATCATCCATACATGCACACAGGGGCTTTTCCCATGAGGTCTTTACTCGCCTACAGCAGTGTTTTATACTTTTCAGCAAACAAGTCTTACTTCTCCTACAATGAACTGATGCCTGAAATTTTTACTGTTTTTGGTGCTACTGTAAGTGGCATTGCTTTCTTAATTTCCTGCTCAGTTTGTTCCGTGGTTGTGCATAGAAACACAAGTGATTTTTGTATAGCTGCTACCCTGCAACCTTATGGAATGTGTGTATGGACTCTAATATGCTTGTGTGTGGATGCTTTGAAAATTTTCTGTATTTAAGCATGTCCTTTGTAAGTAGAGATGCAGGTTGACCCTTGAAGAATTGCAGGGTTAAGGGTGCTGACCCTCAAAGAGAAAAGCTCTGTGTTTAAGTTTTGACATGCCATGACTGAGGTAGTAAGAGTCACCTCTTACTACCTTACTGAAGACGTAAGGAGATGATTACGTGCTCTTGTGCAAGTCTGTGGACTCTAGACTGTATCCATCAAACAAAGTCAGCAAGAGGAAAGAAATGTTATAAGGACAATCATAAGGAAGAGAACACATTTTTAGAGTAGTATGCTTAGTTGAAAAAAAATGCACCTGTACGTGCACCTGTACTTGCGGTTCCAACCTGCGGTGTAAAAGGTCAACTGTGGTTTTGTTCCTTCCTTCCCACAAGTCTTTTTTCTCACTTTCCATTTTGAAAGATATTCTGGCCAAGTCTAGAATTCTGTCCCTCTGCCTGGGGACACGCCTGCATTTTGCCCGCAGGGAAGAGCAGCGACAGATGCGAGGTCCCCTCAGGCCTGGAGTCTTGGATCAGCACTCATAGGGATAGAAAGAGTAGCGGGAGCCCTTGCTCTTTGCACACCGACTCCTACTGGAAGGAACGCAGTGTCCCCAGAGGCCCCTGTACAGAATGCTCAGGGCTTTGGAGCTGCCCCAAGCAAGAGGCCAGAGGCCATCTCTCCCTCTCACTTTCCCAACTTCTCTTCTCTCTTGCCTTCCACACTCCATGTTGCCAACTCATCCCCCCCATCCTCCTGCTCCTTGTCAGCATTCCAAGGACATGCCTCTCCCTGCCACCAGCATCCCAGGCTGAGGCTGTGGAGCTCTTCTGGGTGGGGAACTCAGTGCTGTTCCAAGACTTGCCCTCTCGCTGTTTCTCCCATGCTTGCTTGAATCTAAATCAGCTGCCTGTCCCAGACTTCTAAACGTTTTTGCCAACAAGAAAATAGTGGATGGGCATCTGGGTGGCTCAGTGGGTTAAGCCTCTGCCTTCGGCTCAGGTCATGATGTCCGGGTCCTGGGATCGAGTACCACATCAGGCTCTGTGCTCGGCAGGGAGCCTACTTCCTCCTCCTCTCTCTCTCTCTCTCTGCCTGCCTCTCTGCCTACTTGTGATCTCTGTCTCTCAAATAAACAAATAAAATCTTTTAAAAAAAGAAGAGTAAAAAGAAAATAGTGGAGGTTCTGTGTGTGCTTGTGCGTGTGTCTGTGTGTTGCCTTGGAAATCATAAGGTGCTGGATCAGGAATCTGGAGTTCCTCCCTCAGGAATGGATAGGGGAATGATCTTGGTCCTTGCAGATCAAGAGCCATTCTGAGCCCTGAGAGAATTCTAAATGTTGGCTGACGCTTCCCAAGATCAACCCAGATGGCCTATACTTTGGGCATTTGTTGGGGTTCCTGTGTGTGGTCAGAAGTCCCCTGGCCAACCAAAGCTGGCACACTAAGTACAGAAGTAGACCAAGAAGGAGAATATTCCCTGGAAGACCACATTACTCTCCTCCCTTACGGCAGTCTCTCTCTGAAAATGGGAAGGGGCACTCAAAAGACCTTGCATTCAGTAGAGGATGGGGAGAAAAAAGTGTATCGTTGGGGTAACAGTTCAAGTTACTGTATCCTTAGACTCTATGTGAGGCCATGTGGAAACGCTACTGAACAGTTTCGTGGGCTATGCCCAAGGGTAGGAGGGGTTAATGGAGACTGCGATTACACAACTCAGTGTAATTGAGCACCGTAATATCTTTTCCTCTTCACATGGTTTTTCTTCCATTTTGTCTGAGGCCAGGCATGAATCTAAACATATGTGTAAGAAGTTCATATCAGAAAAGGTGTACAAAGCCCACAAGCCTTAATTGGGCGGTACTATATCCTCATGGTGCTCTAGGCGGTCTTCAGACTGTACGTAGCCACATCATGGCTGACTGTGAATGCAGTCCCTTTCTGGGTATGTGTGTTCTTGGTGTAGGCTCTCCCCCGCCCCAGCCCACAGGTTAAGCGGTCCCTCTGAGCTGGGTGTGTCTCTGGGGGAAGCATGTTGTTCCAGTAGGTAAGAAGGGGAAATGGGGGGATGGGGATCCAGCAACAAGAAAGCATGCTCATAAGTGGGTGGGTTGTAGAAAGAAAGGAGCATGCTATTTCCTCTAACAATATGCATAGCTCTCTGTCAGAAATCTGGCCCTGATGAAAGAGCAATGCTGGGAGAAACCGGTGTACCCTTTGTCAGGAAATACTTGAATTCCTGCTGATCTATCCGCTGTGCCTAAAAACTCCCCCTAGACAACTTGGGGAAGAGAGGAGAAACTGTGTTCCTTTTAGGTGTTATGATTTCCCTTCAGCGGGGTTGGCCAGGGAAAGAAATCTATTCAGGGTGAGAATCTGGGAGAAGATACTTTCAAACGATATATCCGATGAAGGGCTAGTATCCATAATCTAGAAAGAACTTATCAAACTCAACAGCCAAAGGACAAATAATCCCATCAAGGAATGGGCAGAGGATGTGAACAGACTTTTCTCAAAGTGGACATCCAGATGGCCATCAGGCACATGCTTAAGGGCTCCACGTCACTCAGCATCAGGGAAACTCAAATCCAAGCCAGAATGTGATCCACCTCACACCAGTCAGAATGGCTAAAAAAGAAACAAGTCAGGAAATGATGGATGCTGGCCAGGATGTGGAGAACGGGGCACCCTCCCACGGGTTTGGTGAGAATGCAATCTGGTGCAGACACTCTGGAAAACAGCATGGAGGTTCTTCAAAAAGTTGAAAATAGAGCTACCCTGTGACCTAGCAATCACACTCCTGGGTATTCACCCTAAAGATAAAAATGTCGTGATCTCAAGGGGCATGTGCACCTGAATGTTTATAGCAGCAGTCCTCACAATAGTGAAACTAGGAAAGAACCTTGATGCCCATCAACAGATGAATGGAAGAGGGAGAGTTGGTATTTGTATGTATATTTGTGTATACACACACACACACACACACACACACACACACACACACATACACATACCCGCACCATGGAATACTATGCAGCCATCAAAAGAAATGAAATCTTGCCATTTGCCAGGACATGGATGGAACTAGACGGTATTATTTTGAGCAAAATAAGTCAGTCAGAGAACGACAGTTATTATATGATCTCCCTGATAGAAGGTTCTTGAGAGGCAGTGTGGGTGGGTTTGCGGAGTAGGGAAGGAAAGAATGAAACAAGATGGGATCAGGAGGGAGTCCAACCATAAGAGACTCTTAATCTCACAAAAGAAACTGAGGGTTGCAGGGATGAGGGTTGCAGGGAGAGGGTGGTTGGGTGATGGACATAGGGGAGGGCATGTGCCATAGTGAGTGCTGTGAAGTCTGTAAACCTGGCGATCAGAGACCTGTATCTCTGGGACTAATAGTACATTGTATGTTAAAAAAAAATAAAAAATAAAAAATAAATATTAAAAATGGATAAAGGACCTGAATGGATATCTTTCCACACGATCATGGAAATGCAAGTCAAAACCACAGTGAAATATTATTATGTCACAGTTAATATTGCTACTATAGGAGAGAAAAAAGAAAACCAGTGTTGGCAAGGTTATGGGGACCATGGAACCCTTGTGCACTGGTAGAAAGGTGAACTGATACAGCCATTTTTTTTTCTCAAAAAAGAATGAAACTAGAATTACCCTGTGATGCAGCAATCCCAGTTTGGGGTGTATATCCAAAGGAAATGAAACAGGATTTCAAAGAGACATCTGCACCCCATGTTCACTTCAGCATTGTGCACTGTTGCCAAGACACTGAAACAACCTAAGTGTTGCATGGGTGAAGATTATGTGGGTCATGGACATGAAAAGTCTAGCGAAAAGAATATAGTCAATGATATTGTAATACCACAGTATAGTGAGAGATGATGATTATACTTACTGTGTAATACTGAGTAGTGTATGTAATTGTCAAATAACTGTGCCGTACACCTGAAACTAATATAAGATTGTATGTGCATTATACTTTAATGTTAGAGAAAATGTGAATGTTATTTGGTTATGGAAAAGAAGGAAATTCTGCTATTTGTGTCAACATGGATGTAACTGCAGGACATTATATTCAGTGAAAAAAGTCAGAAAGAGAAAGACAAATACTGAGTGCTATCATCTATCCATGGACTTAATAAAAATAAAGAAGTCAACTCACAGAAACAAATAGTAGGATGATGGTTACCAGTGGCTGGGACGTGGGGCACATGGAGAGATATTGGTGTAAGGAGAAGAACATTCAGTTATAAGATGAATAAGTTATGAGGGTCTAAGGTATAGCATGGTGACTGTAGTTATAATACTGTATTATGCTCTCGAAACTTGCTAAGGAAATAGATCTTAAGCTTGCTTACCAAAAAAAAAAAAAAAAAAAAAAAAAAGGAAGGGAAGAAAGAAAAATTTTCAAGTGATTGTGAGGTGATGTGCTCATTAATTTGCTTGCAGTAATCATTTTATAAGGAATATGTACTATAAGTCATCAGATTGTACACTTTCAATATATGTAGTTTTATGTGCTTATTATACCTGAAAAAATCTGGGAAAAATATTTGCAATGGTAAATACGAGGTTATGAGTATTTTGCCACCCTTCACTATAACTAATAAAAGTAATGCTTCTAGTTGGTAAAGCATGCAAGCAACCGACCAGACAGGTGCAATAGGCGGAGCCCTCCCTTGTTACCTTTTCCCTTCTCCAAGCCCTCCTCCAGGCCCACAGCTTGCCCCGCCCATCGCACCCTCCTGGCCAATAGCCAGCCGGCGGCTAGGCCGGAAGTGATGTGGACAGCCGCCAAGGTTTGGGCCTCCTGTGGCTTCTGAGGCCTCACTGGGAGCGGGGCGTGGAAAACTAGCTCTAGAAAATGAAAGCTGTAATAGTAGGAAGAAGAACAACGACCGAAAGCCTGGTGGAATAACGCGAAGGGTAGAAGCTGGGAATCAGAGCCCAAATTGTAAGAGAACAAATGGAGAAGACAGATAGCGCCCGAAGGTGTGTGTGGTAGGTCCAGGTGTGAGGAAGACGGTTTGCAGCGGCACAAGAGATGGGATGCAGGTGTCCCGCTCAGCAGGGGGACGGCGTGGGGACCAGCATTGGGAAGAGGGAGGGAGCGAAGGGAGGGCCTGAAAGGAGACCCCATGAGCCCGCGGAGTCCTGGATGCCTTGGCGGCGCCAGGCGCCATGAACCCTGGGAGCTCGGCCTTTGGCCCCGATTCCTGAGGAATGCAGTGGGGGCCCCATACAGTTCAATAGGGCGGGGTGGTGAGCTCTTGAGACTGACTGATCCCTGAAGCAAATATAGCGTTTCCTTCTGCAGCCTGTCCTCTTGCCGCCCACTCAAGCTCCCGGTTCTATGATAGCACGTGGCTGTCGTTTGCCTGATTTGATTTTTGAGCTCAGTGTCTGCTGAGCTGATGCACTTAGACAAGGAGGAGGAGTCCAGCGTGGCAGCTTGGGGCTAGAGACGGCAGAGAGCACCAGTGCCTGCCTCTGGTTGGGTCATCAGAGAGCTCACTCTTCTTTTATGGGGAGGGCTGGAGCTCTCAGCCCAGCTGGGAGCTAATCCCAGGCCTTCTTAAGCTATACTGTGCTATACGTTCTCTCTTAGCTAGCTTCTTTCCTAACTTATCCTCAGTGGCTATTTTGTTTTTATTCTTCTGTCATGTTTAAAAGATTTTCTTCATTTACTTGAGGCAGAGAGCGAGACGGAGCCCCAGAGCAAGCCTGCAAACAGCGGGCATAGGCCAAGGGCAAGGGCAAGGGAGAGAATCTGAAGAGGTCCTTTCACTGGGCCCTGTGGGGACCCCGAGATCATGACCTGAACAGAACCATGAGTAGGAGGCTTAACTGGATCAGCCTGCAGGGGCTGCATATTTTTAAACATTTTGTCAAGATTTTACGTTGAAGTGATCTCTGTATCCAACGTGTGGCTCCAGCTCTCAACCCTGAGATCCAGAGCAGTCTCTGTGTCAGCCAGGGCTGGGGAAATCTGCCTGAACACCGAGGTTCTTGTTCGTTACTAATGGCATGGGTAGAAAGGGTCTTTTTATTATTTCATTTTATTTAAATGTATATTATATTATTTATTTTATTTTATCTCAATTTTATTACTTTTATATTATTTCAATTTTAATTTGTTTCTGTTTTAGGATTAAAACAACTTCTGTGTTTCCAGAGCCTGGGCATCCCATAGACAGTATCACCTTTATTGCTGATGCTGGGTTTTGAGAGCTGTTCATTCCTGGGACGTGGGTGTTCATTCCTTTCTGTTGAATTTCCAGGAACACATTTCTCATTGACCTCGCTAGCTTTTTTATTCCTTGCGGACAGAAAGTGACACACCCAGTGTGTACACACTCAGAGGCCGTTTCCTAGGATCTGGAGTTTGGGGAGGTGATGTGGGGGGAGCCTGGAAAAGAGGCGGGGTTTGATCTCTACTGAACACTATTAGCACTGGCAATTCTATGATTGTAGTCAAGACGTCATAGTCATTTTCCTAGGAAGAGAGACGGTGTTTGGTTTGTGGGTTGCGTTGTGACCTTGTTTTTGTCTGTCCTGAGCAATATTGTCAGATGGCCTTGTTTTGTCTTGTTTTATCAAGGTCTCCAAGCAGCTTTGTCGGAGGTTGATATTCTGCAAGCATGATTATTTACTTACAAGCATGAGAAAATACAGAAAATACAGGCTGGGAGTGTCCGTTGCGGGGTGAGAGGCTGGCCTTGTTCGTTGTCTCTAGAAATCCCTAAAGCAGAAGAAAAAAAGAGAGAGCTCGGATCTTAACAGTTGTAGCTGTAGCTGCAAACCTGATGGGAAAGTATGACTTTGGCTGTGTCTTGAGATTCCTGTGTCTCGGTTTCTCGATTCACAATGGCTCAAAGGGACTTGTTCCTGCATGGGTTGTCCCAGGTGTGAAATCGACAGGGGAGGAAGGTTGATAAGAGCCAGAGGCCCGGATGGTGGTACACAGCGCTTTCGTGGATTCCCACCCCTCCGGGGCTATCGGGTCAAGAACGGCAGGCACAGGCATGTGCTCTCCTGTCCAGCCTGGGTCCTCCAATCACCTATGGCTTCGTTATATTTACATGGTGGTTTCAGTCCCCCAGTGGGGTCAGATTGCAATGACAGGTCCAGGAAGAACTGGGTTAGGGCCCGGCCTGCCCTTACTGACCAGTAGGTTGAGTTCCTTAGATGACTGGAGACAACGTCAGCTGAGACCACCTTAGCTATGACCCATACTCTGTGAGACAGGAAAAGAAAAGACACTGCTCAGCCCGATGCATTTGCCATCTCGAGGCCTTCCTGCTCTCCCATCTTGAGGGTGTACTTACTGTAGATCACCCGGATTGTAAGCCAACTGAGTATAACCTGTAGGGGTGTAGAATTGTGACAAAAGCATATTCCAGGGGAAATTCCTTCTGGCCATTTTTGTTTTCAGGGTGGAATCTCGATTGACCAGTGTCCCCTGATATTCAGAGGTGGGTTTCTGGAGGGGGAGTGAGGAGCCTGGACAGGGGAGTTTGCAGCCAAGGCCTGGCTGGGGGCTCTGCTGCTGTCAGCTGGTGGGGGAAATTCTCCTAATTTCTGTGGGCCTCAGTTTCCCCATGTGTAAATTACAGTTGATATTCAAATTCTCCCAAGTCCCTTCCTGCTCCAGTGTCTGCACGTGCACGAGGGACTGAGGTGCCTGTTATGGAGTCCTGGGGACTGGAGCCGGGACCTGACTTGGTCCCTTCTCTGTGTGTCTCCCACAGGAGCCTGGGCTGAGTCCACACTGAAGACAGAGAATGGAGAGAGGAGCTGGAAGACAGGATATCAGCAAGTCTGGAAGACGAGAATATCGCAAAGAAGAACAAGGCCATGGTGGTGCAGGTGGTTGCCCGAGGAGGGAAGAATAAGCCCAGGCGGAGTCCAGAAAACTGAAGGGAAACCGAGGAATGCATGAGGCAGCATGAGCTGAGGGGGATGACTCGGAGAGTCCCACAGTCCACAGTGAGCCCGTGCCCCTGGGGCGGGGCCCCACAGGATGGATCGGGATTCGCTTGTACTGCTGGAGAACTGTACCAGTTCCCAGAGGAGGAGGAGGTGCCCACGAGCTTCACCCTTGGAGCCGCCCTTACGGTGGATGTTTCCAGGTAAGTGTGGGCCTAGGGGGATCAGGGGCATTTGAATTAGAGTTGCAGAGGTCCACCTTTCCTGCAGACTATTGTTGTAAGGTCAGAAACGACCACAGTAGGGGGCTCTTGCCTCTGAGACAGTGATACCAATAATATTCTTTGGAATGTATTGTGGTAAAGGGCTTTATGCACTATATATTTTGTCCATATATATGTTCAGGGTCTCATTTTTCCTTAGTCTTAGTCCTTAGTGTTAAGAGCGTGGAATTCTGACATCAAGAGGATTTCACTGGGGAGGTCAAGCAGTGAGTGGGAGAATGCAAACAAGATCTTGTAGCATGTGGGTGTCTCAGTTCCTTGAGAGTCTGCCTTCTGCTCATGTCCTAATCCCAGGTCCCCGGGATCAAGTCTCATGGTGAGGGGGCGGGACAGGGGGCTCCCTGCTCAGCAAAAGGGCGCAGGGGTAGGCCAAGCACTCGAATCCTAATGACAGGGTGGGCCTTTGAGAAGACTCCAAGAGGGCAGTCCCTTCTTCATCAGAGCGCACCGCAAGGGCATGTCACGGGACATCGAGCGTGTTGCGGCTCCTCTTTAAGGAAGGGGATTTGTTGCCTTCTGGGAGAAAGCAGAGAGCATTCCTGCAGGACATTCGGTCTAGGACTGCAGTTGAGATTCGAGATTTTCGACCACTTCTGTTGGATCGGGGAAGGGATCTTTCTGAGAGCTTCCGCAGTGCTTGGCTTGGTCCTTGGAGCCGTGAATACAGAGGTCAATACAACATCATTGCAACTGTCACAGGGCTTTCTGTCGAGTAAGCAGAAGTGATGAGAAGCGGGGGTGGGGTGAGTTCCTGGGAGGAAGTGGCCAGTGCTGTCTGGGGCATGATGTCAGTGGTTGTTCCAGTCTCTCACGGTGTTTTTGACCTACCTTGGCCCCGGGACCCTAGACTGGGACCAGATTTCCGCTCCTTGGGATACTGCCTGCCAACACCTGGGTTCCAAGGTGGCCCAAAGCAGCCGACACTTCCCAGGTCTCCGGAGGAAACTGCTGGTATCAGTACCTCCCGCCTCTGACTTGGCCAGCTGGAGAAATCGAGGCAAGTTCACAAAGTCTAATAGGGGTGTCCTTGTCCTAACGATCAGTGATGTTGTGCCTTTGTGTCTGAGAACTTCCGTGCTTTCCAGACTTCAGTATTCTCTCTCCATATAAAAATCCTGTAAATAGGGGCGCCCGGGTGGCTCAGTCGTTGAGCCTCTGCCTTCAGTTCAGGTCTTGATCCCAGGTTCCTGGGATGGAACCCCACCTCGGGCTCCCTCCTCAGTGGGGAGCCTGCTTCCCCCTCACCCACTGGCCGGGCTTGTGTTCCCTCTGTCACTGTGTCTCTCTCTGACAAATAATGTAATTGAAGGCTTCCAGAAATGTGCATAGTGGCCATATTGTAGATCAAGTAACTAAAAACAACAGAGAGGCCTGGAAACGATTGCTGGGGTAAATTAAAGGCAATCTAAATGAATAGAAAGACATCTATCCCATGCATAGATTAGGAGACTCCAGGTGATTGGAATACCAAATGAGTTTCATTCGGACTCACATGGGAGAAGACACATTGGGGGCAAATGTGCAAGCTAATTCTAAAAATGTATATGCACATCGAGGTACTGAGACTAGCAAGATGGCCATGAAGCCTTAAACTGGAGAAATCCACTCCATGTCAAAGCTCATCATGAAGCTATGGTCATTAAAGCACTACGTTATGGTATAAGGAATCACAATGTATATATATATAGGAACAAGAGGGACTATTGAGTACAAAATTTCCCCATACACATATACAATGTTTAAACTTTTTTTTGGATTATTTCTAAGTCATCTCTACATCCAACATGGGGTGCAAACCCACAACTCTGCAGACAAAGGTCGCTTGCTGCACCTATTGAGCCACCCAGGAACCCTGGGTGTTTGTTTGATTTTTTTTAAAATTATTTATTTATTTTCAGAAAAACAGTATTCATTATTTTTTCACCACACCCAGTGCTCCATGCAATCCGTGCCCTCTATAATACCCACCACCTGGTACCCCCACGCCCCCGCCACTTCAAACCCCTCAGATTGTTTTTCAGAGTCCATAGTCTCTCATGATTCACCTCCCCTTCCAGTTTAGCCCAACTCCCTTCTCCTCTCTAACACCCCTTGTCCTCCATGATATTTGTTATGCTCCACAAATAAGTGAAACCATATGATAATTGACTCTCTCTGCTTGCCTTATTTCACTCAGCATAATCTCTTCCAGTCCCGTCCATGTTGCTACAAAAGTTGGGTATTCATCCTTTCTGACGGCGGCATAATACTCCATAGTTTATATGGACCCCATCTGCCTTATACATTCGTCCGCCGGAGGGCATCTTGGTTCTTTCCATAGTTTGGCGACCGTGGCCATTGCTGCTATAAACATTGTGGTACAGATGGCCCTTCTTTTCACGACATCTGTATCTTTGGGGTAAATACCCAGGAGTGCAATGGCAGGGTCATAGGGAAGTTCTATTTTTAATTTCTTGAGGAATCTCCACACTGTTCTCCAAGGAGGCTGCACCAACTTGCATTCCCACCAACAGTGGAAGAGGGTTCCCCTTTCTCCACATCCCCTCCAACACATGTTGTTTCCTGTTTTGTTAATTTTGGCCATTCTAACTGGTGTAAGGTGATATCTCAATGTGGTTTTAACTTGAATCTCCCCGAGGGCTAGTGATGATGAACATTTTTTCATGAGTCTGATAGCCATTTGTATGTCTTGATTGGAGAAGTGTCTGTTCATATCTTCTGCCCATTTTTTGATATGTTTGCCTGTTTCGTGTGTGTTGAGTTTGAGGAGTTCATTATAGATCCTAGATATCAACCTTTTGTCTGTACTGTCATTTGCAAATATCGTCTCCCATTCCGTGGGTTGCCTCTTTGATGTTTTGACTGTTTCCTTTGCTGTGCAGAAGCTTTTGATTTTTTTAAAATAAAGTCATTGGTACACTTGACGAGGATAACCAAAGACTTTTACTAAAAGTAACTGGAATGAATGAACATCTACTTAATACTATGTTAACATTAAAACCTACTTAGCACTATATATCGATGGTAGTTGAAGAAGTAAAAGTAAATGTTTTTTTTGTTAAAGATTTTATTATTTATTTGTTGGAGATAAAGAGAGAGAGCAAGCAATCACAGGCAGGGAGAGATGCAGGCAGAGGGAGAAGCAGGCTTCCCCCCTGAGCGGGGAGCCCGATATGTGACTCGATCCCAGGACCCTGGGCTCATGACCAGAGGCCACGTCAGATACCCAACTGCCTGAGCCACCCAGGTGCCCCAAAGTATAATTTTCAAGCACAGGGTCTCACGTCAGTAGCCAGTGTTGACAACATGATGCTCTTAGCCCGTTGTGATGGAATTTTTCCCGGAGGTTTCGGGCAGGAATGAGGTCTAGGTAAAGGAAGCACCTTTGCAGAAAGGTATAGGCACGAATTGGCAAATGGGGGCGTGGGGTTTGGCGTAGAAGAGGACTCTCCCTGAGACCTGCCTCCAGCCCCCATAACAAGGGGTTCCGGGGCCAGTCACAGGGGAACTGGGTCCTCCGTGTGCCTTTGTTTCTTCATTTGTGAACCAGGAAAAAGGAAAGCTCCCATGAACAAGTGGACTGTGAAGACTAGAAGTGCTAATATGTAGGAAATCATGCGTCTCAAGAACTCTAAGGGACGTCCATGATCTCAGGGAGTTTCCAAACTGACTAAACACCGGACTTTAATAAGAAGATTCCAGACCCCACGTCAGCCCACTGAATCAGAATTGCTAGAAACCAAAAGGACGAGGTTGCATTTGTACTAACTCTCCGAGGCTGTTCTGATACAGTGATGAGTATATGAGTAGGGAACACTGAGTCGTATAACGTTCCTCTAAAACAGCAAAGTGGGAATAGCAGAACGCGGATCTTTTCTGTCGAGTCTCTCCGCCAGAGGAGTAAAGGAGGAGGACTCTGCAATGGAAGGAGACCTGGCCCACCTGACCCCATTTAATCTTCGCGCAGTTTCCATGTTTGATTAGAAAGAGGCCGCCAGGTGAATGGCACGAGGTCAAGTCAAAGGAATCTATCAAGCAGTGCTCCATCTTCTGAAACTTGTTTTTACCTTTCTGAAACTTGAATTTCAGTATAGTTATCGTACAGTGTTAACATAAGTTTCAAGAGTAGAATGTGGTGATTGAACATTTCCATACATTGCTCAGTGCTCATTCGCACAAGTGCACTTGTTGACGCCCTCTGCATTCCCCGATTCCCTGGTCCCCCTCCCCTCTGGCTACCACCAGTTTGTTCTCTCTAGTTAAGAGTCTGTTTCTTGGTTTGTCTGGTGCCCTTTTCTTTTGCTCTGCTTATATATTTTGTTTCTTACGTTCCACATACGAGTGGAATCCTTTGGTATTGAGCTATCTCGGACAGACTTAATTGACTTAGTACAATATACTCTAGATGCCCCTGTCTCATTTCAAATGGCAAGATTTTATTCTTTTCTATGGCTGAGTAATATTCCGTGGTATAAATATACCGCATTGTCTTCACCGGTCATCTATGGACGGACATCTGGGCCCTTTCCAGAATTTGGTTATGCATGTATTCGTGCTTACTAGTGCTTATGTATTTCTGAGAGTAAATATCCCGTAGTAGGACTGTTGGATCGTAGGGGGGTTCTGTTGTTACGTTCTTGAGGAACCTCCATACCATCGTCCACAATGGCTCCCCCGGTTTGTGTGCCCAGCACTAGGGCAAGAGGGTTCCCTTTTCTCCGCAGCCTTGCCCACACTTGTTGTTTCTTATGTTTTGGGTTTTAGCCATTCTGACGGGGGTGAGTGCATATCTCATTGGTTCTTTCTGTTGCTTGTTTTTTGTTTGTTTGTTTAAGATTTTACCTGCTTCTTTGAGATAGAGAGTATAAATGGGGAGGAGTCGAAGAAGGGGTAGCAAGCTCCCCACTGAGCAGGGAGTCTGATGTGGGACTCGATGCCAGTGAAACGTGGTCCCTATGACATAATCAGAAGAGCAAGGAAAGCAACGTACACATAGAGGGGTCATCTAGGAGTCAGGGATGTTAAGTTCTTGAGGAACCTCCGTACTGTTTTCCAGAGTGGCTGCACCAGTTTGCATGGGCACCGAGAGTGTCAGAGGGTTCCCCTTTCGCTGTACTCTTGCCACAATCTGTTGTTTCCTGAGTTGTTACCTGTAGGCATTCTGACTGATGTGAGGTGGTATCTCACCGTGGTGTGGTTTGTATTTCCCTGGTATGGCACTCTTACTTTCAACACTCCGTAAAACTGGTGGTGCAAGTACTTTCTATTCAGTGAGGATGTCCTCGTATGCAGGCAGTAGAGAAAGAGTATTGAATATGCAACCCTCACGGAGTCCTCATTCCCTCCCTAGGAGTCCTTTGAAGTGAACTTCCCCGGATGAGAGATGACAGAGGAGGCTTTGACTTTCAAACAGCTGGTCACTGTTGAATAGACTTACTGGCATTTGTACGACACAACTCTGGGAGTGGAGTAGGTGGGAAAAATAGGATGTAAGTAACATCTGTTTCACTGGGCGGGAACAGTAGTATACCAGGTCAGGTTGATACAGAAGGAAAGGGAAAATACAATAATGTCAAAAGTTTGAGGTCGAGAGATCCCTTCACACTGACAAACTGAAGGGGAGAAATTTGGCAAGCTCATAGGGAACCAAACATGTCCACGGACTTTCGGTGTAATGCTCAGCCCTACGTATACGACCTTCCTAAACGGCAGACAGGCCTATAGGCGCACAGGTGCACATGCAGAAAAGAAAAGAAATACCACAGAGAGCTAAACACAGAAACATGTCCTCCCGGTAGGGTACGTAGAGCCTAAAGGTGATGGAGACTCAGTATAACTGTGACGATGAGAACCAAGCACATGTCCATGAGCATGTGTCCCGATCCTCCAAATCACCATGATAGGGAGAGCTTAGAGCATCCAATGTCAATAACCCACAAGTTCATAGTGGTTGTCCGAACCAAAAACTTTAATGACATAGAAGGGGGACAGAATGTTCTTTTCCACAGTGCAGTGCCGTCCAATACACATTGTATAGATATCCAAACATCAGAATTCTTCCAATGTACAAACAGAGATAGGGTTAGGAGATACCACAGGGAGCAGTAAAAGATGGCAACATGTTAGAGAAAGTGGTTAAGAGGAGAGGCTCGTCACCCATCCTCAGGGTCCACCACGTACCAGATTCCCAATTTCAGAGAGCAAAGCATGTGTCTTGCTGTGAACAGATCAATCTGATAGGTACTCTATAGCAATGCAACCAAAGCTGCTCTCACAGGAGTGGTGATGGGCACACTGGACCTTCTTGGTCTCTGGGTAGGCTAGCCGGGACACATGCAGCATTAACCATGGAGTGTCCTGGCCCAAGGCACAGGCTGAATTTAATCAGGAGGAACTGATCAGACAACTTCAGAATGTAGGCCATTAAGCTAGACATGTGGCCTGTCCCCTACAAACAAGGAAATGTCACCACCACCGGAGACAGCCACCTAACGGTGAGGAGATATTTTGGGTTCTGAAGGAGTAAGAAAATACAGCAACACATTCTTGTCGTCCTTTGGAACCCAACCTATCTCTCCTCCATGTTGCTGTCTCTTATTTGTGGTGACAGGGATTTGTGAAGACAGACAGACCGGTCATCTGGTTCAATGGTCCACATCCTGAAGGTGTCTGATAACTCCCTCGTGCTCAAATTCAGGCTGAACGTCTCCAGGAAGAACACGGTGTAGTCAATGCTGTGTGCTTCTGGCATAGCCCAGTTGGTGGCCCAGAATGTCCAGTGTGACATGTGGCCTCTTCCCGTGGTGCTGCTGACTCTGGTTCTCTGCAGGATGGAATTGAGAGCAGCAAGACTGAAGGTCTCTGGAAACGGGGGTGTGATCTAGGCAGGCATTGGTCTCCTGAGGGGTTTATCACAACTGGAGCTGAAGGGCAAGAAACTCTCTCCTCCAATGGGTCTCTTGCAGTAAAAATCATCGAGAATGGCTTGGGATTGTGATGTGGATTCTCAGCAAAGTGTCTCTCCCGTGCTCTCTTTGGGCTTTAACTTGATGTGCTGCTTTAGATTTCCTTTCATCCAGTGGAAAAAGAAGGGGTTTTAGGATGAAGTTTCAGGATGGGGTTTTCATTCACAGAGGCCTCTCTTTTCTTAGTTTCTGCAGTCTTTGGCATCTGAGAGAGGAAGAGTGAGAGAAATCAAATGTGAGTCTTGGTCAGATGCTACTGGTGGCTGAGCCTGGCGGGGTGGTGGCCAGGTGACAGAGGGCAGGAGCAAGCTGAAGGCCTCTCCAGAGGAGCAGCTGCAGGGGGAGCTGCACCCAGGCAGAGGGGGAGTTGAGAGCCCCAAGTCAGAAGTCATACCTTCACGAAACCGATAGGAAGCCTGTGTTGGAGGATGCAGGGGCCCCTGGGCTCCCCCAGCAGGGGGCTAGTGATGTCCCAGCTCAAAGCTGCTGTGAGCTTTTGCCAGATCCCAACTACCTCCTCCTCTGCAGCCACTTCCCCCTTGAGCCCCTCCATCAGAAGCCAAGTGATGGCTTGCCGACGCCTCCCGGGGAGGTGGGCACCTAGCACGCACCACGCGCGTTCCGAGACAGGCTGCTGCAGGAAGCAGGGGACCCGTGGCAGCCAAACACATCCCCTTTTCACCCTTGTCCCAGTCTTCTGAAAAGGAGGCCAGGCTTTGGAATGAGTCCTAGATTGGGAGAGCCCACAGGGGCCTATGAGTATCTCCAACTTCTTTTCTGCCCTGTGCAGAGGAGGAGCTGTGGCCCCAGGGGCTAAGGACCCCCGAAAGCCATGTGACCTGTGACTGAAAAGCCTGGGCTGAAAGCCAGGCTCAGGCCCTGTGCAAACCTGTGGTGGGGAGGGAGAGGACAGCCCCTGATCTGCAGGTGTGGGCAGGCAGTAGATACTGATGGTCACTTTTGGCCTCCCAGGAACAAGCCCAAAGGTGCTGAGGGAAGAGCCCGGGGAGGAGAAACCCCAAGGGGAATTCACAAAGGACAGCCTGGGTGTTATCAGGGACACTTCATTTTCCCTCAGGGACAACAAGGGTCTCTGAATGTTATCTCACACAGGATAGACCTTGGGGCATTTGTAGGAATAGTCTGAGTAGGTATAAGCTTCAGCAAAGTGTAAAGGGCACATGGAGAAGGATTCATGTTTGCTTTCTAGATTCTCATCCCTTCTTTCCCCAACTTTCCATAAGCGTAGAGCCTCTCATGGATTCCAGGGGTGTTCTGATGGGCCTGCAAATGGATAGATAGGAGAAGGAGTCCTGAGATTGTTTCCTGAGATGTTGTATAATGACACCATAGGATTCTTTTCTTTCAATCTGTCGTGGACCTGTCGGGGAGCTGGCAAGTCCTCGTAGTGACTTTGTGAACCATGGTTTTGATTGCCACAGGAAGCAAGAAACCTGAAATTCCTCAACCTCGATCAGGGAAGGGATCATGTTTTAGACACTGGGTTTCCAGGCAATATTCCTTCCTCATTGTATCGTGTATGATAGGGGCTGAGGAGAAGCTTGACCCACCAGCTGGGTCCCAGGTGAGGGTTCTGTGTCCACCTAGCTCAGATTTCCTGAACGTCCCAAGAGGAGAGTGCATGTGGCAGTGACTCATTGAGACCTCGGACCTGGGAGGAGGAGGCTTGGAATTGGAGAAGCAGGGAAGGAGGGCAAGGAAGCCAAGAAAGCGTGTGGTTTCTGGCAGAGCTCTAAGTGTTTGATGGGTGTAATAATGCTGCTCTGCTGAGGAGGGCCGTGGGGCCTGCTTCGCCATGGGCGTGGAGAGAGGGGAGAGGGAATCCCAGGACAGCCCCGGCAGGAACACAGCAGAGTTGAGCTGCATCCCGGTGATGGAGACCAAGGGCCGGCAGGGTGGCAGCCCCCATGCGAAACCGGGGAAGCACCAGCTGTGGGAATGGCCGAAGGAGGGAGAGCAAGTGAAGAGACAGTGTGTGTTTGGTCGGGGGTGTTGGGGGGGTGGAGCTCTAATCAGCAGGAGAACAGTAGGAGTCCATGCCCCAAGCGCCAAAGGCATGATTACCTCTGGGCCCTAAGCTTGAAGACCAGGGAATCTGCATGCCAGTCTCCACTGGCCAAACTGCAGTATTCTCTTGGGAATCTTCTGTTTCATGACACGGAGGGCTTTCATGTGGCCATGGATTTGACAGCCATGCTGTCTGTCCCTCGAGTCCTCACCAGCATCACGCTCCAGCTTGGGAGGGTTCTTCATGCACATGGAAGCATCCAAAGCCAGTTCTGCAAGGAAAAGCACATCGACAGGATCCGCTGTGATTCATGATCTTTCTGGACCTCCACCTCCATTGATGTCAAAGAAGGACAGTGGCCAGAATGAGAAAGGCCGTCTGACAGATCACAGGCCCGTGGACACAGTTTGATTACTTCCGGTTTTGGCTCTCTCTCTCATACTCAAGTAAGGCTCACTGGGCCAGGAGGCCAACAGGTTCCCAATGGACAAAAGTGAAAGCACGAGAAACGATCGGTAAAAAGAAACAGTTCTGGGAAAGAGAAGTTTCCACACACAAGGAAATTGTGCTGGAAAGAGGCTGTACTCTTGTCGAGAAGAGACTGTAGAGCGCAGCAAAGTCTAGGTTGCAGGGAAGCCTTTCGGGGTCAACCAGGGAAGAGCACACTGGGGAATGCATACAACATGCATCAACATGGCCAGCGTTTCATACCTGTGCACTACGTATAATATACACACCGAATAGACAACATGTGTGTGACCTAAGATAGAAATGTCTGTGTCTGTATGTATATATGTATGTATAAGGGAGTCAGTGATTAATGAGGGATTTGCGGACAGGCCCAGAGCATTCTACCCCCGCTCTGCTCAGCTGCATCGAGTAAAAGAAAAGACACGGAATCCAAAAGAACGAGAAAAGCAGTGGTGAGAAACAGGTGACCATGGGCATGTTCCATGGGGGAGTCGGTGGGAACAAGTCAGAGTAAAAGCATCTGCCCCAGCGTGTAATTGTGTATTCACCCCCAGCTGATAGGATGAAACCTAATCCCCCAGTGTGATGGTATGATGGGGTGAGCCTTTGGGAGGCAGCTCCTCCCCTAGAAGGGATTCGCGCCCTATAAAAGAGACCTCACAGGGTTCCGTCGCCTCTCTGCACTGTGAGGACAGAGCCAGAAGGCAGCCACCTCTGAGCCAGGAAGGCAGTGTCACCAGGCCCCGAATGTGTCCCTGTTTGATGGTGGTTCTGGCGCGCCTCCGGAACGGTGAGATACCGATTTCTGTTGTTGTTGTTGTTGTTGTTTTTTTTTTTTAAAGATTTTATTTATTTATTTGACAGAGAGAAATCACAAGTAGATGGAGAGGCAGGCAGAGAGAGAGAGCGGGAGGCAGGCTCCCTGCTGAGCAGAGAGCCCGATGCGGGACTCGATCCCAGGACCCTGAGATCATGACCTGAGCCGAAGGCAGCGGCTTAACCCACTGAGCCACCCAGGCGCCCCCGATTTCTGTTGTTAAGAAGTCAGCCTGTCTGAGGCATTTTTGTTATTATAAGCAGAGCGGACCAAGGAGCTGGCATGGAGCTTTTTTTCTCGCTCAGGCCTCCATGGGACGTCAGTCACAGAGAGAGGGAGGGGGCCAGCGGGTCGGGGCAGGACGGTGGGCGCCAAGGAGAAGTGACAGGCCGCAGGGAGAAGACAGTAAGGAGGGTGAGTGCTAAGGCCCTGGTCCGCGCTGGGCTTCGCCGAGCACTCACTGAGCTCTTTCTCCAGGGCCCTCCCTGGTGCCACAGTGCTGCTACTGATGTGGCCTCCCCCTGGGAACGGCATCTCCTCAATTCTCAGGGAGGTCAGCTCCTGACCGAGGAGCCCCAAGGCACCCCAGGCTCCAGGAAGGGACTCTGAGTGCTGGTGGGGAAGGAAGACAGGATGCAGAGGAGGGTGGAAACGCTCAGTCTTCAGGACATCTGAGCAGAGGTGGATCCTGAGGAGCAGGAGGCTGGGCATGAGGCCCCGGAGATGAAGGGAGCAGATGGACTAGATGGAGGACCCGAAGAGAGAGTGACCTGTATACTTCATGGGGTAAAGTGGACCCTTCTCAGCTTAGAAAAGGAAAAAACAAAAATCAGTAGTACGCGGTGTTGCGAGGCCAGTATTTCTACAGTGTCTGTGAGCACCGAACAGGGCAGATGGGCTTGACGATGCTGAAGGAGAGAAAACTGGGCGCATGAGCCTTTCTGAGAAAGGCAGGCAGGATGGGGTCCGGGGATAGTAGATCTGCCTAAAACTGCTCTTCCCCACATGAAACAATGCCCTGACACCATTTCCAAGAGTTGAAACCCCACAGGCATCTGAGGATTCGATGTGACAAATTCATACATATTGTCATGCAATTTTGTTGCATCAGGGCCCCTATGAATTGTATTTCATGTTCCCAAGAACAATGAGACGGAGGCCCCATTTTTTGTGGTTTTCAGTAAGCGGACTGAAGGGAAAATGCATGAGAAGAGGCGGAAGTTGGCCAGTTATACAGCCAGGAAGTGGCAAGGCCAGTACCTGGTTCAGAGCTGATACTGAACACCAGGCTCTTGCTCACCTTGCTGTATTGCAGCATCGTGGGGGCTCAACCTCATCCCATTGCTACCTGTAGCCACAAGTCTGTGATGACCAACACAGGGCCTAGAGCTTCCTAGTCACCTTCCCTCTCACCTCGGAGCAGTGGCGGTTGGTCCCCAGAACCCATGTTGGTGCCCAGGCTCCCGATGGCAGAGGAGAGGCTGAGCCTGGCTCTGTTGTCACCACGGTCCAAATGCTGGTCCAGCTGCAGTTGCAGGGAATCAGCCACCGGGGTGCTTGGCTGTGTCTGTGCCCCGGAACTTTGCACCTGTGCTCTTGGGAAAGTCAAGTTTCCACTGGATGGCCCTTGGTGACAGGGAGACTGCATCGGAGCTGAAGCGAGAAGAGATTTCAATGGGATCCATCTCAGGGCTCCTTAGCTGAGTGCTCTCAGAACACCCATGTCTGATGCCCCCGCCCCTCTGTGAGACCACCCTGGGAGCAGGTACAAAGGCAGGCATCATGGCTATGAAGGAGATGTCCCCATTGTCTCTGAGCCTGTGGATGCTGTGTTGGCAGGTGACCAGGCTGCAGAGTCCCTGAGGTGAAAATCACCCCCTGACTCCGCAGGGCCTTCGGATGGGCCCAGTAGCTCATGCCTATCATTCTGTTCATAGTAACCTTGGTGTGAGAGCCTAGAGAGAAGTTCCTGGAGAGTTCTCAGGGCTTGGGAGAAGGAGTTGTCCATGTGTAGTGGCAACAAAGAACGGGGGAAGAAGTTCAGCCTCGAGGCTTCAGGTACCCCTAGAAGAGGGAGTTGCGGAAAGGTAGCACGGGCCAACTTATGGGGCCTTTTCCCAGCTCTGAAGCCTTTTGAAGCTTCTCATCTGCAATTTCTGTCTGCCCTTCCGTCCGTCCACTCATCTGGATTCTATTGCCCCTTGGAGAATGCTAAATAACCGTGTGTTTCATTTGTGCCTCCCAAATTGCTGTAATGCTGAGGATGCCTGGTCTCTTTGGCCCTCGGGGAGGACGGGGAAACTCGGGAGAAGGTAGTCCTAGGGCGGAAAAGCTGTTACTGTCCACGTAAGGTTGAGGGACAAAACATTTCTTAGGCAGTTTCACTGTACCATATTGATCCAATAAGGAACATCATGGACTCCTTGCTGGCCCTAGCACATGTTTTGTTCAGCAGAGAAAGTCTCCTAACAGGGCCAATTTTTCTCCCAGAAGGGAGGTCCAGAAAATAGCCTGAGCGGGAAGAGACGGGAAGTGGATTTTGGCCTGCGCCCCTGTGTGAGCGTGGCCGGAAGGGGGTCACACTCAGCAGGCTCCACGTTTCTGAAGATCCTGGAGAGGGAAACAACTCTTTGCTTTGCCCCTGAATGATGCACGTAGCCACGTAAGGTGCACAGGCTGCTGCTCATTTAGAGGGCATTATGCCACCAAGAGTGGACACGTGACAGAAACCGTATCCAAGCTGGGAAAATATCACTGATGCTGCACAGAGGGTGAAAAGCCCACCATCCACGGGGGAGGAAAAGCGGGACTAGAGCTTTGGCTTCACTGAATCCATGGGACAGGGGACAGACAGGACTGGGTGCTCAGGATCTTCCATGTAAATGCTCCAGAGGAAGGCCAACACCCGGGGAGAATGAAATTTGAGCTCAGCAGAAACAGCACAGACGCTGCCCATAGGGAGCAGCCGCATAGCAGTGTGGAGACCAGAGAGCTTGCAAGAAGATACACAGGACGTACAAGTGGCCATAGAATTTCTTGGGTCTAAAAAGTCTCTTCTTGGAAATAAGAGGCCTGTTACCAAGATGCCTCCAGGTGAGAGAGCGGTGGCTGAGGTTTTGTCCCTTTCTCTCCATTTCTCCTCTCTCACCTTACTCGGTCCCAACAGCCTGCTGCTTGTGAGGGGGCAGGTGACACAGGAATAGTGTGGGACAGAAGGAAAGGAAACTTGTCTGACCCACATGATGCCTTTTCTTTTGAAGTAGGCTCCACATCCAGTGTGGATCAGAACGTGGGGCTTGAACTCAGAACCCTGAGAGGAGGACCTGAGCGCAGATCAAGAGCTGGAGGCTTAACCCCCGGGTGTCCCAGTGTTTTGAAAATAAAATCCAAGAGCATATTCAAACCAGTATGGGTCTACAGGGCCTGTTGGCAGGGATGCATCTCTCAGCCTATTTATGTTGCTGTATACAGAGAAGACAGGCTTCCTGGGACCCTCCCTTCCCAGGAAGTTTGTGCCCCTCACAATGGGGTTACTTACCATCTACATCCAGACCCTCGAAGGTTTCCTCCTTGTCACGTGTAGATGAGGCACTTGTACAAGGCCTCCAGGTGTCTGGCAGGTGATGGCCAATTGAAGAAGTCAAATGACATTCATCCAGAGAGTCCTGTGGGACGTCATTCTCTTCTACCACGGGCAGCTCCGTGCAGAGCCTCGAGTTACAGGGAGGACTGGAGATGCAACAGGAAGGCTGAGTCAACATGGAGTCCCAGTGGTTTAGGGCAGCGGGGAGGACGGTGTGGTCACAGAGAACAAACGGGAAGTCCCCATCAGGGGAGAGGAGCCATTCTGCCTCCCTCTGGGGAAGGGTGTGGATGAAGCAGGGATAGATCAGGGAAGGAGAGAGGGAACCAGAGCAAGAGGTGGTCAGAGCATGGCCAAAATGGGAGTTTAAAGGAAGAGAGTCTGAACCTCCCCAGTGCACCACCGTCCCAAAACAAACAGCACACTCAGAAAACAAGAAAAGCAGCACCAGCACTTTGGCCTACGTCTTGTTGAAATTTGCAGAAAGGAGCAAGACCACCCCAGGCTATGGCAGCATTGGAGATTCCTAGAATGCTTGTGTGTCCCACGAATTTTATTTTTTTTCTAAACAGTTGTCTTGCCATGAATTCCTACCCACGTCATAATGCAAAAGCAGCAGAGGTAGATGGCATCTTTGGCCTGATTTGGATCAAAGCGTGACCGTGAGAAGGCAAGAAGTCCAGTGTGCTTAATATACTTGCATCAGGGGACTGCAGACTCCAGGCTTGGGAGGGATTGAGAAAGGGGCTTATAGTAGTGCCCCAGAAAAGCAGAAACCATTGCTAATGGCCCGTTTTGTGCATGTGAGAATGGGTGAGAGAGGCATATTTAGCAATTTCTAGATTTGCCTAGATCACCAGATGTCACCATTGAATTAAAGCCCATGAATCTTCAGAGTTACCTGGGGCATATCGGGTCTTGGTCTTCTACCTCCAAAAGATCATTGTGATTTTCTACAACTAAAGAGAGACAGGGCCAGTCACATTAAACGGAATGGCATCGGTACGTTAAAATAAAATATCCGCTGCAGCTAACACTCGGGCATAATTTTCCTTAATGGGGCAGAGGGTAGTGTGAGAGAAACCCTCCAGGAGGCCTCCGGGAGTGCCTTGGTAATGTGTCACGGTTTGCTTTCCTTAGGCCTCGGGCACGAGCTCCCTGATGTGGTGGGGCCACATGGAAAGAGTCTGTGTAGAGTGAAACGTGTGTTTTACCATGGATTCTGGGGGAGAGCTTGTCTGAGTTTTAAAAACGTACTGCGTCCTTCTCACCTTACCTTATCTCATGAGATGCTCTAGGTGTGATGGTTGAAAGGCATTTAGACATAGAGACCAGACTGATGGATTGAATCTGCAAACCCTCAAATCAAGAGGAATCTTGTGTGTACAATTCCTTCGAGTACACAGACGTGGGAGCCATGCATGGGGAGGGGGAATGGCCGGGCTCAGCCTTGCTCAGGGAACCATTCAAGCAAGCTGATGGCAGAGGTGTGGATGTCCTGATACGGCTGTGATGACTCACTGAATCAGAGCAGTCAAACCAGGGAAACGACAAAGCCAAAGATGCAGGTAAAGCTGACAGCATCTTTGAAAAGGGACAAAGAAAACAAGGTCCATTGTATGGGTATAAAAACGAGAGCCTTGGAGATGAGGAGAGACAGTTAATGGAAATCAGGAGCAAAGACACCTGCGGCGTTGCATCACAAATGAGTGTGGGTTGTGACATCTACCTTGACTCCAATGTCCTAACGTATATCAGAAGACATAAGCAGAGCCTGGGATGAGGAATGAAGGGCGGGTCTGTGCCTCACGTGATATCTGTGCTGTAAAGACTGGCCTAGCGCCTGACTGGGATCCCTATATCTACCCAACTCCTACACAGCAATGGCACATCTCAGCGTAAGCAGAGGTTGGAATAGCAAACATAAGGGGTCAGCGAGGGAGTCGAGTTGGAGCTTTCTCAGCTTGACAACGGAGGACTCACTAGCTACTTCCAGAGCAGAAGAACTGTCCATATCATCGAAGGAGTTTCTGTCAGCCCTCGTAGAGGTCCCATGCAGGTCAGCCAGGTCACGAAAGGCTGAGTGAGTCAAAGAGCATTGATCCAGGGAGTCCCATGGGGGATCCTGCTCTTCCACCTCTGGCAGACACAGACTGGGCCTGGGAGGGTGGGGAGATCAGAACATGAAAACAAGAAAAGGAGACACCCCATAAAACTACGCTTTCAGATGGGAGGCCGAGAAGTAGAGTCATAAGAAAGGAGCACAGCCACTACTCACCGCAGAAACTACCCTGCTGTTTCAGGGACAGAGTATGGCTGCTAGGGGGAAGTACAGATAGCCAGAGAACAGAAGGATCTCAGGGTAGAGGCGACAGATCTAAGCTTCTGAGCATCAAACTCTGAACCATGGTGGAATAGAAGTCGAGGCTCAGAGTATACATCGACCATTTTAAAGGTGGCTTCGACACTTTTGCATAAATTCTGTGGCTGTTACGTTTAGGGACCTAGTGAACACAGGATGCCTTTTCAAAGGCATCCTCAGCCTGGAGCGATCTCGTGTCCTCAGTGCCTCTTTCTCTAAGTACGGTGACGTGATATGACGTGACGTGACATGTTTCCTAGGTATTCTTTTTCTACAGTGTATCCTTAATGCGGTAAGACCGCGGAGGGAGACACAGCTCTGCCTCTCTCTGTGGATTTAGTGAAAGAAGAGAAGAGGGCAATGCTGAGAATCCCACCGACTAGTCAATTCATGCAGGTCAAGTGACTGCAGGTGACTGAAATGGAGGAGTCCAAAAGGAAAGGAGACGTGTAACACAGGGAAGACACACATCATGGTTCAAGGAGAGGGTTTGTGTTTGGAGAAGGGATGAAAGTGATAGGTTTGTCAGTTTCTATTTGTTCCTTAAAATAGTCCTTCAATTCACCACTGAAGGAAGGCAAGGTTCTTCAGAATTACCTGGGGCCTAGGGGGTCTTGGTCCTCTTCCTCAAAAAGATCATTAGGACTTCCTAGAAATGCAGACAGACAGGGCCAGTCACTTTGCACAGATCACCACTTGTACATTAAAACCAAGCATCGACTACAACTACCATATGGGGAGAATAATCCTTAGCGGGGCAGAGGAAGGCATGGAAGAAGTCCTCCAGGAGGCCTCAGGGAGTGTCTTGGGAATATGCCACAGCGTGCGTTCCGCAGCCTTCGGGCCCGAGCTCCCCATAGTGGTCAGGCCACAGACAAAGGGTCTCTGTACAGAGTGACACATGTGTTTTCCTACAGGTACTGGGGAACAGCCTCCCTCGATTCTAAAACCTTATTGCAAACTTCTCTCATTACCTCACCCCATGAGATACTCTAGGTGTGATGGTTTAAGGACATTTAGACAGAGACCAGACTGACGGATCAAATCTGCAAACCCACAAGCCGAACGGAATCTTTTGTGTACAATCCTTTGCGCTCCACAGACATAGGAGCCGTGCACGGGGAGAGGCAAAGCCCAGGCTCCGCTTTACTCGCGGGAAGCATCTAAGCCAGCTGATGGCAGAGGTGTTGATGGCCTCATACAGCAACGTTGACTCCGTGAAGACAGCCAACACAGAGCACACAGACAGTGGGGATGAGAGCAGTCAAACCAGGGAAAGGACAAATCCCCAGACCTAGGAAAGGCTGATGGCATCTCTGGACGGGCACGACAATTCAAGGGACATTGTATGGGAATGAAAAGGAGAGCATGGCAGATGAGGAGAGACATTTAATGGAAATGAGGAACGAAGACAGACACCTCAGCTTACGCAGCCGAAGGGAGTGTGAGTTGTCACATCTGCCTTGATTGCAATGTCCTAACTTCTGTCAGAAGCCCTAAGCAGGGCCTGGGATGAGGATCAAAGGGCAGGTGCATTTCTCAGCTGAGGTCTTTGCTGAAAAGGGTATCCCAGAGCCTGACTCTGATCCCCATGTCTACCGGGCTCCTACACAGCGGTGACACCTGTCAGCATAAGCGGAGGCTGGGATAGCAAACCTAGTGGGTCGGCCTGGTGGTCGATTTGGGGCTTTGTCAGCTGCACCATGGTGGACTCACTAGCTACTGCCAGAGCAGAAGAGTTGTCAATGTCATCAAATGAGTTTATGCCAGCCCTCGTAGAGGTCCCTTGCAGGTCAGCCAGGTCAGGAAGGGCCGAGTAAGTCAGATAGCCTCCATCCAGTGAGTCTCCTTGGGCGTCCTGCTCTTCCACCTCTGGAAGCTTTCTGCTGGGCCTGGGAGGGTTGGAAGATCTGACCGTGAAATCAAGGAAAGGAGACACCCCAGTATCCTACCGCTGTTAATGGGAGGCCGAGTAGTAGAGTCGTGAGAAAGGAACGCCTCCCCGCAGAAACTACCCTCCTGTTTCAGGGGCAGGGTATGACTGCTAGGGGGATGTACATATAGCCAGACAACAGAAGGGTCTCAGGGTAGAGGCTACAGATCTAAGCTTCTGAGTAACAAACTGAAGGATGGTAGAATAGAAGTCGTGGCTCAGAGTATGCATCGAGGGTTTGAAAGGTGGCTTCGACACTTTTGCATAAATTTTGTGGCTGTTACCTTCAGGGACCTAGTGAACCCAGGATGCCTTTTCAAATGCATCCTCAGCCTCGAGCGATCTCGTGACCTCAGTGCCTCTTTCTCTAACTACTGTGACGTGACGTGACGTGACGTGATATGTTTCCTAGGTATTCTTTTTCTACAGTGTATCCTCAATGTGGTAAGACCGAGGAGGGAGACACAGCTCTGCCTCTCTCTGTGGATTTAGTAAAAGAAGAGAAGAGGGCAATGCTGAGAATCCCACTGACTAGTCAATTCATGCAGGTCAAATGACTGCAGGTGTCTGAAATGGAGGAGTCCATTAATGAACGGAGACGTGTAACACAGGGAAGACACACGTCGTGGTTCAACGAGATGATTTGTGATTGGAGGAGGGATGAAAGAGATAGGTTTGTCAGTTTCTAATTGTTCCTTGAAATACAGTCCTTCAATTCACCCCTAAAAGAAGCCAAGTTTCTTCAGAGTTACCTGCGGCATAGTGGGTCTTGGCCTTCTTCCTCCTCATGATTCAGTTGATATTCTGGAAAGAAATACAGTCAGCACCAGTGAGTAATAAGATCCCCTCTTTCCATTAGTAATCCAGTGTCTGATGCAATCCAGGTATTCAGGTATGCATAATGTGGGGACAGATTGAGTGAAAGTAATATTGGAAGGTGCCCTCCCGCATTCCCTTGTGGTTACTGCCTGGATTTCGGAGACTGAGCCATTGTGTACGAGATCATCATGACAGTGTCCCCCGTCGGAAATCGGTGTACACACTTTAACTTCTCTGTCCTCACAGATTCTGGGAAGTAAGCCTCCCTCTGTCCTACCAGGAGTACTGCAGTATTCAGCCTCTCTCATCAGAGGCCGAGTTGCGGAAGCCTTCGTGGCACTTTTACACTGAGCCTGAAGAGATGGAAGGCAACTACAAACCCTCAACTTCATGTGAGTCTTTGGGGCTGCACAGAATGTTGCCCCAGTTCATGTGGGGTTGGGGGGAATGCTAAGGCTCAGCTGTGCTTCTGGAAACACACGAACACGGTATCAGTGGAAGTGCTTGTGGTGGGTTTTTGGAGAACCGTTTTGGAAGGCAAGCCATCCTAAAGGACTAGAGAATGGGGCTGAGAAGAGCAAAACCAGTTAACCTTGGACAAGAATGGCAATTGACTGCTTCAGGCTTGGGTTCCTCAAGGACCTGGCTCAGAGATGAAATGGACAGGTTATTAAAGGTGAGAAAAGAAATTTCATCCAAATGAGGTCTGACAGATACCTTCTCTTGTCCTCTTGCTGAGGTGAGTTGAGTGTGTGGTGCCTGACGTGGGCCCCGGGACCCGATGGAGAAGCCAGGGAGACATGGGCATGCCCTGGGAGTAGGAAGAGAGCAACGTCCCCAGACCCACCTGATGTCTGGGCTTAAAACTCAGTTCTAGAGCCCAGCTAAGGGCAGTATGTCTCTCCCAGGCTCTGCCCACAGGGATGACCTCTCTGGGCACAGCAGAGGTCCGGGGTACAAAGAATAGGTGATCTGTGTGGGAGTCGTGTTCAGTTGGAGCTTTATCACCTTGACAATGGAGTACTCACTGGCCACTTGCAGAGAGGAACAGACTTGTGGGTTCTCCGGTGAGAAGATGGAGGAGCTCCTGTAAGGCCAGTAGGAGTCAGACATGTCGGGAAGCACTGAGTATGTCAGGTAGCGTTCATCCGGAGTGTCCCGTGAGGTGTCCTGCTCTAGCAGCTGTGTGGTGAGCCTGCAGGGTGGGGAAAACTGAACATTAACCTCAGAGGGATCTGAATGCTATGTCCTGTCTGGCTTTGACAGAAAGCAGAAGGGAGTGGTCCGGAAAGCAGAGAGGTTGAGCCATGAAAGAGAGAGAGAGAAATCTTCTTGTGTTTGTGCGACAAGGTGTGATTGTCACAGGGGTAGCAGATAGGAAGGACAATAAGTGCTCGCTATACAAGCCACCAAACTTGTGAAGAGACTGAATGATCTCTGTGCCGTCCAGCCATGACTCACTACGTACAGAGTCCCAGCATGGCGGCTTTCCCAACCCTTCATTCAAATGGCTTTGAGTTCGGCACGTAGTGGCCAAGCGGCGGCTGCTCCGGGGGTTAGGAGGCCGTCCCCGGGACCTCGGGCCGCAAAGGCCTCTTTCTCTCAATATTGTGGCGCGATAGAGGATGTTGTCTCGTGGCTATGATATTTTCATGCTATGCACACATGTCAGCATGCTAAATCGAACAGGCAGAAAGTAGACATGCAGGTCTGTCTAGAGCACAAAGTGGAGAATGAGTGAGGACAGTGAACCCTCTGACGTATTAGTTCTGACTTCGGGTTCCTCAACTAGAGAAGTACTTCAGAAACTGGGAGCAATCCAAGTAACACAATGAAGACCGAAAACGTGGTGAAAACGGATCATTTCTCATTGACCCAATGGGTAAGAGAGCTCTCTCTATCGAGCACTTTCTGCTTTTCCCTGGTTGCCACTTTGGAATTCATAGCCCCTAAGTATTCAGAATTACCTAGGGGCAACGGAGTCCTGGCCTTTCAGCCCCTCCTGATCCATTTGGTTGTCTGCAAATAAACAGAGAGGAGTTACAGTTAGAAGATTCCCCTTCACAGATGCCCACTCCTATGTCCCATGTAGCTCAGGGCAGAGCTACAAGCAGCGTAATTACAGGCAAGTGTGAGACAAATCATCCCACAGAGCTTAGGTAGGGCCCTGTCCACTGGGATTGCTCTCTTGAGTCATTCGACAAATGTCCCTGACGTGCCAGGCCATCCTCACAGCATCCTGTCTTGAGTCTGTGCAAACAACAAACCGATTCTTCTTCCCTGAGATTGTGGGGGAAGCAGTCCCTGGCTGCTTCCTAGAGGGTTGTTGCGGTATTTAGGCTTTTTCCACCTGAAATGCTGTAGGTCAGTGGTTTAACGGAATCAGCCATTGAGATTAAAGGAATGAATGAAATCTATCCAGCATCAAACCAGAATAATCTTCCAAGCTGCAAAGAAACGGGCTGTGTATGGGGTAGGGAAGTTTCAGGATCCTGCCTTGCTTCAGAGAAACATACACTGTACGATACTCAGTGTTGTTTCTTCTTCTCCTGCTTCTTCTTCTTCGTCATCGCTGTCGTCGTCGTCCCCCTCGTGGTCGTAATTTTCTGTAAAGAAATCCAGAATTGTCCCTTCAGCTATTTCCCACATCACTGCTCTAAGCCCCGCGGCTCCAGTGGCCCGAGAGACAGAAGTGACTTTGCACAACTAGGGAGTCTTCTGAGTTGAGGGCAGTGTCATTAGGAATTGCTGTGACCTGGGTTTCTGATCCATCAGAAAGGTGTCTCTGATTTGGAGGATCAGCACCACTGAACCTGGGCAACTATTTCTACGGTCTCTTGTTGTCCATATCAGGGGATGCTCGTCCAGGGTCAATCTTGACTTCGGCAAATCGTGTCGTGCAGCATGCCCCCAGTCCCACCGCACGCACAGACTCTGTGCATTCACGGCTGTCACACGGAGCCTCTTCCTTGTCTTCATGACAGGACCACCCCCTGTCCCCCATCCCTCCACCGGGGATTTCATGGATAGCCATGTGGGCTTTGGTGTCTTCAAGGGGACTCTGTCTATGAAAAGTGTTCCAGTCTCAACTGGGTTCCCACCTCCAAGTCCTACTGCATCCAGTACCTCATCCAACTCCACACTGTCAGGGCCTTTCTTTTAGGTGTGAAGTGCGTTCAGTAATTTTCCCATCTGGTGACTACAGTGGCAACAAGTTTGTTTGAAGTACATACCAGATGAGGGAAGAGCTATGGAGAAAGGAAAACTCACTCTCTCCCCTAGGCTTAATACAGACCGGGCTGAGTCTGGGAAGCTCCCACTTCTGCAGGGATCCTTGCAGGCTAACAAGGATCCCTCCTGTCACATTCCCCTTTCCGGGCTCTAACACTGGCCGATGCTTCCTCCTACCCGAAAGGCTGTGTCCCCTCAGGGAGGCAGCAGACAGGTGGACCAGGGCGACGTGCCCCCCCGAGCATTGCTCCTCTCTGCTACCACCTCCCAGTCCTGGTCCTCTCAGGGCCCCACGTGCGATGGGGAACCCAGGACAGCCGCTGCCAAGAGTGTGAGGGCAGGCGGGGCGTCTCTTGGCAGCCCAGGGACTCGGAGCAGCACAGTGCAGTCAGGGGTCTGTGGCCATCTCACCTGGGCTGAGCTTTCGGGCAAGGCACTTGGCCAGCCTGCGTCCCTCAGCCAGTTGCCCTCGCAAGCCCTGCCCTTGGGGATGCTCAGCGCCATCATGGATGAGGAGGGCTTCCAGGTGCTGAACGAGCAGCTGGGAAACCTCTTCCCCTTCCCGCAGCTTCTTATATAAGCGGGTCAGTTCTTTCGCCTGATCTTGAATCAACAGATGACATACCCTAAGTTGGGAGAACACAGAGAATGTTCTAAAATGCAAAGGTGTGAACAATAGATAAGAGCTTTCATAGAGATTTCTAGCAGAATTTCCCAATGAGCCCTCAAAGCTGGATTCTGGCCTGTGTGGTGACGTGTCTGTGGCAGAGAAAGTAGAAGGTTAATCCAGCCTTCCTCTGGATCAGAGTGTGCTCCTGTTCATGCCCTGGACATCCCGTGTATCTTTCCTCCTGACCTCCAGAGCTCGCTTCAGAGACATGCCCCTTCAGCTGCTCACTTGGGGCACACGCATTTCCCTGGAAAACTCCCTAGGGGGCAGCGTGCCGTGAATGGACACAGTGCCAGACCCAGAAGCGTGGACAGTTTGGCTGGTGTTAACTGGTGTGCCAGGAGAATGGCAGCGTCCAAAAGACAGCATTTGTGGGAAGAGAGGATGGCAGGCTGTCGTCAGCCAGGGCTGACCATGTGAAAGGTAAAGCAAGTGTTGGTCTCGTAAGATTGTTCATGTGCTCGCTGTGCCAAAGGTCACAAATGGTCCCTTGCCCCTTGAATTTGGTGATGTTGATATCCTTTTTTAAAAAGGTTTTAATTTTTAATTTATTCTTTAGCCTAACAGTCTTCATTATTTTTTCACCACACCCAGTGCTCCATGCAATCCGTGCCCTCTTTAATACCCACCACCTGGTACCGCAACCTCCCACCCCTTCGCCACTTCAATCCCCTCAGATTGAATTCCTTTTTTAAAAGAAAGAGAGAATGAGGCTCTGAGTCACTGGAGTCCATCGTTTACCAATCACTGTGGTCTAAATCGTCTTAGATATGTCTGTATAATGTGCCTGCCATGACGGTTTCTGCCCTTCTCTGGGCCCAGACTTGTTGCTGCCACCAGTCAGAGGGGCCCACGGCATCCCTCCAGCCTCCCACACAGGGCCCTCCTTACCTGAGCTTCTCAGGCAACGTGTCTGCCCGCTTGCCTTTCTCACACAGCACCTTCTCCCCCAGCACGGATTTGATGAGGTCGCTCGACTTTTCACACTCTGAGAAACAGAGATGCCTGCCTCAGTGGAAAGCTGGACATGCTGCTATGCCCGCTGCTTTCAAGGGAGGAGGCAGGCTGCACCCTAGGACAAATAGAACCTGGCAACCGGGCCGTGTGCTGGGAGCTCCACGCCTCATTGCGGAGTGTCCCAACTGCTAGACACTGGATCGCTCCCCGTTTTTGAGGCCAGGAAAGAGCAGTCCCGAGATAGAGAGAGGAGCTCCACTCCATGATTAACTGGTATTTGGCAGAGTCCGAATTCGTATCCCCCGACAAGCCGCAATCTTGGCCACACTAGCAAGCCTCGCTGCCTCTTCATTGAACACTAAGGAGGGACCTTAAGTAAAGCCCCCAGGATGCCAGGACCAACGGGCATCCCCTGAGCTGGGATTTCTATACTGCACAAGTGTCTCAATGGTAAAGCGTCAGCCAGATACACCAGTGTACACTAGAAGGCAGGAACCCAGAGAGACGTGAAAGGAACATGGCCAAATCCTAATCACATTTATGGAAGTAGAAGCAGTAGAATTATGAACAGAGTTTACATGCTTCCAGGCTTTGCTATGAGTGCTGTACGAGAATTTCCTCAGTATTCATTGTGACTGAGAGAAGTAGACCGCAGGACGGTAGTAGTCTAAGAGACAGGGAAACTGAGGCACAGGAAGATTAGGCAGCAGGGATTTGAGTCCAGGCGGACTGACCCAGAGCCCATGCTCTTCATCCCTCTGCTGAGTTACCTCCACCCCAAGCCCTTGGGTGGTAACTGTTTTCATCGTCTTCACAACTGGCTTCCCTCAGTTAGGTTATCAGTTAGGTTTATCAGGAAAGTTGTAGACAAAACTTGGCTTGTCCTTCCATGAAAGGTCATCATCTCTTCACTTTCCTAAAGAGCAGGTTTCAATTCATTCTTTTTGCCGCCTCAGTTGTTTTCAATTCCCTTCTGTATGGAAGGCAGAGTGTGAGCAAATGGCAAAAATTCAGCCTCAGGACTCCTTCCCGTCATTGGGTTGTGCGCGTGCCCCGATCTCTGGGTTCCTTCTGTCTCTGAAGCCCCGTCCTCATGAACAGGCAGCTGAGCTCCCCAATTCAGCCTGCCTGTGGGAGAGGGCCTAGCGCACCCAGTGGCTTGGGCGGTGTCTGGGGCTGGTGTCCCCCTCTCACCCTCATTCTCACTTGGCCAAGCATCTGGTGGCCTCGGCCTGGGCCTGCTGACTTTGGCGCGTCACTGAAGGTTCTCCAGCTCAGGGGTAGAGAGAGGAGGTCGCACAGATTGTCTTATGTTCCCCCAAATGCTGCCAGCCTTACCACCGGGCTTCAGATGTCCTGCGTGGGCTTGGAAGGGAAAAGCATAAGCACGGGTTCCCTCTCACCTGGGGAGTCCCTGTGTGGATGGCGTCCCTCATGGATACCGCAGTTTCGGGGAAGGCAGGCCCCACTTCCTTCTCCTTGACAGCACGTAGTGTCACCCGCTGTAGTCCTCCCTCCTCCCCACGACCCCGGTGCCGCCTTGACCATCAGCATATTTCCTCAGTGCAGCCAGCTCGGTGCTTTGCCGGTGGGACACCCGAGAGCCGAGACCTGATGGAGTTCCTTAGTCCTACGGCAACTGAGATGAAGGACTGCTACAGGACAGACAGGGTCCTCACAAGACCAGTCATCTCTGGGTCTGCCCCAGGAGTCAAGAACTGGGATGGAAACTCTAAGCCACCCTATAGGTCACTGCTAACATGGGGAGGATGCTAACATACTTGTCTTTGGTTTTCCCATCCTCAGCTAACAGAGGGCAAATTCCCACTTCACCTTTCACGGACTGTGGTCAGAATGAAATTTGTGTTGTCACTGGAAATGGGGCAGAGAGCATCTGGAGAGGCTTTGCATTTCTCAGAAGGAGAACACAGAGCTATGGCTTTGGGGACCAAGACTTGGCAGGACTTACTGTATTTCCGCAGTTGGTTGGCCAGGGAGTAGGCCGTCGCTTCGGATACAAGGAATTTTTCCTTGAGGTCTAGGAAGTCCTGGGTGGATTTTTCCAGCTGTGACCGAAGCTGCCAGTTGACTTCCTGGAGGCTGCTTTCTGCCCCTGCCTCGGACAGAGGGCCAGGATGGGCTGCCATGGCGACCCGTGGCAGTAGAGATAGAACTGGGGACCAAAAAGCAGAAACCCAGACTCACGGTGGGTTAAAAACCAGTGACGCCAAGTTGGTTTAATCAGGACTGAGGGGTGAGGTTACAGGAATCCTTTACTTACTGTTGGGAACAATTGGAGCAACAGCCCACAGTACTTGAGAGACAACCAAGGTTCAAGATGCCAGAGGTGGGAGCCAAAGGCACTGCTCGTATCTCCGACTCCAACCGGAATGACCGAGGGAGCACCCAGAATGCCAGCTACTGGTCTGCACCAGCACTAACTGAATAGAATGTCCAGGGTGTCAGTGGAACCTGGGGAGCCCCTGCCTTCCAGTTGCCGAGGGGCCATGCTGATACACAAGGCTGCCTGGTCTCCCGTGAAGGTGACCGCTGATGGGGCCCACCCCTCAGTGGTCACTGTCAGTCGTTGTCTACCCTTGTGCTGATTCCACAGTTTCCCTCTCTTTCCAAAACAGTGTCTCAGCATAGTGCTCATTATTCGTTCCCTTATGTGTGTAGAATAACGTCAGGCAGAAATAGCGTCCCACGGAGTTTTCTTTGTTCTTTTTCTTTCTCTTTAATTCTTGGAGAGAGAAGGGGGGCATGGGTAGAGGGAGAGTATGTGATAAGGGGCTCGGTGTCAGAACCCGTGAGACCTTGACCCGATCCTAAACCAAGAGTCAGATGCTCAACCAAAGGAACTACTCAGGCGCCCTTCGCAACAGGTGTTCTTAGGGGCTCTCCTGAACTCATCCCACTTCTCAACAGCGGTTCAACAGATCTTAAGGCTTTTCTAGTGAGGGAAATGTCTGAAGTCAAAGCCTATCTGGATGTTCTTCTCCAGGTCTTCTCTAGGTTTTTTTCTCTAGCCATTAAAATACAAGAGAAACATGCTAGCAGTTTAGCCATCTTTAGTTGCTTTGTATTTGAAAAGGTTTTCAAAGTATTCGGCCTTCCTCCATTTACAATACTTTCTTAGCATGTATGTAGTAAATAAAGCTTTTTTTTACAGCAAAAACTAAACAAAAGAAAGCAGAAAACAACGATGAAAGAGCCCCAGACAGATGAAAATAAAAAGCCCCCAGGAAAACAGCAAACAGAACCCAGACTTAGTGTATGCAATGAATCTTGCAAACTGTTTCTGGGGCCCCTGGGGGCTCATCTGGTTAAGCGACTGCCTTTGGGTCTGGTGGTGATCCCAGAGGCCCGGGACCAAGTGAGGCATCAGGCTCCCAGCTCCATGGGGAGTCCGCTTCTCCCTCTGGCCTTCTCCCCTCTCGTGCTCTTTCTCACTGTCTGTGGCACGCTCCGCTCCCCTCCAATACATAAATAGATAAAGTCTTACAAAAGGAGGAAAAGAAAGGGAAGAAAACGGTTTCCTGTCCCAAGTCTGTCAGTATTCTTCTTACTGCAAGTCTGTGTTAGGTAGACTTGTTTTCCCATTAGGTGCACATTTCATTTCCGTTTCCTTAGCTATTTACCTAAGAGTGGGATTGCTGCGTCATACGGGACCCTGTGTTTAACTTTTTGAGCCACTGCCAGCCTCTTTTCCAAAGCAGAACAGGGACACCCTTTTACATTCCCACCAGGAATATGTAAGAATTCCATTTCTCTACAAGCTTCCCGACACATGTATTGATTGTCTCTTTGCTTGAAGTCATGGTAGTGGGGCTGACGTGGGATCTCACTGTGCTTTAGATGTGTATTTCCCTAGGGACTAATGAAATTGAGCATCTTTTCCTGTGTTCATTGTTGCAATGGTATTGTCCTTTTGAGAAAGTCTACTCAAGCTCCGTTCCCCATTCCTATATTGGCTGTCTTTTTACCAACTGCTGAGTTATAGGAGGGTTCTTTACATGCATTGTAGATAGCAGACCCCACTTTTCACTTCACTTCCTCGATAGTGACCCTTGAACCAAAAAGCTTTTAAGATGATGAATTCTAGGGCGCCTGGGTGGCTCAGTGGGTTAAGCCGCTGCCTTCGGCTCAGGTCATGATCTCAGGGTCCTGGGATCGAGTCCCGCATCGGGCTCTCTGCTCAGCAGGGAGCCTGCTTCCTTCTCTCTCTCTCTGCCTGCCTCTCAGTGTACTTGTAATTTCTCTCTGTCAAATAAATAAATAAAATCTTTAAAAAAAAAAAAAAAGATGATGAATTCTAGTTTATCTGTTTATTTTTGGGTTGCTGGTGTGGTTTTGCAACCAGCTTCCAACCCCAAATCATGAAGATGTAGAAGTCTGTGTTCCTCAAAACATGGCTTTTGAAAGAGAGCTTGCCTGCCTTTTAGTAGTTGCTGGACATTATTTAGTAATGCCTGTTGAGTGTTGATTGATATTTCTCTCAATGGATAGTCTTGCGCCTGTTTTCCCACCTGTGGAGCGTGCCAAGGCCTGTAACAGAGATTTTGGAAATGATATCTGTGAACATCCTGGCTTAGATTCAGGGGTGAATCCTGGTTCTGCAGTGGAGCTGGTCTTAAACTCAAGCACATTTGTACAAATTGCTCAGGCCGTTTCGAGCTGAGTCGTTGTTGATCTTTCTGAGGAACACTTGTGTGCTAGTCCAGATCGTGTAGGGCCAGAGTGGACTTTCTCAGTGGCCTCCACACGGAGAAGACTGCCAGGATTGGACCTCGTCAAGACTTTCATCTCGGGTCTACTGGAATGGAAAGTAGACCTGCTTCAGGGTTTTGGGAACGTTGTTCCATGCAAGTTGGTTCCTCTCCTTTTTTTTTTTTTTTTTTTTTTTTTCTTTAATGTGTACATGATTTCTTTCTGGAAAAGGGGAAAGGATATTTATTTCCAAACAGCCTGTCTGTTCTTTGTCAGTGGTCTGTCTGTGCTTTTGAAAACGTGTCAAGGAGAATTCCAGGTCAACTATCTTCTATGCAAAAAGTATAGTTCCTGTACAGTATCAGGTGATCATACTTAATATTAGGAACTATCTTGTAACTCAGATGGTATCGTTTCCTGATGAGAAAAAAAAAATACAAAGAACACCAAGCTTCCCAAGATCTTTGTCACAGGTCCCAGGTCACAGCTGTAGTGAAGTGAGGAGCGAGCATTCGAAACCTTTTCTGGAGGCACCTGTTTGGCTCAGACAGATCAGCATGCAAGTCTTAATCCCTGTTCAAGTCTGGATTTCAGGACTGGAACCCCATGTTGGGTCCTGCTTAAAAAAAAAAAAAAGAAAAAAAGAAAAAGAAAAGAAAAGAAAAAAGAAACCAGTGTAGCCGGTATCCCATTGGGTTTTCCTATGCTTATGAAGCAATTACCATATGCTATGGTATCTCGTTGTATACTGATTTCTTTCCCTCACGGCTAAAGAGTTGTGTCTCTTCGTGGGCTAGTATTAGAACCAGTGGTACGTCTTGTTTTCTGAAGTTTCATTTCGAGTCTTTTGGCCATTTCTTTTATTCTTTTGATGATCTCCTCAGACTAGATGATACCCAATTCTGGAAAAAAGTCCTTTGTCAGAGAGAAACATGCTTCTATACTGGGCCTTCCATTTATATTCTCTTGAGGTTGAGATGAAGATAAATAAATTCATTTTCGTATCCCCAGAAATGATGCATTGCCTCTTTTGACCTTGCAAATCATATGGTTGATTTTGGGGGGAAATATCAAAACCACTTATTGAGTTTCAGGGTATGAAAGGTTGTTTTTGTATTTTAAAGTGTTTCTACAGGGACGCTGAGATATAATTTCCATGCAGTAAAGTGTATGTAATTAAAGTCCTACGTCTATTAAGTTTGAGCATATATATGCATCACCCCGGTAGTGGAGGCATCTATCGCCCCCACAAGTTTCCTTGTCCTTCTAGCATTTCCTCCCTCCCATTTGCACGTCAGGAAAGCATTGATTGGCTTTCTGTTACAGTAGAATTATTTGCAATTTCTAAGGTTTTCTCTTAACACCATCGTATGCTATGTAAATTATTTTGTTTTGATGTTTTCTGGCTCTGAGGTATTATCAGAGCAAAAGAACATGTCTTCCCATAGTGTTATGTAAGCGACGAGATTACTCTGCGAAACCGCATAGTATTCCATGAGCTGGATATGTCACAATTTGTGGTGGTCATTCCTCTGTGGATGGAGATGAATGACAATTAGAAATAGTCAGTAGCTTTTGGGGAATGTACCGTTTCTTTTTTCATTTGAGTGGAATGGGGGTGGTCTATGGTAGGTATAGGTTTAATATTTTGAAGAATTTCTGGACTGTTAGGGTGCCTGGGTGACTGAGTGAGTTAAGCATCTGACATGGATTCTGGCTCAAGTCATGATCTCATTGGTGGCGAGACAGAGCCCCAGGTAGGGCTCTATGGTCAGTGGGAGTCTACTTGAGCTTCTGTGCCTCTCCCTCTCTCTCTGCCCCTCCCTCCACTCACTTTTAGTCGCTCAGTCTTTAGTCAATCAAAGATACAAAAAAATAAGAATTTCCAAACTATTTCTGCAGTGGTTGTAGAATTTAAAATTCCCATGCGCAGTGTATGAGAAATCATAGCAAGGAGGTGACTTTGCTCCTTGCTATGACTCCTTGCTATGGCTCAGAATGGAGATTCCATTCATTTTTGCCATTTTCATTGACAGATAGTGGTTTAAATTTCCATTTTCCTAATAACTAATGATGTAGGTCGTGCGCTATTCTTCCATTTCTTCCATGTGTATTCTTTGCTAAAGTGTTTTTACAAATCTTTGAATCCATTTTATTGTATGTCCTTTTTGAAAGGTTTTATTTATTTATTTGCAAGAGAGGGAAGGGGAGCAAGAGCAGGGCTGTTGGGTAGGGTGAGGAGGCCAGAGGGAGAGGAGAAGCACACACCCTGCTCAGCGGGAAGAGTGATGGAGGGGTCGGGGGTTAGACCCCACGACCCTGAGATGGTGACCTGAGCCAGAGGCAGCCACTTCACCAACTGAGGCACCCAGGCCCTTTTCTTTGACCCGTTTAAAATTGGATTGTTTGTCTTCTTCCTATTGACTTTCTTTTTTAAAAAAAATTAATTAATTTATTTTCAGCATAACCGTATTCATTATTTTTTCACCACACCCAGTGCTCCATGCTATCCGTGCCCTCTATAATACCCACCATCTTGTACCCCGACCTCCCACGCCCCCTGCCCCTTTAAACCCCTCAGATTGTTTTTTAGAGTCCGTAGTCTCTCATGATTCACCTTCCCTTCCAATTTACCCCAACTCCCTTCTCCTCTCTAACTCCCCATGTCCTCCATGCTTTTTGTTATGCTCCACAAATAAGTGAAAAACCATATGATAATTGACTCTCTTTGCTTGACTTTTTTCACTCAGACTTTTGAGCGTTCATTCAGTGTTCTCTTAGGAGACCTTCAGCAGGTATGGAAATTACACCTAGTTTCTCTCTATGTGTGACATGGCTTGGGTTCTCTCACCAATGTCTTCTGAAACACCAATGTTTTAAATTGTGATACAGTCCAGTTGACCAATTTGTTCTTTCATTAGTGAGTATTTTGGTATCCTATCTAAGAAAACAATGGCCAGGGCCTCCTGGGTGACTCAGTTGGTGAAGTGTCTGCCTTTGGCTCAGGACATGATTCCAGGGTCTGGGAACCAGCCCTGCATTGGGCTCCTTGTTCAGCAGGGAGCTTGCTCTTCCCTTTCCCAGTGCTTCTAACCTGTTTGTGCTCTCTCACTCTGCTCCATAAATAAATAAAATCTTAAAAAAAAAGAAGAAGAAAAAAGGAATAGAAATGCTTCTCAGCAACATCTGGCATTGTCTTTTGTACAGAATCACACTCATTCGTGCAAAATGGTCCCTGGTTTGGCATACATTGCCCTGCAGACTAGTCACATTGATGACCGTTTTATGGGCTTATGAACCGTGCATGTGTCTTCTTTGGGAACATGTGTATCCGATTCTTATGCTCGCTTTGTATTAGCAGCGTGTTCCTTCTGCCCATTCAGTGAGTTCAGAGTACCCTTATGTCTTGCGTATGGGAGTCCTCATTGGGTATTTATCTGCAAATATTGTCTCTTTATCAGTGTCTTCTCTGTTCCTTTTCTCAGTGGTAATGTTGGATGCAGCAAGGTTGTTCATCTTAAGTTTTCTTGTTACATATTTTACTCTTGCTCCAGTGACAGAACTCTTCACTAAATGCAAAGTCCTGACCATTTTCTGTTGCGTAATCATCTTGAATGATTGCTATGGCTCTTCTCCTTAAGTCTGTGGCCATTTTGAGTTCATGGCTGCGAAAGGGGTGGTTTTCAACAACCACTGTAGGGGAAGTTTGTCCTGATAGGGGCAAGAGAACCGTGAGGTAGCTTGTGGTCCTGAGTTAGTCTCCCCCAGGCCACCTCTGTACCTCTTCATGGGCATCTGAGTGCCTTTGGGGAGGAGAGTTAGGTGGTCCTAGTGGTCATATTCGGCACTTACACCCCATTCTCTCAGACTGGGTAACTGGGTACAAAGTAGCTCCAGGAGCCCGGGGCGTCCTAGTCAGAGGTGTCTTTAGGAGCACAGACACACTGAGAGCCAGAGAGGATTACATGGAAAGGATAAAAGAGAACCCCGGGGATGTGGTATGGTTTACTATAGGGTCTTCCTTCAGTGGGGTGGGAAATAGGACTCCCACACACCAGCAACTCAGGAAACATGCCCAGAGGAAGTAGGGCAGATGGAAGGCAATTCCCAGAGTTTGATCTATTTTTGCCAACATGAAAATCATGATATGTGCCTGGATATCAAATGTGTATGAAAGGACACATGGCGGGCTCAACTCTTCACCTCAGAGACCTCACGTTGGTGATGGAGACTAGCTAAAAAACAAAAACAAAGACACACACAGAAAAATCAAAACACAAAAAAACAAGTAAAAGAAATAAATAGGTGCGTGCATCAGGAATCCAGAAATACCCCCGTGCCCCCCTCCCCTCCCAGGAAGGAAAGGATGTGGTCAGGATGATGGGAGGCTCAGTTACTAAAGCGGCTGCCTTTAGCTCAGGTCATGATTGCAGGATCCTGGGATCAAGCCTCACATGGAGACCTTCCTTGGCAGAGAGCCTGCTTCTCTCTCGCTCCCTCGGCCTGACACTCTGCTTACTTGTGCTATCTGTCTGCCAAAAAAGTAAATAAAACCTTTTAAAAAATAAAGACAGGAAGGACGGAAGGAAGGAAGGAAGAAAGACAGTCAGACAGACAGAAAGAAAGAACAAAAGAAAGAATGAAAGAACGAAAGAACGAAAGAAAGAAAGAAAGAATGGGGAAGCTTGGTCCTTGCAGTTCAAGAGCCATTCTGAGCCTGTGGGGAATCCTAATTATTGGTCTGTATTTCCCAAGAGAAACCCAGAGACCCTACCATTTTAGTATTTGCTGGGTTTTCCATGTGCACTCAGAAGTGCACTGGCTGAATAAAGTTGGCACACTAAGAACAGAAGGAGACCAAGAAACAGAATGTTCCCTGGATGCACCACATTATTGTCTGCCCTCACTGCAGTCTCACTGGAAATGGGAAAGGGCAATTGAAATCCCTGGTATTCAACACAGGTTTGGAAAAAAAAAAAAATGGAAGGTTTGGGTTCACAGTTTAAATTACTGTATTCTCAGTTTGAATCTGAAGGCAAGTGGAAACCCTGTTGAACATTTTCTGACTTCTGTGGTGGAGATAAGGGCTAACACAGAAAACAGCTCTACACATCAGAGTAACTTTGGTAACTTAGTATCTTTCCATTGACATGGTTTTCTTTCAATCTTCTGATCCCATGGTCTCCTGCTTGAGTCTACACATATTTGTGCAACGAAGATGATGTCAATACCATACGTAAAATCTGTACCCCCGACTGTCACAGTGGTCATACCTAATGGTACATCGGGTCCATTTCTAAGTGCCTGTAGCTACGTTATGGCTGACTCCAAAGGCAGCCCATTGTACCATGTGTAGACTTCTCTCTGGCCCCACCTCCAGGGTCAGCAGTACCTCAGAGCTGTCTCCATTCCTGCGGAAGGATGTAGGTCAGGTAGAGAAATGGAGGGTGGTCTAGGCAACAGGAACAGGAAAGTAGGCCCCTAAGCTGGTTGATTCCAGAGAGGACAATTGCATTGTTGTTGGTTTTGTTTAGAAGTTTTTATTTATTTTTTCATTTCCTTTCAGTGTTCCAAAATTCATTGTTTATGTACCACACCCGGTGCTTCATGCAATACGTAGCCTCCATAATACCCACCGCCAGGCTCACCCAGTGTTTTTAAAAAGCATGTAATTTCCTTATTTGAGAGAGAGTGCTTGAGAGAGCAGGAGTGGTGGCCAGGGGGAGGGTGGGTGAGAAGGACAAGCAGAGTCACCACTGAGCAGGGAGCTCGACATGGGACCTATCCGAGGACCCTGGGATCCTGACCTGAGCCAGAGATTGAACTTAAACAAATGAGCCGCCCAGGTATCACTTGAAATAATTAAAAAAAAATTTGCTGCACTTAACATGCAGCATGTATTAGTTTCATGTCAAATGTTGGTGTTGATTTTTATGTCTTCTTTTTTAAGATCTTCTTTCCTCCTTTCTTTCTTTCTTTCTTTTTCTCTTTCTTTCTTTGCTTATTGTGTATAAGAAGGTTGCTGGGCATTGGGAGAGGGAGAAAGAAGGCAGATAGAAAGAAAGAGTAAGAGAAGGAAAGGAAGAAGGAAGGAAGGAGGGAAGGGAGGATGGAAGGAAAAAAAGAAAGGGAGAAAGAGAAGGGAGAGAGGGAGGAAGAGAGAAAATGAAAAGGTAAGAATGGAAGGAAGGAGGAAGGGAGAGGGGAAGTATGGTGGAAGGGAGAAACAGAAAGAAAAGGACAGAAAGAGAGAGAGAGAGAAAGAGAAAGAAAGAGAGAAAGAAGAAAGAGGAAGTACCCAGGTCAGTTTTCCTTGTGAACATCTAGTGAAGATCCTGTTCGGACAACCCGGAAGCTAGTGAGCCCTGGGAAGGCCCCTCTCTGGCATGCGCTCAAGAGGGTGTATCTGATGTGTGTAGAACTATTTAAGGAACCAAATTTAGAATCCATTGATTAATACGGCCGCATTTCCTAGAAGTGGTCACATCAGCTGTGCAAGCATGGCCATGGGAAATCACCCCCAAAGAGCTCCATGGTGTGCACCTGGGTGGCTCAGTGGTTAAGTGTCTGCTTTTGGTTCAGGTCAGGATCTCAGGGTCCTGGGATCGAGCCCCACATCAGCCTCCCTGCTTAGTGGAATGCCTGCTTCTCCTTCTGCCATGCCTCCTGCTTGTGTTCCCTCTCTCGCTGTGTGTCTTTTTCTGTCAAATACATAAACAAAAGTTAAAAGAAGAAAACTCAGAGATAATACATTCTTGTCTGGGTCAGAGCATGTCATCCTGTGGGAAGCAGGTTCCTGCAGTTAGTGTTGCCGGGATCTCAGGTGCTTTGCTGGTACCTCAGAATTTGACCCTTGAAAATGTGAGTAAACTTGATATTGCGTATGATTTATGATTTGGGGGACCGGTTTAGGAATACACCCCTTTATGTCATTCCCATATTTGTTGGATGTGTTCTTATGGAATGCTCTGAAGTTCTTGCAGTAATTTGCATCGGCCACAGTTAAAGCAGGATAATGTGTGCACAGAGTGACTGGTGGATCATGGATTTTGGGGCCGTGATGGCCAAATCTGTTGCTGAGGTAGCTTCCAAAACCATGTATCATGCCTTTGCATGTGCCTATTTGCAACTCGAAAAGCCCCAAGGCATATTGGCCTGCTCCTTTGTGGACCTTGCCATCAATTCCCTGGAGGTTCAGGAGCATAAGAGCTCTCAATCTCTTCTTTAAGTTTTGATTTATGTAGTTGACAGTGACAGAGAGAGAGAGAATTGAAGGAGGGGAGCAGCAAGGGAGAGGGAGAAGCAGGCTCCGTGCTGAGCAGGGAGCACAATGCAGGGCTCGATCCCAGGACCCAGGGGTCATGATGTCAGCTGAGGCCAGACGCTTAACTGACTGAGCCGCACAGGCACCCCCTCAGCTCTTACTAAATCCCAAACCTCATCTTTCGTAACTCAGTATCTTGTTTGGTACAATTTCCACAGGCAGGGTCTGCAACTCGGGGGCACTTCTTGGAAAGCAGCAGAGGGAACAGGGTCTGGTGCTCTCACAGGAGAAATGACTCCTAATCAGCAGACAGATCTGTCACCTGAAAATAAGGCAGAGCGCGCACAGATGTGAGAACCACCAGATAAGGAGATGAAACCATTTATTTTAATAGTTTTCCATCACTTGAAAATGAAAAATAGATCAATGGAAAATATGAACAAGGCCCTATGTATCTTTAAGAGAGCAAAACGACGATGTGTGAAAGGCAGTGTACTGCAAGCGATTGACAGCATTAGAAGATGCAGAGTAAGACTATTGATAGGACCGTATTGACTCTGTAGGTCTCTCTGTAGTATTGCAGTAGGAACTACAGTAAATCATCCATACATGCACACAGGGGCTTTTCCCATGAGGTCTTTACTCGCCTACAGCAGTGTTTTATACTTTTCAGCAAACAAGTCTTACTTCTCCTACAATGAACTGATGCCTGAAATTTTTACTGTTTTTGGTGCTACTGTAAGTGGCATTGCTTTCTTAATTTCCTGCTCAGTTTGTTCCGTGGTTGTGCATAGAAACACAAGTGATTTTTGTATAGCTGCTACCCTGCAACCTTATGGAATGTGTGTATGGACTCTAATATGCTTGTGTGTGGATGCTTTGAAAATTTTCTGTATTTAAGCATGTCCTTTGTAAGTAGAGATGCAGGTTGACCCTTGAAGAATTGCAGGGTTAAGGGTGCTGACCCTCAAAGAGAAAAGCTCTGTGTTTAAGTTTTGACATGCCATGACTGAGGTAGTAAGAGTCACCTCTTACTACCTTACTGAAGACGTAAGGAGATGATTACGTGCTCTTGTGCAAGTCTGTGGACTCTAGACTGTATCCATCAAACAAAGTCAGCAAGAGGAAAGAAATGTTATAAGGACAATCATAAGGAAGAGAACACATTTTTAGAGTAGTATGCTTAGTTGAAAAAAAATGCACCTGTACGTGCACCTGTACTTGCGGTTCCAACCTGCGGTGTAAAAGGTCAACTGTGGTTTTGTTCCTTCCTTCCCACAAGTCTTTTTTCTCACTTTCCATTTTGAAAGATTTTCTGGCCGAGTCTAGAATTCTGTCCCTCTGCCTGGGGACACGCCTGCATTTTGCCCGCAGGGAAGAGCAGCGACAGATGCGAGGTCCCCTCAGGCCTGGAGTCTTGGATCAGCACTCATAGGGATAGAAAGAGTAGCGGGAGCCCTTGCTCTTTGCACACCGACTCCTACTGGAAGGAACGCAGTGTCCCCAGAGGCCCCTGTACAGAATGCTCAGGGCTTTGGAGCTGCCCCAAGCAAGAGGCCAGAGGCCATCTCTCCCTCTCACTTTCCCAACTTCTCTTCTCTCTTGCCTTCCACACTCCATGTTGCCAACTCATCCCCCCCATCCTCCTGCTCCTTGTCAGCATTCCAAGGACATGCCTCTCCCTGCCACCAGCATCCCAGGCTGAGGCTGTGGAGCTCTTCTGGGTGGGGAACTCAGTGCTGTTCCAAGACTTGCCCTCTCGCTGTTTCTCCCATGCTTGCTTGAATCTAAATCAGCTGCCTGTCCCAGACTTCTAAATGTTTTTGCCAACAAGAAAATAGTGGATGGGCATCTGGGTGGCTCAGTGGGTTAAGCCTCTGCCTTCGGCTCAGGTCATGATGTCCGGGTCCTGGGATCGAGTACCACATCAGGCTCTGTGCTCGGCAGGGAGCCTACTTCCTCCTCCTCTCTCTCTCTCTCTCTGCCTGCCTCTCTGCCTACTTGTGATCTCTGTCTCTCAAATAAACAAATAAAATCTTTTAAAAAAAGAAGAGTAAAAAGAAAATAGTGGAGGTTCTGTGTGTGCTTGTGCGTGTGTCTGTGTGTTGCCTTGGAAATCATAAGGTGCTGGATCAGGAATCTGGAGTTCCTCCCTCAGGAATGGATAGGGGAATGATCTTGGTCCTTGCAGATCAAGAGCCATTCTGAGCCCTGAGAGAATTCTAAATGTTGGCTGACGCTTCCCAAGATCAACCCAGATGGCCTATACTTTGGGCATTTGTTGGGGTTCCTGTGTGTGGTCAGAAGTCCCCTGGCCAACCAAAGGTGGCACACTAAGTACAGAAGTAGACCAAGAAGGAGAATATTCCCTGGAAGACCACATTACTCTCCTCCCTTACGGCAGTCTCTCTCTGAAAATGGGAAGGGGCACTCAAAAGACCTTGCATTCAGTAGAGGATGGGGAGAAAAAAGTGTATCGTTGGGGTAACAGTTCAAGTTACTGTATCCTTAGACTCTATGTGAGGCCATGTGGAAACGCTACTGAACAGTTTCGTGGGCTATGCCCAAGGGTAGGAGGGGTTAATGGAGACTGAGATTACACAACTCAGTGTAATTGAGCACCGTAATATCTTTTCCTCTTCACATGGTTTTTCTTCCATTTTGTCTGAGGCCAGGCATGAATCTAAACATATGTGTAAGAAGTTCATATCAGAAAAGGTGTACAAAGCCCACAAGCCTTAATTGGGCGGTACTATATCCTCATGGTGCTCTAGGCGGTCTTCAGACTGTACGTAGCCACATCATGGCTGACTGTGAATGCAGTCCCTTTCTGGGTATGTGTGTTCTTGGTGTAGGCTCTCCCCCGCCCCAGCCCACAGGTTAAGCGGTCCCTCTGAGCTGGGTGTGTCTCTGGGGGAAGCATGTTGTTCCAGTAGGTAAGAAGGGGAAATGGGGGGATGGGGATCCAGCAACAAGAAAGCATGCTCATAAGTGGGTGGGTTGTAGAAAGAAAGGAGCATGCTATTTCCTCTAACAATATGCATAGCTCTCTGTCAGAAATCTGGCCCTGATGAAAGAGCAATGCTGGGAGAAACCGGTGTACCCTTTGTCAGGAAATACTTGAATTCCTGCTGATCTATCCGCTGTGCCTAAAAACTCCCCCTAGACAACTTGGGGAAGAGAGGAGAAACTGTGTTCCTTTTAGGTGTTATGATTTCCCTTCAGCGGGGTTGGCCAGGGAAAGAAATCTATTCAGGGTGAGAATCTGGGAGAAGATACTTTCAAACGATATATCCGATGAAGGGCTAGTATCCATAATCTAGAAAGAACTTATCAAACTCAACAGCCAAAGGACAAATAATCCCATCAAGGAATGGGCAGAGGATGTGAACAGACTTTTCTCAAAGTGGACATCCAGATGGCCATCAGGCACATGCTTAAGGGCTCCACGTCACTCAGCATCAGGGAAACTCAAATCCAAGCCAGAATGTGATCCACCTCACACCAGTCAGAATGGCTAAAAAAGAAACAAGTCAGGAAATGATGGATGCTGGCCAGGATGTGGAGAACGGGGCACCCTCCCACGGGTTTGGTGAGAATGCAATCTGGTGCAGCCACTCTGGAAAACAGCATGGAGGTTCTTCAAAAAGTTGAAAATAGAGCTACCCTGTGACCTAGCAATCACACTCCTGGGTATTCACCCTAAAGATAAAAATGTCGTGATCTCAAGGGGCATGTGCACCTGAATGTTTATAGCAGCAGTCCTCACAATAGTGAAACTAGGAAAGAACCTTGATGCCCATCAACAGATGAATGGAAGAGGAAGAGTTGGTATTTGTATGTATATTTGTGTATACACACACACACACACACACACACACACACACACACACACATACCCGCACCATGGAATACTATGCAGCCATCAAAAGAAATGAAATCTTGCCATTTGCCAGGACATGGATGGAACTAGACGGTATTATTTTGAGCAAAATAAGTCAGTCAGAGAACGACAGTTATTATATGATCTCCCTGATAGAAGGTTCTTGAGAGGCAGTGTGGGTGGGTTTGCGGAGTAGGGAAGGAAAGAATGAAACAAGATGGGATCAGGAGGGAGTCCAACCATAAGAGACTCTTAATCTCACAAAAGAAACTGAGGGTTGCAGGGATGAGGGTTGCAGGGAGAGGGTGGTTGGGTGATGGACATAGGGGAGGGCATGTGCCATAGTGAGTGCTGTGAAGTCTGTAAACCTGGCGATCAGAGACCTGTATCTCTGGGACTAATAGTACATTGTATGTTAAAAAAAAATAAAAAATAAAAAATAAATATTAAAAATGGATAAAGGACCTGAATGGATATCTTTCCACACGATCATGGAAATGCAAGTCAAAACCACAGTGAAATATTATTATGTCACAGTTAATATTGCTACTATAGGAGAGAAAAAAGAAAACCAGTGTTGGCAAGGTTATGGGGACCATGGAACCCTTGTGCACTGGTAGAAAGGTGAACTGATACAGCCATTTTTTTTTCTCAAAAAAGAATGAAACTAGAATTACCCTGTGATGCAGCAATCCCAGTTTGGGGTGTATATCCAAAGGAAATGAAACAGGATTTCAAAGAGACATCTGCACCCCATGTTCACTTCAGCATTGTGCACTGTTGCCAAGACACTGAAACAACCTAAGTGTTGCATGGGTGAAGATTATGTGGGTCATGGACATGAAAAGTCTAGCGAAAAGAATATAGTCAATGATATTGTAATACCACAGTATAGTGAGAGATGATGATTATACTTACTGTGTAATACTGAGTAGTGTATGTAATTGTCAAATAACTGTGCCGTACACCTGAAACTAATATAAGATTGTATGTGCATTATACTTTAATGTTAGAGAAAATGTGAATGTTATTTGGTTATGGAAAAGAAGGAAATTCTGCTATTTGTGTCAACATGGATGTAACTGCAGGACATTATATTCAGTGAAAAAAGTCAGAAAGAGAAAGACAAATACTGAGTGCTATCATCTATCCATGGACTTAATAAAAATAAAGAAGTCAACTCACAGAAACAAATAGTAGGATGATGGTTACCAGTGGCTGGGACGTGGGGCACATGGAGAGATATTGGTGTAAGGAGAAGAACATTCAGTTATAAGATGAATAAGTTATGAGGGTCTAAGGTATAGCATGGTGACTGTAGTTATAATACTGTATTATGCTCTCGAAACTTGCTAAGGAAATAGATCTTAAGCTTGCTTACCAAAAAAAAAAAAAAAAAAAAAAAAAAGGAAGGGAAGAAAGAAAAATTTTCAAGTGATTGTGAGGTGATGTGCTCATTAATTTGCTTGCAGTAATCATTTTATAAGGAATATGTACTATAAGTCATCAGATTGTACACTTTCAATATATGTAGTTTTATGTGCTTATTATACCTGAAAAAACCTGGAAAAATATTTGCAATGGTAAATACGAGGTTATGAGAATTTTGCCACCCTTCACTATAACTAATAAAAGTAATGCTTCTAGTTGGTAAAGCATGCAAGCAACCGACCAGACAGGTGCAATAGGCGGAGCCCTCCCTTGTTACCTTTTCCCTTCTCCAAGCCCTCCTCCAGGCCCACAGCTTGCCCCGCCCATCGCACCCTCCTGGCCAATAGCCAGCCGGCGGCCAGGCCGGAAGTGATGTGGACAGCCGCCAAGGTTTGGGCCTCCTGTGGCTTCTGAGGCCTCACTGGGAGCGGGGCGTGGAAAACTAGCTCTAGAAAATGAAAGCTGTAATAGTAGGAAGAAGAACAACGACCGAAAGCCTGGTGGAATAACGCGAAGGGTAGAAGCTGGGAATCAGAGCCCAAATTGTAAGAGAACAAATGGAGAAGACAGATAGCGCCCGAAGGTGTGTGTGGTAGGTCCAGGTGTGAGGAAGACGGTTTGCAGCGGCACAAGAGATGGGATGCAGGTGTCCCGCTCAGCAGGGGGACGGCGTGGGGACCAGCATTGGGAAGAGGGAGGGAGCGAAGGGAGGGCCTGAAAGGAGACCCCATGAGCCCGCGGAGTCCTGGATGCCTTGGCGGCGCCAGGCGCCATGAACCCTGGGAGCTCGGCCTTTGGCCCCGATTCCTGAGGAATGCAGTGGGGGCCCCATACAGTTCAATAGGGCGGGGTGGTGAGCTCTTGAGACTGACTGATCCCTGAAGCAAATATAGCGTTTCCTTCTGCAGCCTGTCCTCTTGCCGCCCACTCAAGCTCCCGGTTCTATGATAGCACGTGGCTGTCGTTTGCCTGATTTGATTTTTGAGCTCAGTGTCTGCTGAGCTGATGCACTTAGACAAGGAGGAGGAGTCCAGCGTGGCAGCTTGGGGCTAGAGACGGCAGAGAGCACCAGTGCCTGCCTCTGGTTGGGTCATCAGAGAGCTCACTCTTCTTTTATGGGGAGGGCTGGAGCTCTCAGCCCAGCTGGGAGCTAATCCCAGGCCTTCTTAAGCTATACTGTGCTATACGTTCTCTCTTAGCTAGCTTCTTTCCTAACTTATCCTCAGTGGCTATTTTGTTTTTATTCTTCTGTCATGTTTAAAAGATTTTCTTCATTTACTTGAGGCAGAGAGCGAGACGGAGCCCCAGAGCAAGCCTGCAAACAGCGGGCATAGGCCAAGGGCAAGGGCAAGGGAGAGAATCTGAAGAGGTCCTTTCACTGGGCCCTGTGGGGACCCCGAGATCATGACCTGAACAGAACCATGAGTAGGAGGCTTAACTGGATCAGCCTGCAGGGGCTGCATATTTTTAAACATTTTGTCAAGATTTTACGTTGAAGTGATCTCTGTACCCTACGTGTGGCTCCAGCTCTCAACCCTGAGATCCAGAGCAGTCTCTGTGTCAGCCAGGGCTGGGGAAATCTGCCTGAACACCGAGGTTCTTGTTCGTTACTAATGGCATGGGTAGAAAGGGTCTTTTTATTATTTCATTTTATTTAAATGTATATTATATTATTTATTTTATTTTATCTCAATTTTATTACTTTTATATTATTTCAATTTTAATTTGTTTCTGTTTTAGGATTAAAACAACTTCTGTGTTTCCAGAGCCTGGGCATCCCATAGACAGTATCACCTTTATTGCTGATGCTGGGTTTTGAGAGCTGTTCATTCCTGGGACGTGGGTGTTCATTCCTTTCTGTTGAATTTCCAGGAACACATTTCTCATTGACCTCGCTAGCTTTTTTATTCCTTGCGGACAGAAAGTGACACACCCAGTGTGTACACACTCAGAGGCCGTTTCCTAGGATCTGGAGTTTGGGGAGGTGATGTGGGGGGAGCCTGGAAAAGAGGCGGGGTTTGATCTCTACTGAACACTATTAGCACTGGCAATTCTATGATTGTAGTCAAGACGTCATAGTCATTTTCCTAGGAAGAGAGACGGTGTTTGGTTTGTGGGTTGCGTTGTGACCTTGTTTTTGTCTGTCCTGAGCAATATTGTCAGATGGCCTTGTTTTGTCTTGTTTTATCAAGGTCTCCAAGCAGCTTTGTCGGAGGTTGATATTCTGCAAGCATGATTATTTACTTACAAGCATGAGAAAATACAGAAAATACAGGCTGGGAGTGTCCGTTGCGGGGTGAGAGGCTGGCCTTGTTCGTTGTCTCTAGAAATCCCTAAAGCAGAAGAAAAAAAGAGAGAGCTCGGATCTTAACAGTTGTAGCTGTAGCTGCAAACCTGATGGGAAAGTATGACTTTGGCTGTGTCTTGAGATTCCTGTGTCTCGGTTTCTCGATTCACAATGGCTCAAAGGGACTTGTTCCTGCATGGGTTGTCCCAGGTGTGAAATCGACAGGGGAGGAAGGTTGATAAGAGCCAGAGGCCCGGATGGTGGTACACAGCGCTTTCGTGGATTCCCACCCCTCCGGGGCTATCGGGTCAAGAACGGCAGGCACAGGCATGTGCTCTCCTGTCCAGCCTGGGTCCTCCAATCACCTATGGCTTCGTTATATTTACATGGTGGTTTCAGTCCCCCAGTGGGGTCAGATTGCAATGACAGGTCCAGGAAGAACTGGGTTAGGGCCCGGCCTGCCCTTACTGACCAGTAGGTTGAGTTCCTTAGATGACTGGAGACAACGTCAGCTGAGACCACCTTAGCTATGACCCATACTCTGTGAGACAGGAAAAGAAAAGACACTGCTCAGCCCGATGCATTTGCCATCTCGAGGCCTTCCTGCTCTCCCATCTTGAGGGTGTACTTACTGTAGATCACCCGGATTGTAAGCCAACTGAGTATAACCTGTAGGGGTGTAGAATTGTGACAAAAGCATATTCCAGGGGAAATTCCTTCTGGCCATTTTTGTTTTCAGGGTGGAATCTCGATTGACCAGTGTCCCCTGATATTCAGAGGTGGGTTTCTGGAGGGGGAGTGAGGAGCCTGGACAGGGGAGTTTGCAGCCAAGGCCTGGCTGGGGGCTCTGCTGCTGTCAGCTGGTGGGGGAAATTCTCCTAATTTCTGTGGGCCTCAGTTTCCCCATGTGTAAATTACAGTTGATATTCAAATTCTCCCAAGTCCCTTCCTGCTCCAGTGTCTGCACGTGCACGAGGGACTGAGGTGCCTGTTATGGAGTCCTGGGGACTGGAGCCGGGACCTGACTTGGTCCCTTCTCTGTGTGTCTCCCACAGGAGCCTGGGCTGAGTCCACACTGAAGACAGAGAATGGAGAGAGGAGCTGGAAGACAGGATATCAGCAAGTCTGGAAGACGAGAATATCGCAAAGAAGAACAAGGCCATGGTGGTGCAGGTGGTTGCCCGAGGAGGGAAGAATAAGCCCAGGCGGAGTCCAGAAAACTGAAGGGAAACCGAGGAATGCATGAGGCAGCATGAGCTGAGGGGGATGACTCGGAGAGTCCCACAGTCCACAGTGAGCCCGTGCCCCTGGGGCGGGGCCCCACAGGATGGATCGGGATTCGCTTGTACTGCTGGAGAACTGTACCAGTTCCCAGAGGAGGAGGAGGTGCCCACGAGCTTCACCCTTGGAGCCGCCCTTACGGTGGATGTTTCCAGGTAAGTGTGGGCCTAGGGGGATCAGGGGCATTTGAATTAGAGTTGCAGAGGTCCACCTTTCCTGCAGACTATTGTTGTAAGGTCAGAAACGACCACAGTAGGGGGCTCTTGCCTCTGAGACAGTGATACCAATAATATTCTTTGGAATGTATTGTGGTAAAGGGCTTTATGCACTATATATTTTGTCCATATATATGTTCAGGGTCTCATTTTTCCTTAGTCTTAGTCCTTAGTGTTAAGAGCGTGGAATTCTGACATCAAGAGGATTTCACTGGGGAGGTCAAGCAGTGAGTGGGAGAATGCAAACAAGATCTTGTAGCATGTGGGTGTCTCAGTTCCTTGAGAGTCTGCCTTCTGCTCATGTCCTAATCCCAGGTCCCCCGGATCAAGTCTCATGGTGAGGGGGCGGGACAGGGGGCTCCCTGCTCAGCAAAAGGGCGCAGGGGTAGGCCAAGCACTCGAATCCTAATGACAGGGTGGGCCTTTGAGAAGACTCCAAGAGGGCAGTCCCTTCTTCATCAGAGCGCACCGCAAGGGCATGTCACGGGACATCGAGCGTGTTGCGGCTCCTCTTTAAGGAAGGGGATTTGTTGCCTTCTGGGAGAAAGCAGAGAGCATTCCTGCAGGACATTCGGTCTAGGACTGCAGTTGAGATTCGAGATTTTCGACCACTTCTGTTGGATCGGGGAAGGGATCTTTCTGAGAGCTTCCGCAGTGCTTGGCTTGGTCCTTGGAGCCGTGAATACAGAGGTCAATACAACATCATTGCAACTGTCACAGGGCTTTCTGTCGAGTAAGCAGAAGTGATGAGAAGCGGGGGTGGGGTGAGTTCCTGGGAGGAAGTGGCCAGTGCTGTCTGGGGCATGATGTCAGTGGTTGTTCCAGTCTCTCACGGTGTTTTTGACCTACCTTGGCCCCGGGACCCTAGACTGGGACCAGATTTCCGCTCCTTGGGATACTGCCTGCCAACACCTGGGTTCCAAGGTGGCCCAAAGCAGCCGACACTTCCCAGGTCTCCGGAGGAAACTGCTGGTATCAGTACCTCCCGCCTCTGACTTGGCCAGCTGGAGAAATCGAGGCAAGTTCACAAAGTCTAATAGGGGTGTCCTTGTCCTAACGATCAGTGATGTTGTGCCTTTGTGTCTGAGAACTTCCGTGCTTTCCAGACTTCAGTATTCTCTCTCCATATAAAAATCCTGTAAATAGGGGCGCCCGGGTGGCTCAGTCGTTGAGCCTCTGCCTTCAGTTCAGGTCTTGATCCCAGGTTCCTGGGATGGAACCCCACCTCGGGCTCCCTCCTCAGTGGGGAGCCTGCTTCCCCCTCACCCACTGGCCGGGCTTGTGTTCCCTCTGTCACTGTGTCTCTCTCTGACAAATAATGTAATTGAAGGCTTCCAGAAATGTGCATAGTGGCCATATTGTAGATCAAGTAACTAAAAACAACAGAGAGGCCTGGAAACGATTGCTGGGGTAAATTAAAGGCAATCTAAATGAATAGAAAGACATCTATCCCATGCATAGATTAGGAGACTCCAGGTGATTGGAATACCAAATGAGTTTCATTCGGACTCACATGGGAGAAGACACATTGGGGGCAAATGTGCAAGCTAATCCTAAAAATGTATATGCACATCGAGGTACTGAGACTAGCAAGATGGCCATGAAGCCTTAAACTGGAGAAATCCACTCCATGTCAAAGCTCATCATGAAGCTATGGTCATTAAAGCACTACGTTATGGTATAAGGAATCACAATGTATATATATATAGGAACAAGAGGGACTATTGAGTACAAAATTTCCCCATACACATATACAATGTTTAAACTTTTTTTTTTGGATTATTTCTAAGTCATCTCTACATCCAACATGGGGTGCAAACCCACAACTCTGCAGACAATGGTCGCTTGCTGCACCTATTGAGCCACCCAGGAACCCTGGGTGTTTGTTTGATTTTTTTTAAAATTATTTATTTATTTTCAGAAAAACAGTATTCATTATTTTTTCACCACACCCAGTGCTCCATGCAATCCGTGCCCTCTATAATACCCACCACCTGGTACCCCCACGCCCCCGCCACTTCAAACCCCTCAGATTGTTTTTCAGAGTCCATAGTCTCTCATGATTCACCTCCCCTTCCAGTTTAGCCCAACTCCCTTCTCCTCTCTAACACCCCTTGTCCTCCATGATATTTGTTATGCTCCACAAATAAGTGAAACCATATGATAATTGACTCTCTCTGCTTGCCTTATTTCACTCAGCATAATCTCTTCCAGTCCCGTCCATGTTGCTACAAAAGTTGGGTATTCATCCTTTCTGACGGCGGCATAATACTCCATAGTTTATATGGACCCCATCTGCCTTATACATTCGTCCGCCGGAGGGCATCTTGGTTCTTTCCATAGTTTGGCGACCGTGGCCATTGCTGCTATAAACATTGTGGTACAGATGGCCCTTCTTTTCACGACATCTGTATCTTTGGGGTAAATACCCAGGAGTGCAATGGCAGGGTCATAGGGAAGTTCTATTTTTAATTTCTTGAGGAATCTCCACACTGTTCTCCAAGGAGGCTGCACCAACTTGCATTCCCACCAACAGTGGAAGAGGGTTCCCCTTTCTCCACATCCCCTCCAACACATGTTGTTTCCTGTTTTGTTAATTTTGGCCATTCTAACTGGTGTAAGGTGATATCTCAATGTGGTTTTAACTTGAATCTCCCCGAGGGCTAGTGATGATGAACATTTTTTCATGAGTCTGATAGCCATTTGTATGTCTTGATTGGAGAAGTGTCTGTTCATATCTTCTGCCCATTTTTTGATATGTTTGCCTGTTTCGTGTGTGTTGAGTTTGAGGAGTTCATTATAGATCCTAGATATCAACCTTTTGTCTGTACTGTCATTTGCAAATATCGTCTCCCATTCCGTGGGTTGCCTCTTTGATGTTTTGACTGTTTCCTTTGCTGTGCAGAAGCTTTTGATTTTTTTAAAATAAAGTCATTGGTACACTTGACGAGGATAACCAAAGACTTTTACTAAAAGTAACTGGAATGAATGAACATCTACTTAATACTATGTTAACATTAAAACCTACTTAGCACTATATATCGATGGTAGTTGAAGAAGTAAAAGTAAATGTTTTTTTTGTTAAAGATTTTATTATTTATTTGTTGGAGATAAAGAGAGAGAGCAAGCAATCACAGGCAGGGAGAGATGCAGGCAGAGGGAGAAGCAGGCTTCCCCCCTGAGCGGGGAGCCCGATATGTGACTCGATCCCAGGACCCTGGGCTCATGACCAGAGGCCACGTCAGATACCCAACTGCCTGAGCCACCCAGGTGCCCCAAAGTATAATTTTCAAGCACAGGGTCTCACGTCAGTAGCCAGTGTTGACAACATGATGCTCTTAGCCCGTTGTGATGGAATTTTTCCCGGAGGTTTCGGGCAGGAATGAGGTCTAGGTAAAGGAAGCACCTTTGCAGAAAGGTATAGGCACGAATTGGCAAATGGGGGCGTGGGGTTTGGCGTAGAAGAGGACTCTCCCTGAGACCTGCCTCCAGCCCCCATAACAAGGGGTTCCGGGGCCAGTCACAGGGGAACTGGGTCCTCCGTGTGCCTTTGTTTCTTCATTTGTGAACCAGGAAAAAGGAAAGCTCCCATGAACAAGTGGACTGTGAAGACTAGAAGTGCTAATATGTAGGAAATCATGCGTCTCAAGAACTCTAAGGGACGTCCATGATCTCAGGGAGTTTCCAAACTGACTAAACACCGGACTTTAATAAGAAGATTCCAGACCCCACGTCAGCCCACTGAATCAGAATTGCTAGAAACCAAAAGGACGAGGTTGCATTTGTACTAACTCTCCGAGGCTGTTCTGATACAGTGATGAGTATATGAGTAGGGAACACTGAGTCGTATAACGTTCCTCTAAAACAGCAAAGTGGGAATAGCAGAACGCGGATCTTTTCTGTCGAGTCTCTCCGCCAGAGGAGTAAAGGAGGAGGACTCTGCAATGGAAGGAGACCTGGCCCACCTGACCCCATTTAATCTTCGCGCAGTTTCCATGTTTGATTAGAAAGAGGCCGCCAAGTGAATGGCACGAGGTCAAGTCAAAGGAATCTATCAAGCAGTGCTCCATCTTCTGAAACTTGTTTTTACCTTTCTGAAACTTGAATTTCAGTATAGTTATCGTACAGTGTTAACATAAGTTTCAAGAGTAGAATGTGGTGATTGAACATTTCCATACATTGCTCAGTGCTCATTCGCACAAGTGCACTTGTTGACGCCCTCTGCATTCCCCGATTCCCTGGTCCCCCTCCCCTCTGGCTACCACCAGTTTGTTCTCTCTAGTTAAGAGTCTGTTTCTTGGTTTGTCTGGCGCCCTTTTCTTTTGCTCTGCTTATATATTTTGTTTCTTACGTTCCACATACGAGTGGAATCCTTTGGTATTGAGCTATCTCGGACAGACTTAATTGACTTAGTACAATATACTCTAGATGCCCCTGTCTCATTTCAAATGGCAAGATTTTATTCTTTTCTATGGCTGAGTAATATTCCGTGGTATAAATATACCGCATTGACTTCACCGGTCATCTATGGACGGACATCTGGGCCCTTTCCAGAATTTGGTTATGCATGTATTCGTGCTTACTAGTGCTTATGTATTTCTGAGAGTAAATATCCCGTAGTAGGACTGTTGGATCGTAGGGGGGTTCTGTTGTTACGTTCTTGAGGAACCTCCATACCATCGTCCACAATGGCTCCCCCGGTTTGTGTGCCCAGCACTAGGGCAAGAGGGTTCCCTTTTCTCCGCAGCCTTGCCCACACTTGTTGTTTCTTATGTTTTGGGTTTTAGCCATTCTGACGGGGGTGAGTGCATATCTCATTGGTTCTTTCTGTTGCTTGTTTTTTGTTTGTTTGTTTAAGATTTTACCTGCTTCTTTGAGATAGAGAGTATAAATGGGGAGGAGTCGAAGAAGGGGTAGCAAGCTCCCCACTGAGCAGGGAGTCTGATGTGGGACTCGATGCCAGTGAAACGTGGTCCCTATGACATAATCAGAAGAGCAAGGAAAGCAACGTACACATAGAGGGGTCATCTAGGAGTCAGGGATGTTAAGTTCTTGAGGAACCTCCGTACTGTTTTCCAGAGTGGCTGCACCAGTTTGCATGGGCACCGAGAGTGTCAGAGGGTTCCCCTTTCGCTGTACTCTTGCCACAATCTGTTGTTTCCTGAGTTGTTACCTGTAGGCATTCTGACTGATGTGAGGTGGTATCTCACCGTGGTGTGGTTTGTATTTCCCTGGTATGGCACTCTTACTTTCAACACTCCGTAAAACTGGTGGTGCAAGTACTTTCTATTCAGTGAGGATGTCCTCGTATGCAGGCAGTAGAGAAAGAGTATTGAATATGCAACCCTCACGGAGTCCTCATTCCCTCCCTAGGAGTCCTTTGAAGTGAACTTCCCCGGATGAGAGATGACAGAGGAGGCTTTGACTTTCAAACAGCTGGTCACTGTTGAATAGACTTACTGGCATTTGTACGACACAACTCTGGGAGTGGAGTAGGTGGGAAAAATAGGATGTAAGTAACATCTGTTTCACTGGGCGGGAACAGTAGTATACCAGGTCAGGTTGATACAGAAGGAAAGGGAAAATACAATAATGTCAAAAGTTTGAGGTCGAGAGATCCCTTCACACTGACAAACTGAAGGGGAGAAATTTGGCAAGCTCATAGGGAACCAAACATGTCCACGGACTTTCGGTGTAATGCTCAGCCCTACGTATACGACCTTCCTAAACGGCAGACAGGCCTATAGGCGCACAGGTGCACATGCAGAAAAGAAAAGAAATACCACAGAGAGCTAAACACAGAAACATGTCCTCCCGGTAGGGTACGTAGAGCCTAAAGGTGATGGAGACTCAGTATAACTGTGACGATGAGAACCAAGCACATGTCCATGAGCATGTGTCCCGATCCTCCAAATCACCATGATAGGGAGAGCTTAGAGCATCCAATGTCAATAACCCACAAGTTCATAGTGGTTGTCCGAACCAAAAACTTTAATGACATAGAAGGGGGACAGAATGTTCTTTTCCACAGTGCAGTGCCGTCCAATACACATTGTATAGATATCCAAACATCAGAATTCTTCCAATGTACAAACAGAGATAGGGTTAGGAGATACCACAGGGAGCAGTAAAAGATGGCAACATGTTAGAGAAAGTGGTTAAGAGGAGAGGCTCGTCACCCATCCTCAGGGTCCACCACGTACCAGATTCCCAATTTCAGAGAGCAAAGCATGTGTCTTGCTGTGAACAGATCAATCTGATAGGTACTCTATAGCAATGCAACCAAAGCTGCTCTCACAGGAGTGGTGATGGGCACACTGGACCTTCTTGGTCTCCGGGTAGGCTAGCCGGGACACATGCAGCATTAACCATGGAGTGTCCTGGCCCAAGGCACAGGCTGAATTTAATCAGGAGGAACTGATCAGACAACTTCAGAATGTAGGCCATTAAGCTAGACATGTGGCCTGTCCCCTACAAACAAGGAAATGTCACCACCACCGGAGACAGCCACCTAACGGTGAGGAGATATTTTGGGTTCTGAAGGAGTAAGAAAATACAGCAACACATTCTTGTCGTCCTTTGGAACCCAACCTATCTCTCCTCCATGTTGCTGTCTCTTATTTGTGGTGACAGGGATTTGTGAAGACAGACAGACCGGTCATCTGGTTCAATGGTCCACATCCTGAAGGTGTCTGATAACTCCCTCGTGCTCAAATTCAGGCTGAACGTCTCCAGGAAGAACACGGTGTAGTCAATGCTGTGTGCTTCTGGCATAGCCCAGTTGGTGGCCCAGAATGTCCAGTGTGACATGTGGCCTCTTCCCGTGGTGCTGCTGACTCTGGTTCTCTGCAGGATGGAATTGAGAGCAGCAAGACTGAAGGTCTCTGGAAACGGGGGTGTGATCTAGGCAGGCATTGGTCTCCTGAGGGGTTTATCACAACTGGAGCTGAAGGGCAAGAAACTCTCTCCTCCAATGGGTCTCTTGCAGTAAAAATCATCGAGAATGGCTTGGGATTGTGATGTGGATTCTCAGCAAAGTGTCTCTCCCGTGCTCTCTTTGGGCTTTAACTTGATGTGCTGCTTTAGATTTCCTTTCATCCAGTGGAAAAAGAAGGGGTTTTAGGATGAAGTTTCAGGATGGGGTTTTCATTCACAGAGGCCTCTCTTTTCTTAGTTTCTGCAGTCTTTGGCATCTGAGAGAGGAAGAGTGAGAGAAATCAAATGTGAGTCTTGGTCAGATGCTACTGGTGGCTGAGCCTGGAGGGGTGGTGGCCAGGTGACAGAGGGCAGGAGCAAGCTGAAGGCCTCTCCAGAGGAGCAGCTGCAGGGGGAGCTGCACCCAGGCAGAGGGGGAGTTGAGAGCCCCAAGTCAGAAGTCATACCTTCACGAAACCGATAGGAAGCCTGTGTTGGAGGATGCAGGGGCCCCTGGGCTCCCCCAGCAGGGGGCTAGTGATGTCCCAGCTCAAAGCTGCTGTGAGCTTTTGCCAGATCCCAACTACCTCCTCCTCTGCAGCCACTTCCCCCTTGAGCCCCTCCATCAGAAGCCAAGTGATGGCTTGCCGACGCCTCCCGGGGAGGTGGGCACCTAGCACGCACCACGCGCGTTCCGAGACAGGCTGCTGCAGGAAGCAGGGGACCCGTGGCAGCCAAACACATCCCCTTTTCACCCTTGTCCCAGTCTTCTGAAAAGGAGGCCAGGCTTTGGAATGAGTCCTAGATTGGGAGAGCCCACAGGGGCCTATGAGTATCTCCAACTTCTTTTCTGCCCTGTGCAGAGGAGGAGCTGTGGCCCCAGGGGCTAAGGACCCCCGAAAGCCATGTGACCTGTGACTGAAAAGCCTGGGCTGAAAGCCAGGCTCAGGCCCTGTGCAAACCTGTGGTGGGGAGGGAGAGGACAGCCCCTGATCTGCAGGTGTGGGCAGGCAGTAGATACTGATGGTCACTTTTGGCCTCCCAGGAACAAGCCCAAAGGTGCTGAGGGAAGAGCCCGGGGAGGAGAAACCCCAAGGGGAATTCACAAAGGACAGCCTGGGTGTTATCAGGGACACTTCATTTTCCCTCAGGGACAACAAGGGTCTCTGAATGTTATCTCACACAGGATAGACCTTGGGGCATTTGTAGGAATAGTCTGAGTAGGTATAAGCTTCAGCAAAGTGTAAAGGGCACATGGAGAAGGATTCATGTTTGCTTTCTAGATTCTCATCCCTTCTTTCCCCAACTTTCCATAAGCGTAGAGCCTCTCATGGATTCCAGGGGTGTTCTGATGGGCCTGCAAATGGATAGATAGGAGAAGGAGTCCTGAGATTGTTTCCTGAGATGTTGTATAATGACACCATAGGATTCTTTTCTTTCAATCTGTCGTGGACCTGTCGGGGAGCTGGCAAGTCCTCGTAGTGACTTTGTGAACCATGGTTTTGATTGCCACAGGAAGCAAGAAACCTGAAATTCCTCAACCTCGATCAGGGAAGGGATCATGTTTTAGACACTGGGTTTCCAGGCAATATTCCTTCCTCATTGTATCGTGTATGATAGGGGCTGAGGAGAAGCTTGACCCACCAGCTGGGTCCCAGGTGAGGGTTCTGTGTCCACCTAGCTCAGATTTCCTGAACGTCCCAAGAGGAGAGTGCATGTGGCAGTGACTCATTGAGACCTCGGACCTGGGAGGAGGAGGCTTGGAATTGGAGAAGCAGGGAAGGAGGGCAAGGAAGCCAAGAAAGCGTGTGGTTTCTGGCAGAGCTCTAAGTGTTTGATGGGTGTAATAATGCTGCTCTGCTGAGGAGGGCCGTGGGGCCTGCTTCGCCATGGGCGTGGAGAGAGGGGAGAGGGAATCCCAGGACAGCCCCGGCAGGAACACAGCAGAGTTGAGCTGCATCCCGGTGATGGAGACCAAGGGCCGGCAGGGTGGCAGCCCCCATGCGAAACCGGGGAAGCACCAGCTGTGGGAATGGCCGAAGGAGGGAGAGCAAGTGAAGAGACAGTGTGTGTTTGGTCGGGGGTGTTGGGGGGGTGGAGCTCTAATCAGCAGGAGAACAGTAGGAGTCCATGCCCCAAGCGCCAAAGGCATGATTACCTCTGGGCCCTAAGCTTGAAGACCAGGGAATCTGCATGCCAGTCTCCACTGGCCAAACTGCAGTATTCTCTTGGGAATCTTCTGTTTCATGACACGGAGGGCTTTCATGTGGCCATGGATTTGACAGCCATGCTGTCTGTCCCTCGAGTCCTCACCAGCATCACGCTCCAGCTTGGGAGGGTTCTTCATGCACATGGAAGCATCCAAAGCCAGTTCTGCAAGGAAAAGCACATCGACAGGATCCGCTGTGATTCATGATCTTTCTGGACCTCCACCTCCATTGATGTCAAAGAAGGACAGTGGCCAGAATGAGAAAGGCCGTCTGACAGATCACAGGCCCGTGGACACAGTTTGATTACTTCCGGTTTTGGCTCTCTCTCTCATACTCAAGTAAGGCTCACTGGGCCAGGAGGCCAACAGGTTCCCAATGGACAAAAGTGAAAGCACGAGAAACGATCGGTAAAAAGAAACAGTTCTGGGAAAGAGAAGTTTCCACACACAAGGAAATTGTGCTGGAAAGAGGCTGTACTCTTGTCGAGAAGAGACTGTAGAGCGCAGCAAAGTCTAGGTTGCAGGGAAGCCTTTCGGGGTCAACCAGGGAAGAGCACACTGGGGAATGCATACAACATGCATCAACATGGCCAGCGTTTCATACCTGTGCACTACGTATAATATACACACCGAATAGACAACATGTGTGTGACCTAAGATAGAAATGTCTGTGTCTGTATGTATATATGTATGTATAAGGGAGTCAGTGATTAATGAGGGATTTGCGGACAGGCCCAGAGCATTCTACCCCCGCTCTGCTCAGCTGCATCGAGTAAAAGAAAAGACACGGAATCCAAAAGAACGAGAAAAGCAGTGGTGAGAAACAGGTGACCATGGACATGTTCCATGGGGGAGTCGGTGGGAACAAGTCAGAGTAAAAGCATCTGCCCCAGCGTGTAATTGTGTATTCACCCCCAGCTGATAGGATGAAACCTAATCCCCCAGTGTGATGGTATGATGGGGTGAGCCTTTGGGAGGCAGCTCCTCCCCTAGAAGGGATTCGCGCCCTATAAAAGAGACCTCACAGGGTTCTGTCGCCTCTCTGCACTGTGAGGACAGAGCCAGAAGGCAGCCACCTCTGAGCCAGGAAGGCAGTGTCACCAGGCCCCGAATGTGTCCCTGTTTGATGGTGGTTCTGGCGCGCCTCCGGAACGGTGAGATACCGATTTCTGTTGTTGTTGTTGTTGTTGTTGTTTTTTAAAGATTTTATTTATTTATTTGACAGAGAGAAATCACAAGTAGATGGAGAGGCAGGCAGAGAGAGAGAGCGGGAGGCAGGCTCCCTGCTGAGCAGAGAGCCCGATGCGGGACTCGATCCCAGGACCCTGAGATCATGACCTGAGCCGAAGGCAGCGGCTTAACCCACTGAGCCACCCAGGCGCCCCCGATTTCTGTTGTTAAGAAGTCAGCCTGTCTGAGGCATTTTTGTTATTATAAGCAGAGCGGACCAAGGAGCTGGCATGGAGCTTTTTTTCTCGCTCAGGCCTCCATGGGACGTGAGTCACAGAGAGAGGGAGGGGGCCAGCGGGTCGGGGCAGGACGGTGGGCGCCAAGGAGAAGTGACAGGCCGCAGGGAGAAGACAGTAAGGAGGGTGAGTGCTAAGGCCCTGGTCCGCGCTGGGCTTCCCCGAGCACTCACTGAGCTCTTTCTCCAGGGCCCTCCCTGGTGCCACAGTGCTGCTACTGATGTGGCCTCCCCCTGGGAACGGCATCTCCTCAATTCTCAGGGAGGTCAGCTCCTGACCGAGGAGCCCCAAGGCACCCCAGGCTCCAGGAAGGGACTCTGAGTGCTGGTGGGGAAGGAAGACAGGATGCAGAGGAGGGTGGAAACGCTCAGTCTTCAGGACATCTGAGCAGAGGTGGATCCTGAGGAGCAGGAGGCTGGGCATGAGGCCCCGGAGATGAAGGGAGCAGATGGACTAGATGGAGGACCCGAAGAGAGAGTGACCTGTATACTTCATGGGGTAAAGTGGACCCTTCTCAGCTTAGAAAAGGAAAAAACAAAAATCAGTAGTACGCGGTGTTGCGAGGCCAGTATTTCTACAGTGTCTGTGAGCACCGAACAGGGCAGATGGGCTTGACGATGCTGAAGGAGAGAAAACTGGGCGCATGAGCCTTTCTGAGAAAGGCAGGCAGGATGGGGTCCGGGGATAGTAGATCTGCCTAAAACTGCTCTTCCCCACATGAAACAATGCCCTGACACCATTTCCAAGAGTTGAAACCCCACAGGCATCTGAGGATTCGATGTGACAAATTCATACATATTGTCATGCAATTTTGTTGCATCAGGGCCCCTATGAATTGTATTTCATGTTCCCAAGAACAATGAGACGGAGGCCCCATTTTTTGTGGTTTTCAGTAAGCGGACTGAAGGGAAAATGCATGAGAAGAGGCGGAAGTTGGCCAGTTATACAGCCAGGAAGTGGCAAGGCCAGTACCTGGTTCAGAGCTGATACTGAACACCAGGCTCTTGCTCACCTTGCTGTATTGCAGCATCGTGGGGGCTCAACCTCATCCCATTGCTACCTGTAGCCACAAGTCTGTGATGACCAACACAGGGCCTAGAGCTTCCTAGTCACCTTCCCTCTCACCTCGGAGCAGTGGCGGTTGGTCCCCAGAACCCATGTTGGTGCCCAGGCTCCCGATGGCAGAGGAGAGGCTGAGCCTGGCTCTGTTGTCACCACGGTCCAAATGCTGGTCCAGCTGCAGTTGCAGGGAATCAGCCACCGGGGTGCTTGGCTGTGTCTGTGCCCCGGAACTTTGCACCTGTGCTCTTGGGAAAGTCAAGTTTCCACTGGATGGCCCTTGGTGACAGGGAGACTGCATCGGAGCTGAAGCGAGAAGAGATTTCAATGGGATCCATCTCAGGGCTCCTTAGCTGAGTGCTCTCAGAACACCCATGTCTGATGCCCCCGCCCCTCTGTGAGACCACCCTGGGAGCAGGTACAAAGGCAGGCATCATGGCTATGAAGGAGATGTCCCCATTGTCTCTGAGCCTGTGGATGCTGTGTTGGCAGGTGACCAGGCTGCAGAGTCCCTGAGGTGAAAATCACCCCCTGACTCCGCAGGGCCTTCGGATGGGCCCAGTAGCTCATGCCTATCATTCTGTTCATAGTAACCTTGGTGTGAGAGCCTAGAGAGAAGTTCCTGGAGAGTTCTCAGGGCTTGGGAGAAGGAGTTGTCCATGTGTAGTGGCAACAAAGAACGGGGGAAGAAGTTCAGCCTCGAGGCTTCAGGTACCCCTAGAAGAGGGAGTTGCGGAAAGGTAGCACGGGCCAACTTATGGGGCCTTTTCCCAGCTCTGAAGCCTTTTGAAGCTTCTCATCTGCAATTTCTGTCTGCCCTTCCGTCCGTCCACTCATCTGGATTCTATTGCCCCTTGGAGAATGCTAAATAACCGTGTGTTTCATTTGTGCCTCCCAAATTGCTGTAATGCTGAGGATGCCTGGTCTCTTTGGCCCTCGGGGAGGACGGGGAAACTCGGGAGAAGGTAGTCCTAGGGCGGAAAGGCTGTTACTGTCCACGTAAGGTTGAGGGACAAAACATTTCTTAGGCAGTTTCACTGTACCATATTGATCCAATAAGGAACATCATGGACTCCTTGCTGGCCCTAGCACATGTTTTGTTCAGCAGAGAAAGTCTCCTAACAGGGCCAATTTTTCTCCCAGAAGGGAGGTCCAGAAAATAGCCTGAGCGGGAAGAGACGGGAAGTGGATTTTGGCCTGCGCCCCTGTGTGAGCGTGGCCGGAAGGGGGTCACACTCAGCAGGCTCCACGTTTCTGAAGATCCTGGAGAGGGAAACAACTCTTTGCTTTGCCCCTGAATGATGCACGTAGCCACGTAAGGTGCACAGGCTGCTGCTCATTTAGAGGGCATTATGCCACCAAGAGTGGACACGTGACAGAAACCGTATCCAAGCTGGGAAAATATCACTGATGCTGCACAGAGGGTGAAAAGCCCACCATCCACGGGGGAGGAAAAGCGGGACTAGAGCTTTGGCTTCACTGAATCCATGGGACAGGGGACAGACAGGACTGGGTGCTCAGGATCTTCCATGTAAATGCTCCAGAGGAAGGCCAACACCCGGGGAGAATGAAATTTGAGCTCAGCAGAAACAGCACAGACGCTGCCCATAGGGAGCAGCCGCATAGCAGTGTGGAGACCAGAGAGCTTGCAAGAAGATACACAGGACGTACAAGTGGCCATAGAATTTCTTGGGTCTAAAAAGTCTCTTCTTGGAAATAAGAGGCCTGTTACCAAGATGCCTCCAGGTGAGAGAGCGGTGGCTGAGGTTTTGTCCCTTTCTCTCCATTTCTCCTCTCTCACCTTACTCGGTCCCAACAGCCTGCTGCTTGTGAGGGGGCAGGTGACACAGGAATAGTGTGGGACAGAAGGAAAGGAAACTTGTCTGACCCACATGATGCCTTTTCTTTTGAAGTAGGCTCCACATCCAGTGTGGATCAGAACGTGGGGCTTGAACTCAGAACCCTGAGAGGAGGACCTGAGCGCAGATCAAGAGCTGGAGGCTTAACCCCCGGGTGTCCCAGTGTTTTGAAAATAAAATCCAAGAGCATATTCAAACCAGTATGGGTCTACAGGGCCTGTTGGCAGGGATGCATCTCTCAGCCTATTTATGTTGCTGTATACAGAGAAGACAGGCTTCCTGGGACCCTCCCTTCCCAGGAAGTTTGTGCCCCTCACAATGGGGTTACTTACCATCTACATCCAGACCCTCGAAGGTTTCCTCCTTGTCACGTGTAGATGAGGCACTTGTACAAGGCCTCCAGGTGTCTGGCAGGTGATGGCCAATTGAAGAAGTCAAATGACATTCATCCAGAGAGTCCTGTGGGACGTCATTCTCTTCTACCACGGGCAGCTCCGTGCAGAGCCTCGAGTTACAGGGAGGACTGGAGATGCAACAGGAAGGCTGAGTCAACATGGAGTCCCAGTGGTTTAGGGCAGCGGGGAGGACGGTGTGGTCACAGAGAACAAACGGGAAGTCCCCATCAGGGGAGAGGAGCCATTCTGCCTCCCTCTGGGGAAGGGTGTGGATGAAGCAGGGATAGATCAGGGAAGGAGAGAGGGAACCAGAGCAAGAGGTGGTCAGAGCATGGCCAAAATGGGAGTTTAAAGGAAGAGAGTCTGAACCTCCCCAGTGCACCACCGTCCCAAAACAAACAGCACACTCAGAAAACAAGAAAAGCAGCACCAGCACTTTGGCCTACGTCTTGTTGAAATTTGCAGAAAGGAGCAAGACCACCCCAGGCTATGGCAGCATTGGAGATTCCTAGAATGCTTGTGTGTCCCACGAATTTTATTTTTTTTCTAAACAGTTGTCTTGCCATGAATTCCTACCCACGTCATAATGCAAAAGCAGCAGAGGTAGATGGCATCTTTGGCCTGATTTGGATCAAAGCGTGACCGTGAGAAGGCAAGAAGTCCAGTGTGCTTAATATACTTGCATCAGGGGACTGCAGACTCCAGGCTTGGGAGGGATTGAGAAAGGGGCTTATAGTAGTGCCCCAGAAAAGCAGAAACCATTGCTAATGGCCCGTTTTGTGCATGTGAGAATGGGTGAGAGAGGCATATTTAGCAATTTCTAGATTTGCCTAGATCACCAGATGTCACCATTGAATTAAAGCCCATGAATCTTCAGAGTTACCTGGGGCATATCGGGTCTTGGTCTTCTACCTCCAAAAGATCATTGTGATTTTCTACAACTAAAGAGAGACAGGGCCAGTCACATTAAACGGAATGGCATCGGTACGTTAAAATAAAATATCCGCTGCAGCTAACACTCGGGCATAATTTTCCTTAATGGGGCAGAGGGTAGTGTGAGAGAAACCCTCCAGGAGGCCTCCGGGAGTGCCTTGGTAATGTGTCACGGTTTGCTTTCCTTAGGCCTCGGGCACGAGCTCCCTGATGTGGTGGGGCCACATGGAAAGAGTCTGTGTAGAGTGAAACGTGTGTTTTACCATGGATTCTGGGGGAGAGCTTGTCTGAGTTTTAAAAACGTACTGCGTCCTTCTCACCTTACCTTATCTCATGAGATGCTCTAGGTGTGATGGTTGAAAGGCATTTAGACATAGAGACCAGACTGATGGATTGAATCTGCAAACCCTCAAATCAAGAGGAATCTTGTGTGTACAATTCCTTCGAGTACACAGACGTGGGAGCCATGCATGGGGAGGGGGAATGGCCGGGCTCAGCCTTGCTCAGGGAACCATTCAAGCAAGCTGATGGCAGAGGTGTGGATGTCCTGATACGGCTGTGATGACTCACTGAATCAGAGCAGTCAAACCAGGGAAACGACAAAGCCAAAGATGCAGGTAAAGCTGACAGCATCTTTGAAAAGGGACAAAGAAAACAAGGTCCATTGTATGGGTATAAAAACGAGAGCCTTGGAGATGAGGAGAGACAGTTAATGGAAATCAGGAGCAAAGACACCTGCGGCGTTGCATCACAAATGAGTGTGGGTTGTGACATCTACCTTGACTCCAATGTCCTAACGTATATCAGAAGGCATAAGCAGAGCCTGGGATGAGGAATGAAGGGCGGGTCTGTGCCTCACGTGATATCTGTGCTGTAAAGACTGGCCTAGCGCCTGACTGGGATCCCTATATCTACCCAACTCCTACACAGCAATGGCACATCTCAGCGTAAGCAGAGGTTGGAATAGCAAACATAAGTGGTCAGCGAGGGAGTCGAGTTGGAGCTTTCTCAGCTTGACAACGGAGGACTCACTAGCTACTTCCAGAGCAGAAGAACTGTCCATATCATCGAAGGAGTTTCTGTCAGCCCTCGTAGAGGTCCCATGCAGGTCAGCCAGGTCACGAAAGGCTGAGTGAGTCAAAGAGCATTGATCCAGGGAGTCCCATGGGGGATCCTGCTCTTCCACCTCTGGCAGACACAGACTGGGCCTGGGAGGGTGGGGAGATCAGAACATGAAAACAAGAAAAGGAGACACCCCATAAAACTACGCTTTCAGATGGGAGGCCGAGAAGTAGAGTCATAAGAAAGGAGCACAGCCACTACTCACCGCAGAAACTACCCTGCTGTTTCAGGGACAGAGTATGGCTGCTAGGGGGAAGTACAGATAGCCAGAGAACAGAAGGATCTCAGGGTAGAGGCGACAGATCTAAGCTTCTGAGCATCAAACTCTGAACCATGGTGGAATAGAAGTCGAGGCTCAGAGTATACATCGACCATTTTAAAGGTGGCTTCGACACTTTTGCATAAATTCTGTGGCTGTTACGTTTAGGGACCTAGTGAACACAGGATGCCTTTTCAAAGGCATCCTCAGCCTGGAGCGATCTCGTGTCCTCAGTGCCTCTTTCTCTAAGTACGGTGACGTGATATGACGTGACGTGACATGTTTCCTAGGTATTCTTTTTCTACAGTGTATCCTTAATGCGGTAAGACCGCGGAGGGAGACACAGCTCTGCCTCTCTCTGTGGATTTAGTGAAAGAAGAGAAGAGGGCAATGCTGAGAATCCCACCGACTAGTCAATTCATGCAGGTCAAGTGACTGCAGGTGACTGAAATGGAGGAGTCCAAAAGGAAAGGAGACGTGTAACACAGGGAAGACACACTTCATGGTTCAAGGAGAGGGTTTGTGTTTGGAGAAGGGATGAAAGTGATAGGTTTGTCAGTTTCTATTTGTTCCTTAAAATAGTCCTTCAATTCACCACTGAAGGAAGGCAAGGTTCTTCAGAATTACCTGGGGCCTAGGGGGTCTTGGTCCTCTTCCTCAAAAAGATCATTAGGACTTCCTAGAAATGCAGACAGACAGGGCCAGTCACTTTGCACAGATCACCACTTGTACATTAAAACCAAGCATCGACTACAACTACCATATGGGGAGAATAATCCTTAGCGGGGCAGAGGAAGGCATGGAAGAAGTCCTCCAGGAGGCCTCAGGGAGTGTCTTGGGAATTTGCCACAGCGTGCGTTCCGCAGCCTTCGGGCCCGAGCTCCCCGTAGTGGTCAGGCCACAGACAAAGGGTCTCTGTACAGAGTGACACATGTGTTTTCCTACAGGTACTGGGGAACAGCCTCCCTCGATTCTAAAACCTTATTGCAAACTTCTCTCATTACCTCACCCCATGAGATACTCTAGGTGTGATGGTTTAAGGACATTTAGACAGAGACCAGACTGACGGATCAAATCTGCAAACCCACAAGCCGAACGGAATCTTTTGTGTACAATCCTTTGCGCTCCACAGACATAGGAGCCGTGCACGGGGAGAGGCAAAGCCCAGGCTCCGCTTTACTCGCGGGAAGCATCTAAGCCAGCTGATGGCAGAGGTGTTGATGGCCTCATACAGCAACGTTGACTCCGTGAAGACAGCCAACACAGAGCACACAGACAGTGGGGATGAGAGCAGTCAAACCAGGGAAAGGACAAATCCCCAGACCTAGGAAAGGCTGATGGCATCTCTGGACGGGCACGACAATTCAAGGGACATTGTATGGGAATGAAAAGGAGAGCATGGCAGATGAGGAGAGACATTTAATGGAAATGAGGAACGAAGACAGACACCTCAGCTTACGCAGCCGAAGGGAGTGTGAGTTGTCACATCTGCCTTGATTGCAATGTCCTAACTTCTGTCAGAAGCCCTAAGCAGGGCCTGGGATGAGGATCAAAGGGCAGGTGCATTTCTCAGCTGAGGTCTTTGCTGAAAAGGGTATCCCAGAGCCTGACTCTGATCCCCATGTCTACCGGGCTCCTACACAGCGGTGACACCTGTCAGCATAAGCGGAGGCTGGGATAGCAAACCTAGTGGGTCGGCCTGGTGGTCGATTTGGGGCTTGGTCAGCTGCACCATGGTGGACTCACTAGCTACTGCCAGAGCAGAAGAGTTGTCAATGTCATCAAATGAGTTTATGCCAGCCCTCGTAGAGGTCCCTTGCAGGTCAGCCAGGTCAGGAAGGGCCGAGTAAGTCAGATAGCCTCCATCCAGTGAGTCTCCTTGGGCGTCCTGCTCTTCCACCTCTGGAAGCTTTCTGCTGGGCCTGGGAGGGTTGGAAGATCTGACCGTGAAATCAAGGAAAGGAGACACCCCAGTATCCTACCGCTGTTAATGGGAGGCCGAGTAGTAGAGTCGTGAGAAAGGAACGCCTCCCCGCAGAAACTACCCTCCTGTTTCAGGGGCAGGGTATGACTGCTAGGGGGATGTACATATAGCCAGACAACAGAAGGGTCTCAGGGTAGAGGCTACAGATCTAAGCTTCTGAGTAACAAACTGAAGGATGGTAGAATAGAAGTCGTGGCTCAGAGTATGCATCGAGGGTTTGAAAGGTGGCTTCGACACTTTTGCATAAATTTTGTGGCTGTTACCTTCAGGGACCTAGTGAACCCAGGATGCCTTTTCAAATGCATCCTCAGCCTCGAGCGATCTCGTGACCTCAGTGCCTCTTTCTCTAACTACTGTGACGTGACGTGACGTGATATGTTTCCTAGGTATTCTTTTTCTACAGTGTATCCTCAATGTGGTAAGACCGAGGAGGGAGACACAGCTCTGCCTCTCTCTGTGGATTTAGTAAAAGAAGAGAAGAGGGCAATGCTGAGAATCCCACTGACTAGTCAATTCATGCAGGTCAAATGACTGCAGGTGTCTGAAATGGAGGAGTCCATTAATGAACGGAGACGTGTAACACAGGGAAGACACACGTCGTGGTTCAACGAGATGATTTGTGATTGGAGGAGGGATGAAAGAGATAGGTTTGTCAGTTTCTAATTGTTCCTTGAAATACAGTCCTTCAATTCACCCCTAAAAGAAGCCAAGTTTCTTCAGAGTTACCTGCGGCATAGTGGGTCTTGGCCTTCTTCCTCCTCATGATTCAGTTGATATTCTGGAAAGAAATACAGTCAGCACCAGTGAGTAATAAGATCCCCTCTTTCCATTAGTAATCCAGTGTCTGATGCAATCCAGGTATTCAGGTATGCATAATGTGGGGACAGATTGAGTGAAAGTAATATTGGAAGGTGCCCTCCCGCATTCCCTTGTGGTTACTGCCTGGATTTCGGAGACTGAGCCATTGTGTACGAGATCATCATGACAGTGTCCCCCGTCGGAAATCGGTGTACACACTTTAACTTCTCTGTCCTCACAGATTCTGGGAAGTAAGCCTCCCTCTGTCCTACCAGGAGTACTGCAGTATTCAGCCTCTCTCATCAGAGGCCGAGTTGCGGAAGCCTTCGTGGCACTTTTACACTGAGCCTGAAGAGATGGAAGGCAACTACAAACCCTCAACTTCATGTGAGTCTTTGGGGCTGCACAGAATGTTGCCCCAGTTCATGTGGGGTTGGGGGGAATGCTAAGGCTCAGCTGTGCTTCTGGAAACACACGAACACGGTATCAGTGGAAGTGCTTGTGGTGGGTTTTTGGAGAACCGTTTTGGAAGGCAAGCCATCCTAAAGGACTAGAGAATGGGGCTGAGAAGAGCAAAACCAGTTAACCTTGGACAAGAATGGCAATTGACTGCTTCAGGCTTGGGTTCCTCAAGGACCTGGCTCAGAGATGAAATGGACAGGTTATTAAAGGTGAGAAAAGAAATTTCATCCAAATGAGGTCTGACAGATACCTTCTCTTGTCCTCTTGCTGAGGTGAGTTGAGTGTGTGGTGCCTGACGTGGGCCCCGGGACCCGATGGAGAAGCCAGGGAGACATGGGCATGCCCTGGGAGTAGGAAGAGAGCAACGTCCCCAGACCCACCTGATGTCTGGGCTTAAAACTCAGTTCTAGAGCCCAGCTAAGGGCAGTATGTCTCTCCCAGGCTCTGCCCACAGGGATGACCTCTCTGGGCACAGCAGAGGTCCGGGGTACAAAGAATAGGTGATCTGTGTGGGAGTCGTGTTCAGTTGGAGCTTTATCACCTTGACAATGGAGTACTCACTGGCCACTTGCAGAGAGGAACAGACTTGTGGGTTCTCCGGTGAGAAGATGGCGGAGCTCCTGTAAGGCCAGTAGGAGTCAGACATGTCGGGAAGCACTGAGTATGTCAGGTAGCGTTCATCCGGAGTGTCCCGTGAGGTGTCCTGCTCTAGCAGCTGTGTGGTGAGCCTGCAGGGTGGGGAAAACTGAACATTAACCTCAGAGGGATCTGAACGCTATGTCCTGTCTGGCTTTGACAGAAAGCAGAAGGGAGTGGTCCGGAAAGCAGAGAGGTTGAGCCATGAAAGAGAGAGAGAGAAATCTTCTTGTGTTTGTGCGACAAGGTGTGATTGTCACAGGGGTAGCAGATAGGAAGGACAATAAGTGCTCGCTATACAAGCCACCAAACTTGTGAAGAGACTGAATGATCTCTGTGCCGTCCAGCCATGACTCACTACGTACAGAGTCCCAGCATGGCGGCTTTCCCAACCCTTCATTCAAATGGCTTTGAGTTCGGCACGTAGTGGCCAAGCGGCGGCTGCTCCGGGGGTTAGGAGGCCGTCCCCGGGACCTCGGGCCGCAAAGGCCTCTTTCTCTCAATATTGTGGCGCGATAGAGGATGTTGTCTCGTGGCTATGATATTTTCATGCTATGCACACATGTCAGCATGCTAAATCGAACAGGCAGAAAGTAGACATGCAGGTCTGTCTAGAGCACAAAGTGGAGAATGAGTGAGGACAGTGAACCCTCTGACGTATTAGTTCTGACTTCGGGTTCCTCAACTAGAGAAGTACTTCAGAAACTGGGAGCAATCCAAGTAACACAATGAAGACCGAAAACGTGGTGAAAACGGATCATTTCTCATTGACCCAATGGGTAAGAGAGCTCTCTCTATCGAGCACTTTCTGCTTTTCCCTGGTTGCCACTTTGGAATTCATAGCCCCTAAGTATTCAGAATTACCTAGGGGCAACGGAGTCCTGGCCTTTCAGCCCCTCCTGATCCATTTGGTTGTCTGCAAATAAACAGAGAGGAGTTACAGTTAGAAGATTCCCCTTCACAGATGCCCACTCCTATGTCCCATGTAGCTCAGGGCAGAGCTACAAGCAGCGTAATTACAGGCAAGTGTGAGACAAATCATCCCACAGAGCTTAGGTAGGGCCCTGTCCACTGGGATTGCTCTCTTGAGTCATTCGACAAATGTCCCTGACGTGCCAGGCCATCCTCACAGCATCCTGTCTTGAGTCTGTGCAAACAACAAACCGATTCTTCTTCCCTGAGATTGTGGGGGAAGCAGTCCCTGGCTGCTTCCTAGAGGGTTGTTGCGGTATTTAGGCTTTTTCCACCTGAAATGCTGTAGGTCAGTGGTTTAACGGAATCAGCCATTGAGATTAAAGGAATGAATGAAATCTATCCAGCATCAAACCAGAATAATCTTCCAAGCTGCAAAGAAACGGGCTGTGTATGGGGTAGGGAAGTTTCAGGATCCTGCCTTGCTTCAGAGAAACATACACTGTACGATACTCAGTGTTGTTTCTTCTTCTCCTGCTTCTTCTTCTTCGTCATCGCTGTCGTCGTCGTCCCCCTCGTGGTCGTAATTTTCTGTAAAGAAATCCAGAATTGTCCCTTCAGCTATTTCCCACATCACTGCTCTAAGCCCCGCGGCTCCAGTGGCCCGAGAGACAGAAGTGACTTTGCACAACTAGGGAGTCTTCTGAGTTGAGGGCAGTGTCATTAGGAATTGCTGTGACCTGGGTTTCTGATCCATCAGAAAGGTGTCTCTGATTTGGAGGATCAGCACCACTGAACCTGGGCAACTATTTCTACGGTCTCTTGTTGTCCATATCAGGGGATGCTCGTCCAGGGTCAATCTTGACTTCGGCAAATCGTGTCGTGCAGCATGCCCCCAGTCCCACCGCACGCACAGACTCTGTGCATTCACGGCTGTCACACGGAGCCTCTTCCTTGTCTTCATGACAGGACCACCCCCTGTCCCCCATCCCTCCACCGGGGATTTCATGGATAGCCATGTGGGCTTTGGTGTCTTCAAGGGGACTCTGTCTATGAAAAGTGTTCCAGTCTCAACTGGGTTCCCACCTCCAAGTCCTACTGCATCCAGTACCTCATCCAACTCCACACTGTCAGGGCCTTTCTTTTAGGTGTGAAGTGCGTTCAGTAATTTTCCCATCTGGTGACTACAGTGGCAACAAGTTTGTTTGAAGTACATACCAGATGAGGGAAGAGCTATGGAGAAAGGAAAACTCACTCTCTCCCCTAGGCTTAATACAGACCGGGCTGAGTCTGGGAAGCTCCCACTTCTGCAGGGATCCTTGCAGGCTAACAAGGATCCCTCCTGTCACATTCCCCTTTCCGGGCTCTAACACTGGCCGATGCTTCCTCCTACCCGAAAGGCTGTGTCCCCTCAGGGAGGCAGCAGACAGGTGGACCAGGGCGACGTGCCCCCCCGAGCATTGCTCCTCTCTGCTACCACCTCCCAGTCCTGGTCCTCTCAGGGCCCCACGTGCGATGGGGAACCCAGGACAGCCGCTGCCAAGAGTGTGAGGGCAGGCGGGGCGTCTCTTGGCAGCCCAGGGACTCGGAGCAGCACAGTGCAGTCAGGGGTCTGTGGCCATCTCACCTGGGCTGAGCTTTCGGGCAAGGCACTTGGCCAGCCTGCGTCCCTCAGCCAGTTGCCCTCGCAAGCCCTGCCCTTGGGGATGCTCAGCGCCATCATGGATGAGGAGGGCTTCCAGGTGCTGAACGAGCAGCTGGGAAACCTCTTCCCCTTCCCGCAGCTTCTTATATAAGCGGGTCAGTTCTTTCGCCTGATCTTGAATCAACAGATGACATACCCTAAGTTGGGAGAACACAGAGAATGTTCTAAAATGCAAAGGTGTGAACAATAGATAAGAGCTTTCATAGAGATTTCTAGCAGAATTTCCCAATGAGCCCTCAAAGCTGGATTCTGGCCTGTGTGGTGACGTGTCTGTGGCAGAGAAAGTAGAAGGTTAATCCAGCCTTCCTCTGGATCAGAGTGTGCTCCTGTTCATGCCCTGGACATCCCGTGTATCTTTCCTCCTGACCTCCAGAGCTCGCTTCAGAGACATGCCCCTTCAGCTGCTCACTTGGGGCACACGCATTTCCCTGGAAAACTCCCTAGGGGGCAGCGTGCCGTGAATGGACACAGTGCCAGACCCAGAAGCGTGGACAGTTTGGCTGGTGTTAACTGGTGTGCCAGGAGAATGGCAGCGTCCAAAAGACAGCATTTGTGGGAAGAGAGGATGGCAGGCTGTCGTCAGCCAGGGCTGACCATGTGAAAGGTAAAGCAAGTGTTGGTCTCGTAAGATTGTTCATGTGCTCGCTGTGCCAAAGGTCACAAATGGTCCCTTGCCCCTTGAATTTGGTGATGTTGATATCCTTTTTTAAAAAGTTTTTAATTTTTAATTTATTCTTTAGCCTAACAGTCTTCATTATTTTTTCACCACACCCAGTGCTCCATGCAATCCGTGCCCTCTTTAATACCCACCACCTGGTACCGCAACCTCCCACCCCTTCGCCACTTCAATCCCCTCAGATTGAATTCCTTTTTTAAAAAAAAGAGAGAATGAGGCTCTGAGTCACTGGAGTCCATCGTTTACCAATCACTGTGGTCTAAATCGTCTTAGATATGTCTGTATAATGTGCCTGCCATGACGGTTTCTGCCCTTCTCTGGGCCCAGACTTGTTGCTGCCACCAGTCAGAGGGGCCCACGGCATCCCTCCAGCCTCCCACACAGGGCCCTCCTTACCTGAGCTTCTCAGGCAACGTGTCTGCCCGCTTGCCTTTCTCACACAGCACCTTCTCCCCCAGCACGGATTTGATGAGGTCGCTCGACTTTTCACGCTCTGAGAAACAGAGATGCCTGCCTCAGTGGAAAGCTGGACATGCTGCTATGCCCGCTGCTTTCAAGGGAGGAGGCACGCTGCACCCTAGGACAAATAGAACCTGGCAACCGGGCCGTGTGCTGGGAGCTCCACGCCTCATTGCGGAGTGTCCCAACTGCTAGACACTGGATCGCTCCCCGTTTTTGAGGCCAGGAAAGAGCAGTCCCGAGATAGAGAGAGGAGCTCCACTCCATGATTAACTGGTATTTGGCAGAGTCCGAATTCGTATCCCCCGACAAGCCGCAATCTTGGCCACACTAGCAAGCCTCGCTGCCTCTTCATTGAACACTAAGGAGGGACCTTAAGTAAAGCCCCCAGGATGCCAGGACCAACGGGCATCCCCTGAGCTGGGATTTCTATACTGCACAAGTGTCTCAATGGTAAAGCGTCAGCCAGATACACCAGTGTACACTAGAAGGCAGGAACCCAGAGAGACGTGAAAGGAACATGGCCAAATCCTAATCACATTTATGGAAGTAGAAGCAGTAGAATTATGAACAGAGTTTACATGCTTCCAGGCTTTGCTATGAGTGCTGTACGAGAATTTCCTCAGTATTCATTGTGACTGAGAGAAGTAGACCGCAGGACGGTAGTAGTCTAAGAGACAGGGAAACTGAGGCACAGGAAGATTAGGCAGCAGGGATTTGAGTCCAGGCGGACTGACCCAGAGCCCATGCTCTTCATCCCTCTGCTGAGTTACCTCCACCCCAAGCCCTTGGGTGGTAACTGTTTTCATCGTCTTCACAACTGGCTTCCCTCAGTTAGGTTATCAGTTAGGTTTATCAGGAAAGTTGTAGACAAAACTTGGCTTGTCCTTCCATGAAAGGTCATCATCTCTTCACTTTCCTAAAGAGCAGGTTTCAATTCATTCTTTTTGCCGCCTCAGTTGTTTTCAATTCCCTTCTGTATGGAAGGCAGAGTGTGAGCAAATGGCAAAAATTCAGCCTCAGGACTCCTTCCCGTCATTGGGTTGTGCGCGTGCCCCGATCTCTGGGTTCCTTCTGTCTCTGAAGCCCCGTCCTCATGAACAGGCAGCTGAGCTCCCCAATTCAGCCTGCCTGTGGGAGAGGGCCTAGCGCACCCAGTGGCTTGGGCGGTGTCTGGGGCTGGTGTCCCCCTCTCACCCTCATTCTCACTTGGCCAAGCATCTGGTGGCCTCGGCCTGGGCCTGCTGACTTTGGCGCGTCACTGAAGGTTCTCCAGCTCAGGGGTAGAGAGAGGAGGTCGCACAGATTGTCTTATGTTCCCCCAAATGCTGCCAGCCTTACCACCGGGCTTCAGATGTCCTGCGTGGGCTTGGAAGGGAAAAGCATAAGCACGGGTTCCCTCTCACCTGGGGAGTCCCTGTGTGGATGGCGTCCCTCATGGATACCGCAGTTTCGGGGAAGGCAGGCCCCACTTCCTTCTCCTTGACAGCACGTAGTGTCACCCGCTGTAGTCCTCCCTCCTCCCCACGACCCCGGTGCCGCCTTGACCATCAGCATATTTCCTCAGTGCAGCCAGCTCGGTGCTTTGCCGGTGGGACACCCGAGAGTGAGACCCGATGGAGTTCCTTAGTCCTACGGCAACTGAGATGAAGGACTGCTACAGGACAGACAGGGTCCTCACAAGACCAGTCATCTCTGGGTCTGCCCCAGGAGTCAAGAACTGGGATGGAAACTCTAAGCCACCCTATAGGTCACTGCTAACATGGGGAGGATGCTAACATACTTGTCTTTGGTTTTCCCATCCTCAGCTAACAGAGGGCAAATTCCCACTTCACCTTTCACGGACTGTGGTCAGAATGAAATTTGTGTTGTCACTGGAAATGGGGGAGAGAGCATCTGGAGAGGCTTTGCATTTCTCAGAAGGAGAACACAGAGCTATGGCTTTGGGGACCAAGACTTGGCAGGACTTACTGTATTTCCGCAGTTGGTTGGCCAGGGAGTAGGCCGTCGCTTCGGATACAAGGAATTTTTCCTTGAGGTCTAGGAAGTCCTGGGTGGATTTTTCCAGCTGTGACCGAAGCTGCCAGTTGACTTCCTGGAGGCTGCTTTCTGCCCCTGCCTCGGACAGAGGGCCAGGATGGGCTGCCATGGCGACCCGTGGCAGTAGAGATAGAACTGGGGACCAAAAAGCAGAAACCCAGACTCACGGTGGGTTAAAAACCAGTGACGCCAAGTTGGTTTAATCAGGACTGAGGGGTGAGGTTACAGGAATCCTTTACTTACTGTTGGGAACAATTGGAGCAACAGCCCACAGTACTTGAGAGACAACCAAGGTTCAAGATGCCAGAGGTGGGAGCCAAAGGCACTGCTCGTATCTCCGACTCCAACCGGAATGACCGAGGGAGCACCCAGAATGCCAGCTACTGGTCTGCACCAGCACTAACTGAATAGAATGTCCAGGGTGTCAGTGGAACCTGGGGAGCCCCTGCCTTCCAGTTGCCGAGGGGCCATGCTGATACACAAGGCTGCCTGGTCTCCCGTGAAGGTGACCGCTGATGGGGCCCACCCCTCAGTGGTCACTGTCAGTCGTTGTCTACCCTTGTGCTGATTCCACAGTTTCCCTCTCTTTCCAAAACAGTGTCTCAGCATAGTGCTCATTATTCGTTCCCTTATGTGTGTAGAATAACGTCAGGCAGAAATAGCGTCCCACGGAGTTTTCTTTGTTCTTTTTCTTTCTCTTTAATTCTTGGAGAGAGAAGGGGGGCATGGGTAGAGGGAGAGTATGTGATAAGGGGCTCGGTGTCAGAACCCGTGAGACCTTGACCCGATCCTAAACCAAGAGTCAGATGCTCAACCAAAGGAACTACTCAGGCGCCCTTCGCAACAGGTGTTCTTAGGGGCTCTCCTGAACTCATCCCACTTCTCAACAGCGGTTCAACAGATCTTAAGGCTTTTCTAGTGAGGGAAATGTCTGAAGTCAAAGCCTATCTGGATGTTCTTCTCCAGGTCTTCTCTAGGTTTTTTTCTCTAGCCATTAAAATACAAGAGAAACATGCTAGCAGTTTAGCCATCTTTAGTTGCTTTGTATTTGAAAAGGTTTTCAAAGTATTCGGCCTTCCTCCATTTACAATACTTTCTTAGCATGTATGTAGTAAATAAAGCTTTTTTTTACAGCAAAAACTAAAGAAAAGAAAGCAGAAAACAACGATGAAAGAGCCCCAGACAGATGAAAATAAAAAGCCCCCAGGAAAACAGCAAACAGAACCCAGACTTAGTGTATGCAATGAATCTTGCAAACTGTTTCTGGGGCCCCTGGGGGCTCATCTGGTTAAGCGACTGCCTTTGGCTCTGGTGGTGATCCCAGAGGCCCGGGACCAAGTGAGGCATCAGGCTCCCAGCTCCATGGGGAGTCCGCTTCTCCCTCTGGCCTTCTCCCCTCTCGTGCTCTTTCTCACTGTCTGTGGCACGCTCCGCTCCCCTCCAATACATAAATAGATAAAGTCTTACAAAAGGAGGAAAAGAAAGGGAAGAAAACGGTTTCCTGTCCCAAGTCTGTCAGTATTCTTCTTACTGCAAGTCTGTGTTAGGTAGACTTGTTTTCCCATTAGGTGCACATTTCATTTCCGTTTCCTTAGCTATTTACCTAAGAGTGGGATTGCTGCGTCATACGGGACCCTGTGTTTGACTTTTTGAGCAACTGCCAGCCTCTTTTCCAAAGCAGAACAGGGACACCCTTTTACATTCCCACCAGGAATATGTAAGAATTCCATTTCTCTACAAGCTTCCCGACACATGTATTGATTGCCTCTTTGCTTGAAGTCATGGTAGTGGGGCTGACGTGGGATCTCACTGTGCTTTAGATGTGTATTTCCCTAGGGACTAATGAAATTGAGCATCTTTTCCTGTGTTCATTGTTGCAATGGTATTGTCCTTTTGAGAAAGTCTACTCAAGCTCCGTTCCCCATTCCTATATTGGCTGTCTTTTTACCAACTGCTGAGTTATAGGAGGGTTCTTTACATGCATTGTAGATAGCAGACCCCACTTTTCACTTCACTTCCTCGATAGTGACCCTTGAACCAAAAAGCTTTTAAGATGATGAATTCTAGGGCGCCTGGGTGGCTCAGTGGGTTAAGCCGCTGCCTTCGGCTCAGGTCATGATCTCAGGGTCCTGGGATCGAGTCCCGCATCGGGCTCTCTGCTCAGCAGGGAGCCTGCTTCCTTCTCTCTCTCTCTGCCTGCCTTTCAGTGTACTTGTAATTTCTCTCTGTCAAATAAATAAATAAAATCTTTAAAAAAAAAAAAAAAAGATGATGAATTCTAGTTTATCTGTTTATTTTTGGGTTGCTGGTGTGGTTTTGCAACCAGCTTCCAACCCCAAATCATGAAGATGTAGAAGTCTGTGTTCCTCAAAACATGGCTTTTGAAAGAGAGCTTGCCTGCCTTTTAGTAGTTGCTGGACATTATTTAGTAATGCCTGTTGAGTGTTGATTGATATTTCTCTCAATGGATAGTCTTGCGCCTGTTTTCCCACCTGTGGAGCGTGCCAAGGCCTGTAACAGAGATTTTGGAAATGATATCTGTGAACATCCTGGCTTAGATTCAGGGGTGAATCCTGGTTCTGCAGTGGAGCTGGTCTTAAACTCAAGCACATTTGTACAAATTGCTCAGGCCGTTTCGAGCTGAGTCGTTGTTGATCTTTCTGAGGAACACTTGTGTGCTAGTCCAGATCGTGTAGGACCAGAGTGGACTTTCTCAGTGGCCTCCACACGGAGAAGACTGCCAGGATTGGACCTCGTCAAGACTTTCATCTCGGGTCTACTGGAATGGAAAGTAGACCTGCTTCAGGGTTTTGGGAACGTTGTTCCATGCAAGTTGGTTCCTCTCCTTTTTTTTTTTTTTTTTTTTTTTCTTTAATGTGTACATGATTTCTTTCTGGAAAAGGGGAAAGGATATTTATTTCCAAACAGCCTGTCTGTTCTTTGTCAGTGGTCTGTCTGTGCTTTTGAAAACGTGTCAAGGAGAATTCCAGGTCAACTATCTTCTATGCAAAAAGTATAGTTCCTGTACAGTATCAGGTGATCATACTTAATATTAGGAACTATCTTGTAACTCAGATGGTATCGTTTCCTGATGAGAAAAAAAAAATACAAAGAACACCAAGCTTCCCAAGATCTTTGTCACAGGTCCCAGGTCACAGCTGTAGTGAAGTGAGGAGCGAGCATTCGAAACCTTTTCTGGAGGCACCTGTTTGGCTCAGACAGATCAGCATGCAAGTCTTAATCCCTGTTCAAGTCTGGATTTCAGGACTGGAACCCCATGTTGGGTCCTGCTTAAAAAAAAAAAAAAGAAAAAAAGAAAAAGAAAAGAAAAGAAAAAAGAAACCAGTGTAGCCGGTATCCCATTGGGTTTTCCTATGCTTATGAAGCAATTACCATATGCTATGGTATCTCGTTGTATACTGATTTCTTTCCCTCACGGCTAAAGAGTTGTGTCTCTTCGTGGGCTAGTATTAGAACCAGTGGTACGTCTTGTTTTCTGAAGTTTCATTTCGAGTCTTTTGGCCATTTCTTTTATTCTTTTGATGATCTCCTCAGACTAGATGATACCCAATTCTGGAAAAAAGTCCTTTGTCAGAGAGAAACATGCTTCTATACTGGGCCTTCCATTTATATTCTCTTGAGGTTGAGATGAAGATAAATAAATTCATTTTCGTATCCCCAGAAATGATGCATTGCCTCTTTTGACCTTGCAAATCATATGGTTGATTTTGGGGGGAAATATCAAAACCACTTATTGAGTTTCAGGGTATGAAAGGTTGTTTTTGTATTTTAAAGTGTTTCTACAGGGACGCTGAGATATAATTTCCATGCAGTAAAGTGTATGTAATTAAAGTCCTACGTCTATTAAGTTTGAGCATATATATGCATCACCCCGGTAGTGGAGGCATCTATCGCCCCCACAAGTTTCCTTGTCCTTCTAGCATTTCCTCCCTCCCATTTGCACGTCAGGAAAGCATTGATTGGCTTTCTGTTACAGTAGAATTATTTGCAATTTCTAAGGTTTTCTCTTAACACCATCGTATGCTATGTAAATTATTTTGTTTTGATGTTTTCTGGCTCTGAGGTATTATCAGAGCAAAAGAACATGTCTTCCCATAGTGTTATGTAAGCGACGAGATTACTCTGCGAAACCGCATAGTATTCCATGAGCTGGATATGTCACAATTTGTGGTGGTCATTCCTCTGTGGATGGAGATGAATGACAATTAGAAATAGTCAGTAGCTTTTGGGGAATGTACCGTTTCTTTTTTCATTTGAGTGGAATGGGGGTGGTCTATGGTAGGTATAGGTTTAATATTTTGAAGAATTTCTGGACTGTTAGGGTGCCTGGGTGACTGAGTGAGTTAAGCATCTGACATGGATTCTGGCTCAAGTCATGATCTCATTGGTGGCGAGACAGAGCCCCAGGTAGGGCTCTATGGTCAGTGGGAGTCTACTTGAGCTTCTGTGCCTCTCCCTCTCTCTCTGCCCCTCCCTCCACTCACTTTTAGTCGCTCAGTCTTTAGTCAATCAAAGATACAAAAAAATAAGAATTTCCAAACTATTTCTGCAGTGGTTGTAGAATTTAAAATTCCCATGCGCAGTGTATGAGAAATCATAGCAAGGAGGTGACTTTGCTCCTTGCTATGACTCCTTGCTATGGCTCAGAATGGAGATTCCATTCATTTTTGCCATTTTCATTGACAGATAGTGGTTTAAATTTCCATTTTCCTAATAACTAATGATGTAGGTCGTGCGCTATTCTTCCATTTCTTCCATGTGTATTCTTTGCTAAAGTGTTTTTACAAATCTTTGAATCCATTTTATTGTATGTCCTTTTTGAAAGGTTTTATTTATTTATTTGCAAGAGAGGGAAGGGGAGCAAGAGCAGGGCTGTTGGGTAGGGTGAGGAGGCCAGAGGGAGAGGAGAAGCACACACCCTGCTCAGCGGGAAGAGTGATGGAGGGGTCGGGGGTTAGACCCCACGACCCTGAGATGGTGACCTGAGCCAGAGGCAGCCACTTCACCAACTGAGGCACCCAGGCCCTTTTCTTTGACCCGTTTAAAATTGGATTGTTTGTCTTCTTCCTATTGACTTTCTTTTTTAAAAAAAATTAATTAATTTATTTTCAGCATAACCGTATTCATTATTTTTTCACCACACCCAGTGCTCCATGCTATCCGTGCCCTCTATAATACCCACCATCTTGTACCCCGACCTCCCACGCCCCCTGCCCCTTTAAACCCCTCAGATTGTTTTTTAGAGTCCGTAGTCTCTCATGATTCACCTTCCCTTCCAATTTACCCCAACTCCCTTCTCCTCTCTAACTCCCCATGTCCTCCATGCTTTTTGTTATGCTCCACAAATAAGTGAAAAACCATATGATAATTGACTCTCTTTGCTTGACTTTTTTCACTCAGACTTTTGAGCGTTCATTCAGTGTTCTCTTAGGAGACCTTCAGCAGGTATGGAAATTACACCTAGTTTCTCTCTATGTGTGACATGGCTTGGGTTCTCTCACCAATGTCTTCTGAAACACCAATGTTTTAAATTGTGATACAGTCCAGTTGACCAATTTGTTCTTTCATTAGTGAGTATTTTGGTATCCTATCTAAGAAAACAATGGCCAGGGCCTCCTGGGTGACTCAGTTGGTGAAGTGTCTGCCTTTGGCTCAGGACATGATTCCAGGGTCTGGGAACCAGCCCTGCATTGGGCTCCTTGTTCAGCAGGGAGCTTGCTCTTCCCTTTCCCAGTGCTTCTAACCTGTTTGTGCTCTCTCACTCTGCTCCATAAATAAATAAAATCTTAAAAAAAAAGAAGAAGAAAAAAGGAATAGAAATGCTTCTCAGCAACATCTGGCATTGTCTTTTGTACAGAATCACACTCATTCGTGCAAAATGGTCCCTGGTTTGGCATACATTGCCCTGCAGACTAGTCACATTGATGACCGTTTTATGGGCTTATGAACCGTGCATGTGTCTTCTTTGGGAACATGTGTATCCGAGTCTTATGCTCGCTTTGTATTAGCAGCGTGTTCCTTCTGCCCATTCAGTGAGTTCAGAGTACCCTTATGTCTTGCGTATGGGAGTCCTCATTGGGTATTTATCTGCAAATATTGTCTCTTTATCAGTGTCTTCTCTGTTCCTTTTCTCAGTGGTAATGTTGGATGCAGCAAGGTTGTTCATCTTAAGTTTTCTTGTTACATATTTTACTCTTGCTCCAGTGACAGAACTCTTCACTAAATGCAAAGTCCTGAGCATTTTCTGTTGCGTAATCATCTTGAATGATTGCTATGGCTCTTCTCCTTAAGTCTGTGGCCATTTTGAGTTCATGGCTGCGAAAGGGGTGGTTTTCAACAACCACTGTAGGGGAAGTTTGTCCTGATAGGGGCAAGAGAACCGTGAGGTAGCTTGTGGTCCTGAGTTAGTCTCCCCCAGGCCAGGAAAGGGGATGTCACCCTCCTGTACCTCTTCATGGGCATCTGAGTGCCTTTGGGGAGGAGAGTTAGGTGGTCCTAGTGGTCATATTCGGCACTTACACCCCATTCTCTCAGACTGGGTAACTGGGTACAAAGTAGCTCCAGGAGCCCGGGGCGTCCTAGTCAGAGGTGTCTTTAGGAGCACAGACACACTGAGAGCCAGAGAGGATTACATGGAAAGGATAAAAGAGAACCCCGGGGATGTAGTATGGTTTACTATAGGGTCTTCCTTCAGTGGGGTGGGAAATAGGACTCCCACACACCAGCAACTCAGGAAACATGCCCAGAGGAAGTAGGGCAGATGGAAGGCAATTCCCAGAGTTTGATCTATTTTTGCCAACATGAAAATCATGATATGTGCCTGGGTATCAAATGTGTATGAAAGGACACATGGCGGGCTCAACTCTTCACCTCAGAGACCTCACGTTGGTGATGGAGACTAGCTAAAAAACAAAAACAAAGACACACACAGAAAAATCAAAACACAAAAAAAACAAATAAAAGAAATAAATAGGTGCGTGCATCAGGAATCCAGAAATACCCCCGTGCCCCCCTCCCCTCCCAGGAAGGAAAGGATGTGGTCAGGATGATGGGAGGCTCAGTTACTAAAGCGGCTGCCTTTAGCTCAGGTCATGATTGCAGGATCCTGGGATCAAGCCTCACATGGAGACCTTCCTTGGCAGAGAGCCTGCTTCTCTCTCGCTCCCTCGGCCTGACACTCTGCTTACTTGTGCTATCTGTCTGCCAAAAAAGTAAATAAAACCTTTTAAAAAATAAAGACAGGAAGGAAGGAAGGAAGGAAGGAAGACAGTCAGACAGACAGAAAGAAAGAACAAAAGAAAGAATGAAAGAACGAAAGAACGAAAGAAAGAAAGAAAGAAAGAATGAAAGAACGAAAGAAAGAAAGAAAGAAAGAATGGGGAAGCTTGGTACTTGCAGTTCAAGAGCCATTCTGAGCCTGTGGGGAATCCTAATTATTGGTCTGTATTTCCCAAGAGAAACCCAGAGACCCTACCATTTTAGTATTTGCTGGGTTTTCCATGTGCACTCAGAAGTGCACTGGCTGAATAAAGTTGGCACACTAAGAACAGAAGGAGACCAAGAAACAGAATGTTCCCTGGATGCACCACATTATTGTCTGCCCTCACTGCAGTCTCACTGGAAATGGGAAAGGGCAATTGAAATCCCTGGTATTCAACACAGGTTTGGAAAAAAAAAAATGGAAGGTTTGGGTTCACAGTTTAAATTACTGTATTCTCAGTTTGAATCTGAAGGCAAGTGGAAACCCTGTTGAACATTTTCTGACTTCTGTGGTGGAGATAAGGGCTAACACAGAAAACAGCTCTACACATCAGAGTAACTTTGGTAACTTAGTATCTTTCCATTGACATGGTTTTCTTTCAATCTTCTGATCCCATGGTCTCCTGCTTGAGTCTACACATATTTGTGCAACGAAGATGATGTCAATACCATACGTAAAATCTGTACCCCCGACTGTCACAGTGCTCATACCTAATGGTACATCGGGTCCATTTCTAAGTGCCTGTAGCTACGTTATGGCTGACTCCAAAGGCAGCCCATTGTACCATGTGTAGACTTCTCTCTGGCCCCACCTCCAGGGTCAGCAGTACCTCAGAGCTGTCTCCATTCCTGCGGAAGGATGTAGGTCAGGTAGAGAAATGGAGGGTGGTCTAGGCAACAGGAACAGGAAAGTAGGCCCCTAAGCTGGTTGATTCCAGAGAGGACAATTGCATTGTTGTTGGTTTTGTTTAGAAGTTTTTATTTATTTTTTCATTTCCTTTCAGTGTTCCAAAATTCATTGTTTATGTACCACACCCGGTGCTTCATGCAATACGTAGCCTCCATAATACCCACCGCCAGGCTCACCCAGTGTTTTTAAAAAGCATGTAATTTCCTTATTTGAGAGAGAGTGCTTGAGAGAGCAGGAGTGGTGGCCAGGGGGAGGGTGGGTGAGAAGGACAAGCAGAGTCACCACTGAGCAGGGAGCTCGACATGGGACCTATCCGAGGACCCTGGGATCCTGACCTGAGCCAGAGATTGAACTTAAACAAATGAGCCGCCCAGGTATCACTTGAAATAATTAAAAAAAAATTTGCTGCACTTAACATGCAGCATGTATTAGTTTCATGTCAAATGTTGGTGTTGATTTTTATGTCTTCTTTTTTAAGATCTTCTTTCCTCCTTTCTTTCTTTCTTTCTTTTTCTCTTTCTTTCTTTGCTTATTGTGTATAAGAAGGTTGCTGGGCATTGGGAGAGGGAGAAAGAAGGCAGATAGAAAGAAAGAGTAAGAGAAGGAAAGGAAGAAGGAAGGAAGGAGGGAAGGGAGGATGGAAGGAAAAAAAGAAAGGGAGAAAGAGAAGGGAGAGAGGGAGGAAGAGAGAAAATGAAAAGGTAAGAATGGAAGGAAGGAGGAAGGGAGAGGGGAAGTATGGTGGAAGGGAGAAACAGAAAGAAAAGGACAGAAAGAGAGAGAGAGAGAAAGAGAAAGAAAGAGAGAAAGAAGAAAGAGGAAGTACCCAGGTCAGTTTTCCTTGTGAACATCTAGTGAAGATCCTGTTCGGACAACCCGGAAGCTAGTGAGCCCTGGGAAGGCCCCTCTCTGGCATGCGCTCAAGAGGGTGTATCTGATGTGTGTAGAACTATTTAAGGAACCAAATTTAGAATCCATTGATTAATACGGCCGCATTTCCTAGAAGTGGTCACATCAGCTGTGCAAGCATGGCCATGGGAAATCACCCCCAAAGAGCTCCATGGTGTGCACCTGGGTGGCTCAGTGGTTAAGTGTCTGCTTTTGGTTCAGGTCAGGATCTCAGGGTCCTGGGATCGAGCCCCACATCAGCCTCCCTGCTTAGTGGAATGCCTGCTTCTCCTTCTGCCATGCCTCCTGCTTGTGTTCCCTCTCTCGCTGTGTGTCTTTTTCTGTCAAATACATAAACAAAAGTTAAAAGAAGAAAACTCAGAGATAATACATTCTTGTCTGGGTCAGAGCGTGTCATCCTGTGGGAAGCAGGTTCCTGCAGTTAGTGTTGCCGGGATCTCAGGTGCTTTGCTGGTACCTCAGAATTTGACCCTTGAAAATGTGAGTAAACTTGATATTGCGTATGATTTATGATTTGGGGGACCGGTTTAGGAATACACCCCTTTATGTCATTCCCATATTTGTTGGATGTGTTCTTATGGAATGCTCTGAAGTTCTTGCAGTAATTTGCATCGGCCACAGTTAAAGCAGGATAATGTGTGCACAGAGTGACTGGTGGATCATGGATTTTGGGGCCGTGATGGCCAAATCTGTTGCTGAGGTAGCTTCCAAAACCATGTATCATGCCTTTGCATGTGCCTATTTGCAACTCGAAAAGCCCCAAGGCATATTGGCCTGCTCCTTTGTGGACCTTGCCATCAATTCCCTGGAGGTTCAGGAGCATAAGAGCTCTCAATCTCTTCTTTAAGTTTTGATTTATGTAGTTGACAGTGACAGAGAGAGAGAGAATTGAAGGAGGGGAGCAGCAAGGGAGAGGGAGAAGCAGGCTCCGTGCTGAGCAGGGAGCACAATGCAGGGCTCGATCCCAGGACCCAGGGGTCATGATGTCAGCTGAGGCCAGACGCTTAACTGACTGAGCCGCACAGGCACCCCCTCAGCTCTTACTAAATCCCAAACCTCATCTTTCGTAACTCAGTATCTTGTTTGGTACAATTTCCACAGGCAGGGTCTGCAACTCAGGGGCACTTCTTGGAAAGCAGCAGAGGGAACAGGGTCTGGTGCTCTCACAGGAGAAAGGACTCCTAATCAGCAGACAGATCTGTCACCTGAAAATAAGGCAGAGCGCGCACAGATGTGAGAACCACCAGATAAGGAGATGAAACCATTTATTTTAATAGTTTTCCATCACTTGAAAATGAAAAATAGATCAATGGAAAATATGAACAAGGCCCTATGTATCTTTAAGAGAGGAAAACGACGATGTGTGAAAGGCAGTGTACTGCAAGCGATTGACAGCATTAGAAGATGCAGAGTAAGACTATTGATAGGACCGTATTGACTCTGTAGGTCTCTCTGTAGTATTGCAGTAGGAACTACAATAAATCATCCATACATGCACACAGGGGCTTTTCCCATGAGGTCTTTACTCGCCTACAGCAGTGTTTTATACTTTTCAGCAAACAAGTCTTACTTCTCCTACAATGAACTGATGCGTGAAATTTTTACTGTTTTTGGTGCTACTGTAAGTGGCATTGCTTTCTTAATTTCCTGCTCAGTTTGTTCCGTGGTTGTGCATAGAAACACAAGTGGTTTTTGTATAGCTGCTACCCTGCAACCTTATGGAATGTGTGTATGGACTCTAATATGCTTGTGTGTGGATGCTTTGAAAATTTTCTGTATTTAAGCATGTCCTTTGTAAGTAGAGATGCAGGTTGACCCTTGAAGAATTGCAGGGTTAAGGGTGCTGACCCTCAAAGAGAAAAGCTCTGTGTTTAAGTTTTGACATGCCATGACTGAGGTAGTAAGAGTCACCTCTTACTACCTTACTGAAGACGTAAGGAGATGATTACGTGCTCTTGTGCAAGTCTGTGGACTCTAGACTGTATCCATCAAACAAAGTAAGCAAGAGGAAAGAAATGTTATAAGGACAATCATAAGGAAGAGAACACATTTTTAGAGTAGTATGCTTAGTTGAAAAAAAATGCACCTGTACGTGCACCTGTACTTGCGGTTCCAACCTGCGGTGTAAAAGGTCAACTGTGGTTTTGTTCCTTCCTTCCCACAAGTCTTTTTTCTCACTTTCCATTTTGAAAGATTTTCTGGCCGAGTCTAGAATTCTGTCCCTCTGCCTGGGGACACGCCTGCATTTTGCCCGCAGGGAAGAGCAGCGACAGATGCGAGGTCCCCTCAGGCCTGGAGTCTTGGATCAGCACTCATAGGGATAGAAAGAGTAGCGGGAGCCCTTGCTCTTTGCACACCGACTCCTACTGGAAGGAACGCAGTGTCCCCAGAGGCCCCTGTACAGAATGCTCAGGGCTTTGGAGCTGCCCCAAGCAAGAGGCCAGAGGCCATCTCTCCCTCTCACTTTCCCAACTTCTCTTCTCTCTTGCCTTCCACACTCCATGTTGCCAACTCATCCCCCCCATCCTCCTGCTCCTTGTCAGCATTCCAAGGACATGCCTCTCCCTGCCACCAGCATCCCAGGCTGAGGCTGTGGAGCTCTTCTGGGTGGGGAGCTCAGTGCTGTTCCAAGACTTGCCCTCTCGCTGTTTCTCCCATGCTTGCTTGAATCTAAATCAGCTGCCTGTCCCAGACTTCTAAACGTTTTTGCCAACAAGAAAATAGTGGATGGGCATCTGGGTGGCTCAGTGGGTTAAGCCTCTGCCTTCGGCTCAGGTCATGATGTCCGGGTCCTGGGATCGAGTACCACATCAGGCTCTGTGCTCGGCAGGGAGCCTACTTCCTCCTCTCTCTCTCTCTCTCTCTGCCTGCCTCTCTGCCTACTTGTGATCTCTGTCTCTCAAATAAACAAATAAAATCTTTTAAAAAAAGAAGAGTAAAAAGAAAATAGTGGAGGTTGTGTGTGTGCTTGTGCGTGTGTCTGCGTGTTGCCTTGGAAATCATAAGGTGCTGGATCAGGAATCTGGAGTTCCTCCCTCAGGAATGGATAGGGGAATGATCTTGGTCCTTGCAGATCAAGAGCCATTCTGAGCCCTGAGAGAATTCTAAATGTTGGCTGACACTTCCCAAGATCAACCCAGACGGCCTATACTTTGGGCATTTGTTGGGGTTCCTGTGTGTGGTCAGAAGTCCCCTGGCCAACCAAAGGTGGCACACTAAGTACAGAAGTAGACCAAGAAGGAGAATATTCCCTGGAAGACCACATTACTCTCCTCCCTTACGGCAGTCTCTCTCTGAAAATGGGAAGGGGCACTCAAAAGACCTTGCATTCAGTAGAGGATGGGGAGAAAAAAGTGTATCGTTGGGGTAACAGTTCAAGTTACTGTATCCTTAGACTCTATGTGAGGCCATGTGGAAACGCTACTGAACAGTTTCGTGGGCTATGCCCAAGGGTAGGAGGGGTTAATGGAGACTGCGCTTACACAACTCAGTGTAATTGAGCACCGTAATATCTTTTCCTCTTCACATGGTTTTTCTTCCATTTTGTCTGAGGCCAGGCATGAATCTAAACATATGTGTAAGAAGTTCATATCAGAAAAGGTGTACAAAGCCCACAAGCCTTAATTGGGCGGTACTATATCCTCATGGTGCTCTAGGCGGTCTTCAGACTGTACGTAGCCACATCATGGCTGACTGTGAATGCAGTCCCTTTCTGGGTATGTGTGTTCTTGGTGTAGGCTCTCCCCCGCCCCAGCCCACAGGTTAAGCGGTCCCTCTGAGCTGGGTGTGTCTCTGGGGGAAGCATGTTGTTCCAGTAGGTAAGAAGGGGAAATGGGGGGATGGGGATCCAGCAACAAGAAAGCATGCTCATAAGTGGGTGGGTTGTAGAAAGAAAGGAGCATGCTATTTCCTCTAACAATATGCATAGCTCTCTGTCAGAAATCTGGCCCTGATGAAAGAGCAATGCTGGGAGAAACCGGTGTACCCTTTGTCAGGAAATACTTGAATTCCTGCTGATCTATCCGCTGTGCCTAAAAACTCCCCCTAGACAACTTGGGGAAGAGAGGAGAAACTGTGTTCCTTTTAGGTGTTATGATTTCCCTTCAGCGGGGTTGGCCAGGGAAAGAAATCTATTCAGGGTGAGAATCTGGGAGAAGATACTTTCAAACGATATATCCGATGAAGGGCTAGTATCCATAATCTAGAAAGAACTTATCAAACTCAACAGCCAAAGGACAAATAATCCCATCAAGGAATGGGCAGAGGATGTGAACAGACTTTTCTCAAAGTGGACATCCAGATGGCCATCAGGCACATGCTTAAGGGCTCCACGTCACTCAGCATCAGGGAAACTCAAATCCAAGCCAGAATGTGATCCACCTCACACCAGTCAGAATGGCTAAAAAAGAAACAAGTCAGGAAATGATGGATGCTGGCCAGGATGTGGAGAACGGGGCACCCTCCCACGGGTTTGGTGAGAATGCAATCTGGTGCAGCCACTCTGGAAAACAGCATGGAGGTTCTTCAAAAAGTTGAAAATAGAGCTACCCTGTGACCTAGCAATCACACTCCTGGGTATTCACCCTAAAGATAAAAATGTCGTGATCTCAAGGGGCATGTGCACCTGAATGTTTATAGCAGCAGTCCTCACAATAGTGAAACTAGGAAAGAACCTTGATGCCCATCAACAGATGAATGGAAGAGGAAGAGTTGGTATTTGTATGTATATTTGTGTATACACACACACACACATACACACACACACACACACACACACACACACACACACATACCTGCACCATGGAATACTATGCAGCCATCAAAAGAAATGAAATCTTGCCATTTGCCAGGACATGGATGGAACTAGACGGTATTATTTTGAGCAAAATAAGTCAGTCAGCGAACGACAGTTATTATATGATCTCCCTGATAGAAGGTTCTTGAGAGGCAGTGTGGGTGGGTTTGGGGAGTAGGGAAGGAAAGAATGAAACAAGATGGGATCAGGAGGGAGTCCAACCATAAGAGACTCTTAATCTCACAAAAGAAACTGAGGGTTGCAGGGATGAGGGTTGCAGGGAGAGGGTGGTTGGGTGATGGACATAGGGGAGGGCATGTGCCATAGTGAGTGCTGTGAAGTCTGTAAACCTGGCGATCAGAGACCTGTATCTCTGGGACTAATAGCACATTGTATGTTAAAAAAAAATAACAAATAAAAAATAAATATTAAAAATGGATAAAGGACCTGAATGGATATCTTTCCACAGGATCATGGAAATGCAAGTCAAAACCACAGTGAAATATTATTATGTCACAGTTAATATTGCTACTATAGGAGAGAAAAAAGAAAACCAGTGTTGGCAAGGTTATGGGGACCATGGAACCCTTGTGCACTGGTAGAAAGGTAAACTGATACAGCCATTTTTTTTTTTTCTCAAAAAAGAATGAAACTATAATTACCCTGTGATGCAGCAATCCCAGTTTGGGGTGTATATCCAAAGGAAATGAAACAGGATTTCAAAGAGACATCTGCACCCCATGTTCACTTCAGCATTGTGCACTGTTGCCAAGACACTGAAACAACCTAAGTGTTGCATGGGTGAAGATTATGTGGGTCATGGACATGAAAAGTCTAGCGAAAAGAATATAGTCAATGATATTGTAATACCACGGTATAGTGAGAGATGATGATTACACTTACTGTGTAATACTGAGTAGTGTATGTAATTGTCAAATAACTGTGCCGTACACCTGAAACTAATATAAGATTGTATGTGCATTATACGTTAATGTTAGAGAAAATGTGAATGTTATTTGGTTATGGAAAAGAAGGAAATTCTGCTATTTGTGTCAACATGGAAGTAACTGCAGAACATTATATTCAGTGAAAAAAGTCAGAAAGAGAAAGACAAATACTGAGTGCTATCATCTATCCATGGACTTAATAAAAATAAAGAAGTCAACTCACAGAAGCAAACAGTAGGATGATGGTTACCAGTGGCTGGGACGTGGGGCACATGGAGAGATATTGGTGTAAGGAGAAGAACATTCAGTTATAAGATGAATAAGTTATGAGGGTCTAAGGTATAGCATGGTGACTGTAGTTATAATACTGTATTATGCTCTCGAAACTTGCTAAGGAAATAGATCTTAAGCTTGCTTACCAAAAAAAAAAAAAAAGGAAGGGAAGAAAGAAAAATTTTCAGGTGATTGTGAGGTGATGTGCTCATTAATTTGCTTGCAGTAATCATTTTATAAGGAATATGTACTATAAGTCATCAGATTGTACACTTTCAATATATGTAGTTTTATGTGCTTATTATACCTGAAAAAATCTGGGAAAAATATTTGCAATGGTAAATACGAGGTTATGAGAATTTTGCCACCCTTCACTATAACTAATAAAAGTAATGCTTCTAGTTGGTAAAGCATGCAAGCAACCGACCAGACAGGTGCAATAGGCGGAGCCCTCCCTTGTTACCTTTTCCCTTCTCCAAGCCCTCCTCCAGGCCCACAGCTTGCCCCGCCCATCGCACCCTCCTGGCCAATAGCCAGCCGGCGGCCAGGCCGGAAGTGATGTGGACAGCCGCCAAGGTTTGGGCCTCCTGTGGCTTCTGAGGCCTCACTGGGAGCGGGGCGTGGAAAACTAGCTCTAGAAAATGAAAGCTGTAATAGTAGGAAGAAGAACAACGACCGAAAGCCTGGTGGAATAACGCGAAGGGTAGAAGCTGGGAATCAGAGCCCAAATTGTAAGAGAACAAATGGAGAAGACAGATAGCGCCCGAAGGTGTGTGTGGTAGGTCCAGGTGTGAGGAAGACGGTTTGCAGCGGCACAAGAGATGGGATGCAGGTGTCCCGCTCAGCAGGGGGACGGCGTGGGGACCAGCATCCCACGGGGTCGTGGGAAGAGGGAGGGAGCGAAGGGAGGGCCTGAAAGGAGACCCCAAGAGCCCGCGGAGTCCTGGATGCCTTGGCGGCGCCAGGCGCCATGAACCCTGGGAGCTCGGCCTTTGGCCCCGATTCCTGAGGAATGCAGTGGGGGCCCCATACAGTTCAATAGGGCGGGGTGGTGAGCTCTTGAGACTGACTGATCCCTGAAGCAAATATAGCGTTTCCTTCTGCAGCCTGTCCTCTTGCCGCCCACTCAAGCTCCCGGTTCTATGATAGCACGTGGCTGTCGTTTGCCTGATTTGATTTTTGAGCTCAGTGTCTGCTGAGCTGATGCACTTAGACAAGGAGGAGGAGTCCAGCGTGGCAGCTTGGGGCTAGAGACGGCAGAGAGCACCAGTGCCTGCCTCTGGTTGGGTCATCAGAGAGCTCACTCTTCTTTTATGGGGAGGGCTGGAGCTCTCTGCCCAACTGGTAGCTAATCCCAGGCCTTCTTAAGCTATACTGTGCTGCACGTTCTCTCTTAGCTAGCTTCTTTCCTAACTTATCCTCAGTGGCTATTTTGTTTTTATTCTTCTGTCATGTTTAAAAGATTTTCTTCATTTACTTGAGGCAGAGAGCGAGACAGAGCCCCAGAGCAAGCCTTCAAACAGCGGGCATAGGCCAAGGGCAAGGGCAAGGGAGAGAATCTGAAGAGGTCCTTTCACTGGGTCCTGTGGGGACCCCGAGATCATGACCTGAACAGAACCATGAGTAGGAGGCTTAACTGGATCAGCCTGCAGGGGCTGCATATTTTTAAACATTTTGTCAAGATTTTACGTTGAAGTGATCTCTGTACCCAACGTGTGGCTCCAGCTCTCAACCCTGAGATCCAGAGCAGTCTCTGTGTCAGCCAGGGCTGGGGAAATCTGCCTGAACACCGAGGTTCATGTTCGTTACTAATGGCATGGGTAGAAAGGGTCTTTTTATTATTTCATTTTATTTAAATGTATATTATATTATTTATTTTATTTTATCTCAATTTTATTACTTTTATTTTATTTCAATTTTAATTTGTTTCTGTTTTAGGATTAAAACAACTTCTGTGTTTCCAGAGCCTGGGCATCCCATAGACAGTATCACCTTTATTGCTGATGCTGGGTTTTGAGAGCTGTTCATTCCTGGGACGTGGGTGTTCATTCCTTTCTGTTGAATTTCCAGGAACACATTTCTCATTGACCTCGCTAGCTTTTTTATTCCTTGCGGACAGAAAGTGACACACCCAGTGTGTACACACTCAGAGGCCGTTTCCTAGGATCTGGAGTTTGGGGAGGTGATGTGGGGGGAGCCTGGAAAAGAGGCGGGGTTTGATCTCTACTGAACACTATTAGCACTGGCAATTCTATGATTGTAGTCAAGACGTCATAGTCATTTTCCTAGGAAGAGAGACGGTGTTTGGTTTGTGGGTTGCGTTGTGACCTTGTTTTTGTCTGTCCTGAGCAATATTGTCAGATGGCCTTGTTTTGTCTTGTTTTATCAAGGTCTCCAAGCAGCTTTGTCGGAGGTTGATATTCTGCAAGCATGATTATTTACTTACAAGCATGAGAAAATACAGAAAATACAGGCTGGGAGTGTCCGTTGCGGGGTGAGAGGCTGGCCTTGTTCGTTGTCTCTAGAAATCCCTAAAGCAGAAGAAAAAAAGAGAGAGCTCGGATCTTAACAGTTGTAGCTGTAGCTGCAAACCTGATGGGAAAGTATGACTTTGGCTGTGTCTTGAGATTCCTGTGTCTCGGTTTCTCGATTCACAATGGCTCAAAGGGACTTGTTCCTGCATGGGTTGTCCCAGGTGTGAAATCGACAGGGGAGGAAGGTTGATAAGAGCCAGAGGCCCGGATGGTGGTACACAGCGCTTTCGTGGATTCCCACCCCTCCGGGGCTATCGGGTCAAGAACGGCAGGCACAGGCATGTGCTCTCCTGTCCAGCCTGGGTCCTCCAATCACCTATGGCTTCGTTATATTTACATGGTGGTTTCAGTCCCCCAGTGGGGTCAGATTGCAATGACAGGTCCAGGAAGAACTGGGTTAGGGCCCGGCCTGCCCTTACTGACCAGTAGGTTGAGTTCCTTAGATGACTGGAGACAACGTCAGCTGAGACCACCTTAGCTATGACCCATACTCTGTGAGACAGGAAAAGAAAAGACACTGCTCAGCCCGATGCATTTGCCATCTCGAGGCCTTCCTGCTCTCCCATCTTGAGGGTGTACTTACTGTAGATCACCCGGATTGTAAGCCAACTGAGTATAACCTGTAGGGGTGTAGAATTGTGACAAAAGCATATTCCAGGGGAAATTGCTTCTGGCCATTTTTGTTTTCAGGGTGGAATCTCGATTGACCAGTGTCCCCTGATATTCAGAGGTGGGTTTCTGGAGGGGGAGTGAGGAGCCTGGACAGGGGAGTTTGCAGCCAAGGCCTGGCTGGGGGCTCTGCTGCTGTCAGCTGGTGGGGGAAATTCTCCTAATTTCTGTGGGCCTCAGTTTCCCCATGTGTAAATTACAGTTGATATTCAAATTCTCCCAAGTCCCTTCCTGCTCCAGTGTCTGCACGTGCACGAGGGACTGAGGTGCCTGTTATGGAGTCCTGGGGACTGGAGCCGGGACCTGACTTGGTCCCTTCTCTGTGTGTCTCCCACAGGAGCCTGGGCTGAGTCCACACTGAAGACAGAGAATGGAGAGAGGAGCTGGAAGACAGGATATCAGCAAGTCTGGAAGACGAGAATATCGCAAAGAAGAACAAGGCCATGGTGGTGCAGGTGGTTGCCCGAGGAGGGAAGAATAAGCCCAGGCGGAGTCCAGAAAACTGAAGGGAAACCGAGGAATGCATGAGGCAGCATGAGCTGAGGGGGATGACTCGGAGAGTCACACAGTCCACAGTGAGCCCGTGCCCCTGGGGCGGGGCCCCACAGGATGGATCGGGATTCGCTTGTACTGCTGGAGAACTGTACCAGTTCCCAGAGGAGGAGGAGGTGCCCACGAGCTTCACCCTTGGAGCCGCCCTTACGGTGGATGTTTCCAGGTAAGTGTGGGCCTAGGGGGATCAGGGGCATTTGAATTAGAGTTGCAGAGGTCCACCTTTCCTGCAGACTATTGTTGTAAGGTCAGAAACGACCACAGTAGGGGGCTCTTGCCTCTGAGACAGTGATACCAATAATATTCTTTGGAATGTATTGTGGTAAAGGGCTTTATGCACTATATATTTTGTCCATATATATGTTCAGGGTCTCATTTTTCCTTAGTCTTAGTCCTTAGTGTTAAGAGCGTGGAATTCTGACATCAAGAGGATTTCACTGGGGAGGTCAAGCAGTGAGTGGGAGAATGCAAACAAGATCTTGTAGCATGTGGGTGTCTCAGTTCCTTGAGAGTCTGCCTTCTGCTCATGTCCTAATCCCAGGTCCCCGGGATCAAGTCTCATGGTGAGGGGGCGGGACAGGGGGCTCCCTGCTCAGCAAAAGGGCGCAGGGGTAGGCCAAGCACTCGAATCCTAATGACAGGGTGGGCCTTTGAGAAGACTCCAAGAGGGCAGTCCCTTCTTCATCAGAGCGCACCGCAAGGGCATGTCACGGGACATCGAGCGTGTTGCGGCTCCTCTTTAAGGAAGGGGATTTGTTGCCTTCTGGGAGAAAGCAGAGAGCATTCCTGCAGGACATTCGGTCTAGGACTGCAGTTGAGATTCGAGATTTTCGACCACTTCTGTTGGATTGGGGAAGGGATCTTTCTGAGAGCTTCCGCAGTGCTTGGCTTGGTCCTTGGAGCCGTGAATACAGAGGTCAATACAACATCATTGCAACTGTCACAGGGCTTTCTGTCGAGTAAGCAGAAGTGATGAGAAGCGGGGGTGGGGTGAGTTCCTGAGAGGAAGTGGCCAGTGCTGTCTGGGGCATGATGTCAGTGGTTGTTCCAGTCTCTCACGGTGTTTTTGACCTACCTTGGCCCCGGGACCCTAGACTGGGACCAGATTTCCGCTCCTTGGGATACTGCCTGCCAACACCTGGGTTCCAAGGTGGCCCAAAGCAGCTGACACTTCCCAGGTCTCCGGAGGAAACTGCTGGTATCAGTACCTCCCGCCTCTGACTTGGCCAGCTGGAGAAATCGAGGCAAGTTCACAAAGTCTAATAGGGGTGTCCTTGTCCTAACGATCAGTGATGTTGTGCCTTTGTGTCTGAGAACTTCCGTGCTTTCCAGACTTCAGTATTCTCTCTCCATATAAAAATCCTGTAAATAGGGGCGCCCGGGTGGCTCAGTCGTTGAGCCTCTGCCTTCAGTTCAGGTCTTGATCCCAGGTTCCTGGGATGGAACCCCACCTCGGGCTCCCTCCTCAGTGGGGAGCCTGCTTCCCCCTCACCCACTGGCCGGGCTTGTGTTCCCTCTGTCACTGTGTCTCTCTCTGACAAATAATGTAATTGAAGGCTTCCAGAAATGTGCATAGTGGCCATATTGTAGATCAAGTAACTAAAAACAACAGAGAGGCCTGGAAACGATTGCTGGGGTAAATTAAAGGCAATCTAAATGAATAGAAAGACATCTATCCCATGCATAGATTAGGAGACTCCAGGTGATTGGAATACCAAATGAGTTTCATTCGGACTCACATGGGAGAAGACACATTGGGGGCAAATGTGCAAGCTAATCCTAAAAATGTATATGCACATCGAGGTACTGAGACTAGCAAGATGGCCATGAAGCCTTAAACTGGAGAAATCCACTCCATGTCAAAGCTCATCATGAAGCTATGGTCATTAAAGCACTACGTTATGGTATAAGGAATCACAATGTATATATATATAGGAACAAGAGGGACTATTGAGTACAAAATTTCCCCATACACATATACAATGTTTAAACTTTTTTTTGGATTATTTCTAAGTCATCTCTACATCCAACATGGGGTGCAAACCCACAACTCTGCAGACAAAGGTCGCTTGCTGCACCTATTGAGCCACCCAGGAACCCTGGGTGTTTGTTTGATTTTTTTTAAAATTATTTATTTATTTTCAGAAAAACAGTATTCATTATTTTTTCACCACACCCAGTGCTCCATGCAATCCGTGCCCTCTATAATACCCACCACCTGGTACCCCCACGCCCCCGCCACTTCAAACCCCTCAGATTGTTTTTCAGAGTCCATAGTCTCTCATGATTCACCTCCCCTTCCAGTTTAGCCCAACTCCCTTCTCCTCTCTAACACCCCTTGTCCTCCATGATATTTGTTATGCTCCACAAATAAGTGAAACCATATGATAATTGACTCTCTCTGCTTGCCTTATTTCACTCAGCATAATCTCTTCCAGTCCCGTCCATGTTGCTACAAAAGTTGGGTATTCATCCTTTCTGACGGCGGCATAATACTCCATAGTTTATATGGACCCCATCTGCCTTATACATTCGTCCGCCGGAGGGCATCTTGGTTCTTTCCATAGTTTGGCGACCGTGGCCATTGCTGCTATAAACATTGTGGTACAGATGGCCCTTCTTTTCACGACATCTGTATCTTTGGGGTAAATACCCAGGAGTGCAATGGCAGGGTCATAGGGAAGTTCTATTTTTAATTTCTTGAGGAATCTCCACACTGTTCTCCAAGGAGGCTGCACCAACTTGCATTCCCACCAACAGTGGAAGAGTGTTCCCCTTTCTCCACATCCCCTCCAACACATGTTGTTTCCTGTTTTGTTAATTTTGGCCATTCTAACTGGTGTAAGGTGATATCTCAATGTGGTTTTAACTTGAATCTCCCCGAGGGCTAGTGATGATGAACATTTTTTCATGAGTCTGATAGCCATTTGTATGTCTTGATTGGAGAAGTGTCTGTTCATATCTTCTGCCCATTTTTTGATATGTTTGCCTGTTTCGTGTGTGTTGAGTTTGAGGAGTTCATTATAGATCCTAGATATCAACCTTTTGTCTGTACTGTCATTTGCAAATATCGTCTCCCATTCCGTGGGTTGCCTCTTTGATGTTTTGACTGTTTCCTTTGCTGTGCAGAAGCTTTTGATTTTTTTAAAATAAAGTCATTGGTACACTTGACGAGGATAACCAAAGACTTTTACTAAAAGTAACTGGAATGAATGAACATCTACTTAATACTATGTTAACATTAAAACCTACTTAGCACTATATATCGATGGTAGTTGAAGAAGTAAAAGTAAATGTTTTTTTTGTTAAAGATTTTATTATTTATTTGTTGGAGATAAAGAGAGAGAGCAAGCAATCACAGGCAGGGAGAGATGCAGGCAGAGGGAGAAGCAGGCTTCCCCCCTGAGCGGGGAGCCCGATATGTGACTCGATCCCAGGACCCTGGGCTCATGACCAGAGGCCACGTCAGATACCCAACTGCCTGAGCCACCCAGGTGCCCCAAAGTATAATTTTCAAGCACAGGGTCTCACGTCAGTAGCCAGTGTTGACAACATGATGCTCTTAGCCCGTTGTGATGGAATTTTTCCCGGAGGTTTCGGGCAGGAATGAGGTCTAGGTAAAGGAAGCACCTTTGCAGAAAGGTATAGGCACGAATTGGCAAATGGGGGCGTGGGGTTTGGCGTAGAAGAGGACTCTCCCTGAGACCTGCCTCCAGCCCCCATAACAAGGGGTTCCGGGGCCAGTCACAGGGGAACTGGGTCCTCCGTGTGCCTTTGTTTCTTCATTTGTGAACCAGGAAAAAGGAAAGCTCCCATGAACAAGTGGACTGTGAAGACTAGAAGTGCTAATATGTAGGAAATCATGCGTCTCAAGAACTCTAAGGGACGTCCATGATCTCAGGGAGTTTCCAAACTGACTAAACACCGGACTTTAATAAGAAGATTCCAGACCCCACGTCAGCCCACTGAATCAGAATTGCTAGAAACCAAAAGGACGAGGTTGCATTTGTACTAACTCTCCGAGGCTGTTCTGATACAGTGATGAGTATATGAGTAGGGAACACTGAGTCGTATAACGTTCCTCTAAAACAGCAAAGTGGGAATAGCAGAACGCGGATCTTTTCTGTCGAGTCTCTCCGCCAGAGGAGTAAAGGAGGAGGACTCTGCAATGGAAGGAGACCTGGCCCACCTGACCCCATTTAATCTTCGCGCAGTTTCCATGTTTGATTAGAAAGAGGCCGCCAGGTGAATGGCACGAGGTCAAGTCAAAGGAATCTATCAAGCAGTGCTCCATCTTCTGAAACTTGTTTTTACCTTTCTGAAACTTGAATTTCAGTATAGTTATCGTACAGTGTTAACATAAGTTTCAAGAGTAGAATGTGGTGATTGAACATTTCCATACATTGCTCAGTGCTCATTCGCACAAGTGCACTTGTTGACGCCCTCTGCATTCCCCGATTCCCTGGTCCCCCTCCCCTCTGGCTACCACCAGTTTGTTCTCTCTAGTTAAGAGTCTGTTTCTTGGTTTGTCTGGCGCCCTTTTCTTTTGCTCTGCTTATATATTTTGTTTCTTACGTTCCACATACGAGTGGAATCCTTTGGTATTGAGCTATCTCGGACAGACTTAATTGACTTAGTACAATATACTCTAGATGCCCCTGTCTCATTTCAAATGGCAAGATTTTATTCTTTTCTATGGCTGAGTAATATTCCGTGGTATAAATATACCGCATTGTCTTCACCGGTCATCTATGGACGGACATCTGGGCCCTTTCCAGAATTTGGTTATGCATGTATTCGTGCTTACTAGTGCTTATGTATTTCTGAGAGTAAATATCCCGTAGTAGGACTGTTGGATCGTAGGGGGGTTCTGTTGTTACGTTCTTGAGGAACCTCCATACCATCGTCCACAATGGCTCCCCCGGTTTGTGTGCCCAGCACTAGGGCAAGAGGGTTCCCTTTTCTCCGCAGCCTTGCCCACACTTGTTGTTTCTTATGTTTTGGGTTTTAGCCATTCTGACGGGGGTGAGTGCATATCTCATTGGTTCTTTCTGTTGCTTGTTTTTTGTTTGTTTGTTTAAGATTTTACCTGCTTCTTTGAGATAGAGAGTATAAATGGGGAGGAGTCGAAGAAGGGGTAGCAAGCTCCCCACTGAGCAGGGAGTCTGATGTGGGACTCGATGCCAGTGAAACGTGGTCCCTATGACATAATCAGAAGAGCAAGGAAAGCAACGTACACATAGAGGGGTCATCTAGGAGTCAGGGATGTTAAGTTCTTGAGGAACCTCCGTACTGTTTTCTAGAGTGGCTGCACCAGTTTGCATGGGCACCGAGAGTGTCAGAGGGTTCCCCTTTCGCTGTACTCTTGCCACAATCTGTTGTTTCCTGAGTTGTTACCTGTAGGCATTCTGACTGATGTGAGGTGGTATCTCACCGTGGTGTGGTTTGTATTTCCCTGGTATGGCACTCTTACTTTCAACACTCCGTAAAACTGGTGGTGCAAGTACTTTCTATTCAGTGAGGATGTCCTCGTATGCAGGCAGTAGAGAAAGAGTATTGAATATGCAACCCTCACGGAGTCCTCATTCCCTCCCTAGGAGTCCTTTGAAGTGAACTTCCCCGGATGAGAGATGACAGAGGAGGCTTTGACTTTCAAACAGCTGGTCACTGTTGAATAGACTTACTGGCATTTGTACGACACAACTCTGGGAGTGGAGTAGGTGGGAAAAATAGGATGTAAGTAACATCTGTTTCACTGGGCGGGAACAGTAGTATACCAGGTCAGGTTGATACAGAAGGAAAGGGAAAATACAATAATGTCAAAAGTTTGAGGTCGAGAGATCCCTTCACACTGACAAACTGAAGGGGAGAAATTTGGCAAGCTCATAGGGAACCAAACATGTCCACGGACTTTCGGTGTAATGCTCAGCCCTACGTATACGACCTTCCTAAACGGCAGACAGGCCTATAGGCGCACAGGTGCACATGCAGAAAAGAAAAGAAATACCACAGAGAGCTAAACACAGAAACATGTCCTCCCGGTAGGGTACGTAGAGCCTAAAGGTGATGGAGACTCAGTATAACTGTGACGATGAGAACCAAGCACATGTCCATGAGCATGTGTCCCGATCCTCCAAATCACCATGATAGGGAGAGCTTAGAGCATCCAATGTCAATAACCCACAAGTTCATAGTGGTTGTCCGAACCAAAAACTTTAATGACATAGAAGGGGGACAGAATGTTCTTTTCCACAGTGCAGTGCCGTCCAATACACATTGTATAGATATCCAAACATCAGAATTCTTCCAATGTACAAACAGAGATAGGGTTAGGAGATACCACAGGGAGCAGTAAAAGATGGCAACATGTTAGAGAAAGTGGTTAAGAGGAGAGGCTCGTCACCCATCCTCAGGGTCCACCACGTACCAGATTCCCAATTTCAGAAAGCAAAGCATGTGTCTTGCTGTGAACAGATCAATCTGATAGGTACTCTATAGCAATGCAACCAAAGCTGCTCTCACAGGAGTGGTGATGGGCACACTGGACCTTCTTGGTCTCCGGGTAGGCTAGCCGGGACACATGCAGCATTAACCATGGAGTGTCCTGGCCCAAGGCACAGGCTGAATTTAATCAGGAGGAACTGATCAGACAACTTCAGAATGTAGGCCATTAAGCTAGACATGTGGCCTGTCCCCTACAAACAAGGAAATGTCACCTCCACCGGAGACAGCCACCTAACGGTGAGGAGATATTTTGGGTTCTGAAGGAGTAAGAAAATACAGCAACACATTCTTGTCGTCCTTTGGAACCCAACCTATCTCTCCTCCATGTTGCTGTCTCTTATTTGTGGTGACAGGGATTTGTGAAGACAGACAGACCGGTCATCTGGTTCAATGGTCCACATCCTGAAGGTGTCTGATAACTCCCTCGTGCTCAAATTCAGGCTGAACGTCTCCAGGAAGAACACGGTGTAGTCAATGCTGTGTGCTTCTGGCATAGCCCAGTTGGTGGCCCAGAATGTCCAGTGTGACTTGTGGCCTCTTCCCGTGGTGCTGCTGACTCTGGTTCTCTGCAGGATGGAATTGAGAGCAGCAAGACTGAAGGTCTCTGGAAACGGGGGTGTGATCTAGGCAGGCATTGGTCTCCTGAGGGGTTTATCACAACTGGAGCTGAAGGGCAAGAAACTCTCTCCTCCAATGGGTCTCTTGCAGTAAAAATCATCGAGAATGGCTTGGGATTGTGATGTGGATTCTCAGCAAAGTGTCTCTCCCGTGCTCTCTTTGGGCTTTAACTTGATGTGCTGCTTTAGATTTCCTTTCATCCAGTGGAAAAAGAAGGGGTTTTAGGATGAAGTTTCAGGATGGGGTTTTCCTTCACAGAGGCCTCTCTTTTCTTAGTTTCTGCAGTCTTTGGCATCTGAGAGAGGAAGAGTGAGAGAAATCAAATGTGAGTCTTGGTCAGATGCTACTGGTGGCTGAGCCTGGAGGGGTGGTGGCCAGGTGACAGAGGGCAGGAGCAAGCTGAAGGCCTCTCCAGAGGAGCAGCTGCAGGGGGAGCTGCACCCAGGCAGAGGGGGAGTTGAGAGCCCCAAGTCAGAAGTCATACCTTCACGAAACCGATAGGCAGCCTGTGTTGGAGGATGCAGGGGCCCCTGGGCTCCCCCAGCAGGGGGCTAGTGATGTCCCAGCTCAAAGCTGCTGTGAGCTTTTGCCAGATCCCAACTACCTCCTCCTCTGCAGCCACTTCCCCCTTGAGCCCCTCCATCAGAAGCCAAGTGATGGCTTGCCGACGCCTCCCGGGGAGGTGGGCACCTAGCACGCACCATGCGCGTTCCGAGACAGGCTGCTGCAGGAAGCAGGGGACCCGTGGCAGCCAAACACAACCCCTTTTCACCCTTGTCCCAGTCTTCTGAAAAGGAGGCCAGGCTTTGGAATGAGTCCTAGATTGGGAGAGCCCACAGGCGCCTATGAGTATCTCCAACTTCTTTTCTGCCCTGTGCAGAGGAGGAGCTGTGGCCCCAGGGGCTAAGGACCCCCGAAAGCCATGTGACCTGTGACTGAAAAGCCTGGGCTGAAAGCCAGGCTCAGGCCCTGTGCAAACCTGTGGTGGGGAGGGAGAGGACAGCCCCTGATCTGCAGGTGTGGGCAGGCAGTAGATACTGATGGTCACTTTTGGCCTCCCAGGAACAAGCCCAAAGGTGCTGAGGGAAGAACCCGGGGAGGAGAAACCCCAAGGGGAATTCACAAAGGACAGCCTGGGTGTTATCAGGGACACTTCATTTTCCCTCAGGGACAACAAGGGTCTCTGAATGTTATCTCACACAGGATAGACCTTGGGGCATTTGTAGGAATAGTCTGAGTAGGTATAAGCTTCAGCAAAGTGTAAAGGGCACATGGAGAAGGATTCATGTTCGCTTTCTAGATTCTCATCCCTTCTTTCCCCAACTTTCCATAAGCGTAGAGCCTCTCATGGATTCCAGGGGTGTTCTGATGGGCCTGCAAATGGATAGATAGGAGAAGGAGTCCTGAGATTGTTTCCTGAGATGTTGTATAATGACACCATAGGATTATTTTCTTTCAATCTGTCGTGGACCTGTCGGGGAGCTGGCAAGTCCTCGTAGTGACTTTGTGAACCATGGTTTTGATTGCCTCAGGAAGCAAGAAACCTGAAATTCCTCAACCTCAATCAGGGAAGGGATCATGTTTTAGACACTGGGTTTCCAGGCAATATTCCTTCCTCATTGTATCGTGTATGATAGGGGCTGAGGAGAAGCTTGACCCACCAGCTGGGTCCCAGGTGAGGGTTCTGTGTCCACCTAGCTCAGATTTCCTGAACGTCCCAAGAGGAGAGTGCATGTGGCAGTGACTCATTGAGACCTCGGACCTGGGAGGAGGAGGCTTGGAATTGGAGAAGCAGGGAAGGAGGGCAAGGAAGCCAAGAAAGCGTGTGGTTTCTGGCAGAGCTCTAAGTGTTTGATGGGTGTAATAATGCTGCTCTGCTGAGGAGGGCCGTGGGGCCTGCTTCGCCATGGGCGTGGAGAGAGGGGAGAGGGAATCCCAGGACAGCCCCGGCAGGAACACAGCAGAGTTGAGCTGCATCCCGGTGATGGAGACCAAGGGCCGGCAGGGTGGCAGCCCCCATGCGAAACCGGGGAAGCACCAGCTGTGGGAATGGCCGAAGGAGGGAGAGCAAGTGAAGAGACAGTGTGTGTTTGGTCGGGGGTGTTGGAGGGGTGGAGCTCTAATCAGCAGGAGAACAGTAGGAGTCCATGCCCCAAGCGCCAAAGGCATGATTACCTCTGGGCCCTAAGCTTGAAGACCAGGGAATCTGCATGCCAGTCTCCACTGGCCAAACTGCAGTATTCTCTTGGGAATCTTCTGTTTCATGACACGGAGGGCTTTCATGTGGCCATGGATTTGACAGCCATGCTGTCTGTCCCTCGAGTCCTCACCAGCATCACGCTCCAGCTTGGGAGGGTTCTTCATGCACATGGAAGCATCCAAAGCCAGTTCTGCAAGGAAAAGCACATCGACAGGATCCGCTGTGATTCATGATCTTTCTGGACCTCCACCTCCATTGATGTCAAAGAAGGACAGTGGCCAGAATGAGAAAGGCCGTCTGACAGATCACAGGCCCGTGGACACAGTTTGATTACTTCCGGTTTTGGCTCTCTCTCTCATACTCAAGTAAGGCTCACTGGGCCAGGAGGCCAACAGGTTCCCAATGGACAAAAGTGAAAGCACGAGAAACGATCGGTAAAAAGAAACAGTTCTGGGAAAGAGAAGTTTCCACACACAAGGAAATTGTGCTGGAAAGAGGCTGTACTCTTGTCGAGAAGAGACTGTAGAGCGCAGCAAAGTCTAGGTTGCAGGGAAGCCTTTCGGGGTCAACCAGGGAAGAGCACACTGGGGAATGCATACAACATGCATCAACATGGCCAGCGTTTCATACCTGTGCACTACGTATAATATACACACCGAATAGACAACATGTGTGTGACCTAAGATAGAAATGTCTGTGTCTGTATGTATATATGTATGTATAAGGGAGTCAGTGATTAATGAGGGATTTGCGGACAGGCCCAGAGCATTCTACCCCCGCTCTGCTCAGCTGCATCGAGTAAAAGAAAAGACACGGAATCCAAAAGAACGAGAAAAGCAGTGGTGAGAAACAGGTGACCATGGACATGTTCCATGGGGGAGTCGGTGGGAACAAGTCAGAGTAAAAGCATCTGCCCCAGCGTGTAATTGTGTATTCACCCCCAGCTGATAGGATGAAACCTAATCCCCCAGTGTGATGGTATGATGGGGTGAGCCTTTGGGAGGCAGCTCCTCCCCTAGAAGGGATTCGCGCCCTATAAAAGAGACCTCACAGGGTTCCGTCGCCTCTCTGCACTGTGAGGACAGAGCCAGAAGGCAGCCACCTCTGAGCCAGGAAGGCAGTGTCACCAGGCCCCGAATGTGTCCCTGTTTGATGGTGGTTCTGGCGCGCCTCCGGAACGGTGAGATACCGATTTCTGTTGTTGTTGTTGTTGTTGTTTTTTTTTTAAAGATTTTATTTATTTATTTGACAGAGAGAAATCACAAGTAGATGGAGAGGCAGGCAGAGAGAGAGAGCGGGAGGCAGGCTCCCTGCTGAGCAGAGAGCCCGATGCGGGACTCGATCCCAGGACCCTGAGATCATGACCTGAGCCGAAGGCAGCGGCTTAACCCACTGAGCCACCCAGGCGCCCCCGATTTCTGTTGTTAAGAAGTCAGCCTGTCCGAGGCATTTTTGTTATTATAAGCAGAGCGGACCAAGGAGCTGGCATGGAGCTTTTTTTCTTGCTCAGGCCTCCATGGGACGTGAGTCACAGAGAGAGGGAGGGGGCCAGCGGGTCGGGGCAGGACGGTGGGCGCCAAGGAGAAGTGACAGGCCGCAGGGAGAAGACAGTAAGGAGGGTGAGTGCTAAGGCCCTGGTCCGCGCTGGGCTTCCCCGAGCACTCACTGAGCTCTTTCTCCAGGGCCCTCCCTGGTGCCACAGTGCTGCTACTGATGTGGCCTCCCCCTGGGAACGGCATCTCCTCAATTCTCAGGGAGGTCAGCTCCTGACCGAGGAGCCCCAAGGCACCCCAGGCTCCAGGAAGGGACTCTGAGTGCTGGTGGGGAAGGAAGACAGGATGCAGAGGAGGGTGGAAACGCTCAGTCTTCAGGACATCTGAGCAGAGGTGGATCCTGAGGAGCAGGAGGCTGGGCATGAGGCCCTGGAGATGAAGGGAGCAGATGGACTAGATGGAGGACCCGAAGAGAGAGTGACCTGTATACTTCATGGGGTAAAGTGGACCCTTCTCAGCTTAGAAAAGGAAAAAACAAAAATCAGTAGTACGTGGTGTTGCGAGGCCAGTATTTCTACAGTGTCTGTGAGCACCGAACAGGGCAGATGGGCTTGACGATGCTGAAGGAGAGAAAACTGGGCGCATGAGCCTTTCTGAGAAAGGCAGGCAGGATGGGGTCCGGGGATAGTAGATCTGCCTCAAACTGCTCTTCCCCACATGAAACAATGCCCTGACAACATTTCCAAGAGTTGAAACCCCACAGGCATCTGAGGATTCGATGTGACAAATTCATACTTATTGTCATGCAATTTTGTTGCATCAGGGCCCCTATGAATTGTATTTCATGTTCCCAAGAACAATGAGACGGAGACCCCATTTTTTGTGGTTTTCAGTAAGCGGACTGAAGGGAAAATGCATGAGAAGAGGCGGAAGTTGGCCAGTTATACAGCCAGGAAGTGGCAAGGCCAGTACCTGGTTCAGAGCTGATACTGAACACCAGGCTCTTGCTCACCTTGCTGTATTGCAGCATCGTGGGGGCTCAACCTCATCCCATTGCTACCTGTAGCCTCAAGTCTGTGATGACCAACACAGGGCCTAGAGCTTCCTAGTCACCTTCCCTCTCACCTCGGAGCAGTGGCGGTTGGTCCCCAGAACCCATGTTGGTGCCCAGGCTCCCGATGGCAGAGGAGAGGCTGAGCCTGGCTCTGTTGTCACCACGGTCCAAATGCTGGTCCAGCTGCAGTTGCAGGGAATCAGCCACCGGGGTGCTTGGCTGTGTCTGTGCCCCGGAACTTTGCACCTGTGCTCTTGGGAAAGTCAAGTTTCCACTGGATGGCCCTTGGTGACAGGGAGACTGCATCGGAGCTGAAGCGAGAAGAGATTTCAATGGGATCCATCCCAGGGCTCCTTAGCTGAGTGCTCTCAGAACACCCATGTCTGATGCCCCCGCCCCTCTGTGAGACCACCCTGGGAGCAGGTACAAAGGCAGGCATCATGGCTATGAAGGAGATGTCCCCATTGTCTCTGAGCCTGTGGATGCTGTGTTGGCAGGTGACCAGGCTGCAGAGTCCCTGAGGTGAAAATCACCCCCTGACTCCGCAGGGCCTTCGGATGGGCCCAGTAGCTCATGCCTATCATTCTGTTCATAGTAACCTTGGTGTGAGAGCCTAGAGAGAAGTTCCTGGAGAGTTCTCAGGGCTTGGGAGAAGGAGTTGTCCATGTGTAGTGGCAACAAAGAACGGGGGAAGAAGTTCAGCCTCGAGGCTTCAGGTACCCCTAGAAGAGGGAGTTGCGGAAAGGTAGCACGGGCCAACTTATGGGGCCTTTTCCCAGCTCTGAAGCCTTTTGAAGCTTCTCATCTGCAATTTCTGTCTGCCCTTCCGTCCGTCCACTCATCTGGATTCTATTGCCCCTTGGAGAATGCTAAATAACCGTGTGTTTCATTTGTGCCTCCCAAATTGCTGTAATGCTGAGGATGCCTGGTCTCTTTGGCCCTCGGGGAGGACGGGGAAACTCGGGAGAAGGTAGTCCTAGGGCGGAAAGGCTGTTACTGTCCACGTAAGGTTGAGGGACAAAACATTTCTTAGGCAGTTTCACTGTACCATATTGATCCAATAAGGAACATCATGGACTCCTTGCTGGCCCTAGCACATGTTTTGTTCAGCAGAGAAAGTCTCCTAACAGGGCCAATTTTTCTCCCAGAAGGGAGGTCCAGAAAATAGCCTGAGCGGGAAGAGACGGGAAGTGGATTTTGGCCTGCGCCCCTGTGTGAGCGTGGCCGGAAGGGGGTCACACTCAGCAGACTCCACGTTTCTGAAGATCCTGGAGAGGGAAACAACTCTTTGCTTTGCCCCTGAATGATGCCCGTAGCCACGTAAGGTGCACAGGCTGCTGCTCATTTAGAGGGCATTATGCCACCAAGAGTGGACACGTGACAGAAACCGTATCCAAGCTGGGAAAATATCACTGATGCTGCACAGAGGGTGAAAAGCCCACCATCCACGGGGGAGGAAAAGCGGGACTAGAGCTTTGGCTTCACTGAATCCATGGGACAGGGGACAGACAGGACTGGGTGCTCAGGATCTTCCATGTAAATGCTCCAGAGGAAGGCCAACACCCGCGGAGAATGAAATTTGAGCTCAGCAGAAACAGCACAGACGCTGCCCATAGGGAGCAGCCGCATAGCAGTGTGGAGACCAGAGAGCTTGCAAGAAGATACACAGGACGTACAAGTGGCCATAGAATTTCTTGGGTCTAAAAAGTCTCTTCTTGGAAATAAGAGGCCTGTTACCAAGATGCCTCCAGGTGAGAGAGCGGTGGCTGAGGTTTTGTCCCTTTCTCTCCATTTCTCCTCTCTCACCTTACTTGGTCCCAACAGCCTGCTGCTTGTGAGGGGGCAGGTGACACAGGAACAGTGTGGGACAGAAGGAAAGGAAACTTGTCTGACCCACATGATGCCTTTTCTTTTGAAGTAGGCTCCACATCCAGTGTGGATCAGAACGTGAGGCTTGAACTCAGAACCCTGAGAGGAGGACCTGAGCGCAGATCAAGAGCTGGAGGCTTAACCCCCGGGTGTCCCAGTGTTTTGAAAATAAAATCCAAGAGCATATTCAAACCAGTATGGGTCTACAGGGCCTGTTGGCAGGGATGCATCTCTCAGCCTATTTATGTTGCTGTATACAGAGAAGACAGGCTTCCTGGGACCCTCCCTTCCCAGGAAGTTTGTGCCCCTCACAATGGGGTTACTTACCATCTACATCCAGACCCTCGAAGGTTTCCTCCTTGTCACGTGTAGATGAGGCACTTGTACAAGGCCTCCAGGTGTCTGGCAGGTGATGGCCAATTGAAGAAGTCAAATGACATTCATCCAGAGAGTCCTGTGGGACGTCATTCTCTTCTACCACGGGCAGCTCCGTGCAGAGCCTCGAGTTACAGGGAGGACTGGAGATGCAACAGGAAGGCTGAGTCAACATGGAGTCCCAGTGGTTTAGGGCAGCGGGGAGGACGGTGTGGTCACAGAGAACAAACGGGAAGTCCCCATCAGGGGAGAGGAGCCATTCTGCCTCCCTCTGGGGAAGGGTGTGGATGAAGCAGGGATAGATCAGGGAAGGAGAGAGGGAACCAGAGCAAGAGGTGGTCAGAGCATGGCCAAAATGGGAGTTTAAAGGAAGAGAGTCTGAACCTCCCCAGTGCACCACCGTCCCAAAACAAACAGCACACTCAGAAAACAAGAAAAGCAGCACCAGCACTTTGGCCTACGTCTTGTTGAAATTTGCAGAAAGGAGCAAGACCACCCCAGGCTATGGCAGCATTGGAGATTCCTAGAATGCTTGTGTGTCCCAGGAATTTTATTTTTTTTCTAAACAGTTGTCTTGCCATGAATTCCTACCCACGTCATAATGCAAAAGCAGCAGAGGTAGATGGCATCTTTGGCCTGATTTGGATCAAAGCGTGACCGTGAGAAGGCAAGAAGTCCAGTGTGCTTAATATACTTGCATCAGGGGACTGCAGACTCCAGGCTTGGGAGGGATTGAGAAAGGGGCTTATAGTAGTGCCCCAGAAAAGCAGAAACCATTGCTAATGGCCCGTTTTGTGCATGTGAGAATGGGTGAGAGAGGCATATTTAGCAATTTCTAGATTTGCCTAGATCACCAGATGTCACCATTGAATTAAAGCCCATGAATCTTCAGAGTTACCTGGGGCATATCGGGTCTTGGTCTTCTACCTCCAAAAGATCATTGTGATTTTCTACAACTAAAGAGAGACAGGGCCAGTCACATTAAACGGAATGGCATCGGTACGTTAAAATAAAATATCCGCTGCAGCTAACACTCGGGCATAATTTTCCTTAATGGGGCAGAGGGTAGTGTGAGAGAAACCCTCCAGGAGGCCTCCGGGAGTGCCTTGGTAATGTGTCACGGTTTGCTTTCCTTAGGCCTCGGGCACGAGCTCCCTGATGTGGTGGGGCCACATGGAAAGAGTCTGTGTAGAGTGAAACGTGTGTTTTACCATGGATTCTGGGGGAGAGCTTGTCTGAGTTTTAAAAACGTACTGCGTCCTTCTCACCTTACCTTATCTCATGAGATGCTCTAGGTGTGATGGTTGAAAGGCATTTAGACATAGAGACCAGACTGATGGATTGAATCTGCAAACCCTCAAATCAAGAGGAATCTTGTGTGTACAATTCCTTCGAGTACACAGACGTGGGAGCCATGCATGGGGAGGGGGAATGGCCGGGCTCAGCCTTGCTCAGGGAACCATTCAAGCAAGCTGATGGCAGAGGTGTGGATGTCCTGATACAGCTGTGATGACTCACTGAATCAGAGCAGTCAAACCAGGGAAACGACAAAGCCAAAGATGCAGGTAAAGCTGACAGCATCTTTGAAAAGGGACAAAGAAAACAAGGTCCATTGTATGGGTATAAAAACGAGAGCCCTGGAGATGAGGAGAGACAGTTAATGGAAATCCGGAGCAAAGACACCTGCGGCGTTGCATCACAAATGTGTGTGGGTTGTGACATCTACCTTGACTCCAATGTCCTAACGTATATCAGAAGACATAAGCAGAGCCTGGGATGAGGAATGAAGGGCGGGTCTGTGCCTCACGTGATATCTGTGCTGTAAAGACTGGCCTAGCGCCTGACTGGGATCCCTATATCTACCCAACTCCTACACAGCAATGGCACATCTCAGCGTAAGCAGAGGTTGGAATAGCAAACATAAGGGGTCAGCGAGGGAGTCGAGTTGGAGCTTTCTCAGCTTGACAACGGAGGACTCACTAGCTACTTCCAGAGCAGAGGAACTGTCCATATCATCGAAGGAGTTTCTGTCAGCCCTCGTAGAGGTCCCATGCAGGTCAGCCAGGTCACGAAAGGCTGAGTGAGTCAAATAGCATTGATCCAGGGAGTCCCATGGGGGATCCTGCTCTTCCACCTCTGGCAGACACAGACTGGGCCTGGGAGGGTGGGGAGATCAGAACATGAAAACAAGAAAAGGAGACACCCCATAAAACTACGCTTTCAGATGGGAGGCCGAGAAGTAGAGTCATAAGAAAGGAGCACAGCCACTACTCACCGCAGAAACTACCCTGCTGTTTCAGGGACAGAGTATGGCTGCTAGGGGGAAGTACAGATAGCCAGAGAACAGAAGGATCTCAGGGTAGAGGCGACAGATCTAAGCTTCTGAGCATCAAACTCTGAACCATGGTGGAATAGAAGTCGAGGCTCAGAGTATACATCGACCATTTTAAAGGTGGCTTCGACACTTTTGCATAAATTCTGTGGCTGTTACGTTTAGGGACCTAGTGAACACAGGATGCCTTTTCAAAGGCATCCTCAGCCTGGAGCGATCTCGTGTCCTCAGTGCCTCTTTCTCTAAGTACGGTGACGTGATATGACGTGACGTGACATGTTTCCTAGGTATTCTTTTTCTACAGTGTATCCTTAATGCGGTAAGACCGCGGAGACACAGCTCTGCCCCTCTCTGTGGATTTAGTGAAAGAAGAGAAGAGGGCAATGCTGAGAATCCCACCGACTAGTCAATTCATGCAGGTCAAGTGACTGCAGGTGACTGAAATGGAGGAGTCCAAAAGGAAAGGAGACGTGTAACACAGGGAAGACACACATCATGGTTCAAGGAGAGGGTTTGTGTTTGGAGAAGGGATGAAAGTGATAGGTTTGTCAGTTTCTATTTGTTCCTTAAAATAGTCCTTCAATTCACCACTGAAGGAAGGCAAGGTTCTTCAGAATTACCTGGGGCCTAGGGGGTCTTGGTCCTCTTCCTCAAAAAGATCATTAGGACTTCCTAGAAATGCAGACAGACAGGGCCAGTCACTTTGCACAGATCACCACTTGTACATTAAAACCAAGCATCGACTACAACTACCATATGGGGAGAATAATCCTTAGCGGGGCAGAGGAAGGCATGGAAGAAGTCCTCCAGGAGGCCTCAGGGAGTGTCTTGGGAATTTGCCACAGCGTGCGTTCCGCAGCCTTCGGGCCCGAGCTCCCCGTAGTGGTCAGGCCACAGACAAAGGGTCTCTGTACAGAGTGACACATGTGTTTTCCTACAGGTACTGGGGAACAGCCTCCCTCGATTCTAAAACCTTATTGCAAACTTCTCTCATTACCTCACCCCATGAGATACTCTAGGTGTGATGGTTTAAGGACATTTAGACAGAGACCAGACTGACGGATCAAATCTGCAAACCCACAAGCCGAACGGAATCTTTTGTGTACAATCCTTTGCGCTCCACAGACATAGGAGCCGTGCACGGGGAGAGGCAAAGCCCAGGCTCCGCTTTACTCGCGGGAAGCATCTAAGCCAGCTGATGGCAGAGGTGTTGATGGCCTCATACAGCAACGTTGACTCCGTGAAGACAGCCAACACAGAGCACACAGACAGTGGGGATGAGAGCAGTCAAACCAGGGAAAGGACAAATCCCCAGACCTAGGAAAGGCTGATGGCATCTCTGGACGGGCACGACAATTCAAGGGACATTGTATGGGAATGAAAAGGAGAGCATGGCAGATGAGGAGAGACATTTAATGGAAATGAGGAACGAAGACAGACACCTCAGCTTACGCAGCCGAAGGGAGTGTGAGTTGTCACATCTGCCTTGATTGCAATGTCCTAACTTCTGTCAGAAGCCCTAAGCAGGGCCTGGGATGAGGATCAAAGGGCAGGTGCATTTCTCAGCTGAGGTCTTTGCTGAAAAGGGTATCCCAGAGCCTGACTCTGATCCCCATGTCTACCGGGCTCCTACACAGCGGTGACACCTGTCAGCATAAGCGGAGGCTGGGATAGCAAACCTAGTGGGTCGGCCTGGTGGTCGATTTGGGGCTTTGTCAGCTGCACCATGGTGGACTCACTAGCTACTGCCAGAGCAGAAGAGTTGTCAATGTCATCAAATGAGTTTATGCCAGCCCTCGTAGAGGTCCCTTGCAGGTCAGCCAGGTCAGGAAGGGCCGAGTAAGTCAGATAGCCTCCATCCAGTGAGTCTCCTTGGGCGTCCTGCTCTTCCACCTCTGGAAGCTTTCTGCTGGGCCTGGGAGGGTTGGAAGATCTGACCGTGAAATCAAGGAAAGGAGACACCCCAGTATCCTACCGCTGTTAATGGGAGGCCGAGTAGTAGAGTCGTGAGAAAGGAACGCCTCCCCGCAGAAACTACCCTCCTGTTTCAGGGGCAGGGTATGACTGCTAGGGGGATGTACATATAGCCAGACAACAGAAGGGTCTCAGGGTAGAGGCTACAGATCTAAGCTTCTGAGTAACAAACTGAAGGATGGTAGAATAGAAGTCGTGGCTCAGAGTATGCATCGAGGGTTTGAAAGGTGGCTTCGACACTTTTGCATAAATTTTGTGGCTGTTACCTTCAGGGACCTAGTGAACCCAGGATGCCTTTTCAAATGCATCCTCAGCCTCGAGCGATCTCGTGACCTCAGTGCCTCTTTCTCTAACTACTGTGACGTGACGTGACGTGACGTGATAGGTTTCCTAGGTATTCTTTTTCTACAGTGTATCCTCAATGTGGTAAGACCGAGGAGGGAGACACAGCTCTGCCTCTCTCTGTGGATTTAGTAAAAGAAGAGAAGAGGGCAATGCTGAGAATCCCACTGACTAGTCAATTCATGCAGGTCCAATGACTGCAGGTGTCTGAAATGGAGGAGTCCATTAATGAACGGAGACGTGTAACACAGGGAAGACACACGTCGTGGTTCAACGAGATGATTTGTGATTGGAGGAGGGATGAAAGAGATAGGTTTGTCAGTTTCTAATTGTTCCTTGAAATACAGTCCTTCAATTCACCCCTAAAAGAAGCCAAGTTTCTTCAGAGTTACCTGCGGCATAGTGGGTCTTGGCCTTCTTCCTCCTCATGATTCAGTTGATATTCTGGAAAGAAATACAGTCAGCACCAGTGAGTAATAAGATCCCCTCTTTCCATTAGTAATCCAGTGTCTGATGCAATCCAGGTATTCAGGTATGCATAATGTGGGGACAGATTGAGTGAAAGTAATATTGGAAGGTGCCCTCCCGCATTCCCTTGTGGTTACTGCCTGGATTTCGGAGACTGAGCCATTGTGTACGAGATCATCATGACAGTGTCCCCCGTCGGAAATCGGTGTACACACTTTAACTTCTCTGTCCTCACAGATTCTGGGAAGTAAGCCTCCCTCTGTCCTACAAGGAGTACTGCAGTATTCAGCCTCTCTCATCAGAGGCCGAGTTGCGGAAGCCTTCGTGGCACTTTTACACTGAGCCTGAAGAGATGGAAGGCAACTACAAACCCTCAACTTCATGTGAGTCTTTGGGGCTGCACAGAATGTTGCCCCAGTTCATGTGGGGTTGGGGGGAATGCTAAGGCTCAGCTGTGCTTCTGGAAACACACGAACACGGTATCAGTGGAAGTGCTTGTGGTGGGTTTTTGGAGAACCGTTTTGGAAGGCAAGCCATCCTAAAGGACTAGAGAATGGGGCTGAGAAGAGCAAAACCAGTTAACCTTGGACAAGAATGGCAATTGACTGCTTCAGGCTTGGGTTCCTCAAGGACCTGGCTCAGAGATGAAATGGACAGGTTATTAAAGGTGAGAAAAGAAATTTCATCCAAATGAGGTCTGACAGATACCTTCTCTTGTCCTCTTGCTGAGGTGAGTTGAGTGTGTGGTGCCTGACGTGGGCCCCGGGACCCGATGGAGAAGCCAGGGAGACATGGGCATGCCCTGGGAGTAGGAAGAGAGCAACGTCCCCAGACCCACCTGATGTCTGGGCTTAAAACTCAGTTCTAGAGCCCAGCTAAGGGCAGTATGTCTCTCCCAGGCCTGCCCACAGGGATGACCTCTCTGGGCACAGCAGAGGTCCGGGGTACAAAGAATAGGTGATCTGTGTGGGAGTCGTGTTCAGTTGGAGCTTTATCACCTTGACAATGGAGTACTCACTGGCCACTTGCAGAGAGGAACAGACTTGTGGGTTCTCCGGTGAGAAGATGGCGGAGCTCCTGTAAGGCCAGTAGGAGTCAGACATGTCGGGAAGCACTGAGTATGTCAGGTAGTGTTCATCCGGAGTGTCCCGTGAGGTGTCCTGCTCTAGCAGCTGTGTGGTGAGCCTGCAGGGTGGGGAAAACTGAACATTAACCTCAGAGGGATCTGAACGCTATGTCCTGTCTGGCTTTGACAGAAAGCAGAAGGGAGTGGTCCGGAAAGCAGAGAGGTTGAGCCATGAAAGAGAGAGAGAGAAATCTTCTTGTGTTTGTGCGACAAGGTGTGATTGTCACAGGGGTAGCAGATAGGAAGGACAATACGTGCTCGCTATACAAGCCACCAAACTTGTGAAGAGACTGAATGATCTCTGTGCCGTCCAGCCATGACTCACTACGTACAGAGGCCCAGCATGGCGGCTTTCCCAACCCTTCATTCAAATGGCTTTGAGTTCGGCACGTAGTGGCCAAGCGGCGGCTGCTCCGGGGGTTAGGAGGCCGTCCCCGGGACCTCGGGCCGCAAAGGCCTCTTTCTCTCAATATTGTGGCGCGATAGAGGATGTTGTCTCGTGGCTATGATATTTTCATGCTATGCACACATGTCAGCATGCTAAATCGAACAGGCAGAAAGTAGACATGCAGGTCTGTCTAGAGCACAAAGTGGAGAATGAGTGAGGACAGTGAACCCTCTGACGTATTAGTTCTGACTTCGGGTTCCTCAACTAGAGAAGTACTTCAGAAACTGGGAGCAATCCAAGTAACACAATGAAGACCGAAAACGTGGTGAAAACGGATCATTTCTCATTGACCCAATGGGTAAGAGAGCTCTCTCTATCGAGCACTTTCTGCTTTTCCCTGGTTGCCACTTTGGAATTCATAGCCCCTAAGTATTCAGAATTACCTAGGGGCAACGGAGTCCTGGCCTTTCAGCCCCTCCTGATCCATTTGGTTGTCTGCAAATAAACAGAGAGGAGTTACAGTTAGAAGATTCCCCTTCACAGATGCCCACTCCTATGTCCCATGTAGCTCAGGGCAGAGCTACAAGCAGCGTAATTACAGGCAAGTGTGAGACAAATCATCCCACAGAGCTTAGGTAGGGCCCTGTCACTGGGATTGCTCTCTTGAGTCATTCGACAAATGTCCCTGACGTGCCAGGCCATCCTCACAGCATCCTGTCTTGAGTCTGTGCAAACAACAAACCGATTCTTCTTCCCTGAGATTGTGGGGGAAGCAGTCCCTGGCTGCTTCCTAGAGGGTTGTTGCGGTATTTAGGCTTTTTCCACCTGAAATGCTGTAGGTCAGTGGTTTAACGGAATCAGCCATTGAGATTAAAGGAATGAATGAAATCTATCCAGCATCAAACCAGAATAATCTTCCAAGCTGCAAAGAAACGGGCTGTGTATGGGGTAGGGAAGTTTCAGGATCCTGCCTTGCTTCAGAGAAACATACACTGTACGATACTCAGTGTTGTTTCTTCTTCTCCTGCTTCTTCTTCTTCGTCATCACTGTCGTCGTCGTCCCCCTCGTGGTCGTAATTTTCTGTAAAGAAATCCAGAATTGTCCCTTCAGCTATTTCCCACATCACTGCTCTAAGCCCTGCGGCTCCAATGGCCCGAGAGACAGAAGTGACTTTGCACAACTAGGGAGTCTTCTGAGTTGAGGGCAGTGTCATTAGGAATTGCTGTGACCTGGGTTTCTGATCCATCAGAAAGGTGTCTCTGATTTGGAGGATCAGCACCACTGAACCTGGGCAACTATTTCTACGGTCTCTTGTTGTCCATATCAGGGGATGCTCGTCCAGGGTCAATCTTGACTTCGGCAAATCGTGTCGTGCAGCATGCCCCCAGTCCCACCGCACGCACAGACTCTGTGCATTCACGGCTGTCACACGGAGCCTCTTCCTTGTCTTCATGACAGGACCACCCCCTGTCCCCCATCCCTCCACCGGGGATTTCATGGATAGCCATGTGGGCTTTGGTGTCTTCAAGGGGACTCTGTCTATGAAAAGTGTTCCAGTCTCAACTGGGTTCCCACCTCCAAGTCCTACTGCATCCAGTACCTCATCCAACTCCACACTGTCAGGGCCTTTCTTTTAGGTGTGAAGTGCGTTCAGTAATTTTCCCATCTGGTGACTACAGTGGCAACAAGTTTGTTTGAAGTACATACCAGATGAGGGAAGAGCTATGGAGAAAGGAAAACTCACTCTCTCCCCTAGGCTTAATACAGACCGGGCTGAGTCTGGGAAGCTCCCACTTCTGCAGGGATCCTTGCAGGCTAACAAGGATCCCTCCTGTCACATTCCCCTTTCCGGGCTCTAACACTGGCCGATGCTTCCTCCTACCCGAAAGGCTGTGTCCCCTCAGGGAGGCAGCAGACAGGTGGACCAGGGCGACGTGCCCCCCCGAGCATTGCTCCTCTCTGCTACCACCTCCCAGTCCTGGTCCTCTCAGGGCCCCACGTGCGATGGGGAACCCAGGACAGCCGCTGCCAAGAGTGTGAGGGCAGGCGGGGCGTCTCTTGGCAGCCCAGGGACTCGGAGCAGCACAGTGCAGTCAGGGGTCTGTGGCCATCTCACCTGGGCTGAGCTTTCGGGCAAGGCACTTGGCCAGCCTGCGTCCCTCAGCCAGTTGCCCTCGCAAGCCCTGCCCTTGGGGATGCTCAGCGCCATCATGGATGAGGAGGGCTTCCAGGTGCTGAACGAGCAGCTGGGAAACCTCTTCCCCTTCCCGCAGCTTCTTATATAAGCGGGTCAGTTCTTTTGCCTGATCTTGCATCAGCAGATGACATACCCTAAGTTGGGAGAACACAGAGAATGTTCTAAAATGCAAAGGTGTGAACAATAGATAAGAGCTTTCATAGAGATTTCTAGCAGAATTTCCCAATGAGCCCTCAAAGCTGGATTCTGGCCTGTGTGGTGACGTGTCTGTGGCAGAGAAAGTAGAAGGTTAATCCAGCCTTCCTCTGGATCAGAGTGTGCTCCTGTTCATGCCCTGGACATCCCGTGTATCTTTCCTCCTGACCTCCAGAGCTCGCTTCAGAGACATGCCCCTTCAGCTGCTCACTTGGGGCACACGCATTTCCCTGGAAAACTCCCTAGGGGGCAGCGTGCCGTGAATGGACACAGTGCCAGACCCAGAAGCGTGGACAGTTTGGCTGGTGTTAACTGGTGTGCCAGGAGAATGGCAGCGTCCAAAAGACAGTATTTGTGGGAAGAGAGGATGGCAGGCTGTCGTCAGCCAGGGCTGACCATGTGAAAGGTAAAGCAAGTGTTGGTCTCGTAAGATTGTTCATGTGCTTGCTGTGCCAAAGGTCACAAATGGTCCCTTGCCCCTTGAATTTGGTGATGTTGATATCCTTTTTTAAAAAGTTTTTAATTTTTAATTTATTCTTTAGCCTAACAGTCTTCATTATTTTTTCACCACACCCAGTGCTCCATGCAATCCGTGCCCTCTTTAATACCCACCACCTGGTACCGCAACCTCCCACCCCTTCGCCACTTCAATCCCCTCAGATTGAATTCCTTTTTTAAAAAAAAGAGAGAATGAGGCTCTGAGTCACTGGAGTCCATCGTTTACCAATCACTGTGGTCTAAATCGTCTTAGATATGTCTGTATAATGTGCCTGCCATGACGGTTTCTGCCCTTCTCTGGGCCCAGACTTGTTGCTGCCACCAGTCAGAGGGGCCCACGGCATCCCTCCAGCCTCCCACACAGGGCCCTCCTTACCTGAGCTTCTCAGGCAACGTGTCTGCCCGCTTGCCTTTCTCACACAGCACCTTCTCCCCCAGCACGGATTTGATGAGGTCGCTCGACTTTTCACGCTCTGAGAAACAGAGATGCCTGCCTCAGTGGAAAGCTGGACATGCTGCTATGCCCGCTGCTTTCAAGGGAGGAGGCAGGCTGCACCCTAGGACAAATAGAACCTGGCAACCGGGCCGTGTGCTGGGAGCTCCACGCCTCATTGCGGAGTGTCCCAACTGCTAGACACTGGATCGCTCCCCGTTTTTGAGGCCAGGAAAGAGCAGTCCCGAGATAGAGAGAGGAGCTCCACTCCATGATTAACTGGTATTTGGCAGAGTCCGAATTCGTATCCCCCGACAAGCCGCAATCTTGGCCACACTAGCAAGCCTCGCTGCCTCTTCATTGAACACTAAGGAGGGACCTTAAGTAAAGCCCCCAGGATGCCAGGACCAACGGGCATCCCCTGAGCTGGGATTTCTATACTGCACAAGTGTCTCAATGGTAAAGCGTCAGCCAGATACACCAGTGTACACTAGAAGGCAGGAACCCAGAGAGATGTGAAAGGAACATGGCCAAATCCTAATCACATTTATGGAAGTAGAAGCAGTAGAATTATGAACAGAGTTTACATGCTTCCAGGCTTTGCTATGAGTGCTGTACGAGAATTTCCTCAGTATTCATTGTGACTGAGAGAAGTAGACCGCAGGACGGTAGTAGTCTAAGAGACAGGGAAACTGAGGCACAGGAAGATTAGGCAGCAGGGATTTGAGTCCAGGCGGACTGACCCAGAGCCCATGCTCTTCATCCCTCTGCTGAGTTACCTCCACCCCAAGCCCTTGGGTGGTAACTGTTTTCATCATCTTCACAACTGGCTTCCCTCAGTTAGGTTATCAGTTAGGTTTATCAGGAAAGTTGTAGACAAAACTTGGCTTGTCCTTCCATGAAAGGTCATCATCTCTTCACTTTCCTAAAGAGCAGGTTTCAATTCATTCTTTTTGCCGCCTCAGTTGTTTTCAATTCCCTTCTGTATGGAAGGCAGAGTGTGAGCAAATGGCAAAAATTCAGCCTCAGGACTCCTTCCCGTCATTGGGTTGTGCGCGTGCCCCGATCTCTGGGTTCCTTCTGTCTCTGAAGCCCCGTCCTCATGAACAGGCAGCTGAGCTCCCCAATTCAGCCTGCCTGTGGGAGAGGGCCTAGCGCACCCAGTGGCTTGGGCGGTGTCTGGGGCTGGTGTCCCCCTCTCACCCTCATTCTCACTTGGCCAAGCATCTGGTGGCCTCGGCCTGGGCCTGCTGACTTTGGCGCGTCACTGAAGGTTCTCCAGCTCAGGGGTAGAGAGAGGAGGTCGCACAGATTGTCTTATGTTCCCCCAAATGCTGCCAGCCTTACCACCGGGCTTCAGATGTCCTGCGTGGGCTTGGAAGGGAAAAGCATAAGCACGGGTTCCCTCTCACCTGGGGAGTCCCTGTGTGGATGGCGTCCCTCATGGATACCGCAGTTTCGGGGAAGGCAGGCCCCACTTCCTTCTCCTTGACAGCACGTAGTGTCACCCGCTGTAGTCCTCCCTCCTCCCCACGACCCCGGTGCCGCCTTGACCATCAGCATATTTCCTCAGTGCAGCCAGCTCGGTGCTTTGCCGGTGGGACACCCGAGAGCCGAGACCTGATGGAGTTCCTTAGTCCTACGGCAACTGAGATGAAGGACTGCTACAGGACAGACAGGGTCCTCACAAGACCAGTCATCTCTGGGTCTGCCCCAGGAGTCAAGAACTGGGATGGAAACTCTAAGCCACCCTATAGGTCACTGCTAACATGGGGAGGATGCTAACATACTTGTCTTTGGTTTTCCCATCCTCAGCTAACAGAGGGCAAATTCCCACTTCACCTTTCACGGACTGTGGTCAGAATGAAATTTGTGTTGTCACTGGAAATGGGGCAGAGAGCATCTGGAGAGGCTTTGCATTTCTCAGAAGGAGAACACAGAGCTATGGCTTTGGGGACCAAGACTTGGCAGGACTTACTGTATTTCCGCAGTTGGTTGGCCAGGGAGTAGGCCGTCGCTTCGGATACAAGGAATTTTTCCTTGAGGTCTAGGAAGTCCTGGGTGGATTTTTCCAGCTGTGACCGAAGCTGCCAGTTGACTTCCTGGAGGCTGCTTTCTGCCCCTGCCTCGGACAGAGGGCCAGGATGGGCTGCCATGGCGACCCGTGGCAGTAGAGATAGAACTGGGGACCAAAAAGCAGAAACCCAGACTCACGGTGGGTTAAAAACCAGTGACGCCAAGTTGGTTTAATCAGGACTGAGGGGTGAGGTTACAGGAATCCTTTACTTACTGTTGGGAACAATTGGAGCAACAGCCCACAGTACTTGAGAGACAACCAAGGTTCAAGATGCCAGAGGTGGGAGCCAAAGGCACTGCTCGTATCTCCGACTCCAACCGGAATGACCGAGGGAGCACCCAGAATGCCAGCTACTGGTCTGCACCAGCACTAACTGAATAGAATGTCCAGGGTGTCAGTGGAACCTGGGGAGCCCCTGCCTTCCAGTTGCCGAGGGGCCATGCTGATACACAAGGCTGCCTGGTCTCCCGTGAAGGTGACCGCTGATGGGGCCCACCCCTCAGTGGTCACTGTCAGTCGTTGTCTACCCTTGTGCTGATTCCACAGTTTCCCTCTCTTTCCAAAACAGTGTCTCAGCATAGTGCTCATTATTCGTTCCCTTATGTGTGTAGAATAACGTCAGGCAGAAATAGCGTCCCACGGAGTTTTCTTTGTTCTTTTTCTTTCTCTTTAATTCTTGGAGAGAGAAGGGGGGCATGGGTAGAGGGAGAGTATGTGATAAGGGGCTCGGTGTCAGAACCCGTGAGACCTTGACCCGATCCTAAACCAAGAGTCAGATGCTCAACCAAAGGAACTACTCAGGCGCCCTTCGCAACAGGTGTTCTTAGGGGCTCTCCTGAACTCATCCCACTTCTCAACAGCGGTTCAACAGATCTTAAGGCTTTTCTAGTGAGGGAAATGTCTGAAGTCAAAGCCTATCTGGATGTTCTTCTCCAGGTCTTCTCTAGGTTTTTTTCTCTAGCCATTAAAATACAAGAGAAACATGCTAGCAGTTTAGCCATCTTTAGTTGCTTTGTATTTGAAAAGGTTTTCAAAGTATTCGGCCTTCCTCCATTTACAATACTTTCTTAGCATGTATGTAGTAAATAAAGCTTTTTTTTACAGCAAAAACTAAACAAAAGAAAGCAGAAAACAACGATGAAAGAGCCCCAGACAGATGAAAATAAAAAGCCCCCAGGAAAACAGCAAACAGAACCCAGACTTAGTGTATGCAATGAATCTTGCAAACTGTTTCTGGGGCCCCTGGGGGCTCATCTGGTTAAGCGACTGCCTTTGGCTCTGGTGGTGATCCCAGAGGCCCGGGACCAAGTGAGGCATCAGGCTCCCAGCTCCATGGGGAGTCCGCTTCTCCCTCTGGCCTTCTCCCCTCTCGTGCTCTTTCTCACTGTCTGTGGCACGCTCCGCTCCCCTCCAATACATAAATAGATAAAGTCTTACAAAAGGAGGAACAGAAAGGGAAGAAAACGGTTTCCTGTCCCAAGTCTGTCAGTATTCTTCTTACTGCAAGTCTGTGTTAGGTAGACTTGTTTTCCCATTAGGTGCACATTTCATTTCCGTTTCCTTAGCTATTTACCTAAGAGTGGGTTTGCTGCGTCATACGGGACCCTGTGTTTAACTTTTTGAGCAACTGCCAGCCTCTTTTCCAAAGCAGAACAGGGACACCCTTTTACATTCCCACCAGGAATATGTAAGAATTCCATTTCTCTACAAGGTTCCCGACACATGTATTGATTGTCTCTTTGCTTGAAGTCATGGTAGTGGGGCTGACGTGGGATCTCACTGTGCTTTAGATGTGTATTTCCCTAGGGACTAATGAAATTGAGCATCTTTTCCTGTGTTCATTGTTGCAATGGTATTGTCCTTTTGAGAAAGTCTACTCAAGCTCCGTTCCCCATTCCTATATTGGCTGTCTTTTTACCAACTGCTGAGTTATAGGAGGGTTCTTTACATGCATTGTAGATAGCAGACCCCACTTTTCACTTCACTTCCTCGATAGTGACCCTTGAACCAAAAAGCTTTTAAGATGATGAATTCTAGTTTATCTGTTTATGTTTGGGTTGCTGGTGTGGTTTTGCAACCAGCTTCCAACCCCAAATCATGAAGATGTAGAAGTCTGTGTTCCTCAAAACATGGCTTTTGAAAGAGAGCTTGCCTGCCTTTTAGTAGTTGCTGGACATTATTTAGTAATGCCTGTTGAGTGTTGATTGATATTTCTCTCAATGGATAGTCTTGCGCCTGTTTTCCCACCTGTGGAGCGTGCCAAGGCCTGTAACAGAGATTTTGGAAATGATATCTGTGAACATCCTGGCTTAGATTCAGGGGTGAATCCTGGTTCTGCAGTGGAGCTGGTCTTAAACTCAAGCACATTTGTACAAATTGCTCAGGCCGTTTCGAGCTGAGTCGTTGTTGATCTTTCTGAGGAACACTTGTGTGCTAGTCCAGATCGTGTAGGGCCAGAGTGGACTTTCTCAGTGGCCTCCACACGGAGAAGACTGCCAGGATTGGACCTCGTCAAGACTTTCATCTCGGGTCTACTGGAATGGAAAGTAGACCTGCTTCGCGGTTTTGGGAACTTTGTTCCATGCAAGTTGGTTCCTCTCCTTTTTTTTTTTTTTTTTTTTTCTTTAATGTGTACATGATTTCTTTCTGGAAAAGGGGAAAGGATATTTATTTCCAAACAGCCTGTCTGTTCTTTGTCAGTGGTCTGTCTGTGCTTTTGAAAACGTGTCAAGGAGAATTCCAGGTCAACTATCTTCTATGCAAAAAGTATAGTTCCTGTACAGTATCAGGTGATCATACTTAATATTAGGAACTATCTTGTAACTCAGATGGTATCGTTTCCTGATGAGAAAAAAAAAATACAAAGAACACCAAGCTTCCCAAGATCTTTGTCACAGGTCCCAGGTCACAGCTGTAGTGAAGTGAGGAGCGAGCATTCGAAACCTTTTCTGGAGGCACCTGTTTGGCTCAGACAGATCAGCATGCAAGTCTTAATCCCTGTTCAAGTCTGGATTTCAGGACTGGAACCCCGTGTTGGGTCCTGCTTAAAAAAAAAAAAAGAAAAAAAGAAAAAGAAAAGAAAAGAAAAAAGAAACCAGTGTAGCCGGTATCCCATTGGGTTTTCCTATGCTTATGAAGCAATTACCATATGCTATGGTATCTCGTTGTATACTGATTTCTTTCCCTCACGGCTAAAGAGTTGTGTCTCTTCGTGGGCTAGTATTAGAACCAGTGGTACGTCTTGTTTTGTGAAGTTTCATTTCGAGTCTTTTGGCCATTTCTTTTATTCTTTTGATGATCTTCTCAGACTAGATGATACCCAATTCTGGAAAAAAGTCCTTTGTCAGAGAGAAACATGCTTCTATACTGGGCCTTCCATTTATATTCTCTTGAGGTTGAGATGAAGATAAATAAATTCATTTTCGTATCCCCAGAAATGATGCATTGCCTCTTTTGACCTTGCAAATCATATGGTTGATTTTGGGGGGAAATATCAAAACCACTTATTGAGTTTCAGGGTATGAAAGGTTGTTTTTGTATTTTAAAGTGTTTCTACAGGGACGCTGAGATATAATTTCCATGCAGTAAAGTGTATGTAATTAAAGTCCTACGTCTATTAAGTTTGAGCATATATATGCATCACCCCGGTAGTGGAGGCATCTATCGCCCCCACAAGTTTCCTTGTCCTTCTAGCATTTCCTCCCTCCCATTTGCACGTCAGGAAAGCATTGATTGGCTTTCTGTTACAGTAGAATTATTTGCAATTTCTAAGGTTTTCTCTTAACACCATCGTATGCTATGTAAATTATTTTGTTTTGATGTTTTCTGGCTCTGAGGTATTATCAGAGCAAAAGAACATGTCTTCCCATAGTGTTATGTAAGCGACGAGATTACTCTGCGAAACCGCATAGTATTCCATGAGCTGGATATGTCACAATTTGTGGTGGTCATTCCTCTGTGGATGGAGATGAATGACAATTAGAAATAGTCAGTAGCTTTTGGGGAATGTACCGTTTCTTTTTTCATTTGAGTGGAATGGGGGTGGTCTATGGTAGGTATAGGTTTAATATTTTGAAGAATTTCTGGACTGTTAGGGTGCCTGGGTGACTGAGTGAGTTAAGCATCTGACATGGATTCTGGCTCAAGTCATGATCTCATTGGTGGCGAGACAGAGCCCCAGGTAGGGCTCTATGGTCAGTGGGAGTCTACTTGAGCTTCTGTGCCTCTCCCTCTCTCTCTGCCCCTCCCTCCACTCACTTTTAGTCGCTCAGTCTTTAGTCAATCAAAGGTACAAAAAAATAAGAATTTCCAAACTATTTCTGCAGTGGTTGTAGAATTTAAAATTCCCATGCGCAGTGTATGAGAAATCATAGCAAGGAGGTGACTTTGCTCCTTGCTATGACTCCTTGCTATGGCTCAGAATGGAGATTCCATTCATTTTTGCCATTTTCATTGACAGATAGTGGTTTAAATTTCCATTTTCCTAATAACTAATGATGTAGGTCGTGCGCTATTCTTCCATTTCTTCCATGTGTATTCTTTGCTAAAGTGTTTTTACAAATCTTTGAATCCATTTTATTGTATGTCCTTTTTGAAAGGTTTTATTTATTTATTTGCAAGAGAGGGAAGGGGAGCAAGAGCAGGGCTGTTGGGTAGGGTGAGGAGGCCAGAGGGAGAGGAGAAGCACACACCCTGCTCAGCGGGAAGAGTGATGGAGGGGTCGGGGGTTAGACCCCACGACCCTGAGATGGTGACCTGAGCCAGAGGCAGCCACTTCACCAACTGAGGCACCCAGGCCCTTTTCTTTGACCCGTTTAAAATTGGATTGTTTGTCTTCTTCCTATTGACTTTCTTTTTTAAAAAAAATTAATTAATTTATTTTCAGCATAACCGTATTCATTATTTTTTCACCACACCCAGTGCTCCATGCTATCCGTGCCCTCTATAATACCCACCATCTTGTACCCCGACCTCCCACGCCCCCTGCCCCTTTAAACCCCTCAGATTGTTTTTTAGAGTCCGTAGTCTCTCATGATTCACCTTCCCTTCCAATTTACCCCAACTCCCTTCTCCTCTCTAACTCCCCATGTCCTCCATGCTTTTTGTTATGCTCCACAAATAAGTGAAAAACCATATGATAATTGACTCTCTTTGCTTGACTTTTTTCACTCAGACTTTTGAGCGTTCATTCAGTGTTCTCTTAGGAGACCTTCAGCAGGTATGGAAATTACACCTAGTTTCTCTCTATGTGTGACATGGCTTGGGTTCTCTCACCAATGTCTTCTGAAACACCAATGTTTTAAATTGTGATACAGTCCAGTTGATCAATTTGTTCTTTCATTAGTGAGAATTTTGGTATCATATCTAAGAAAACAATGGCCAGGGCCTCCTGGGTGACTCAGTTGGTGAAGTGTCTGCCTTTGGCTCAGGACATGATTCCAGGGTCTGGGAACCAGCCCTGCATTGGGCTCCTTGTTCAGCAGGGAGCTTGCTCTTCCCTTTCCCAGTGCTTCTACCCTGTTTGTGCTCTCTCACTCTGCTCCATAAATAAATAAAATCTTAAAAAAAAAAAAAGAAGAAAAAAGGAATAGAAATGCTTCTCAGCAACATCTGGCATTGTCTTTTGTACAGAATCACACTCATTCGTGCAAAATGGTCCCTGGTTTGGCAAACATTGCCCTGCAGACTAGTCACATTGATGACCGTTTTATGGGCTTATGAACCGTGCATGTGTCTTCTTTGGGAACATGTGTATCCGAGTCTTATGCTCGCTTTGTTTTAGCAGCGTGTTCCTTCTGCCCATTCAGTGAGTTCAAAGTACCCTTATGTCTTGCGTATGGGAGTCCTCATTGGGTATTTATCTGCAAATATTGTCTCTTTATCAGTGTCTTCTCTGTTCCTTTTCTCAGTGGTAATGTTGGATGCAGCAAGGTTGTTCATCTTAAGTTTTCTTGTTACATATTTTACTCTTGCTCCAGTGACAGAACTCTTCACTAAATGCAAAGTCCTGACCATTTTCTGTTGCGTAATCATCTTGAATGATTGCTATGGCTCTTCTCCTTAAGTCTGTGGCCATTTTGAGTTCATGGCTGCGAAAGGGGTGGTTTTCAACAACCACTGTAGGGGAAGTTTGTCCTGATAGGGGCAAGAGAACCGTGAGGTAGCTTGTGGTCCTGAGTTAGTCTCCCCCAGGCCAGGAAAGGGGATGTCACCCTCCTGTACCTCTTCATGGGCATCTGAGTGCCTTTGGGGAGGAGAGTTAGGTGGTCCTAGTGGTCATATTCGGCACTTACACCCCATTCTCTCAGACTGGGTAACTGGGTACAAAGTAGCTCCAGGAGCCCGGGGCGTCCTAGTCAGAGGTGTCTTTAGGAGCACAGACACACTGAGAGCCAGAGAGGATTACATGGAAAGGATAAAAGAGAACCCCGGGGATGTAGTATGGTTTACTATAGGGTCTTCCTTCAGTGGGGTGGGAAATAGGACTCCCACACACCAGCAACTCAGGAAACATGCCCAGAGGAAGTAGGGCAGATGGAAGGCAATTCCCAGAGTTTGATCTATTTTTGCCAACATGAAAATCATGATATGTGCCTGGGTATCAAATGTGTATGAAAGGACACATGGCGGGCTCAACGCTTCACCTCAGAGACCTCACGTTGGTGATGGAGACTAGCTAAAAAACAAAAACAAAGACACACACAGAAAAATCAAAACACAAAAAAAACAAATAAAAGAAATAAATAGGTGCGTGCATCAGGAATCCAGAAATACCCCCGTGCCCCCCTCCCCTCCCAGGAAGGAAAGGATGTGGTCAGGATGATGGGAGGCTCAGTTACTAAAGCGGCTGCCTTTAGCTCAGGTCATGATTGCAGGATCCTGGGATCAAGCCTCACATGGAGACCTTCCTTGGCAGAGAGCCTGCTTCCCTCTCTCTCCCTCGGCCTGACACTCTGCTTACTTGTGCTATCTGTCTGCCAAAAAAGTAAATAAAACCTTTTAAAAAATAAAGACAGGAAGGAAGGAAGGAAGGAAGAAAGACAGTCAGACAGACAGAAAGAAAGAACAAAAGAAAGAATGAAAGAACGAAAGAACGAAAGAACGAAAGAAAGAACGAAAGAAAGAAAGAAAGAAAGAATGGGGAAGCTTGGTCCTTGCAGTTCAAGAGCCATTCTGAGCCTGTGGGGAATCCTAATTATTGGTCTGTATTTCCCAAGAGAAACCCAGAGACCCTACCATTTTAGTATTTGCTGGGTTTTCCATGTGCACTCAGAAGTGCACTGGCTGAATAAAGTTGGCACACTAAGAACAGAAGGAGACCAAGAAACAGAATGTTCCCTGGATGCACCACATTATTGTCTGCCCTCACTGCAGTCTCACTGGAAATGGGAAAGGGCAATTGAAATCCCTGGTATTCAACACAGGTTTGGAAAAAAAAAATGGAAGGTTTGGGTTCACAGTTTAAATTACTGTATTCTCAGTTTGAATCTGAAGGCAAGTGGAAACCCTGTTGAACATTTTCTGACTTCTGTGGTGGAGATAAGGGCTAACACAGAAAACAGCTCTACACATCAGAGTAACTTTGGTAACTTAGTATCTTTCCATTGACATGGTTTTCTTTCAATCTTCTGATCCCATGGTCTCCTGCTTGAGTCTACACATATTTGTGCAACGAAGATGATGTCAATACCATACGTAAAATCTGTACCCCCGACTGTCACAGTGCTCATACCTAATGGTACATCGGGTCCATTTCTAAGTGCCTGTAGCTACGTTATGGCTGACTCCAAAGGCAGCCCATTGTACCATGTGTAGACTTCTCTCTGGCCCCACCTCCAGGGTCAGCAGTACCTCAGAGCTGTCTCCATTCCTGCGGAAGGATGTAGGTCAGGTAGAGAAATGGAGGGTGGTCTAGGCAACAGGAACAGGAAAGTAGGCCCCTAAGCTGGTTGATTCCAGAGAGGACAATTGCATTGTTGTTGGTTTTGTTTAGAAGTTTTTATTTATTTTTTCATTTCCTTTCAGTGTTCCAAAATTCATTGTTTATGTACCACACCCGGTGCTTCATGCAATACGTAGCCTCCATAATACCCACCGCCAGGCTCACCCAGTGTTTTTAAAAAGCATGTAATTTCCTTATTTGAGAGAGAGTGCTTGAGAGAGCAGGAGTGGTGGCCAGGGGGAGGGTGGGTGAGAAGGACAAGCAGAGTCACCACTGAGCAGGGAGCTCGACATGGGACCTATCCGAGGACCCTGGGATCCTGACCTGAGCCAGAGATTGAACTTAAACAAATGAGCCTCCCAGGTATCACTTGAAATAATTAAAAAAAAAATTTGCTGCACTTAACATGCAGCATGTATTAGTTTCATGTCAAATGTTGGTGTTGATTTTTATGTCTTCTTTTTTAAGATCTTCTTTCCTCCTTTCTTTCTTTCTTTCTTTCCTTCTTTCTTTCTTTCTTTCTTTCTTTCTTTTTCTCTTTCTTTCTTTGCTTATTGTGTATAAGAAGGTTGCTGGGCATTGGGAGAGGGAGAAAGAAGGCAGATAGAAAGAAAGAGTAAGAGAAGGAAAGGAAGAAGGAAGGAAGGAGGGAAGGGAGGATGGAAGGAAAAAAAGAAAGGGAGAAAGAGAAGGGAGAGAGGGAGGAAGAGAGAAAATGAAAAGGTAAGAATGGAAGGAAGGAGGAAGCGAGAGGGGAAGTATGGTGGAAGGGAGAAACAGAAAGAAAAGGACAGAAAGAGAGAGAGAGAGAGAAAGAGAAAGAAAGAGAGAAAGAAGAAAGAGGAAGTACCCAGGTCAGTTTTCCTTGTGAACATCTAGTGAAGATCCTGTTCGGACAACCCGGAAGCTAGTGAGCCCTGGGAAGGCCCCTCTCTGGCATGCGCTCAAGAGGGTGTATCTGATGTGTGTAGAACTATTTAAGGAACCAAATTTAGAATCCATTGATTAATACGGCCGCATTTCCTAGAAGTGGTCACATCAGCTGTGCAAGCATGGCCATGGGAAATCACCCCCAAAGAGCTCCATGGTGTGCACCTGGGTGGCTCAGTGGTTAAGTGTCTGCTTTTGGTTCAGGTCAGGATCTCAGGGTCCTGGGATCGAGCCCCACATCAGCCTCCCTGCTTAGTGGAATGCCTGCTTCTCCTTCTGCCATGCCTCCTGCTTGTGTTCCCTCTCTCGCTGTGTGTCTTTTTCTGTCAAATACATAAACAAAAGTTAAAAGAAGAAAACTCAGAGATAATACATTCTTGTCTGGGTCAGAGCGTGTCATCCTGTGGGAAGCAGGTTCCTGCAGTTAGTGTTGCCGGGATCTCAGGTGCTTTGCTGGTACCTCAGAATTTGACCCTTGAAAATGTGAGTAAACTTGATATTGCGTATGATTTATGATTTGGGGGACCGGTTTAGGAATACACCCCTTTATGTCATTCCCATATTTGTTGGATGTGTTCTTATGGAATGCTCTGAAGTTCTTGCAGTAATTTGCATCGGCCACAGTTAAAGCAGGATAATGTGTGCACAGTGTGACTGGTGGATCATGGATTTTGGGGCCGTGATGGCCAAATCTGTTGCTGAGGTAGCTTCCAAAACCATGTATCATGCCTTTGCATGTGCCTATTTGCAACTCGAAAAGCCCCAAGGCATATTGGCCTGCTCCTTTGTGGACCTTGCCATCAATTCCCTGGAGGTTCAGGAGCATAAGAGCTCTCAATCTCTTCTTTAAGTTTTGATTTATGTAGTTGACAGTGACAGAGAGAGAGAGAGAATTGAAGGAGGGGAGCAGCAAGGGAGAGGGAGAAGCAGGCTCCGTGCTGAGCAGGGAGCACAATGCAGGGCTCGATCCCAGGACCCAGGGGTCATGATGTCAGCTGAGGCCAGACGCTTAACTGACTGAGCCGCACAGGCACCCCCTCAGCTCTTACTAAATCCCAAACCTCATCTTTCGTAACTCAGTATCTTGTTTGGTACAATTTCCACAGGCAGGGTCTGCAACTCAGGGGCACTTCTTGGAAAGCAGCAGAGGGAACAGGGTCTGGTGCTCTCACAGGAGAAAGGACTCCTAATCAGCAGACAGATCTGTCACCTGAAAATAAGGCAGAGCGCGCACAGATGTGAGAACCACCAGATAAGGAGATGAAACCATTTATTTTAATAGTTTTCCATCACTTGAAAATGAAAAATAGATCAATGGAAAATATGAACAAGGCCCTATGTATCTTTAAGAGAGGAAAACGACGATGTGTGAAAGGCAGTGTACTGCAAGCGATTGACAGCATTAGAAGATGCAGAGTAAGACTATTGATAGGACCGTATTGACTCTGTAGGTCTCTCTGTAGTATTGCAGTAGGAACTACAGTAAATCATCCATACATGCACACAGGGGCTTTTCCCATGAGGTCTTTACTCGCCTACAGCAGTGTTTTATACTTTTCAGCAAACAAGTCTTACTTCTCCTACAATGAACTGATGCCTGAATATTTTACTGTTTTTGGTGCTACTGTAAGTGGCATTGCTTTCTTAATTTCCTGCTCAGTTTGTTCCGTGGTTGTGCATAGAAACACAAGTGGTTTTTGTATAGCTGCTACCCTGCAACCTTATGGAATGTGTGTATGGACTCTAATACGCTTGTGTGTGGATGCTTTGAAAATTTTCTGTATTTAAGCATGTCCTTTGTAAGTAGAGATGCAGGTTGACCCTTGAAGAATTGCAGGGTTAAGGGTGCTGACCCTCAAAGAGAAAAGCTCTGTGTTTAAGTTTTGACATGCCATGACTGAGGTAGTAAGAGTCACCTCTTACTACCTTACTGAAGACGTAAGGAGATGATTACGTGCTCTTGTGCAAGTCTGTGGACTCTAGACTGTATCCATCAAACAAAGTAAGCAAGAGGAAAGAAATGTTATAAGGACAATCATAAGGAAGAGAACACATTTTTAGAGTAGTATGCTTAGTTGAAAAAAAATGCACCTGTACGTGCACCTGTACTTGCGGTTCCAACCTGCGGTGTAAAAGGTCAACTGTGGTTTTGTTCCTTCCTTCCCACAAGTCTTTTTTCTCACTTTCCATTTTGAAAGATTTTCTGGCCAAGTCTAGAATTCTGTCCCTCTGCCTGGGGACACGCCTGCATTTTGCCCGCAGGGAAGAGCAGCGACAGATGCGAGGTCCCCTCAGGCCTGGAGTCTTGGATCAGCACTCATAGGGATAGAAAGAGTAGCGGGAGCCCTTGCTCTTTGCACACCGACTCCTACTGGAAGGAACGCAGTGTCCCCAGAGGCCCCTGTACAGAATGCTCAGGGCTTTGGAGCTGCCCCAAGCAAGAGGCCAGAGGCCATCTCTCCCTCTCACTTTCCCAACTTCTCTTCTCTCTTGCCTTCCACACTCCATGTTGCCAACTCATCCCCCCCATCCTCCTGCTCCTTGTCAGCATTCCAAGGACATGCCTCTCCCTGCCACCAGCATCCCAGGCTGAGGCTGTGGAGCTCTTCTGGGTGGGGAGCTCAGTGCTGTTCCAAGACTTGCCCTCTCGCTGTTTCTCCCATGCTTGCTTGAATCTAAATCAGCTGCCTGTCCCAGACTTCTAAACGTTTTTGCCAACAAGAAAATAGTGGATGGGCATCTGGGTGGCTCAGTGGGTTAAGCCTCTGCCTTCGGCTCAGGTCATGATGTCCGGGTCCTGGGATCGAGTACCACATCAGGCTCTGTGCTCGGCAGGGAGCCTACTTCCTCCTCCTCTCTCTCTCTCTCTCTGCCTGCCTCTCTGCCTACTTGTGATCTCTGTCTCTCAAATAAACAAATAAAATCTTTTAAAAAAAGAAGAGTAAAAAGAAAATAGTGGAGGTTGTGTGTGTGCTTGTGCGTGTGTCTGCGTGTTGCCTTGGAAATCATAAGGTGCTGGATCAGGAATCTGGAGTTCCTCCCTCAGGAATGGATAGGGGAATGATCTTGGTCCTTGCAGATCAAGAGCCATTCTGAGCCCTGAGAGAATTCTAAATGTTGGCTGACACTTCCCAAGATCAACCCAGACGGCCTATACTTTGGGCATTTGTTGGGGTTCCTGTGTGTGGTCAGAAGTCCCCTGGCCAACCAAAGGTGGCACACTAAGTACAGAAGTAGACCAAGAAGGAGAATATTCCCTGGAAGACCACATTACTCTCCTCCCTTACGGCAGTCTCTCTCTGAAAATGGGAAGGGGCACTCAAAAGACCTTGCATTCAGTAGAGGATGGGGAGAAAAAAGTGTATCGTTGGGGTAACAGTTCAAGTTACTGTATCCTTAGACTCTATGTGAGGCCATGTGGAAACGCTACTGAACAGTTTCGTGGGCTATGCCCAAGGGTAGGAGGGGTTAATGGAGACTGCGCTTACACAACTCAGTGTAATTGAGCACCGTAATATCTTTTCCTCTTCACATGGTTTTTCTTCCATTTTGTCTGAGGCCAGGCATGAATCTAAACATATGTGTAAGAAGTTCATATCAGAAAAGGTGTACAAAGCCCACAAGCCTTAATTGGGCGGTACTATATCCTCATGGTGCTCTAGGCGGTCTTCAGACTGTACGTAGCCACATCATGGCTGACTGTGAATGCAGTCCCTTTCTGGGTATGTGTGTTCTTGGTGTAGGCTCTCCCCCGCCCCAGCCCACAGGTTAAGCGGTCCCTCTGAGCTGGGTGTGTCTCTGGGGGAAGCATGTTGTTCCAGTAGGTAAGAAGGGGAAATGGGGGGATGGGGATCCAGCAACAAGAAAGCATGCTCATAAGTGGGTGGGTTGTAGAAAGAAAGGAGCATGCTATTTCCTCTAACAATATGCATAGCTCTCTGTCAGAAATCTGGCCCTGATGAAAGAGCAATGCTGGGAGAAACCGGTGTACCCTTTGTCAGGAAATACTTGAATTCCTGCTGATCTATCCGCTGTGCCTAAAAACTCCCCCTAGACAACTTGGGGAAGAGAGGAGAAACTGTGTTCCTTTTAGGTGTTATGATTTCCCTTCAGCGGGGTTGGCCAGGGAAAGAAATCTATTCAGGGTGAGAATCTGGGAGAAGATACTTTCAAACGATATATCCGATGAAGGGCTAGTATCCATAATCTAGAAAGAACTTATCAAACTCAACAGCCAAAGGACAAATAATCCCATCAAGGAATGGGCAGAGGATGTGAACAGACTTTTCTCAAAGTGGACATCCAGATGGCCATCAGGCACATACTTAAGGGCTCCACGTCACTAAGCATCAGGGAAACTCAAATCCAAGCCAGAATGTGATCCACCTCACACCAGTCAGAATGGCTAAAAAAGAAACAAGTCAGGAAATGATGGATGCTGGCCAGGATGTGGAGAACGGGGCACCCTCCCACGGGTTTGGTGAGAATGCAATCTGGTGCAGCCACTCTGGAAAACAGCATGGAGGTTCTTCAAAAAGTTGAAAATAGAGCCACCCTGTGACCTAGCAATCACACTCCTGGGTATTCACCCTAAAGATAAAAATGTCGTGATCTCAAGGTGCATGTGCACCTGAATGTTTATAGCAGCAGTCCTCACAATAGTGAAACTAGGAAAGAACCTTGATGCCCATCAACAGATGAATGGAAGAGGAAGAGTTGGTATTTGTGTGTATATTTGTGTATACACACACACACACACACACACACACACACATACCTGCACCATGGAATACTATGCAGCCATCAAAAGAAATGAAATCTTGCCATTTGCCAGGACATGGATGGAACTAGACGGTATTATTTTGAGCAAAATAAGTCAGTCAGCGAACGACAGTTATTATATGATCTCCCTGATAGAAGGTTCTTGAGAGGCAGTGTGGGTGGGTTTGGGGAGTAGGGAAGGAAAGAATGAAACAAGATGGGATCAGGAGGGAGTCCAACCATAAGAGACTCTTAATCTCACAAAAGAAACTGAGGGTTGCAGGGATGAGGGTTGCAGGGAGAGGGTGGTTGGGTGATGGACATAGGGGAGGGCATGTGCCATAGTGAGTGCTGTGAAGTCTGTAAACCTGGCGATCAGAGACCTGTATCTCTGGGACTAATAGCACATTGTATGTTAAAAAAAAATAACAAATAAAAAATAAATATTAAAAATGGATAAAGGACCTGAATGGATATCTTTCCACAGGATCATGGAAATGCAAGTCAAAACCACAGTGAAATATTATTATGTCACAGTTAATATTGCTACTATAGGAGAGAAAAAAGAAAACCAGTGTTGGCAAGGTTATGGGGACCATGGAACCCTTGTGCACTGGTAGAAAGGTAAACTGATACAGCCATTTTTTTTTCTCAAAAAAGAATGAAACTATAATTACCCTGTGATGCAGCAATCCCAGTTTGGGGTGTATATCCAAAGGAAATGAAACAGGATTTCAAAGAGACATCTGCACCCCATGTTCACTTCAGCATTGTGCACTGTTGCCAAGACACTGAAACAACCTAAGTGTTGCATGGGTGAAGATTATGTGGGTCATGGACATGAAAAGTCTAGCGAAAAGAATATAGTCAATGATATTGTAATACCACGGTATAGTGAGAGATGATGATTACACTTACTGTGTAATACTGAGTAGTGTATGTAATTGTCAAATAACTGTGCCGTACACCTGAAACTAATATAAGATTGTATGTGCATTATACTTTAATGTTAGAGAAAATGTGAATGTTATTTGGTTATGGAAAAGAAGGAAATTCTGCTATTTGTGTCAACATGGATGTAACTGCAGGACATTATATTCAGTGAAAAAAGTCAGAAAGAGAAAGACAAATACTGAGTGCTATCATCTATCCATGGACTTAATAAAAATAAAGAAGTGAACTCACAGAAGCAAATAGTAGGATGATGGTTACCAGTGGCTGGGACGTGGGGCACATGGAGAGATATTGGTGTAAGGAGAAGAACATTCAGTTATAAGATGAATAAGTTATGAGGGTCTAAGGTATAGCATGGTGACTGTAGTTATAATACTGTATTATGCTCTCGAAACTTGCTAAGGAAATAGATCTTAAGCTTGCTTACCAAAAAAAAAAAAAAAAGGAAGGGAAGAAAGAAAAATTTTCAGGTGATTGTGAGGTTATGTGCTCATTAATTTGCTTGCAGTAATCATTTTATAAGGAATATGTACTATAAGTCATCAGATTGTACACTTTCAATATATGTAGTTTTATGTGCTTATTATACCTGAAAAAATCTGGGAAAAATATTTGCAATGGTAAATACGAGGTTATGAGAATTTTGCCACTCTTCACTATAACTAATAAAAGTAATGCTTCTAGTTGGTAAAGCATGCAAGCAACCGACCAGACAGGTGCAATAGGCGGAGCCCTCCCTTGTTACCTTTTCCCTTCTCCAAGCCCTCCTCCAGGCCCACAGCTTGCCCCGCCCATCGCACCCTCCTGGCCAATAGCCAGCCGGCGGCCAGGCCGGAAGTGATGTGGACAGCCGCCAAGGTTTGGGCCTCCTGTGGCTTCTGAGGCCTCACTGGGAGCGGGGCGTGGAAAACTAGCTCTAGAAAATGAAAGCTGTAATAGTAGGAAGAAGAACAACGACCGAAAGCCTGGTGGAATAACGCGAAGGGTAGAAGCTGGGAATCAGAGCCCAAATTGTAAGAGAACAAATGGAGAAGACAGATAGCGCCCGAAGGTGTGTGTGGTAGGTCCAGGTGTGAGGAAGACGGTTTGCAGCGGCACAAGAGATGGGATGCAGGTGTCCCGCTCAGCAGGGGGACGGCGTGGGGACCAGCATCCCACGGGGTCGTGGGAAGAGGGAGGGAGCGAAGGGAGGGCCTGAAAGGAGACCCCAAGAGCCCGCGGAGTCCTGGATGCCTTGGCGGCGCCAGGCGCCATGAACCCTGGGAGCTCGGCCTTTGGCCCCGATTCCTGAGGAATGCAGTGGGGGCCCCATACAGTTCAATAGGGCGGGGTGGTGAGCTCTTGAGACTGACTGATCCCTGAAGCAAATATAGCGTTTCCTTCTGCAGCCTGTCCTCTTGCCGCCCACTCAAGCTCCCGGTTCTATGATAGCACGTGGCTGTCGTTTGCCTGATTTGATTTTTGAGCTCAGTGTCTGCTGAGCTGATGCACTTAGGCAAGGAGGAGGAGTCCAGCGTGGCAGCTTGGGGCTAGAGACGGCAGAGAGCACCAGTGCCTGCCTCTGGTTGGGTCATCAGAGAGCTCACTCTTCTTTTATGGGGAGGGCTGGAGCTCTCAGCCCAGCTGGGAGCTAATCCCAGGCCTTCTTAAGCTATACTGTGCTACACGTTCTCTCTTAGCTAGCTTCTTTCCTAACTTATCCTCAGTGGCTATTTTGTTTTTATTCTTCTGTCATGTTTAAAAGATTTTCTTCATTTACTTGAGGCAGAGAGCGAGACGGAGCCCCAGAGCAAGCCTGCAAACAGCGGGCATAGGCCAAGGGCAAGGGCAAGGGAGAGAATCTGAAGAGGTCCTTTCACTGGGCCCTGTGGGGACCCCGAGATCATGACCTGAACAGAACCATGAGTAGGAGGCTTAACTGGATCAGCCTGCAGGGGCTGCATATTTTTAAACATTTTGTCAAGATTTTACGTTGAAGTGATCTCTGTACCCAACGTGTGGCTCCAGCTCTCAACCCTGAGATCCAGAGCAGTCTCTGTGTCAGCCAGGGCTGGGGAAATCTGCCTGAACACCGAGGTTCATGTTCGTTACTAATGGCATGGGTAGAAAGGGTCTTTTTATTATTTCATTTTATTTAAATGTATATTATATTATTTATTTTATTTTATCTCAATTTTATTACTTTTATTTTATTTCAATTTTAATTTGTTTCTGTTTTAGGATTAAAACAACTTCTGTGTTTCCAGAGCCTGGGCATCCCATAGACAGTATCACCTTTATTGCTGATGCTGGGTTTTGAGAGCTGTTCATTCCTGGGACGTGGGTGTTCATTCCTTTCTGTTGAATTTCCAGGAACACATTTCTCATTGACCTCGCTAGCTTTTTTATTCCTTGCGGACAGAAAGTGACACACCCAGTGTGTACACACTCAGAGGCCGTTTCCTAGGATCTGGAGTTTGGGGAGGTGATGTGGGGGGAGCCTGGAAAAGAGGCGGGGTTTGATCTCTACTGAACACTATTAGCACTGGCAATTCTATGATTGTAGTCAAGACGTCATAGTCATTTTCCTAGGAAGAGAGACGGTGTTTGGTTTGTGGGTTGCGTTGTGACCTTGTTTTTGTCTGTCCTGAGCAATATTGTCAGATGGCCTTGTTTTGTCTTGTTTTATCAAGGTCTCCAAGCAGCTTTGTCGGAGGTTGATATTCTGCAAGCATGATTATTTACTTACAAGCATGAGAAAATACAGAAAATACAGGCTGGGAGTGTCCGTTGCGGGGTGAGAGGCTGGCCTTGTTCGTTGTCTCTAGAAATCCCTAAAGCAGAAGAAAAAAAGAGAGAGCTCGGATCTTAACAGTTGTAGCTGTAGCTGCAAACCTGATGGGAAAGTATGACTTTGGCTGTGTCTTGAGATTCCTGTGTCTCAGTTTCTCGATTCACAATGGCTCAAAGGGACTTGTTCCTGCATGGGTTGTCCCAGGTGTGAAATCGACAGGGGAGGAAGGTTGATAAGAGCCAGAGGCCCGGATGGTGGTACACAGCGCTTTCGTGGATTCCCACCCCTCCGGGGCTATCGGGTCAAGAACGGCAGGCACAGGCATGTGCTCTCCTGTCCAGCCTGGGTCCTCCAATCACCTATGGCTTCGTTATATTTACATGGTGGTTTCAGTCCCCCAGTGGGGTCAGATTGCAATGACAGGTCCAGGAAGAACTGGGTTAGGGCCCGGCCTGCCCTTACTGACCAGTAGGTTGAGTTCCTTAGATGACTGGAGACAACGTCAGCTGAGACCACCTTAGCTATGACCCATACTCTGTGAGACAGGAAAAGAAAAGACACTGCTCAGCCCGATGCATTTGCCATCTCGAGGCCTTCCTGCTCTCCCATCTTGAGGGTGTACTTACTGTAGATCACCCGGATTGTAAGCCAACTGAGTATAACCTGTAGGGGTGTAGAATTGTGACAAAAGCATATTCCAGGGGAAATTGCTTCTGGCCATTTTTGTTTTCAGGGTGGAATCTCGATTGACCAGTGTCCCCTGATATTCAGAGGTGGGTTTCTGGAGGGGGAGTGAGGAGCCTGGACAGGGGAGTTTGCAGCCAAGGCCTGGCTGGGGGCTCTGCTGCTGTCAGCTGGTGGGGGAAATTCTCCTAATTTCTGTGGGCCTCAGTTTCCCCATGTGTAAATTACAGTTGATATTCAAATTCTCCCAAGTCCCTTCCTGCTCCAGTGTCTGCACGTGCACGAGGGACTGAGGTGCCTGTTATGGAGTCCTGGGGACTGGAGCCGGGACCTGACTTGGTCCCTTCTCTGTGTGTCTCCCACAGGAGCCTGGGCTGAGTCCACACTGAAGACAGAGAATGGAGAGAGGAGCTGGAAGACAGGATATCAGCAAGTCTGGAAGACGAGAATATCGCAAAGAAGAACAAGGCCATGGTGGTGCAGGTGGTTGCCCGAGGAGGGAAGAATAAGCCCAGGCGGAGTCCAGAAAACTGAAGGGAAACCGAGGAATGCATGAGGCAGCATGAGCTGAGGGGGATGACTCGGAGAGTCACACAGTCCACAGTGAGCCCGTGCCCCTGGGGCGGGGCCCCACAGGATGGATCGGGATTCGCTTGTACTGCTGGAGAACTGTACCAGTTCCCAGAGGAGGAGGAGGTGCCCACGAGCTTCACCCTTGGAGCCGCCCTTACGGTGGATGTTTCCAGGTAAGTGTGGGCCTAGGGGGATCAGGGGCATTTGAATTAGAGTTGCAGAGGTCCACCTTTCCTGCAGACTATTGTTGTAAGGTCAGAAACGACCACAGTAGGGGGCTCTTGCCTCTGAGACAGTGATACCAATAATATTCTTTGGAATGTATTGTGGTAAAGGGCTTTATGCACTATATATTTTGTCCATATATATGTTCAGGGTCTCATTTTTCCTTAGTCTTAGTCCTTAGTGTTAAGAGCGTGGAATTCTGACATCAAGAGGATTTCACTGGGGAGGTCAAGCAGTGAGTGGGAGAATGCAAACAAGATCTTGTAGCATGTGGGTGTCTCAGTTCCTTGAGAGTCTGCCTTCTGCTCATGTCCTAATCCCAGGTCCCCGGGATCAAGTCTCATGGTGAGGGGGCGGGACAGGGGGCTCCCTGCTCAGCAAAAGGGCGCAGGGGTAGGCCAAGCACTCGAATCCTAATGACAGGGTGGGCCTTTGAGAAGACTCCAAGAGGGCAGTCCCTTCTTCATCAGAGCGCACCGCAAGGGCATGTCACGGGACATCGAGCATGTTGCGGCTCCTCTTTAAGGAAGGGGATTTGTTGCCTTCTGGGAGAAAGCAGAGAGCATTCCTGCAGGACATTCGGTCTAGGACTGCAGTTGAGATTCGAGATTTTCGACCACTTCTGTTGGATCGGGGAAGGGATCTTTCTGAGAGCTTCCGCAGTGCTTGGCTTGGTCCTTGGAGCCGTGAATACAGAGGTCAATACAACATCATTGCAACTGTCACAGGGCTTTCTGTCGAGTAAGCAGAAGTGATGAGAAGCGGGGGTGGGGTGAGTTCCTGAGAGGAAGTGGCCAGTGCTGTCTGGGGCATGATGTCAGTGGTTGTTCCAGTCTCTCACGGTGTTTTTGACCTACCTTGGCCCCGGGACCCTAGACTGGGACCAGATTTCCGCTCCTTGGGATACTGCCTGCCAACACCTGGGTTCCAAGGTGGCCCAAAGCAGCCGACACTTCCCAGGTCTCCGGAGGAAACTGCTGGTATCAGTACCTCCCGCCTCTGACTTGGCCAGCTGGAGAAATCGAGGCAAGTTCACAAAGTCTAATAGGGGTGTCCTTGTCCTAACGATCAGTGATGTTGTGCCTTTGTGTCTGAGAACTTCCGTGCTTTCCAGACTTCAGTATTCTCTCTCCATATAAAAATCCTGTCAATAGGGGCGCCCGGGTGGCTCAGTCGTTGAGCCTCTGCCTTCAGTTCAGGTCTTGATCCCAGGTTCCTGGGATGGAACCCCACCTCGGGCTCCCTCCTCAGTGGGGAGCCTGCTTCCCCCTCACCCACTGGCCGGGCTTGTGTTCCCTCTGTCACTGTGTCTCTCTCTGACAAATAATGTAATTGAAGGCTTCCAGAAATGTGCATAGTGGCCATATTGTAGATCAAGTAACTAAAAACAACAGAGAGGCCTGGAAACGATTGCTGGGGTAAATTAAAGGCAATCTAAATGAATAGAAAGACATCTATCCCATGCATAGATTAGGAGACTCCAGGTGATTGGAATACCAAATGAGTTTCATTCGGACTCACATGGGAGAAGACACATTGGGGGCAAATGTGCAAGCTAATCCTAAAAATGTATATGCACATCGAGGTACTGAGACTAGCAAGATGGCCATGAAGCCTTAAACTGGAGAAATCCACTCCATGTCAAAGCTCATCATGAAGCTATGGTCATTAAAGCACTACGTTATGGTATAAGGAATCACAATGTATATATATATAGGAACAAGAGGGACTATTGAGTACAAAATTTCCCCATACACATATACAATGTTTAAACTTTTTTTTGGATTATTTCTAAGTCATCTCTACATCCAACATGGGGTGCAAACCCACAACTCTGCAGACAAAGGTCGCTTGCTGCACCTATTGAGCCACCCAGGAACCCTGGGTGTTTGTTTGATTTTTTTAAAAATTATTTATTTATTTTCAGAAAAACAGTATTCATTATTTTTTCACCACACCCAGTGCTCCATGCAATCCGTGCCCTCTATAATACCCACCACCTGGTACCCCCACGCCCCCGCCACTTCAAACCCCTCAGATTGTTTTTCAGAGTCCATAGTCTCTCATGATTCACCTCCCCTTCCAGTTTAGCCCAACTCCCTTCTCCTCTCTAACACCCCTTGTCCTCCATGATATTTGTTATGCTCCACAAATAAGTGAAACCATATGATAATTGACTCTCTCTGCTTGCCTTATTTCACTCAGCATAATCTCTTCCAGTCCCGTCCATGTTGCTACAAAAGTTGGGTATTCATCCTTTCTGACGGCGGCATAATACTCCATAGTTTATATGGACCCCATCTGCCTTATACATTCGTCCGCCGGAGGGCATCTTGGTTCTTTCCATAGTTTGGTGACCGTGGCCATTGCTGCTATAAACATTGTGGTACAGATGGCCCTTCTTTTCACGACATCTGTATCTTTGGGGTAAATACCCAGGAGTGCAATGGCAGGGTCATAGGGAAGTTCTATTTTTAATTTCTTGAGGAATCTCCACACTGTTCTCCAAGGAGGCTGCACCAACTTGCATTCCCACCAACAGTGGAAGAGGGTTCCCCTTTCTCCACATCCCCTCCAACACATGTTGTTTCCTGTTTTGTTAATTTTGGCCATTCTAACTGGTGTAAGGTGATATCTCAATGTGGTTTTAACTTGAATCTCCCCGAGGGCTAGTGATGATGAACATTTTTTCATGAGTCTGATAGCCATTTGTATGTCTTGATTGGAGAAGTGTCTGTTCATATCTTCTGCCCATTTTTTGATATGTTTGCCTGTTTCGTGTGTGTTGAGTTTGAGGAGTTCATTATAGATCCTAGATATCAACCTTTTGTCTGTACTGTCATTTGCAAATATCGTCTCCCATTCCGTGGGTTGCCTCTTTGATGTTTTGACTGTTTCCTTTGCTGTGCAGAAGCTTTTGATTTTTTTAAAATAAAGTCATTGGTACACTTGACGAGGATAACCAAAGACTTTTACTAAAAGTAACTGGAATGAATGAACATCTACTTAATACTATGTTAACATTAAAACCTACTTAGCACTATATATCGATGGTAGTTGAAGAAGTAAAAGTAAATGTTTTTTTTGTTAAAGATTTTATTATTTATTTGTTGGAGATAGAGAGAGCAAGCAATCACAGGCAGGGAGAGATGCAGGCAGAGGGAGAAGCAGGCTTCCCCCCTGAGCGGGGAGCCCGATATGTGACTCGATCCCAGGACCCTGGGCTCATGACCAGAGGCCACGTCAGATACCCAACTGCCTGAGCCACCCAGGTGCCCCAAAGTATAATTTTCAAGCACAGGGTCTCACGTCAGTAGCCAGTGTTGACAACATGATGCTCTTAGCCCGTTGTGATGGAATTTTTCCCGGAGGTTTCGGGCAGGAATGAGGTCTAGGTAAAGGAAGCACCTTTGCAGAAAGGTATAGGCACGAATTGGCAAATGGGGGCGTGGGGTTTGGCGTAGAAGAGGACTCTCCCTGAGACCTGCCTCCAGCCCCCATAACAAGGGGTTCCGGGGCCAGTCACAGGGGAACTGGGTCCTCCGTGTGCCTTTGTTTCTTCATTTGTGAACCAGGAAAAAGGAAAGCTCCCATGAACAAGTGGACTGTGAAGACTAGAAGTGCTAATATGTAGGAAATCATGCGTCTCAAGAACTCTAAGGGACGTCCATGATCTCAGGGAGTTTCCAAACTGACTAAACACCGGACTTTAATAAGAAGATTCCAGACCCCACGTCAGCCCACTGAATCAGAATTGCTAGAAACCAAAAGGACGAGGTTGCATTTGTACTAACTCTCCGAGGCTGTTCTGATACAGTGATGAGTATATGAGTAGGGAACACTGAGTCGTATAACGTTGCTCTAAAACAGCAAAGTGGGAATAGCAGAACGCGGATCTTTTCTGTCGAGTCTCTCCGCCAGAGGAGTAAAGGAGGAGGACTCTGCAATGGAAGGAGACCTGGCCCACCTGACCCCATTTAATCTTCGCGCAGTTTCCATGTTTGATTAGAAACAGGCCGCCAGGTGAATGGCACGAGGTCAAGTCAAAGGAATCTATCAAGCAGTGCTCCATCTTCTGAAACTTGTTTTTACCTTTCTGAAACTTGAATTTCAGTATAGTTATCGTACAGTGTTAACATAAGTTTCAAGAGTAGAATGTGGTGATTGAACATTTCCATACATTGCTCAGTGCTCATTCGCACAAGTGCACTTGTTGACGCCCTCTGCATTCCCCGATTCCCTGGTCCCCCTCCCCTCTGGCTACCACCAGTTTGTTCTCTCTAGTTAAGAGTCTGTTTCTTGGTTTGTCTGGTGCCCTTTTCTTTTGCTCTGCTTATATATTTTGTTTCTTACGTTCCACATACGAGTGGAATCCTTTGGTATTGAGCTATCTCGGACAGACTTAATTGACTTAGTACAATATACTCTAGATGCCCCTGTCTCATTTCAAATGGCAAGATTTTATTCTTTTCTATGGCTGAGTAATATTCCGTGGTATAAATATACCGCATTGTCTTCACCGGTCATCTATGGACGGACATCTGGGCCCTTTCCAGAATTTGGTTATGCATGTATTCGTGCTTACTAGTGCTTATGTATTTCTGAGAGTAAATATCCCGTAGTAGGACTGTTGGATCGTAGGGGGGTTCTGTTGTTACGTTCTTGAGGAACCTCCATACCATCGTCCACAATGGCTCCCCCGGTTTGTGTGCCCAGCACTAGGGCAAGAGGGTTCCCTTTTCTCCGCAGCCTTGCCCACACTTGTTGTTTCTTATGTTTTGGGTTTTAGCCATTCTGACGGGGGTGAGTGCATATCTCATTGGTTCTTTCTGTTGCTTGTTTTTTGTTTGTTTGTTTAAGATTTTACCTGCTTCTTTGAGATAGAGAGTATAAATGGGGAGGAGTCGAAGAAGGGGTAGCAAGCTCCCCACTGAGCAGGGAGTCTGATGTGGGACTCGATGCCAGTGAAACGTGGTCCCTATGACATAATCAGAAGAGCAAGGAAAGCAACGTACACATAGAGGGGTCATCTAGGAGTCAGGGATGTTAAGTTCTTGAGGAACCTCCGTACTGTTTTCTAGAGTGGCTGCACCAGTTTGCATGGGCACCGAGAGTGTCAGAGGGTTCCCCTTTCGCTGTACTCTTGCCACAATCTGTTGTTTCCTGAGTTGTTACCTGTAGGCATTCTGACTGATGTGAGGTGGTATCTCACCGTGGTGTGGTTTGTATTTCCCTGGTATGGCACTCTTACTTTCAACACTCCGTAAAACTGGTGGTGCAAGTACTTTCTATTCAGTGAGGATGTCCTCGTATGCAGGCAGTAGAGAAAGAGTATTGAATATGCAACCCTCACGGAGTCCTCATTCCCTCCCTAGGAGTCCTTTGAAGTGAACTTCCCCGGATGAGAGATGACAGAGGAGGCTTTGACTTTCAAACAGCTGGTCACTGTTGAATAGACTTACTGGCATTTGTACGACACAACTCTGGGAGTGGAGTAGGTGGGAAAAATAGGATGTAAGTAACATCTGTTTCACTGGGCGGGAACAGTAGTATACCAGGTCAGGTTGATACAGAAGGAAAGGGAAAATACAATAATGTCAAAAGTTTGAGGTCGAGAGATCCCTTCACACTGACAAACTGAAGGGGAGAAATTTGGCAAGCTCATAGGGAACCAAACATGTCCACGGACTTTCGGTGTAATGCTCAGCCCTACGTATACGACCTTCCTAAACGGCAGACAGGCCTATAGGCGCACAGGTGCACATGCAGAAAAGAAAAGAAATACCACAGAGAGCTAAACACAGAAACATGTCTTCCCGGTAGGGTACGTAGAGCCTAAAGGTGATGGAGACTCAGTATAACTGTGACGATGAGAACCAAGCACATGTCCATGAGCATGTGTCCCGATCCTCCAAATCACCATGATAGGGAGAGCTTAGAGCATCCAATGTCAATAACCCACAAGTTCATAGTGGTTGTCCGAACCAAAAACTTTAATGACATAGAAGGGGGACAGAATGTTCTTTTCCACAGTGCAGTGCCGTCCAATACACATTGTATAGATATCCAAACATCAGAATTCTTCCAATGTACAAACAGAGATAGGGTTAGGAGATACCACAGGGAGCAGTAAAAGATGGCAACATGTTAGAGAAAGTGGTTAAGAGGAGAGGCTCGTCACCCATCCTCAGGGTCCACCACGTACCAGATTCCCAATTTCAGAAAGCAAAGCATGTGTCTTGCTGTGAACAGATCAATCTGATAGGTACTCTATAGCAATGCAACCAAAGCTGCTCTCACAGGAGTGGTGATGGGCACACTGGACCTTCTTGGTCTCCGGGTAGGCTAGCCGGGACACATGCAGCATTAACCATGGAGTGTCCTGGCCCAAGGCACAGGCTGAATTTAATCAGGAGGAACTGATCAGACAACTTCAGAATGTAGGCCATTAAGCTAGACATGTGGCCTGTCCCCTACAAACAAGGAAATGTCACCACCACCGGAGACAGCCACCTAACGGTGAGGAGATATTTTGGGTTCTGAAGGAGTAAGAAAATACAGCAACACATTCTTGTCGTCCTTTGGAACCCAACCTATCTCTCCTCCATGTTGCCGTCTCTTATTTGTGGTGACAGGGATTTGTGAAGACAGACAGACCGGTCATCTGGTTCAATGGTCCACATCCTGAAGGTGTCTGATAACTCCCTCGTGCTCAAATTCAGGCTGAACGTCTCCAGGAAGAACACGGTGTAGTCAATGCTGTGTGCTTCTGGCATAGCCCAGTTGGTGGCCCAGAATGTCCAGTGTGACATGTGGCCTCTTCCCGTGGTGCTGCTGACTCTGGTTCTCTGCAGGATGGAATTGAGAGCAGCAAGACTGAAGGTCTCTGGAAACGGGGGTGTGATCTAGGCAGGCATTGGTCTCCTGAGGGGTTTATCACAACTGGAGCTGAAGGGCAAGAAACTCTCTCCTCCAATGGGTCTCTTGCAGTAAAAATCATCGAGAATGGCTTGGGATTGTGATGTGGATTCTCAGCAAAGTGTCTCTCCCGTGCTCTCTTTGGGCTTTAACTTGATGTGCTGCTTTAGATTTCCTTTCATCCAGTGGAAAAAGAAGGGGTTTTAGGATGAAGTTTCAGGATGGGGTTTTCATTCACAGAGGCCTCTCTTTTCTTAGTTTCTGCAGTCTTTGGCATCTGAGAGAGGAAGAGTGAGAGAAATCAAATGTGAGTCTTGGTCAGATGCTACTGGTGGCTGAGCCTGGAGGGGTGGTGGCCAGGTGACAGAGGGCAGGAGCAAGCGGAAGGCCTCTCCAGAGGAGCAGCTGCAGGGGGAGCTGCACCCAGGCAGAGGGGGAGTTGAGAGCCCCAAGTCAGAAGTCATACCTTCACGAAACCGATAGGCAGCCTGTGTTGGAGGATGCAGGGGCCCCTGGGCTCCCCCAGCAGGGGGCTAGTGATGTCCCAGCTCAAAGCTGCTGTGAGCTTTTGCCAGATCCCAACTACCTCCTCCTCTGCAGCCACTTCCCCCTTGAGCCCCTCCATCAGAAGCCAAGTGATGGCTTGCCGACGCCTCCCGGGGAGGTGGGCACCTAGCACGCACCACGCGCGTTCCGAGACAGGCTGCTGCAGGAAGCAGGGGACCCGTGGCAGCCAAACACATCCCCTTTTCACCCTTGTCCCAGTCTTCTGAAAAGGAGGCCAGGCTTTGGAATGAGTCCTAGATTGGGAGAGCCCACAGGGGCCTATGAGTATCTCCAACTTCTTTTCTGCCCTGTGCAGAGGAGGAGCTGTGGCTCCAGGGGCTAAGGACCCCCGAAAGCCATGTGACCTGTGACTGAAAAGCTTGGGCTGAAAGCCAGGCTCAGGCCCTGTGCAAACCTGTGGTGGGGAGGGAGAGGACAGCCCCTGATCTGCAGGTGTGGGCAGGCAGTAGATACTGATGGTCACTTTTGGCCTCCCAGGAACAAGCCCAAAGGTGCTGAGGGAAGAGCCCGCGGAGGAGAAACCCCAAGGGGAATTCACAAAGGACAGCCTGGGTGTTATCAGGGACACTTCATTTTCCCTCAGGGACAACAAGGGTCTCTGAATGTTATCTCACACAGGATAGACCTTGGGGCATTTGTAGGAATAGTCTGAGTAGGTATAAGCTTCAGCAAAGTGTAAAGGGCACATGGAGAAGGATTCATGTTCGCTTTCTAGATTCTCATCCCTTCTTTCCCCAACTTTCCATAAGCGTAGAGCCTCTCATGGATTCCAGGGGTGTTCTGATGGGCCTGCAAATGGATAGATAGGAGAAGGAGTCCTGAGATTGTTTCCTGAGATGTTGTATAATGACACCATAGGATTATTTTCTTTCAATCTGTCGTGGACCTGTCGGGGAGCTGGCAAGTCCTCGTAGTGACTTTGTGAACCATGGTTTTGATTGCCACAGGAAGCAAGAAACCTGAAATTCCTCAACCTCGATCAGGGAAGGGATCATGTTTTAGACACTGGGTTTCCAGGCAATATTCCTTCCTCATTGTATCGTGTATGATAGGGGCTGAGGAGAAGCTTGACCCACCAGCTGGGTCCCAGGTGAGGGTTCTGTGTCCACCTAGCTCAGATTTCCTGAACGTCCCAAGAGGAGAGTGCATGTGGCAGTGACTCATTGAGACCTCGGACCTGGGAGGAGGAGGCTTGGAATTGGAGAAGCAGGGAAGGAGGGCAAGGAAGCCAAGAAAGCGTGTGGTTTCTGGCAGAGCTCTAAGTGTTTGATGGGTGTAATAATGCTGCTCTGCTGAGGAGGGCCGTGGGGCCTGCTTCGCCATGGGCGTGGAGAGAGGGGAGAGGGAATCCCAGGACAGCCCCGGCAGGAACACAGCAGAGTTGAGCTGCATCCCGGTGATGGAGACCAAGGGCCGGCAGGGTGGCAGCCCCCATGCGAAACCGGGGAAGCACCAGCTGTGGGAATGGCCGAAGGAGGGAGAGCAAGTGAAGAGACAGTGTGTGTTTGGTCGGGGGTGTTGGAGGGGTGGAGCTCTAATCAGCAGGAGAACAGTAGGAGTCCATGCCCCAAGCGCCAAAGGCATGATTACCTCTGGGCCCTAAGCTTGAAGACCAGGGAATCTGCATGCCAGTCTCCACTGGCCAAACTGCAGTATTCTCTTGGGAATCTTCTGTTTCATGACACGGAGGGCTTTCATGTGGCCATGGATTTGACAGCCATGCTGTCTGTCCCTCGAGTCCTCACCAGCATCACGCTCCAGCTTGGGAGGGTTCTTCATGCACATGGAAGCATCCAAAGCCAGTTCTGCAAGGAAAAGCACATCGACAGGATCCGCTGTGATTCATGATCTTTCTGGACCTCCACCTCCATTGATGTCAAAGAAGGACAGTGGCCAGAATGAGAAAGGCCGTCTGACAGATCACAGGCCCGTGGACACAGTTTGATTACTTCCGGTTTTGGCTCTCTCTCTCATACTCAAGTAAGGCTCACTGGGCCAGGAGGCCAACAGGTTCCCAATGGACAAAAGTGAAAGCACGAGAAACGATCGGTAAAAAGAAACAGTTCTGGGAAAGAGAAGTTTCCACACACAAGGAAATTGTGCTGGAAAGAGGCTGTACTCTTGTCGAGAAGAGACTGTAGAGCGCAGCAAAGTCTAGGTTGCAGGGAAGCCTTTCGGGGTCAACCAGGGAAGAGCACACTGGGGAATGCATACAACATGCATCAACATGGCCAGCGTTTCATACCTGTGCACTACGTATAATATACACACCGAATAGACAACATGTGTGTGACCTAAGATAGAAATGTCTGTGTCTGTATGTATATATGTATGTATAAGGGAGTCAGTGATTAATGAGGGATTTGCGGACAGGCCCAGAGCATTCTACCCCCGCTCTGCTCAGCTGCATCGAGTAAAAGAAAAGACACGGAATCCAAAAGAACGAGAAAAGCAGTGGTGAGAAACAGGTGACCATGGACATGTTCCATGGGGGAGTCGGTGGGAACAAGTCAGAGTAAAAGCATCTGCCCCAGCGTGTAATTGTGTATTCACCCCCAGCTGATAGGATGAAACCTAATCCCCCAGTGTGATGGTATGATGGGGTGAGCCTTTGGGAGGCAGCTCCTCCCCTAGAAGGGATTCGCGCCCTATAAAAGAGACCTCACAGGGTTCCGTCGCCTCTCTGCACTGTGAGGACAGAGCCAGAAGGCAGCCACCTCTGAGCCAGGAAGGCAGTGTCACCAGGCCCCGAATGTGTCCCTGTTTGATGGTGGTTCTGGCGCGCCTCCGGAACGGTGAGATACCGATTTCTGTTGTTAAGAAGTCAGCCTGTCTGAGGCATTTTTGTTATTATAAGCAGAGCGGACCAAGGAGCTGGCATGGAGCTTTTTTTCTTGCTCAGGCCTCCATGGGACGTGAGCCACAGAGAGAGGGAGGGGGCCAGCGGGTCGGGGCAGGACGGTGGGCGCCAAGGAGAAGTGACAGGCCGCAGGGAGAAGACAGTAAGGAGGGTGAGTGCTAAGGCCCTGGTCCGCGCTGGGCTTCCCCGAGCACTCACTGAGCTCTTTCTCCAGGGCCCTCCCTGGTGCCACAGTGCTGCTACTGATGTGGCCTCCCCCTGGGAACGGCATCTCCTCAGTTCTCAGGGAGGTCAGCTCCTGACCGAGGAGCCCCAAGGCACCCCAGGCTCCAGGAAGGGACTCTGAGTGCTGGTGGGGAAGGAAGACAGGATGCAGAGGAGGGTGGAAACGCTCAGTCTTCAGGACATCTGAGCAGAGGTGGATCCTGAGGAGCAGGAGGCTGGGCATGAGGCCCCGGAGATGAAGGGAGCAGATGGACGAGATGGAGGACCCGAAGAGAGAGTGACCTGTATACTTCATGGGGTAAAGTGGACCCTTCTCAGCTTAGAAAAGGAAAAAACAAAAATCAGTAGTACGCGGTGTTGCGAGGCCAGTATTTCTACAGTGTCTGTGAGCACCGAACAGGGCAGATGGGCTTGACGATGCTGAAGGAGAGAAAACTGGGCGCATGAGCCTTTCTGAGAAAGGCAGGCAGGATGGGGTCCGGGGATAGTAGATCTGCCTCAAACTGCTCTTCCCCACATGAAACAATGCCCTGACACCATTTCCAAGAGTTGAAACCCCACAGGCATCTGAGGATTCGATGTGACAAATTCATACATATTGTCATGCAATTTTGTTGCATCAGGGCCCCTATGAATTGTATTTCATGTTCCCAAGAACAATGAGACGGAGACCCCATTTTTTGTGGTTTTCAGTAAGCGGACTGAAGGGAAAATGCATGAGAAGAGGCGGAAGTTGGCCAGTTATACAGCCAGGAAGTGGCAAGGCCAGTACCTGGTTCAGAGCTGATACTGAACACCAGGCTCTTGCTCACCTTGCTGTATTGCAGCATCGTGGGGGCTCAACCTCATCCCATTGCTACCTGTAGCCACAAGTCTGTGATGACCAACACAGGGCCTAGAGCTTCCTAGTCACCTTCCCTCTCACCTCGGAGCAGTGGCGGTTGGTCCCCAGAACCCATGTTGGTGCCCAGGCTCCCGATGGCAGAGGAGAGGCTGAGCCTGGCTCTGTTGTCACCACGGTCCAAATGCTGGTCCAGCTGCAGTTGCAGGGAATCAGCCACCGGGGTGCTTGGCTGTGTCTGTGCCCCGGAACTTTGCACCTGTGCTCTTGGGAAAGTCAAGTTTCCACTGGATGGCCCTTGGTGACAGGGAGACTGCATCGGAGCTGAAGCGAGAAGAGATTTCAATGGGATCCATCCCAGGCCTCCTTAGCTGAGTGCTCTCAGAACACCCATGTCTGATGCCCCCGCCCCTCTGTGAGACCACCCTGGGAGCAGGTACAAAGGCAGGCATCATGGCTATGAAGGAGATGTCCCCATTGTCTCTGAGCCTGTGGATGCTGTGTTGGCAGGTGACCAGGCTGCAGAGTCCCTGAGGTGAAAATCACCCCCTGACTCCGCAGGGCCTTCGGATGGGCCCAGTAGCTCATGCCTATCATTCTGTTCATAGTAACCTTGGTGTGAGAGCCTAGAGAGAAGTTCCTGGAGAGTTCTCAGGGCTTGGGAGAAGGAGTTGTCCATGTGTAGTGGCAACAAAGAATGGGGGAAGAAGTTCAGCCTCGAGGCTTCAGGTACCCCTAGAAGAGGGAGTTGCGGAAAGGTAGCACGGGCCAACTTATGGGGCCTTTTCCCAGCTCTGAAGCCTTTTGAAGCTTCTCATCTGCAATTTCTGTCTGCCCTTCCGTCCGTCCACTCATCTGGATTCTATTGCCCCTTGGAGAATGCTAAATAACCGTGTGTTTCATTTGTGCCTCCCAAATTGCTGTAATGCTGAGGATGCCTGGTCTCTTTGGCCCTCGGGGAGGACGGGGAAACTCGGGAGAAGGTAGTCCTAGGGCGGAAAGGCTGTTACTGTCCACGTAAGGTTGAGGGACAAAACATTTCTTAGGCAGTTTCACTGTACCATATTGATCCAATAAGGAACATCATGGACTCCTTGCTGGCCCTAGCACATGTTTTGTTCAGCAGAGAAAGTCTCCTAACAGGGCCAATTTTTCTCCCAGAAGGGAGGTCCAGAAAATAGCCTGAGCGGGAAGAGACGGGAAGTGGATTTTGGCCTGCGCCCCTGTGTGAGCGTGGCCGGAAGGGGGTCACACTCAGCAGGCTCCACGTTTCTGAAGATCCTGGAGAGGGAAACAACTCTTTGCTTTGCCCCTGAATGATGCCCGTAGCCACGTAAGGTGCACAGGCTGCTGCTCATTTAGAGGGCATTATGCCACCAAGAGTGGACACGTGACAGAAACCGTATCCAAGCTGGGAAAATATCACTGATGCTGCACAGAGGGTGAAAAGCCCACCATCCACGGGGGAGGAAAAGCGGGACTAGAGCTTTGGCTTCACTGAATCCATGGGACAGGGGACAGACAGGGCTGGGTGCTCAGGATCTTCCATGTAAATGCTCCAGAGGAAGGCCAACACCCGGGGAGAATGAAATTTGAGCTCAGCAGAAACAGCACAGACGCTGCCCATAGGGAGCAGCCGCATAGCAGTGTGGAGACCAGAGAGCTTGCAAGAAGATACACAGGACGTACAAGTGGCCATAGAATTTCTTGGGTCTAAAAAGTCTCTTCTTGGAAATAAGAGGCCTGTTACCAAGATGCCTCCAGGTGAGAGAGCGGTGGCTGAGGTTTTGTCCCTTTCTCTCCATTTCTCCTCTCTCACCTTACTTGGTCCCAACAGCCTGCTGCTTGTGAGGGGGCAGGTGACACAGGAATAGTGTGGGACAGAAGGAAAGGAAACTTGTCTGACCCACATGATGCCTTTTCTTTTGAAGTAGGCTCCACATCCAGTGTGGATCAGAACGTGGGGCTTGAACTCAGAACCCTGAGAGGAGGACCTGAGCGCAGATCAAGAGCTGGAGGCTTAACCCCCGGGTGTCCCAGTGTTTTGAAAATAAAATCCAAGAGCATATTCAAACAAGTATGGGTCTACAGGGCCTGTTGGCAGGGATGCATCTCTCAGCCTATTTATGTTGCTGTATACAGAGAAGACAGGCTTCCTGGGACCCTCCCTTCCCAGGAAGTTTGTGCCCCTCACAATGGGGTTACTTACCATCTACATCCAGACCCACGAAGGTTTCCTCCTTGTCACGTGTAGATGAGGCACTTGTACAAGGCCTCCAGGTGTCTGGCAGGTGATGGCCAATTGAAGAAGTCAAATGACATTCATCCAGAGAGTCCTGTGGGACGTCATTCTCTTCTACCACGGGCAGCTCCGTGCAGAGCCTCGAGTTACAGGGAGGACTGGAGATGCAACAGGAAGGCTGAGTCAACATGGAGTCCCAGTGGTTTAGGGCAGCGGGGAGGACGGTGTGGTCACAGAGAACAAACGGGAAGTCCCCATCAGGGGAGAGGAGCCATTCTGCCTCCCTCTGGGGAAGGGTGTGGATGAAGCAGGGATAGATCAGGGAAGGAGAGAGGGAACCAGAGCAAGAGGTGGTCAGAGCATGGCCAAAATGGGAGTTTAAAGGAAGAGAGTCTGAACCTCCCCAGTGCACCACCGTCCCAAAACAAACAGCACACTCAGAAAACAAGAAAAGCAGCACCAGCACTTTGGCCTACGTCTTGTTGAAATTTGCAGAAAGGAGCAAGACCACCCCAGGCTATGGCAGCATTGGAGATTCCTAGAATGCTTGTGTGTCCCACGAATTTTATTTTTTTTCTAAACAGTTGTCTTGCCATGAATTCCTACCCACGTCATAATGCAAAAGCAGCAGAGGTAGATGGCATCTTTGGCCTGATTTGGATCAAAGCGTGACCGTGAGAAGGCAAGAAGTCCAGTGTGCTTAATATACTTGCATCAGGGGACTGCAGACTCCAGGCTTGGGAGGGATTGAGAAAGGGGCTTATAGTAGTGCCCCAGAAAAGCAGAAACCATTGCTAATGGCCCGTTTTGTGCATGTGAGAATGGGTGAGAGAGGCATATTTAGCAATTTCTAGATTTGCCTAGATCACCAGATGTCACCATTGAATTAAAGCCCATGAATCTTCAGAGTTACCTGGGGCATATCGGGTCTTGGTCTTCTACCTCCAAAAGATCATTGTGATTTTCTACAACTAAAGAGAGACAGGGCCAGTCACATTAAACGGAATGGCATCGGTACGTTAAAATAAAATATCCGCTGCAGCTAACACTCGGGGATAATTTTCCTTAATGGGGCAGAGGGTAGTGTGAGAGAAACCCTCCAGGAGGCCTCCGGGAGTGCCTTGGTAATGTGTCACGGTTTGCTTTCCTTAGGCCTCGGGCACGAGCTCCCTGATGTGGTGGGGCCACATGGAAAGAGACTGTGTAGAGTGAAACGTGTGTTTTACCATGGATTCTGGGGGAGAGCTTGTCTGAGTTTTAAAAACGTACTGCGTCCTTCTCACCTTACCTTATCTCATGAGATGCTCTAGGTGTGATGGTTGAAAGGCATTTAGACATAGAGACCAGACTGATGGATTGAATCTGCAAACCCTCAAATCAAGAGGAATCTTGTGTGTACAATTCCTTCGAGTACACAGACGTGGGAGCCATGCATGGGGAGGGGGAATGGCCGGGCTCAGCCTTGCTCAGGGAACCATTCAAGCAAGCTGATGGCAGAGGTGTGGATGTCCTGATACGGCTGTGATGACTCACTGAATCAGAGCAGTCAAACCAGGGAAACGACAAAGCCAAAGATGCAGGTAAAGCTGACAGCATCTTTGAAAAGGGACAAAGAAAACAAGGTCCATTGTATGGGTATAAAAACGAGAGCCCTGGAGATGAGGAGAGACAGTTAATGGAAATCAGGAGCAAAGACACCTGCGGCGTTGCATCACAAATGTGTGTGGGTTGTGACATCTACCTTGAATCCAATGTCCTAACGTATATCAGAAGACATAAGCAGAGCCTGGGATGAGGAATGAAGGGCGGGTCTGTGCCTCACGTGATATCTGTGCTGTAAAGACTGGCCTAGCGCCTGACTGGGATCCCTATATCTACCCAACTCCTACACAGCAATGGCACATCTCAGCGTAAGCAGAGGTTGGAATAGCAAACATAAGGGGTCAGCGAGGGAGTCGAGTTGGAGCTTTCTCAGCTTGACAACGGAGGACTCACTAGCTACTTCCAGAGCAGAAGAACTGTCCATATCATCGAAGGAGTTTCTGTCAGCCCTCGTAGAGGTCCCATGCAGGTCAGCCAGGTCACGAAAGGCTGAGTGAGTCAAAGAGCATTGATCCAGGGAGTCCCATGGGGGATCCTGCTCTTCCACCTCTGGCAGACACAGACTGGGCCTGGGAGGGTGGGGAGATCAGAACATGAAAACAAGAAAAGGAGACACCCCATAAAACTACGCTTTCAGATGGGAGGCCGAGAAGTAGAGTCATAAGAAAGGAGCACAGCCACTACTCACCGCAGAAACTACCCTGCTGTTTCAGGGACAGAGTATGGCTGCTAGGGGGAAGTACAGATAGCCAGAGAACAGAAGGATCTCAGGGTAGAGGCGACAGATCTAAGCTTCTGAGCATCAAACTCTGAACCATGGTGGAATAGAAGTCGAGGCTCAGAGTATACATCGACCATTTTAAAGGTGGCTTCGACACTTTTGCATAAATTCTGTGGCTGTTACGTTTAGGGACCTAGTGAACACAGGATGCCTTTTCAAAGGCATCCTCAGCCTGGAGCGATCTCGTGTCCTCAGTGCCTCTTTCTCTAAGTACGGTGACGTGATATGACGTGACGTGACATGTTTCCTAGGTATTCTTTTTCTACAGTGTATCCTTAATGCGGTAAGACCGCGGAGGGAGACACAGCTCTGCCCCTCTCTGTGGATTTAGTGAAAGAAGAGAAGAGGGCAATGCTGAGAATCCCACCGACTAGTCAATTCATGCAGGTCAAGTGACTGCAGGTGACTGAAATGGAGGAGTCCAAAAGGAAAGGAGACGTGTAACACAGGGAAGACACACATCATGGTTCAAGGAGAGGGTTTGTGTTTGGAGAAGGGATGAAAGTGATAGGTTTGTCAGTTTCTATTTGTTCCTTAAAATAGTCCTTCAATTCACCACTGAAGGAAGGCAAGGTTCTTCAGAATTACCTGGGGCCTAGGGGGTCTTGGTCCTCTTCCTCAAAAAGATCATTAGGACTTCCTAGAAATGCAGACAGACAGGGCCAGTCACTTTGCACAGATCACCACTTGTACATTAAAACCAAGCATCGACTACAACTACCATATGGGGAGAATAATCCTTAGCGGGGCAGAGGAAGGCATGGAAGAAGTCCTCCAGGAGGCCTCAGGGAGTGTCTTGGGAATTTGCCACAGCGTGCGTTCCGCAGCCTTCGGGCCCGAGCTCCCCGTAGTGGTCAGGCCACAGACAAAGGGTCTCTGTACAGAGTGACACATGTGTTTTCCTACAGGTACTGGGGAACAGCCTCCCTCGATTCTAAAACCTTATTGCAAACTTCTCTCATTACCTCACCCCATGAGATACTCTAGGTGTGATGGTTTAAGGACATTTAGACAGAGACCAGACTGACGGATCAAATCTGCAAACCCACAAGCCGAACGGAATCTTTTGTGTACAATCCTTTGCGCTCCACAGACATAGGAGCCGTGCACGGGGAGAGGCAAAGCCCAGGCTCCGCTTTACTCGCGGGAAGCATCTAAGCCAGCTGATGGCAGAGGTGTTGATGGCCTCATACAGCAACGTTGACTCCGTGAAGACAGCCAACACAGAGCACACAGACAGTGGGGATGAGAGCAGTCAAACCAGGGAAAGGACAAATCCCCAGACCTAGGAAAGGCTGATGGCATCTCTGGACGGGCACGACAATTCAAGGGACATTGTATGGGAATGAAAAGGAGAGCATGGCAGATGAGGAGAGACATTTAATGGAAATGAGGAACGAAGACAGACACCTCAGCTTACGCAGCCGAAGGGAGTGTGAGTTGTCACATCTGCCTTGATTGCAATGTCCTAACTTCTGTCAGAAGCCCTAAGCAGGGCCTGGGATGAGGATCAAAGGGCAGGTGCATTTCTCAGCTGAGGTCTTTGCTGAAAAGGGTATCCCAGAGCCTGACTCTGATCCCCATGTCTACCGGGCTCCTACACAGCGGTGACACCTGTCAGCATAAGCGGAGGCTGGGATAGCAAACCTAGTGGGTCGGCCTGGTGGTCGATTTGGGGCTTTGTCAGCTGCACCATGGTGGACTCACTAGCTACTGCCAGAGCAGAAGAGTTGTCAATGTCATCAAATGAGTTTATGCCAGCCCTCGTAGAGGTCCCTTGCAGGTCAGCCAGGTCAGGAAGGGCCGAGTAAGTCAGATAGCCTCCATCCAGTGAGTCTCCTTGGGCGTCCTGCTCTTCCACCTCTGGAAGCTTTCTGCTGGGCCTGGGAGGGTTGGAAGATCTGACCGTGAAATCAAGGAAAGGAGACACCCCAGTATCCTACCGCTGTTAATGGGAGGCCGAGTAGTAGAGTCGTGAGAAAGGAACGCCTCCCCGCAGAAACTACCCTCCTGTTTCAGGGGCAGGGTATGACTGCTAGGGGGATGTACATATAGCCAGACAACAGAAGGGTCTCAGGGTAGAGGCTACAGATCTAAGCTTCTGAGTAACAAACTGAAGGATGGTAGAATAGAAGTCGTGGCTCAGAGTATGCATCGAGGGTTTGAAAGGTGGCTTCGACACTTTTGCATAAACTTTGTGGCTGTTACCTTCAGGGACCTAGTGAACCCAGGATGCCTTTTCAAATGCATCCTCAGCCTCGAGCGATCTCGTGACCTCAGTGCCTCTTTCTCTAACTACTGTGACGTGACGTGACGTGACGTGATAGGTTTCCTAGGTATTCTTTTTCTACAGTGTATCCTCAATGTGGTAAGACCGAGGAGGGAGACACAGCTCTGCCTCTCTCTGTGGATTTAGTAAAAGAAGAGAAGAGGGCAATGCTGAGAATCCCACTGACTAGTCAATTCATGCAGGTCAAATGACTGCAGGTGTCTGAAATGGAGGAGTCCATTAATGAACGGAGACGTGTAACACAGGGAAGACACACGTCGTGGTTCAACGAGATGATTTGTGATTGGAGGAGGGATGAAAGAGATAGGTTTGTCAGTTTCTAATTGTTCCTTGAAATACAGTCCTTCAATTCACCCCTAAAAGAAGCCAAGTTTCTTCAGAGTTACCTGCGGCATAGTGGGTCTTGGCCTTCTTCCTCCTCATGATTCAGTTGATATTCTGGAAAGAAATACAGTCAGCACCAGTGAGTAATAAGATCCCCTCTTTCCATTAGTAATCCAGTGTCTGATGCAATCCAGGTATTCAGGTATGCATAATGTGGGGACAGATTTAGTGAAAGTAATATTGGAAGGTGCCCTCCCGCATTCCCTTGTGGTTACTGCCTGGATTTCGGAGACTGAGCCATTGTGTACGAGATCATCATGACAGTGTCCCCCGTCGGAAATCGGTGTACACACTTTAACTTCTCTGTCCTCACAGATTCTGGGAAGTAAGCCTCCCTCTGTCCTACAAGGAGTACTGCAGTATTCAGCCTCTCTCATCAGAGGCCGAGTTGCGGAAGCCTTCGTGGCACTTTTACACTGAGCCTGAAGAGATGGAAGGCAACTACAAACCCTCAACTTCATGTGAGTCTTTGGGGCTGCACAGAATGTTGCCCCAGTTCATGTGGGGTTGGGGGGAATGCTAAGGCTCAGCTGTGCTTCTGGAAACACACGAACACGGTATCAGTGGAAGTGCTTGTGGTGGGTTTTTGGAGAACCGTTTTGGAAGGCAAGCCATCCTAAAGGACTAGAGAATGGGGCTGAGAAGAGCAAAACCAGTTAACCTTGGACAAGAATGGCAATTGACTGCTTCAGGCTTGGGTTCCTCAAGGACCTGGCTCAGAGATGAAATGGACAGGTTATTAAAGGTGAGAAAAGAAATTTCATCCAAATGAGGTCTGACAGATACCTTCTCTTGTCCTCTTGCTGAGGTGAGTTGAGTGTGTGGTGCCTGACGTGGGCCCCGGGACCCGATGGAGAAGCCAGGGAGACATGGGCATGCCCTGGGAGTAGGAAGAGAGCAACGTCCCCAGACCCACCTGATGTCTGGGCTTAAAACTCAGTTCTAGAGCCCAGCTAAGGGCAGTATGTCTCTCCCAGGCCTGCCCACAGGGATGACCTCTCTGGGCACAGCAGAGGTCCGGGGTACAAAGAATAGGTGATCTGTGTGGGAGTCGTGTTCAGTTGGAGCTTTATCACCTTGACAATGGAGTACTCACTGGCCACTTGCAGAGAGGAACAGACTTGTGGGTTCTCCGGTGAGAAGATGGCGGAGCTCCTGTAAGGCCAGTAGGAGTCAGACATGTCGGGAAGCACTGAGTATGTCAGGTAGCGTTCATCCGGAGTGTCCCGTGAGGTGTCCTGCTCTAGCAGCTGTGTGGTGAGCCTGCAGGGTGGGGAAAACTGAACATTAACCTCAGAGGGATCTGAACGCTATGTCCTGTCTGGCTTTGACAGAAAGCAGAAGGGAGTGGTCCGGAAAGCAGAGAGGTTGAGCCATGAAAGAGAGAGAGAGAAATCTTCTTGTGTTTGTGCGACAAGGTGTGATTGTCACAGGGGTAGCAGATAGGAAGGACAATAAGTGCTCGCTATACAAGCCACCAAACTTGTGAAGAGACTGAATGATCTCTGTGCCGTCCAGCCATGACTCACTACGTACAGAGGCCCAGCATGGCGGCTTTCCCAACCCTTCATTCAAATGGCTTTGAGTTCGGCACGTAGTGGCCAAGCGGCGGCTGCTCCGGGGGTTAGGAGGCCGTCCCCGGGACCTCAGGCTGAAAAGGCCTCTTTCTCTCAATATTGTGGCGCGATAGAGGATGTTGTCTCGTGGCTATGATATTTTCATGCTATTCACACATGTCAGCATGCTAAATCGAACAGGCAGAAAGTAGACATGCAGGTCTGTCTAGAGCACAAAGTGGAGAATGAGTGAGGACAGTGAACCCTCTGACGTATTAGTTCTGACTTCGGGTTCCTCAACTAGAGAAGTACTTCAGAAACTGGGAGCAATCCAAGTAACACAATGAAGACCGAAAACGTGGTGAAAACGGATCATTTCTCATTGACCCAATGGGTAAGAGAGCTCTCTCTATCGAGCACTTTCTGCTTTTCCCTGGTTGCCACTTTGGAATTCATAGCCCCTAAGTATTCAGAATTACCTAGGGGCAACGGAGTCCTGGCCTTTCAGCCCCTCCTGATCCATTTGGTTGTCTGCAAATAAACAGAGAGGAGTTACAGTTAGAAGATTCCCCTTCACAGATGCCCACTCCTATGTCCCATGTAGCTCAGGGCAGAGCTACAAGCAGCGTAATTACAGGCAAGTGTGAGACAAATCATCCCACAGAGCTTAGGTAGGGCCCTGTCACTGGGATTGCTCTCTTGAGTCATTCGACAAATGTCCCTGACGTGCCAGGCCATCCTCACAGCATCCTGTCTTGAGTCTGTGCAAACAACAAACCGATTCTTCTTCCCTGAGATTGTGGGGGAAGCAGTCCCTGGCTGCTTCCTAGAGGGTTGTTGCGGTATTTAGGCTTTTTCCACCTGAAATGCTGTAGGTCAGTGGTTTAACGGAATCAGCCATTGAGATTAAAGGAATGAATGAAATCTATCCAGCATCAAACCAGAATAATCTTCCAAGCTGCAAAGAAACGGGCTGTGTATGGGGTAGGGAAGTTTCAGGATCCTGCCTTGCTTCAGAGAAACATACACTGTACGATACTCAGTGTTGTTTCTTCTTCTCCTGCTTCTTCTTCTTCGTCATCACTGTCGTCGTCGTCCCCCTCGTGGTCGTAATTTTCTGTAAAGAAATCCAGAATTGTCCCTTCAGCTATTTCCCACATCACTGCTCTAAGCCCTGCGGCTCCAATGGCCCGAGAGACAGAAGTGACTTTGCACAACTAGGGAGTCTTCTGAGTTGAGGGCAGTGTCATTAGGAATTGCTGTGACCTGGGTTTCTGATCCATCAGAAAGGTGTCTCTGATTTGGAGGATCAGCACCACTGAACCTGGGCAACTATTTCTACGGTCTCTTGTTGTCCATATCAGGGGATGCTCGTCCAGGGTCAATCTTGACTTCGGCAAATCGTGTCGTGCAGCATGCCCCCAGTCCCACCGCACGCACAGACTCTGTGCATTCACGGCTGTCACACGGAGCCTCTTCCTTGTCTTCATGACAGGACCACCCCCTGTCCCCCATCCCTCCACCGGGGATTTCATGGATAGCCATGTGGGCTTTGGTGTCTTCAAGGGGACTCTGTCTATGAAAAGTGTTCCAGTCTCAACTGGGTTCCCACCTCCAAGTCCTACTGCATCCAGTACCTCATCCAACTCCACACTGTCAGGGCCTTTCTTTTAGGTGTGAAGTGCGTTCAGTAATTTTCCCATCTGGTGACTACAGTGGCAACAAGTTTGTTTGAAGTACATACCAGATGAGGGAAGAGCTATGGAGAAAGGAAAACTCACTCTCTCCCCTAGGCTTAATACAGACCGGGCTGAGTCTGGGAAGCTCCCACTTCTGCAGGGATCCTTGCAGGCTAACAAGGATCCCTCCTGTCACATTCCCCTTTCCGGGCTCTAACACTGGCCGATGCTTCCTCCTACCCGAAAGGCTGTGTCCCCTCAGGGAGGCAGCAGACAGGTGGACCAGGGCGACGTGCCCCCCCGAGCATTGCTCCTCTCTGCTACCACCTCCCAGTCCTGGTCCTCTCAGGGCCCCACGTGCGATGGGGAACCCAGGACAGCCGCTGCCAAGAGTGTGAGGGCAGGCGGGGCGTCTCTTGGCAGCCCAGGGACTCGGAGCAGCACAGTGCAGTCAGGGGTCTGTGGCCATCTCACCTGGGCTGAGCTTTCGGGCAAGGCACTTGGCCAGCCTGCGTCCCTCAGCCAGTTGCCCTCGCAAGCCCTGCCCTTGGGGATGCTCAGCGCCATCATGGATGAGGAGGGCTTCCAGGTGCTGAACGAGCAGCTGGGAAACCTCTTCCCCTTCCCGCAGCTTCTTATATAAGCGGGTCAGTTCTTTTGCCTGATCTTGCATCAGCAGATGACATACCCTAAGTTGGGAGAACACAGAGAATGTTCTAAAATGCAAAGGTGTGAACAATAGATAAGAGCTTTCATAGAGATTTCTAGCAGAATTTCCCAATGAGCCCTCAAAGCTGGATTCTGGCCTGTGTGGTGACGTGTCTGTGGCAGAGAAAGTAGAAGGTTAATCCAGCCTTCCTCTGGATCAGAGTGTGCTCCTGTTCATGCCCTGGACATCCCGTGTATCTTTCCTCCTGACCTCCAGAGCTCGCTTCAGAGACATGCCCCTTCAGCTGCTCACTTGGGGCACACGCATTTCCCTGGAAAACTCCCTAGGGGGCAGCGTGCCGTGAATGGACACAGTGCCAGACCCAGAAGCGTGGACAGTTTGGCTGGTGTTAACTGGTGTGCCAGGAGAATGGCAGCGTCCAAAAGACAGCATTTGTGGGAAGAGAGGATGGCAGGCTGTCGTCAGCCAGGGCTGACCATGTGAAAGGTAAAGCAAGTGTTGGTCTCGTAAGATTGTTCATGTGCTTGCTGTGCCAAAGGTCACAAATGGTCCCTTGCCCCTTGAATTTGGTGATGTTGATATCCTTTTTTAAAAAGTTTTTAATTTTTAATTTATTCTTTAGCCTAACAGTCTTCATTATTTTTTCACCACACCCAGTGCTCCATGCAATCCGTGCCCTCTTTAATACCCACCACCTGGTACCGCAACCTCCCACCCCTTCGCCACTTCAATCCCCTCAGATTGAATTCCTTTTTTAAAAAAAAGAGAGAATGAGGCTCTGAGTCACTGGAGTCCATCGTTTACCAATCACTGTGGTCTAAATCGTCTTAGATATGTCTGTATAATGTGCCTGCCATGACGGTTTCTGCCCTTCTCTGGGCCCAGACTTGTTGCTGCCACCAGTCAGAGGGGCCCACGGCATCCCTCCAGCCTCCCACACAGGGCCCTCCTTACCTGAGCTTCTCAGGCAACGTGTCTGCCCGCTTGCCTTTCTCACACAGCACCTTCTCCCCCAGCACGGATTTGATGAGGTCGCTCGACTTTTCACGCTCTGAGAAACAGAGATGCCTGCCTCAGTGGAAAGCTGGACATGCTGCTATGCCCGCTGCTTTCAAGGGAGGAGGCAGGCTGCACCCTAGGACAAATAGAACCTGGCAACCGGGCCGTGTGCTGGGAGCTCCACGCCTCATTGCGGAGTGTCCCAACTGCTAGACACTGGATCGCTCCCCGTTTTTGAGGCCAGGAAAGAGCAGTCCCGAGATAGAGAGAGGAGCTCCACTCCATGATTAACTGGTATTTGGCAGAGTCCGAATTCGTATCCCCCGACAAGCCGCAATCTTGGCCACACTAGCAAGCCTCGCTGCCTCTTCATTGAACACTAAGGAGGGACCTTAAGTAAAGCCCCCAGGATGCCAGGACCAACGGGCATCCCCTGAGCTGGGATTTCTATACTGCACAAGTGTCTCAATGGTAAAGCGTCAGCCAGATACACCAGTGTACACTAGAAGGCAGGAACCCAGAGAGATGTGAAAGGAACATGGCCAAATCCTAATCACATTTATGGAAGTAGAAGCAGTAGAATTATGAACAGAGTTTACATGCTTCCAGGCTTTGCTATGAGTGCTGTACGAGAATTTCCTCAGTATTCATTGTGACTGAGAGAAGTAGACCGCAGGACGGTAGTAGTCTAAGAGACAGGGAAACTGAGGCACAGGAAGATTAGGCAGCAGGGATTTGAGTCCAGGCGGACTGACCCAGAGCCCATGCTCTTCATCCCTCTGCTGAGTTACCTCCACCCCAAGCCCTTGGGTGGTAACTGTTTTCATCATCTTCACAACTGGCTTCCCTCAGTTAGGTTATCAGTTAGGTTTATCAGGAAAGTTGTAGACAAAACTTGGCTTGTCCTTCCATGAAAGGTCATCATCTCTTCACTTTCCTAAAGAGCAGGTTTCAATTCATTCTTTTTGCCGCCTCAGTTGTTTTCAATTCCCTTCTGTATGGAAGGCAGAGTGTGAGCAAATGGCAAAAATTCAGCCTCAGGACTCCTTCCCGTCATTGGGTTGTGCGCGTGCCCCGATCTCTGGGTTCCTTCTGTCTCTGAAGCCCCGTCCTCATGAACAGGCAGCTGAGCTCCCCAATTCAGCCTGCCTGTGGGAGAGGGCCTAGCGCACCCAGTGGCTTGGGCGGTGTCTGGGGCTGGTGTCCCCCTCTCACCCTCATTCTCACTTGGCCAAGCATCTGGTGGCCTCGGCCTGGGCCTGCTGACTTTGGCGCGTCACTGAAGGTTCTCCAGCTCAGGGGTAGAGAGAGGAGGTCGCACAGATTGTCTTATGTTCCCCCAAATGCTGCCAGCCTTACCACCGGGCTTCAGATGTCCTGCGTGGGCTTGGAAGGGAAAAGCATAAGCACGGGTTCCCTCTCACCTGGGGAGTCCCTGTGTGGATGGCGTCCCTCATGGATACCGCAGTTTCGGGGAAGGCAGGCCCCACTTCCTTCTCCTTGACAGCACGTAGTGTCACCCGCTGTAGTCCTCCCTCCTCCCCACGACCCCGGTGCCGCCTTGACCATCAGCATATTTCCTCAGTGCAGCCAGCTCGGTGCTTTGCCGGTGGGACACCCGAGAGCCGAGACCTGATGGAGTTCCTTAGTCCTACGGCAACTGAGATGAAGGACTGCTACAGGACAGACAGGGTCCTCACAAGACCAGTCATCTCTGGGTCTGCCCCAGGAGTCAAGAACTGGGATGGAAACTCTAAGCCACCCTATAGGTCACTGCTAACATGGGGAGGATGCTAACATACTTGTCTTTGGTTTTCCCATCCTCAGCTAACAGAGGGCAAATTCCCACTTCACCTTTCACGGACTGTGGTCAGAATGAAATTTGTGTTGTCACTGGAAATGGGGCAGAGAGCATCTGGAGAGGCTTTGCATTTCTCAGAAGGAGAACACAGAGCTATGGCTTTGGGGACCAAGACTTGGCAGGACTTACTGTATTTCCGCAGTTGGTTGGCCAGGGAGTAGGCCGTCGCTTCGGATACAAGGAATTTTTCCTTGAGGTCTAGGAAGTCCTGGGTGGATTTTTCCAGCTGTGACCGAAGCTGCCAGTTGACTTCCTGGAGGCTGCTTTCTGCCCCTGCCTCGGACAGAGGGCCAGGATGGGCTGCCATGGCGACCCGTGGCAGTAGAGATAGAACTGGGGACCAAAAAGCAGAAACCCAGACTCACGGTGGGTTAAAAACCAGTGACGCCAAGTTGGTTTAATCAGGACTGAGGGGTGAGGTTACAGGAATCCTTTACTTACTGTTGGGAACAATTGGAGCAACAGCCCACAGTACTTGAGAGACAACCAAGGTTCAAGATGCCAGAGGTGGGAGCCAAAGGCACTGCTCGTATCTCCGACTCCAACCGGAATGACCGAGGGAGCACCCAGAATGCCAGCTACTGGTCTGCACCAGCACTAACTGAATAGAATGTCCAGGGTGTCAGTGGAACCTGGGGAGCCCCTGCCTTCCAGTTGCCGAGGGGCCATGCTGATACACAAGGCTGCCTGGTCTCCCGTGAAGGTGACCGCTGATGGGGCCCACCCCTCAGTGGTCACTGTCAGTCGTTGTCTACCCTTGTGCTGATTCCACAGTTTCCCTCTCTTTCCAAAACAGTGTCTCAGCATAGTGCTCATTATTCGTTCCCTTATGTGTGTAGAATAACGTCAGGCAGAAATAGCGTCCCACGGAGTTTTCTTTGTTCTTTTTCTTTCTCTTTAATTCTTGGAGAGAGAAGGGGGGCATGGGTAGAGGGAGAGTATGTGATAAGGGGCTCGGTGTCAGAACCCGTGAGACCTTGACCCGATCCTAAACCAAGAGTCAGATGCTCAACCAAAGGAACTACTCAGGCGCCCTTCGCAACAGGTGTTCTTAGGGGCTCTCCTGAACTCATCCCACTTCTCAACAGCGGTTCAACAGATCTTAAGGCTTTTCTAGTGAGGGAAATGTCTGAAGTCAAAGCCTATCTGGATGTTCTTCTCCAGGTCTTCTCTAGGTTTTTTTCTCTAGCCATTAAAATACAAGAGAAACATGCTAGCAGTTTAGCCATCTTTAGTTGCTTTGTATTTGAAAAGGTTTTCAAAGTATTCGGCCTTCCTCCATTTACAATACTTTCTTAGCATGTATGTAGTAAATAAAGCTTTTTTTTACAGCAAAAACTAAACAAAAGAAAGCAGAAAACAACGATGAAAGAGCCCCAGACAGATGAAAATAAAAAGCCCCCAGGAAAACAGCAAACAGAACCCAGACTTAGTGTATGCAATGAATCTTGCAAACTGTTTCTGGGGCCCCTGGGGGCTCATCTGGTTAAGCGACTGCCTTTGGCTCTGGTGGTGATCCCAGAGGCCCGGGACCAAGTGAGGCATCAGGCTCCCAGCTCCATGGGGAGTCCGCTTCTCCCTCTGGCCTTCTCCCCTCTCGTGCTCTTTCTCACTGTCTGTGGCACGCTCCGCTCCCCTCCAATACATAAATAGATAAAGTCTTACAAAAGGAGGAAAAGAAAGGGAAGAAAACGGTTTCCTGTCCCAAGTCTGTCAGTATTCTTCTTACTGCAAGTCTGTGTTAGGTAGACTTGTTTTCCCATTAGGTGCACATTTCATTTCCGTTTCCTTAGCTATTTACCTAAGAGTGGGATTGCTGCGTCATACGGGACCCTGTGTTTAACTTTTTGAGCCACTGCCAGCCTCTTTTCCAAAGCAGAACAGGGACACCCTTTTACATTCCCACCAGGAATATGTAAGAATTCCATTTCTCTACAAGCTTCCCGACACATGTATTGATTGTCTCTTTGCTTGAAGTCATGGTAGTGGGGCTGACGTGGGATCTCACTGTGCTTTAGATGTGTATTTCCCTAGGGACTAATGAAATTGAGCATCTTTTCCTGTGTTCATTGTTGCAATGGTATTGTCCTTTTGAGAAAGTCTACTCAAGCTCCGTTCCCCATTCCTATATTGGCTGTCTTTTTACCAACTGCTGAGTTATAGGAGGGTTCTTTACATGCATTGTAGATAGCAGACCCCACTTTTCACTTCACTTCCTCGATAGTGACCCTTGAACCAAAAAGCTTTTAAGATGATGAATTCTAGTTTATCTGTTTATTTTTGGGTTGCTGGTGTGGTTTTGCAACCAGCTTCCAACCCCAAATCATGAAGATGTAGAAGTCTGTGTTCCTCAACACATGGCTTTTGAAAGAGAGCTTGCCTGCCTTTTAGTAGTTGCTGGACATTATTTAGTAATGCCTGTTGAGTGTTGATTGATATTTCTCTCAATGGATAGTCTTGCGCCTGTTTTCCCACCTGTGGAGCGTGCCAAGGCCTGTAACAGAGATTTTGGAAATGATATCTGTGAACATCCTGGCTTAGATTCAGGGGTGAATCCTGGTTCTGCAGTGGAGCTGGTCTTAAACTCAAGCACATTTGTACAAATTGCTCAGGCCGTTTCGAGCTGAGTCGTTGTTGATCTTTCTGAGGAACACTTGTGTGCTAGTCCAGATCGTGTAGGGCCAGAGTGGACTTTCTCAGTGGCCTCCACACGGAGAAGACTGCCAGGATTGGACCTCGTCAAGACTTTCATCTCGGGTCTACTGGAATGGAAAGTAGACCTGCTTCAGGGTTTTGGGAACGTTGTTCCATGCAAGTTGGTTCCTCTCCTTTTTTTTTTTTTTTTTTTTCTTTAATGTGTACATGATTTCTTTCTAGAAAAGGGGAAAGGATATTTATTTCCAAACAGCCTGTCTGTTCTTTGTCAGTGGTCTGTCTGTGCTTTTGAAAACGTGTCAAGGAGAATTCCAGGTCAACTATCTTCTATGCAAAAAGTATAGTTCCTGTACAGTATCAGGTGATCATACTTAATATTAGGAACTATCTTGTAACTCAGATGGTATCGTTTCCTGATGAGAAAAAAAAAATACAAAGAACACCAAGCTTCCCAAGATCTTTGTCACAGGTCCCAGGTCACAGCTGTAGTGAAGTGAGGAGCGAGCATTCGAAACCTTTTCTGGAGGCACCTGTTTGGCTCAGACAGATCAGCATGCAAGTCTTAATCCCTGTTCAAGTCTGGATTTCAGGACTGGAACCCCATGTTGGGTCCTGCTTAAAAAAAAAAAAAAAAGAAAAAAAGAAAAGAAAAAAAAAAGAAACCAGTGTAGCTGGTATCCCATTGGGTTTTCCTATGCTTATGAAGCAATTACCATATGCTATGGTATCTCGTTGTATACTGATTTCTTTCCCTCACGGCTAAAGAGTTGTGTCTCTTCGTGGGCTAGTATTAGAACCAGTGGTACATCTTGTTTTGTGAAGTTTCATTTCGAGTCTTTTGGCCATTTCTTTTATTCTTTTGATGATCTCCTCAGACTAGATGATACCCAATTCTGGAAAAAAGTCCTTTGTCAGAGAGAAACATGCTTCTATACTGGGCCTTCCATTTATATTCTCTTGAGGTTGAGATGAAGATAAATAAATTCATTTTCGTATCCCCAGAAATGATGCATTGCCTCTTTTGACCTTGCAAATCATATGGTTGATTTTGGGGGGAAATATCAAAACCACTTATTGAGTTTCAGGGTATGAAAGGTTGTTTTTGTATTTTAAAGTGTTTCTACAGGGACGCTGAGATATAATTTCCATGCAGTAAAGTGTATGTAATTAAAGTCCTATGTCTATTAAGTTTGAGCATATATATGCATCACCCCGGTAGTGGAGGCATCTATCGCCCCCACAAGTTTCCTTGTCCTTCTAGCATTTCCTCCCTCCCATTTGCACGTCAGGAAAGCATTGATTGGCTTTCTGTTACAGTAGAATTATTTGCAATTTCTAAGGTTTTCTCTTAACACCATCGTATGCTATGTAAATTATTTTGTTTTGATGTTTCCTGGCTCTGAGGTATTATCAGAGCAAAAGAACATGTCTTCCCATAGTGTTATGTAAGCGACGAGATTACTCTGCGAAACCGCATAGTATTCCATGAGCTGGATATGTCACAATTTGTGGTGGTCATTCCTCTGTGGATGGAGATGAATGACAATTAGAAATAGTCAGTAGCTTTTGGGGAATGTACCGTTTCTTTTTTCATTTGAGTGGAATGGGGGTGGTCTATGGTAGGTATAGGTTTAATATTTTGAAGAATTTCTGGACTGTTAGGGTGCCTGGGTGACTGAGTGAGTTAAGCATCTGACATGGATTCTGGCTCAAGTCATGATCTCATTGGTGGCGAGACAGAGCCCCAGGTAGGGCTCTATGGTCAGTGGGAGTCTACTTGAGCTTCTGTGCCTCTCCCTCTCTCTCTGCCCCTCCCTCCACTCACTTTTAGTCGCTCAGTCTTTAGTCAATCAAAGATACAAAAAAATAAGAATTTCCAAACTATTTCTGCAGTGGTTGTAGAATTTAAAATTCCCATGCGCAGTGTATGAGAAATCATAGCAAGGAGGTGACTTTGCTCCTTGCTATGACTCCTTGCTATGGCTCAGAATGGAGATTCCATTCATTTTTGCCATTTTCATTGACAGATAGTGGTTTAAATTTCCATTTTCCTAATAACTAATGATGTAGGTCGTGCGCTATTCTTCCATTTCTTCCATGTGTATTCTTTGCTAAAGTGTTTTTACAAATCTTTGAATCCATTTTATTGTATGTCCTTTTTGAAAGGTTTTATTTATTTATTTGCAAGAGAGGGAAGGGGAGCAAGAGCAGGGCTGTTGGGTAGGGTGAGGAGGCCAGAGGGAGAGGAGAAGCACACACCCTGCTCAGCGGGAAGAGTGATGGAGGGGTCGGGGGTTAGACCCCACGACCCTGAGATGGTGACCTGAGCCAGAGGCAGCCACTTCACCAACTGAGGCACCCAGGCCCTTTTCTTTGACCCGTTTAAAATTGGATTGTTTGTCTTCTTCCTATTGACTTTCTTTTTTAAAAAAAATTAATTAATTTATTTTCAGCATAACCGTATTCATTATTTTTTCACCACACCCAGTGCTCCATGCTATCCGTGCCCTCTATAATACCCACCATCTTGTACCCCGACCTCCCACGCCCCCTGCCCCTTTAAACCCCTCAGATTGTTTTTTAGAGTCCGTAGTCTCTCATGATTCACCTTCCCTTCCAATTTACCCCAACTCCCTTCTCCTCTCTAACTCCCCATGTCCTCCATGCTTTTTGTTATGCTCCACAAATAAGTGAAAAACCATATGATAATTGACTGTCTTTGCTTGACTTTTTTCCCTCAGACTATGAGCGTTCATTCAGTGTTCTCTTAGGAGACCTTCAGCAGGTATGGAAATTACACCTAGTTTCTCTCTATGTGTGACATGGCTTGGGTTCTCTCACCAATGTCTTCTGAAACACCAATGTTTTAAATTGTGATACAGTCCAGTTGATCAATTTGTTCTTTCATTAGTGAGAATTTTGGTATCATATCTAAGAAAACAATGGCCAGGGCCTCCTGGGTGACTCAGTTGGTGAAGTGTCTGCCTTTGGCTCAGGACATGATTCCAGGGTCTGGGAACCAGCCCTGCATTGGGCTCCTTGTTCAGCAGGGAGCTTGCTCTTCCCTTTCCCAGTGCTTCTACCCTGTTTGTGCTCTCTCACTCTGCTCCATAAATAAATAAAATCTTAAAAAAAAAAAAAAAAGAAGAAAAAAGGAATAGAAATGCTTCTCAGCAACATCTGGCATTGTCTTTTGTACAGAATCACACTCATTCGTGCAAAATGGTCCCTGGTTTGGCAAACATTGCCCTGCAGACTAGTCACATTGATGACCGTTTTATGGGCTTATGAACCGTGCATGTGTCTTCTTTGGGAACATGTGTATCCGAGTCTTATGCTCGCTTTGTATTAGCAGCGTGTTCCTTCTGCCCATTCAGTGAGTTCAAAGTACCCTTATGTCTTGCGTATGGGAGTCCTCATTGGGTATTTATCTGCAAATATTGTCTCTTTATCAGTGTCTTCTCTGTTCCTTTTCTCAGTGGTAATGTTGGATGCAGCAAGGTTGTTCATCTTAAGTTTTCTTGTTACATATTTTACTCTTGCTCCAGTGACAGAACTCTTCACTAAATGCAAAGTCCTGAGCATTTTCTGTTGCGTAATCATCTTGAATGATTGCTATGGCTCTTCTCCTTAAGTCTGTGGCCATTTTGAGTTCATGGCTGCGAAAGGGGTGGTTTTCAACAACCACTGTAGGGGAAGTTTGTCCTGATAGGGGCAAGAGAACCGTGAGGTAGCTTGTGGTCCTGAGTTAGTCTCCCCCAGGCCAGGAAAGGGGATGTCACCCTCCTGTACCTCTTCATGGGCATCTGAGTGCCTTTGGGGAGGAGAGTTAGGTGGTCCTAGTGGTCATATTCGGCACTTACACCCCATTCTCTCAGACTGGGTAACTGGGTACAAAGTAGCTCCAGGAGCCCGGGGCGTCCTAGTCAGAGGTGTCTTTAGGAGCACAGACACACTGAGAGCCAGAGAGGATTACATGGAAAGGATAAAAGAGAACCCCGGGGATGTGGTATGGTTTACTATAGGGTCTTCCTTCAGTGGGGTGGGAAATAGGACTCCCACACACCAGCAACTCAGGAAACATGCCCAGAGGAAGTAGGGCAGATGGAAGGCAATTCCCAGAGTTTGATCTATTTTTGCCAACATGAAAATCATGATATGTGCCTGGGTATCAAATGTGTATGAAAGGACACATGGCGGGCTCAACTCTTCACCTCAGAGACCTCACGTTGGTGATGGAGACTAGCTAAAAAACAAAAACAAAGACACACACAGAAAAATCAAAACACAAAAAAAACAAATAAAAGAAATAAATAGGTGCGTGCATCAGGAATCCAGAAATACCCCCGTGCCCCCCTCCCCTCCCAGGAAGGAAAGGATGTGGTCAGGATGATGGGAGGCTCAGTTACTAAAGCGGCTGCCTTTAGCTCAGGTCATGATTGCAGGATCCTGGGATCAAGCCTCACATGGAGACCTTCCTTGGCAGAGAGCCTGCTTCTCTCTCTCTCCCTCGGCCTGACACTCTGCTTACTTGTGCTATCTGTCTGCCAAAAAAGTAAATAAAACCTTTTAAAAAATAAAGACAGGAAGGAAGGAAGGAAGGAAGAAAGACAGTCAGACAGACAGAAAGAAAGAACAAAAGAAAGAATGAAAGAACGAAAGAACGAAAGAAAGAAAGAATGGGGAAGCTTGGTCCTTGCAGTTCAAGAGCCATTCTGAGCCTGTGGGGAATCCTAATTATTGGTCTGTATTTCCCAAGAGAAACCCAGAGACCCTACCATTTTAGTATTTGCTGGGTTTTCCATGTGCACTCAGAAGTGCACTGGCTGAATAAAGTTGGCACACTAAGAACAGAAGGAGACCAAGAAACAGAATGTTCCCTGGATGCACCACATTATTGTCTGCCCTCACTGCAGTCTCACTGGAAATGGGAAAGGGCAATTGAAATCCCTGGTATTCAACACAGGTTTGGAAAAAAAAAATGGAAGGTTTGGGTTCACAGTTTAAATTACTGTATTCTCAGTTTGAATCTGAAGGCAAGTGGAAACCCTGTTGAACATTTTCTGACTTCTGTGGTGGAGATAAGGGCTAACACAGAAAACAGCTCTACACATCAGAGTAACTTTGGTAACTTAGTATCTTTCCATTGACATGGTTTTCTTTCAATCTTCTGATCCCATGGTCTCCTGCTTGAGTCTACACATATTTGTGCAACGAAGATGATGTCAATACCATACGTAAAATCTGTACCCCCGACTGTCACAGTGCTCATACCTAATGGTACATCGGGTCCATTTCTAAGTGCCTGTAGCTACGTTATGGCTGACTCCAAAGGCAGCCCATTGTACCATGTGTAGACTTCTCTCTGGCCCCACCTCCAGGGTCAGCAGTACCTCAGAGCTGTCTCCATTCCTGCGGAAGGATGTAGGTCAGGTAGAGAAATGGAGGGTGGTCTAGGCAACAGGAACAGGAAAGTAGGCCCCTAAGCTGGTTGATTCCAGAGAGGACAATTGCATTGTTGTTGGTTTTGTTTAGAAGTTTTTATTTATTTTTTCATTTCCTTTCAGTGTTCCAAAATTCATTGTTTATGTACCACACCCGGTGCTTCATGCAATACGTAGCCTCCATAATACCCACCGCCAGGCTCACCCAGTGTTTTTAAAAAGCATGTAATTTCCTTATTTGAGAGAGAGTGCTTGAGAGAGCAGGAGTGGTGGCCAGGGGGAGGGTGGGTGAGAAGGACAAGCAGAGTCACCACTGAGCAGGGAGCTCGACATGGGACCTATCCGAGGACCCTGGGATCCTGACCTGAGCCAGAGATTGAACTTAAACAAATGAGCCTCCCAGGTATCACTTGAAATAATTAAAAAAAAATTTGCTGCACTTAACATGCAGCATGTATTAGTTTCATGTCAAATGTTGGTGTTGATTTTTATGTCTTCTTTTTTAAGATCTTCTTTCCTCCTTTCTTTCTTTCTTTCTTTTTCTCTTTCTTTCTTTGCTTATTGTGTATAAGAAGGTTGCTGGGCATTGGGAGAGGGAGAAAGAAGGCAGATAGAAAGAAAGAGTAAGAGAAGGAAAGGAAGAAGGAAGGAAGGAGGGAAGGGAGGATGGAAGGAAAAAAAGAAAGGGAGAAAGAGAAGGGAGAGAGGGAGGAAGAGAGAAAATGAAAAGGTAAGAATGGAAGGAAGGAGGAAGGGAGAGGGGAAGTATGGTGGAAGGGAGAAACAGAAAGAAAAGGACAGAAAGAGAGAGAGAGAGAAAGAGAAAGAAAGAGAGAAAGAAGAAAGAGGAAGTACCCAGGTCAGTTTTCCTTGTGAACATCTAGTGAAGATCCTGTTCGGACAACCCGGAAGCTAGTGAGCCCTGGGAAGGCCCCTCTCTGGCATGCGCTCAAGAGGGTGTATCTGATGTGTGTAGAACTATTTAAGGAACCAAATTTAGAATCCATTGATTAATACGGCCGCATTTCCTAGAAGTGGTCACATCAGCTGTGCAAGCATGGCCATGGGAAATCACCCCCAAAGAGCTCCATGGTGTGCACCTGGGTGGCTCAGTGGTTAAGTGTCTGCTTTTGGTTCAGGTCAGGATCTCAGGGTCCTGGGATCGAGCCCCACATCAGCCTCCCTGCTTAGTGGAATGCCTGCTTCTCCTTCTGCCATGCCTCCTGCTTGTGTTCCCTCTCTTGCTGTGTGTCTTTTTCTGTCAAATACATAAACAAAAGTTAAAAGAAGAAAACTCAGAGATAATACATTCTTGTCTGGGTCAGAGCGTGTCATCCTGTGGGAAGCAGGTTCCTGCAGTTAGTGTTGCCGGGATCTCAGGTGCTTTGCTGGTACCTCAGAATTTGACCCTTGAAAATGTGAGTAAACTTGATATTGCGTATGATTTATGATTTGGGGGACCGGTTTAGGAATACACCCCTTTATGTCATTCCCATATTTGTTGGATGTGTTCTTATGGAATGCTCTGAAGTTCTTGCAGTAATTTGCATCGGCCACAGTTAAAGCAGGATAATGTGTGCACAGAGTGACTGGTGGATCATGGATTTTGGGGCCGTGATGGCCAAATCTGTTGCTGAGGTAGCTTCCAAAACCATGTATCATGCCTTTGCATGTGCCTATTTGCAACTCGAAAAGCCCCAAGGCATATTGGCCTGCTCCTTTGTGGACCTTGCCATCAATTCCCTGGAGGTTCAGGAGCATAAGAGCTCTCAATCTCTTCTTTAAGTTTTGATTTATGTAGTTGACAGTGACAGAGAGAGAGAGAATTGAAGGAGGGGAGCAGCAAGGGAGAGGGAGAAGCAGGCTCCGTGCTGAGCAGGGAGCACAATGCAGGGCTCGATCCCAGGACCCAGGGGTCATGATGTCAGCTGAGGCCAGACGCTTAACTGACTGAGCCGCACAGGCACCCCCTCAGCTCTTACTAAATCCCAAACCTCATCTTTCGTAACTCAGTATCTTGTTTGGTACAATTTCCACAGGCAGGGTCTGCAACTCGGGGGCACTTCTTGGAAAGCAGCAGAGGGAACAGGGTCTGGTGCTCTCACAGGAGAAATGACTCCTAATCAGCAGACAGATCTGTCACCTGAAAATAAGGCAGAGCGCGCACAGATGTGAGAACCACCAGATAAGGAGATGAAACCATTTATTTTAATAGTTTTCCATCACTTGAAAATGAAAAATAGATCAATGGAAAATATGAACAAGGCCCTATGTATCTTTAAGAGAGGAAAACGACGATGTGTGAAAGGCAGTGTACTGCAAGCGATTGACAGCATTAGAAGATGCAGAGTAAGACTATTGATAGGACCGTATTGACTCTGTAGGTCTCTCTGTAGTATTGCAGTAGGAACTACAGTAAATCATCCATACATGCACACAGGGGCTTTTCCCATGAGGTCTTTACTCGCCTACAGCAGTGTTTTATACTTTTCAGCAAACAAGTCTTACTTCTCCTACAATGAACTGATGCCTGAATATTTTACTGTTTTTGGTGCTACTGTAAGTGGCATTGCTTTCTTAATTTCCTGCTCAGTTTGTTCCGTGGTTGTGCATAGAAACACAAGTGGTTTTTGTATAGCTGCTACCCTGCAACCTTATGGAATGTGTGTATGGACTCTAATATGCTTGTGTGTGGATGCTTTGAAAATTTTCTGTATTTAAGCATGTCCTTTGTAAGTAGAGATGCAGGTTGACCCTTGAAGAATTGCAGGGTTAAGGGTGCTGACCCTCAAAGAGAAAAGCTCTGTGTTTAAGTTTTGACATGCCATGACTGAGGTAGTAAGAGTCACCTCTTACTACCTTACTGAAGACGTAAGGAGATGATTACGTGCTCTTGTGCAAGTCTGTGGACTCTAGACTGTATCCATCAAACAAAGTCAGCAAGAGGAAAGAAATGTTATAAGGACAATCATAAGGAAGAGAACACATTTTTAGAGTAGTATGCTTAGTTGAAAAAAAATGCACCTGTACGTGCACCTGTACTTGCGGTTCCAACCTGCGGTGTAAAAGGTCAACTGTGGTTTTGTTCCTTCCTTCCCACAAGTCTTTTTTCTCACTTTCCATTTTGAAAGATTTTCTGGCCGAGTCTAGAATTCTGTCCCTCTGCCTGGGGACACGCCTGCATTTTGCCCGCAGGGAAGAGCAGCGACAGATGCGAGGTCCCCTCAGGCCTGGAGTCTTGGATCAGCACTCATAGGGATAGAAAGAGTAGCGGGAGCCCTTGCTCTTTGCACACCGACTCCTACTGGAAGGAACGCAGTGTCCCCAGAGGCCCCTGTACAGAATGCTCAGGGCTTTGGAGCTGCCCCAAGCAAGAGGCCAGAGGCCATCTCTCCCTCTCACTTTCCCAACTTCTCTTCTCTCTTGCCTTCCACACTCCATGTTGCCAACTCATCCCCCCCATCCTCCTGCTCCTTGTCAGCATTCCAAGGACATGCCTCTCCCTGCCACCAGCATCCCAGGCTGAGGCTGTGGAGCTCTTCTGGGTGGGGAGCTCAGTGCTGTTCCAAGACTTGCCCTCTCGCTGTTTCTCCCATGCTTGCTTGAATCTAAATCAGCTGCCTGTCCCAGACTTCTAAACGTTTTTGCCAACAAGAAAATAGTGGATGGGCATCTGGGTGGCTCAGTGGGTTAAGCCTCTGCCTTCGGCTCAGGTCATGATGTCCGGGTCCTGGGATCGAGTACCACATCAGGCTCTGTGCTCGGCAGGGAGCCTACTTCCTCCTCCTCTCTCTCTCTCTCTCTGCCTGCCTCTCTGCCTACTTGTGATCTCTGTCTCTCAAATAAACAAATAAAATCTTTTAAAAAAAGAAGAGTAAAAAGAAAATAGTGGAGGTTGTGTGTGTGCTTGTGCGTGTGTCTGCGTGTTGCCTTGGAAATCATAAGGTGCTGGATCAGGAATCTGGAGTTCCTCCCTCAGGAATGGATAGGGGAATGATCTTGGTCCTTGCAGATCAAGAGCCATTCTGAGCCCTGAGAGAATTCTAAATGTTGGCTGACACTTCCCAAGATCAACCCAGACGGCCTATACTTTGGGCATTTGTTGGGGTTCCTGTGTGTGGTCAGAAGTCCCCTGGCCAACCAAAGGTGGCACACTAAGTACAGAAGTAGACCAAGAAGGAGAATATTCCCTGGAAGACCACATTACTCTCCTCCCTTACGGCAGTCTCTCTCTGAAAATGGGAAGGGGCACTCAAAAGACCTTGCATTCAGTAGAGGATGGGGAGAAAAAAGTGTATCGTTGGGGTAACAGTTCAAGTTACTGTATCCTTAGACTCTATGTGAGGCCATGTGGAAACGCTACTGAACAGTTTCGTGGGCTATGCCCAAGGGTAGGAGGGGTTAATGGAGACTGCGCTTACACAACTCAGTGTAATTGAGCACCGTAATATCTTTTCCTCTTCACATGGTTTTTCTTCCATTTTGTCTGAGGCCAGGCATGAATCTAAACATATGTGTAAGAAGTTCATATCAGAAAAGGTGTACAAAGCCCACAAGCCTTAATTGGGCGGTACTATATCCTCATGGTGCTCTAGGCGGTCTTCAGACTGTACGTAGCCACATCATGGCTGACTGTGAATGCAGTCCCTTTCTGGGTATGTGTGTTCTTGGTGTAGGCTCTCCCCCGCCCCAGCCCACAGGTTAAGCGGTCCCTCTGAGCTGGGTGTGTCTCTGGGGGAAGCATGTTGTTCCAGTAGGTAAGAAGGGGAAATGGGGGGATGGGGATCCAGCAACAAGAAAGCATGCTCATAAGTGGGTGGGTTGTAGAAAGAAAGGAGCATGCTATTTCCTCTAACAATATGCATAGCTCTCTGTCAGAAATCTGGCCCTGATGAAAGAGCAATGCTGGGAGAAACCGGTGTACCCTTTGTCAGGAAATACTTGAATTCCTGCTGATCTATCCGCTGTGCCTAAAAACTCCCCCTAGACAACTTGGGGAAGAGAGGAGAAACTGTGTTCCTTTTAGGTGTTATGATTTCCCTTCAGCGGGGTTGGCCAGGGAAAGAAATCTATTCAGGGTGAGAATCTGGGAGAAGATACTTTCAAACGATATATCCGATGAAGGGCTAGTATCCATAATCTAGAAAGAACTTATCAAACTCAACAGCCAAAGGACAAATAATCCCATCAAGGAATGGGCAGAGGATGTGAACAGACTTTTCTCAAAGTGGACATCCAGATGGCCATCAGGCACATGCTTAAGGGCTCCACGTCACTCAGCATCAGGGAAACTCAAATCCAAGCCAGAATGTAATCCACCTCACACCAGTCAGAATGGCTAAAAAAGAAACAAGTCAGGAAATGATGGATGCTGGCCAGGATGTGGAGAACGGGGCACCCTCCCACGGGTTTGGTGAGAATGCAATCTGGTGCAGCCACTCTGGAAAACAGCATGGAGGTTCTTCAAAAAGTTGAAAATAGAGCTACCCTGTGACCTAGCAATCACACTCCTGGGTATTCACCCTAAAGATAAAAATGTCGTGATCTCAAGGGGCATGTGCACCTGAATGTTTATAGCAGCAGTCCTCACAATAGTGAAACTAGGAAAGAACCTTGATGCCCATCAACAGATGAATGGAAGAGGAAGATTTGGTATTTGTATGTATATTTGTGTATACACACACACACACACACACACACACACACACACACACGTACACATACCCGCACCATGGAATACTATGCAGCCATCAAAAGAAATGAAATCTTGCCATTTGCCAGGACATGGATGGAACTAGATGGTATTATTTTGAGCAAAATAAGTCAGTCAGAGAACGACAGTTATTATATGATCTCCCTGATAGAAGGTTCTTGAGAGGCAGTGTGGGTGGGTTTGGGGAGTAGGGAAGGAAAGAATGAAACAAGATGGGATCAGGAGGGAGTCCAACCATAAGAGACTCTTAATCTCACAAAAGAAACTGAGGGTTGCAGGGATGAGGGTTGCAGGGAGAGGGTGGTTGGGTGATGGACATAGGGGAGGGCATGTGCCATAGTGAGTGCTGTGAAGTCTGTAAACCTGGCGATCAGAGACCTGTATCTCTGGGACTAATAGCACATTGTATGTTAAAAAAAAATAACAAATAAAAAATAAATATTAAAAATGGATAAAGGACCTGAATGGATATCTTTCCACAGGATCATGGAAATGCAAGTCAAAACCACAGTGAAATATTATTATGTCACAGTTAATATTGCTACTATAGGAGAGAAAAAAGAAAACCAGTGTTGGCAAGGTTATGGGGACCATGGAACCCTTGTGCACTGGTAGAAAGGTAAACTGATACAGCCATTTTTTTTTTCTCAAAAAAGAATGAAACTATAATTACCCTGTGATGCAGCAATCCCAGTTTGGGGTGTATATCCAAAGGAAATGAAACAGGATTTCAAAGAGACATCTGCACCCCATGTTCACTTCAGCATTGTGCACTGTTGCCAAGACACTGAAACAACCTAAGTGTTGCATGGGTGAAGATTATGTGGGTCATGGACATGAAAAGTCTAGCGAAAAGAATATAGTCAATGATATTGTAATACCACGGTATAGTGAGAGATGATGATTACACTTACTGTGTAATACTGAGTAGTGTATGTAATTGTCAAATAACTGTGCCGTACACCTGAAACTAATATAAGATTGTATGTGCATTATACGTTAATGTTAGAGAAAATGTGAATGTTATTTGGTTATGGAAAAGAAGGAAATTCTGCTATTTGTGTCAACATGGATGTAACTGCAGGACATTATATTCAGTGAAAAAAGTCAGAAAGAGAAAGACAAATACTGAGTGCTATCATCTATCCATGGACTTAATAAAAATAAAGAAGTCAACTCACAGAAGCAAATAGTAGGATGATGGTTACCAGTGGCTGGGACGTGGGGCACATGGAGAGATATTGGTGTAAGGAGAAGAACATTCAGTTATAAGATGAATAAGTTATGAGGGTCTAAGGTATAGCATGGTGACTGTAGTTATAATACTGTATTATGCTCTCGAAACTTGCTAAGGAAATAGATCTTAAGCTTGCTTACCAAAAAAAAAAAAAAAAAAAAAAAAGGAAGGGAAAATTTCAGGTGATTGAGAGGTGATGTGCTCATTAATTTGCTTGCAGTAATCTTTTTATAAGGAATATGTACTATAAGTCATCAGATTGTACACTTTCAATATATGTAGTTTTATGTGCTTATTATACCTGAAAAAATCTGGGAAAAATATTTGCAATGGTAAATACGAGGTTATGAGAATTTTGCCACTCTTCACTATAACTAATAAAAGTAATGCTTCTAGTTGGTAAAGCATGCAAGCAACCGACCAGACAGGTGCAATAGGCGGAGCCCTCCCTTGTTACCTTTTCCCTTCTCCAAGCCCTCCTCCAGGCCCACAGCTTGCCCCGCCCATCGCACCCTCCTGGCCAATAGCCAGCCGGCGGCCAGGCCGGAAATGATGTGGACAGCCGGCAAGGTTTGGGCCTCCTGTGGCTTCTGAGGCCTCACTGGGAGCGGGGCGTGGAAAACTAGCTCTAGAAAATGAAAGCTGTAATAGTAGGAAGAAGAACAACGACCGAAAGCCTGGTGGAATAACGCGAAGGGTAGAAGCTGGGAATCAGAGCCCAAATCGTAAGAGAACAAATGGAGAAGACAGATAGCGCCCGAAGGTGTGTGTGGTAGGTCCAGGTGTGAGGAAGACGGTTTGCAGCGGCACAAGAGATGGGATGCAGGTGTCCCGCTCAGCAGGGGGACGGCGTGGGGACCAGCATCCCACGGGGTCGTGGGAAGAGGGAGGGAGCGAAGGGAGGGCCTGAAAGGAGACCCCAAGAGCCCGCGGAGTCCTGGATGCCTTGGCGGCGCCAGGCGCCATGAACCCTGGGAGCTCGGCCTTTGGCCCCGATTCCTGAGGAATGCAGTGGGGGCCCCATACAGTTCAATAGGGCGGGGTGGTGAGCTCTTGAGACTGACTGATCCCTGAAGCAAATATAGCGTTTCCTTCTGCAGCCTGTCCTCTTGCCGCCCACTCAAGCTCCCGGTTCTATGATAGCACGTGGCTGTCGTTTGCCTGATTTGATTTTTGAGCTCAGTGTCTGCTGAGCTGATGCACTTAGGCAAGGAGGAGGAGTCCAGCGTGGCAGCTTGGGGCTAGAGACGGCAGAGAGCACCAGTGCCTGCCTCTGGTTGGGTCATCAGAGAGCTCACTCTTCTTTTATGGGGAGGGCTGGAGCTCTCAGCCCAGCTGGGAGCTAATCCCAGGCCTTCTTAAGCTATACTGTGCTACACGTTCTCTCTTAGCTAGCTTCTTTCCTAACTTATCCTCAGTGGCTATTTTGTTTTTATTCTTCTGTCATGTTTAAAAGATTTTCTTCATTTACTTGAGGCAGAGAGCGAGACGGAGCCCCAGAGCAAGCCTGCAAACAGCGGGCATAGGCCAAGGGCAAGGGCAAGGGAGAGAATCTGAAGAGGTCCTTTCACTGGGCCCTGTGGGGACCCCGAGATCATGACCTGAACAGAACCATGAGTAGGAGGCTTAACTGGATCAGCCTGCAGGGGCTGCATATTTTTAAACATTTTGTCAAGATTTTACGTTGAAGTGATCTCTGTACCCAACGTGTGGCTCCAGCTCTCAACCCTGAGATCCAGAGCAGTCTCTGTGTCAGCCAGGGCTGGGGAAATCTGCCTGAACACCGAGGTTCATGTTCGTTACTAATGGCATGGGTAGAAAGGGTCTTTTTATTATTTCATTTTATTTAAATGTATATTATATTATTTATTTTATTTTATCTCAATTTTATTACTTTTATTTTATTTCAATTTTAATTTGTTTCTGTTTTAGGATTAAAACAACTTCTGTGTTTCCAGAGCCTGGGCATCCCATAGACAGTATCACCTTTATTGCTGATGCTGGGTTTTGAGAGCTGTTCATTCCTGGGACGTGGGTGTTCATTCCTTTCTGTTGAATTTCCAGGAACACATTTCTCATTGACCTCGCTAGCTTTTTTATTCCTTGCGGACAGAAAGTGACACACCCAGTGTGTACACACTCAGAGGCCGTTTCCTAGGATCTGGAGTTTGGGGAGGTGATGTGGGGGGAGCCTGGAAAAGAGGCGGGGTTTGATCTCTACTGAACACTATTAGCACTGGCAATTCTATGATTGTAGTCAAGACGTCATAGTCATTTTCCTAGGAAGAGAGACGGTGTTTGGTTTGTGGGTTGCGTTGTGACCTTGTTTTTGTCTGTCCTGAGCAATATTGTCAGATGGCCTTGTTTTGTCTTGTTTTATCAAGGTCTCCAAGCAGCTTTGTCGGAGGTTGATATTCTGCAAGCATGATTATTTACTTACAAGCATGAGAAAATACAGAAAATACAGGCTGGGAGTGTCCGTTGCGGGGTGAGAGGCTGGCCTTGTTCGTTGTCTCTAGAAATCCCTAAAGCAGAAGAAAAAAAGAGAGAGCTCGGATCTTAACAGTTGTAGCTGTAGCTGCAAACCTGATGGGAAAGTATGACTTTGGCTGTGTCTTGAGATTCCTGTGTCTCAGTTTCTCGATTCACAATGGCTCAAAGGGACTTGTTCCTGCATGGGTTGTCCCAGGTGTGAAATCGACAGGGGAGGAAGGTTGATAAGAGCCAGAGGCCCGGATGGTGGTACACAGCGCTTTCGTGGATTCCCACCCCTCCGGGGCTATCGGGTCAAGAACGGCAGGCACAGGCATGTGCTCTCCTGTCCAGCCTGGGTCCTCCAATCACCTATGGCTTCGTTATATTTACATGGTGGTTTCAGTCCCCCAGTGGGGTCAGATTGCAATGACAGGTCCAGGAAGAACTGGGTTAGGGCCCGGCCTGCCCTTACTGACCAGTAGGTTGAGTTCCTTAGATGACTGGAGACAACGTCAGCTGAGACCACCTTAGCTATGACCCATACTCTGTGAGACAGGAAAAGAAAAGACACTGCTCAGCCCGATGCATTTGCCATCTCGAGGCCTTCCTGCTCTCCCATCTTGAGGGTGTACTTACTGTAGATCACCCGGATTGTAAGCCAACTGAGTATAACCTGTAGGGGTGTAGAATTGTGACAAAAGCATATTCCAGGGGAAATTGCTTCTGGCCATTTTTGTTTTCAGGGTGGAATCTCGATTGACCAGTGTCCCCTGATATTCAGAGGTGGGTTTCTGGAGGGGGAGTGAGGAGCCTGGACAGGGGAGTTTGCAGCCAAGGCCTGGCTGGGGGCTCTGCTGCTGTCAGCTGGTGGGGGAAATTCTCCTAATTTCTGTGGGCCTCAGTTTCCCCATGTGTAAATTACAGTTGATATTCAAATTCTCCCAAGTCCCTTCCTGCTCCAGTGTCTGCACGTGCACGAGGGACTGAGGTGCCTGTTATGGAGTCCTGGGGACTGGAGCCGGGACCTGACTTGGTCCCTTCTCTGTGTGTCTCCCACAGGAGCCTGGGCTGAGTCCACACTGAAGACAGAGAATGGAGAGAGGAGCTGGAAGACAGGATATCAGCAAGTCTGGAAGACGAGAATATCGCAAAGAAGAACAAGGCCATGGTGGTGCAGGTGGTTGCCCGAGGAGGGAAGAATAAGCCCAGGCGGAGTCCAGAAAACTGAAGGGAAATCGAGGAATGCATGAGGCAGCATGAGCTGAGGGGGATGACTCGGAGAGTCCCACAGTCCACAGTGAGCCCGTGCCCCTGGGGCGGGGCCCCACAGGATGGATCGGGATTCGCTTGTACTGCTGGAGAACTGTACCAGTTCCCAGAGGAGGAGGAGGTGCCCACGAGCTTCACCCTTGGAGCCGCCCTTACGGTGGATGTTTCCAGGTAAGTGTGGGCCTAGGGGGATCAGGGGCATTTGAATTAGAGTTGCAGAGGTCCACCTTTCCTGCAGACTATTGTTGTAAGGTCAGAAACGACCACAGTAGGGGGCTCTTGCCTCTGAGACAGTGATACCAATAATATTCTTTGGAATGTATTGTGGTAAAGGGCTTTATGCACTATATATTTTGTCCATATATATGTTCAGGGTCTCATTTTTCCTTAGTCTTAGTCCTTAGTGTTAAGAGCGTGGAATTCTGACATCAAGAGGATTTCACTGGGGAGGTCAAGCAGTGAGTGGGAGAATGCAAACAAGATCTTGTAGCATGTGGGTGTCTCAGTTCCTTGAGAGTCTGCCTTCTGCTCATGTCCTAATCCCAGGTCCCCGGGATCAAGTCTCATGGTGAGGGGGCGGGACAGGGGGCTCCCTGCTCAGCAAAAGGGCGCAGGGGTAGGCCAAGCACTCGAATCCTAATGACAGGGTGGGCCTTTGAGAAGACTCCAAGAGGGCAGTCCCTTCTTCATCAGAGCGCACCGCAAGGGCATGTCACGGGACATCGAGCGTGTTGCGGCTCCTCTTTAAGGAAGGGGATTTGTTGCCTTCTGGGAGAAAGCAGAGAGCATTCCTGCAGGACATTCGGTCTAGGACTGCAGTTGAGATTCGAGATTTTCGACCACTTCTGTTGGATTGGGGAAGGGATCTTTCTGAGAGCTTCCGCAGTGCTTGGCTTGGTCCTTGGAGCCGTGAATACAGAGGTCAATACAACATCATTGCAACTGTCACAGGGCTTTCTGTGACAGTTGCAATGACAGTAAGCAGAAGTGATGAGAAGCGGGGGTGGGGTGAGTTCCTGGGAGGAAGTGGCCAGTGCTGTCTGGGGCATGATGTCAGTGGTTGTTCCAGTCTCTCACGGTGTTTTTGACCTACCTTGGCCCCGGGACCCTAGACTGGGACCAGATTTCCGCTCCTTGGGATACTGCCTGCCAACACCTGGGTTCCAAGGTGGCCCAAAGCAGCCGACACTTCCCAGGTCTCCGGAGGAAACTGCTGGTATCAGTACCTCCCGCCTCTGACTTGGCCAGCTGGAGAAATCGAGGCAAGTTCACAAAGTCTAATAGGGGTGTCCTTGTCCTAACGATCAGTGATGTTGTGCCTTTGTGTCTGAGAACTTCCGTGCTTTCCAGACTTCAGTATTCTCTCTCCATATAAAAATCCTGTAAATAGGGGCGCCCGGGTGGCTCAGTCGTTGAGCCTCTGCCTTCAGTTCAGGTCTTGATCCCAGGTTCCTGGGATGGAACCCCACCTCGGGCTCCCTCCTCAGTGGGGAGCCTGCTTCCCCCTCACCCACTGGCCGGGCTTGTGTTCCCTCTGTCACTGTGTCTCTCTCTGACAAATAATGTAATTGAAGGCTTCCAGAAATGTGCATAGTGGCCATATTGTAGATCAAGTAACTAAAAACAACAGAGAGGCCTGGAAACGATTGCTGGGGTAAATTAAAGGCAATCTAAATGAATAGAAAGACATCTATCCCATGCATAGATTAGGAGACGCCAGGTGATTGGAATACCAAATGAGTTTCATTCGGACTCACATGGGAGAAGACACATTGGGGGCAAATGTGCAAGCTAATCCTAAAAATGTATATGCACATCGAGGTACTGAGACTAGCAAGATGGCCATGAAGCCTTAAACTGGAGAAATCCACTCCATGTCAAAGCTCATCATGAAGCTATGGTCATTAAAGCACTACGTTATGGTATAAGGAATCACAATGTATATATATATAGGAACAAGAGGGACTATTGAGTACAAAATTTCCCCATACACATATACAATGTTTAAACTTTTTTTTTTGGATTATTTCTAAGTCATCTCTACATCCAACATGGGGTGCAAACCCACAACTCTGCAGACAATGGTCGCTTGCTGCACCTATTGAGCCACCCAGGAACCCTGGGTGTTTGTTTGATTTTTTTTAAAATTATTTATTTATTTTCAGAAAAACAGTATTCATTATTTTTTCACCACACCCAGTGCTCCATGCAATCCGTGCCCTCTATAATACCCACCACCTGGTACCCCCACGCCCCCGCCACTTCAAACCCCTCAGATTGTTTTTCAGAGTCCATAGTCTCTCATGATTCACCTCCCCTTCCAGTTTAGCCCAACTCCCTTCTCCTCTCTAACACCCCTTGTCCTCCATGATATTTGTTATGCTCCACAAATAAGTGAAACCATATGATAATTGACTCTCTCTGCTTGCCTTATTTCACTCAGCATAATCTCTTCCAGTCCCGTCCATGTTGCTACAAAAGTTGGGTATTCATCCTTTCTGACGGCGGCATAATACTCCATAGTTTATATGGACCCCATCTGCCTTATACATTCGTCCGCCGGAGGGCATCTTGGTTCTTTCCATAGTTTGGCGACCGTGGCCATTGCTGCTATAAACATTGTGGTACAGATGGCCCTTCTTTTCACGACATCTGTATCTTTGGGGTAAATACCCAGGAGTGCAATGGCAGGGTCATAGGGAAGTTCTATTTTTAATTTCTTGAGGAATCTCCACACTGTTCTCCAAGGAGGCTGCACCAACTTGCATTCCCACCAACAGTGGAAGAGGGTTCCCCTTTCTCCACATCCCCTCCAACACATGTTGTTTCCTGTTTTGTTAATTTTGGCCATTCTAACTGGTGTAAGGTGATATCTCAATGTGGTTTTAACTTGAATCTCCCCGAGGGCTAGTGATGATGAACATTTTTTCATGAGTCTGATAGCCATTTGTATGTCTTGATTGGAGAAGTGTCTGTTCATATCTTCTGCCCATTTTTTGATATGTTTGCCTGTTTCGTGTGTGTTGAGTTTGAGGAGTTCATTATAGATCCTAGATATCAACCTTTTGTCTGTACTGTCATTTGCAAATATCGTCTCCCATTCCGTGGGTTGCCTCTTTGATGTTTTGACTGTTTCCTTTGCTGTGCAGAAGCTTTTGATTTTTTAAAAATAAAGTCATTGGTACACTTGACGAGGATAACCAAAGACTTTTACTAAAAGTAACTGGAATGAATGAACATCTACTTAATACTATGTTAACATTAAAACCTACTTAGCACTATATATCGATGGTAGTTGAAGAAGTAAAAGTAAATGTTTTTTTTGTTAAAGATTTTATTATTTATTTGTTGGAGATAAAGAGAGAGAGCAAGCAATCACAGGCAGGGAGAGATGCAGGCAGAGGGAGAAGCAGGCTTCCCCCCTGAGCGGGGAGCCCGATATGTGACTCGATCCCAGGACCCTGGGCTCATGACCAGAGGCCACGTCAGATACCCAACTGCCTGAGCCACCCAGGTGCCCCAAAGTATAATTTTCAAGCACAGGGTCTCACGTCAGTAGCCAGTGTTGACAACATGATGCTCTTAGCCCGTTGTGATGGAATTTTTCCCGGAGGTTTCGGGCAGGAATGAGGTCTAGGTAAAGGAAGCACCTTTGCAGAAAGGTATAGGCACGAATTGGCAAATGGGGGCGTGGGGTTTGGCGTAGAAGAGGACTCTCCCTGAGACCTGCCTCCAGCCCCCATAACAAGGGGTTCCGGGGCCAGTCACAGGGGAACTGGGTCCTCCGTGTGCCTTTGTTTCTTCATTTGTGAACCAGGAAAAAGGAAAGCTCCCATGAACAAGTGGACTGTGAAGACTAGAAGTGCTAATATGTAGGAAATCATGCGTCTCAAGAACTCTAAGGGACGTCCATGATCTCAGGGAGTTTCCAAACTGACTAAACACCGGACTTTAATAAGAAGATTCCAGACCCCACGTCAGCCCACTGAATCAGAATTGCTAGAAACCAAAAGGACGAGGTTGCATTTGTACTAACTCTCCGAGGCTGTTCTGATACAGTGATGAGTATATGAGTAGGGAACACTGAGTCGTATAACGTTCCTCTAAAACAGCAAAGTGGGAATAGCAGAACGCGGATCTTTTCTGTCGAGTCTCTCCGCCAGAGGAGTAAAGGAGGAGGACTCTGCAATGGAAGGAGACCTGGCCCACCTGACCCCATTTAATCTTCGCGCAGTTTCCATGTTTGATTAGAAAGAGGCCGCCAGGTGAATGGCACGAGGTCAAGTCAAAGGAATCTATCAAGCAGTGCTCCATCTTCTGAAACTTGTTTTTACCTTTCTGAAACTTGAATTTCAGTATAGTTATCGTACAGTGTTAACATAAGTTTCAAGAGTAGAATGTGGTGATTGAACATTTCCATACATTGCTCAGTGCTCATTCGCACAAGTGCACTTGTTGACGCCCTCTGCATTCCCCGATTCCCTGGTCCCCCTCCCCTCTGGCTACCACCAGTTTGTTCTCTCTAGTTAAGAGTCTGTTTCTTGGTTTGTCTGGTGCCCTTTTCTTTTGCTCTGCTTATATATTTTGTTTCTTACGTTCCACATACGAGTGGAATCCTTTGGTATTGAGCTATCTCGGACAGACTTAATTGACTTAGTACAATATACTCTAGATGCCCCTGTCTCATTTCAAATGGCAAGATTTTATTCTTTTCTATGGCTGAGTAATATTCCGTGGTATAAATATACCGCATTGTCTTCACCGGTCATCTATGGACGGACATCTGGGCCCTTTCCAGAATTTGGTTATGCATGTATTCGTGCTTACTAGTGCTTATGTATTTCTGAGAGTAAATATCCCGTAGTAGGACTGTTGGATCGTAGGGGGGTTCTGTTGTTACGTTCTTGAGGAACCTCCATACCATCGTCCACAATGGCTCCCCCGGTTTGTGTGCCCAGCACTAGGGCAAGAGGGTTCCCTTTTCTCCGCAGCCTTGCCCACACTTGTTGTTTCTTATGTTTTGGGTTTTAGCCATTCTGACGGGGGTGAGTGCATATCTCATTGGTTCTTTCTGTTGCTTGTTTTTTGTTTGTTTGTTTAAGATTTTACCTGCTTCTTTGAGATAGAGAGTATAAATGGGGAGGAGTCGAAGAAGGGGTAGCAAGCTCCCCACTGAGCAGGGAGTCTGATGTGGGACTCGATGCCAGTGAAACGTGGTCCCTATGACATAATCAGAAGAGCAAGGAAAGCAACGTACACATAGAGGGGTCATCTAGGAGTCAGGGATGTTAAGTTCTTGAGGAACCTCCGTACTGTTTTCTAGAGTGGCTGCACCAGTTTGCATGGGCACCGAGAGTGTCAGAGGGTTCCCCTTTCGCTGTACTCTTGCCACAATCTGTTGTTTCCTGAGTTGTTACCTGTAGGCATTCTGACTGATGTGAGGTGGTATCTCACCGTGGTGTGGTTTGTATTTCCCTGGTATGGCACTCTTACTTTCAACACTCCGTAAAACTGGTGGTGCAAGTACTTTCTATTCAGTGAGGATGTCCTCCTATGCAGGCAGTAGAGAAAGACTATTGAATATGCAACCCTCACGGAGTCCTCATTCCCTCCCTAGGAGTCCTTTGAAGTGAACTTCCCCGGATGAGAGATGACAGAGGAGGCTTTGACTTTCAAACAGCTGGTCACTGTTGAATAGACTTACTGGCATTTGTACGACACAACTCTGGGAGTGGAGTAGGTGGGAAAAATAGGATGTAAGTAACATCTGTTTCACTGGGCAGGAACAGTAGTATACCAGGTCAGGTTGATACAGAAGGAAAGGGAAAATACAATAATGTCAAAAGTTTGAGGTCGAGAGATCCCTTCACACTGACAAACTGAAGGGGAGAAATTTGGCAAGCTCATAGGGAACCAAACATGTCCACGGACTTTCGGTGTAATGCTCAGCCCTACGTATACGACCTTCCTAAACGGCAGACAGGCCTATAGGCGCACAGGTGCACATGCAGAAAAGAAAAGAAATACCACAGAGAGCTAAACACAGAAACATGTCCTCCCGGTAGGGTACGTAGAGCCTAAAGGTGATGGAGACTCAGTATAACTGTGACGATGAGAACCAAGCACATGTCCATGAGCATGTGTCCCGATCCTCCAAATCACCATGATAGGGAGAGCTTAGAGCATCCAATGTCAATAACCCACAAGTTCATAGTGGTTGTCCGAACCAAAAACTTTAATGACATAGAAGGGGGACAGAATGTTCTTTTCCACAGTGCAGTGCCGTCCAATACACATTGTATAGATATCCAAACATCAGAATTCTTCCAATGTACAAACAGAGATAGGGTTAGGAGATACCACAGGGAGCAGTAAAAGATGGCAACATGTTAGAGAAAGTGGTTAAGAGGAGAGGCTCGTCACCCATCCTCAGGGTCCACCACGTACCAGATTCCCAATTTCAGAAAGCAAAGCATGTGTCTTGCTGTGAACAGATCAATCTGATAGGTACTCTATAGCAATGCAACCAAAGCTGCTCTCACAGGAGTGGTGATGGGCACACTGGACCTTCTTGGTCTCCGGGTAGGCTAGCCGGGACACATGCAGCATTAACCATGGAGTGTCCTGGCCCAAGGCACAGGCTGAATTTAATCAGGAGGAACTGATCAGACAACTTCAGAATGTAGGCCATTAAGCTAGACATGTGGCCTGTCCCCTACAAACAAGGAAATGTCACCACCACCGGAGACAGCCACCTAACGGTGAGGAGATATTTTGGGTTCTGAAGGAGTAAGAAAATACAGCAACACATTCTTGTCGTCCTTTGGAACCCAACCTATCTCTCCTCCATGTTGCCGTCTCTTATTTGTGGTGACAGGGATTTGTGAAGACAGACAGACCGGTCATCTGGTTCAATGGTCCACATCCTGAAGGTGTCTGATAACTCCCTCGTGCTCAAATTCAGGCTGAACGTCTCCAGGAAGAACACGGTGTAGTCAATGCTGTGTGCTTCTGGCATAGCCCAGTTGGTGGCCCAGAATGTCCAGTGTGACTTGTGGCCTCTTCCCGTGGTGCTGCTGACTCTGGTTCTCTGCAGGATGGAATTGAGAGCAGCAAGACTGAAGGTCTCTGGAAACGGGGGTGTGATCTAGGCAGGCATTGGTCTCCTGAGGGGTTTATCACAACTGGAGCTGAAGGGCAAGAAACTCTCTCCTCCAATGGGTCTCTTGCAGTAAAAATCATCGAGAATGGCTTGGGATTGTGATGTGGATTCTCAGCAAAGTGTCTCTCCCGTGCTCTCTTTGGGCTTTAACTTGATGTGCTGCTTTAGATTTGCTTTCATCCAGTGGAAAAAGAAGGGGTTTTAGGATGAAGTTTCAAGATGGGGTTTTCATTCACAGAGGCCTCTCTTTTCTTAGTTTCTGCAGTCTTTGGCATCTGAGAGAGGAAGAGTGAGAGAAATCAAATGTGAGTCTTGGTCAGATGCTACTGGTGGCTGAGCCTGGAGGGGTGGTGGCCAGGTGACAGAGGGCAGGAGCAAGCGGAAGGCCTCTCCAGAGGAGCAGCTGCAGGGGGAGCTGCACCCAGGCAGAGGGGGAGTTGAGAGCCCCAAGTCAGAAGTCATACCTTCACGAAACCGATAGGCAGCCTGTGTTGGAGGATGCAGGGGCCCCTGGGCTCCCCCAGCAGGGGGCTAGTGATGTCCCAGCTCAAAGCTGCTGTGAGCTTTTGCCAGATCCCAACTACCTCCTCCTCTGCAGCCACTTCCCCCTTGAGCCCCTCCATCAGAAGCCAAGTGATGGCTTGCCGACGCCTCCCGGGGAGGTGGGCACCTAGCACGCACCACGCGCGTTCCGAGACAGGCTGCTGCAGGAAGCAGGGGACCCGTGGCAGCCAAACACATCCCCTTTTCACCCTTGTCCCAGTCTTCTGAAAAGGAGGCCAGGCTTTGGAATGAGTCCTAGATTGGGAGAGCCCACAGGGGCCTATGAGTATCTCCAACTTCTTTTCTGCCCTGTGCAGAGGAGGAGCTGTGGCCCCAGGGGCTAAGGACCCCCGAAAGCCATGTGACCTGTGACTGAAAAGCCTGGGCTGAAAGCCAGGCTCAGGCCCTGTGCAAACCTGTGGTGGGGAGGGAGAGGACAGCCCCTGATCTGCAGGTGTGGGCAGGCAGTAGATACTGATGGTCACTTTTGGCCTCCCAGGAACAAGCCCAAAGGTGCTGAGGGAAGAGCCCGGGGAGGAGAAACCCCAAGGGGAATTCACAAAGGACAGCCTGGGTGTTATCAGGGACACTTCATTTTCCCTCAGGGACAACAAGGGTCTCTGAATGTTATCTCACACAGGATAGACCTTGGGGCATTTGTAGGAATAGTCTGAGTAGGTATAAGCTTCAGCAAAGTGTAAAGGGCACATGGAGAAGGATTCATGTTTGCTTTCTAGATTCTCATCCCTTCTTTCCCCAACTTTCCATAAGCGTAGAGCCTCTCATGGATTCCAGGGGTGTTCTGATGGGCCTGCAAATGGATAGATAGGAGAAGGAGTCCTGAGATTGTTTCCTGAGATGTTGTATAACGACACCATAGGATTCTTTTCTTTCAATCTGTCGTGGACCTGTCGGGGAGCTGGCAAGTCCTCGTAGTGACTTTGTGAACCATGGTTTTGATTGCCACAGGAAGCAAGAAACCTGAAATTCCTCAACCTCGATCAGGGAAGGGATCATGTTTTAGACACTGGGTTTCCAGGCAATATTCCTTCCTCATTGTATCGTGTATGATAGGGGCTGAGGAGAAGCTTGACCCACCAGCTGGGTCCCAGGTGAGGGTTCTGTGTCCACCTAGCTCAGATTTCCTGAACGTCCCAAGAGGAGAGTGCATGTGGCAGTGACTCATGGAGACCTCGGACCTGGGAGGAGGAGGCTTGGAATTGGAGAAGCAGGGAAGGAGGGCAAGGAAGCCAAGAAAGCGTGTGGTTTCTGGCAGAGCTCTAAGTGTTTGATGGGTGTAATAATGCGGCTCTGCTGAGGAGGGCCGTGGGGCCTGCTTCGCCATGGGCGTGGAGAGAGGGGAGAGGGAATCCCAGGACAGCCCCGGCAGGAACACAGCAGAGTTGAGCTGCATCCCGGTGATGGAGACCAAGGGCCGGCAGGGTGGCAGCCCCCATGCGAAACCGGGGAAGCACCAGCTGTGGGAATGGCCGAAGGAGGGAGAGCAAGTGAAGAGACAGTGTGTGTTTGGTCGGGGGTGTTGGAGGGGTGGAGCTCTAATCAGCAGGAGAACAGTAGGAGTCCATGCCCCAAGCGCCAAAGGCATGATTACCTCTGGGCCCTAAGCTTGAAGACCAGGGAATCTGCATGCCAGTCTCCACTGGCCAAACTGCAGTATTCTCTTGGGAATCTTCTGTTTCATGACACGGAGGGCTTTCATGTGGCCATGGATTTGACAGCCATGCTGTCTGTCCCTCGAGTCCTCACCAGCATCACGCTCCAGCTTGGGAGGGTTCTTCATGCACATGGAAGCATCCAAAGCCAGTTCTGCAAGGAAAAGCACATCGACAGGATCCGCTGTGATTCATGATCTTTCTGGACCTCCACCTCCATTGATGTCAAAGAAGGACAGTGGCCAGAATGAGAAAGGCCGTCTGACAGATCACAGGCCCGTGGACACAGTTTGATTACTTCCGGTTTTGGCTCTCTCTCTCATACTCAAGTAAGGCTCACTGGGCCAGGAGGCCAACAGGTTCCCAATGGACAAAAGTGAAAGCACGAGAAACGATCGGTAAAAAGAAACAGTTCTGGGAAAGAGAAGTTTCCACACACAAGGAAATTGTGCTGGAAAGAGGCTGTACTCTTGTCGAGAAGAGACTGTAGAGCGCAGCAAAGTCTAGGTTGCAGGGAAGCCTTTCGGGGTCAACCAGGGAAGAGCACACTGGGGAATGCATACAACATGCATCAACATGGCCAGCGTTTCATACCTGTGCACTACGTATAATATACACACCGAATAGACAACATGTGTGTGACCTAAGATAGAAATGTCTGTGTCTGTATGTATATATGTATGTATAAGGGAGTCAGTGATTAATGAGGGATTTGCGGACAGGCCCAGAGCATTCTACCCCCGCTCTGCTCAGCTGCATCGAGTAAAAGAAAAGACACGGAATCTAAAAGAACGAGAAAAGCAGTGGTGAGAAACAGGTGACCATGGACATGTTCCATGGGGGAGTCGGTGGGAACAAGTCAGAGTAAAAGCATCTGCCCCAGCGTGTAATTGTGTATTCACCCCCAGCTGATAGGATGAAACCTAATCCCCCAGTGTGATGGTATGATGGGGTGAGCCTTTGGGAGGCAGCTCCTCCCCTAGAAGGGATTCGCGCCCTATAAAAGAGACCTCACAGGGTTCCGTCGCCTCTCTGCACTGTGGGGACAGAGCCAGAAGGCAGCCACCTCTGAGCCAGGAAGGCAGTGTCACCAGGCCCCGAATGTGTCCCTGTTTGATGGTGGTTCTGGCGCGCCTCCGGAACGGTGAGATACCGATTTCTGTTGTTGTTGTTGTTGTTTTTTTTTTTTTTAAAGATTTTATTTATTTATTTGACAGAGAGAAATCACAAGTAGATGGAGAGGCAGGCAGAGAGAGAGAGCGGGAGGCAGGCTCCCTGCTGAGCAGAGAGCCCGATGCGGGACTCGATCCCAGGACCCTGAGATCATGACCTGAGCCAAAGGCAGCGGCTTAACCCACTGAGCCACCCAGGCGCCCCCGATTTCTGTTGTTAAGAAGTCAGCCTGTCCGAGGCATTTTTGTTATTATAAGCAGAGCGGACCAAGGAGCTGGCATGGAGCTTTTTTTCTTGCTCAGGCCTCCATGGGACGTGAGTCACAGAGAGAGGGAGGGGGCCAGCGGGTCGGGGCAGGACGGTGGGCGCCAAGGAGAAGTGACAGGCCGCAGGGAGAAGACAGTAAGGAGGGTGAGTGCTAAGGCCCTGGTCCGCGCTGGGCTTCCCCGAGCACTCACTGAGCTCTTTCTCCAGGGCCCTCCCTGGTGCCACAGTGCTGCTACTGATGTGGCCTCCCCCTGGGAACGGCATCTCCTCAATTCTCAGGGAGGTCAGCTCCTGACCGAGGAGCCCCAAGGCACCCCAGGCTCCAGGAAGGGACTCTGAGTGCTGGTGGGGAAGGAAGACAGGATGCAGAGGAGGGTGGAAACGCTCAGTCTTCAGGACATCTGAGCAGAGGTGGATCCTGAGGAGCAGGAGGCTGGGCATGAGGCCCCGGAGATGAAGGGAGCAGATGGACTAGATGGAGGACCCGAAGAGAGAGTGACCTGTATACTTCATGGGGTAAAGTGGACCCTTCTCAGCTTAGAAAAGGAAAAAACAAAAATCAGTAGTACGCGGTGTTGCGAGGCCAGTATTTCTACAGTGTCTGTGAGCACCGAACAGGGCAGATGGGCTTGACGATGCTGAAGGAGAGAAAACTGGGCGCATGAGCCTTTCTGAGAAAGGCAGGCAGGATGGGGTCCGGGGATAGTAGATCTGCCTCAAACTGCTCTTCCCCACATGAAACAATGCCCTGACACCATTTCCAAGAGTTGAAACCCCACAGGCATCTGAGGATTCGATGTGACAAATTCATACATATTGTCATGCAATTTTGTTGCATCAGGGCCCCTATGAATTGTATTTCATGTTCCCAAGAACAATGAGACGGAGACCCCATTTTTTGTGGTTTTCAGTAAGCGGACTGAAGGGAAAATGCATGAGAAGAGGCGGAAGTTGGCCAGTTATACAGCCAGGAAGTGGCAAGGCCAGTACCTGGTTCAGAGCTGATACTGAACACCAGGCTCTTGCTCACCTTGCTGTATTGCAGCATCGTGGGGGCTCAACCTCATCCCATTGCTACCTGTAGCCACAAGTCTGTGATGACCAACACAGGGCCTAGAGCTTCCTAGTCACCTTCCCTCTCACCTCGGAGCAGTGGTGGTTGGTCCCCAGAACCCATGTTGGTGCCCAGGCTCCCGATGGCAGAGGAGAGGCTGAGCCTGGCTCTGTTGTCACCACGGTCCAAATGCTGGTCCAGCTGCAGTTGCAGGGAATCAGCCACCGGGGTGCTTGGCTGTGTCTGTGCCCCGGAACTTTGCACCTGTGCTCTTGGGAAAGTCAAGTTTCCACTGGATGGCCCTTGGTGACAGGGAGACTGCATCGGAGCTGAAGCGAGAAGAGATTTCAATGGGATCCATCCCAGGGCTCCTTAGCTGAGTGCTCTGAGAACACCCATGTCTGATGCCCCCGCCCCTCTGTGAGACCACCCTGGAGCAGGTACAAAGGCAGGCATCATGGCTATGAAGGAGATGTCCCCATTGTCTCTGAGCCTGTGGATGCTGTGTTGGCAGGTGACCAGGCTGCAGAGTCCCTGAGGTGAAAATCACCCCCTGACTCCGCAGGGCCTTCGGATGGGCCCAGTAGCTCATGCCTATCATTCTGTTCATAGTAACCTTGGTGTGAGAGCCTAGAGAGAAGTTCCTGGAGAGTTCTCAGGGCTTGGGAGAAGGAGTTGTCCATGTGTAGTGGCAACAAAGAACGGGGGAAGAAGTTCAGCCTCGAGGCTTCAGGTACCCCTAGAAGAGGGAGTTGCGGAAAGGTAGCACGGGCCAACTTATGGGGCCTTTTCCCAGCTCTGAAGCCTTTTGAAGCTTCTCATCTGCAATTTCTGTCTGCCCTTCCATCCGTCCACTCATCTGGATTCTATTGCCCCTTGGAGAATGCTAAATAACCGTGTGTTTCATTTGTGCCTCCCAAATTGCTGTAATGCTGAGGATGCCTGGTCTCTTTGGCCCTCGGGGAGGATGGGGAAACTCGAGAGAAGGTAGTCCTAGAGCGGAAAGGCTGTTACTGTCCACGTAAGGTTGAGGGACAAAACATTTCTTAGGCAGTTTCACTGTACCATATTGATCCAATAAGGAACATCATGGACTCCTTGCTGGCCCTAGCACATGTTTTGTTCAGCAGAGAAAGTCTCCTAACAGGGCCAATTTTTCTCCCAGAAGGGAGGTCCAGAAAATAGCCTGAGCGGGAAGAGACGGGAAGTGGATTTTGGCCTGCGCCCCTGTGTGAGCGTGGCCGGAAGGGGGTCACACTCAGCAGGCTCCACGTTTCTGAAGATCCTGGAGAGGGAAACAACTCTTTGCTTTGCCCCTGAATGATGCCCGTAGCCACGTAAGGTGCACAGGCTGCTGCTCATTTAGAGGGCATTATGCCACCAAGAGTGGACACGTGACAGAAACCGTATCCAAGCTGGGAAAATATCACTGATGCTGCACAGAGGGTGAAAAGCCCACCATCCACGGGGGAGGAAAAGCGGGACTAGAGCTTTGGCTTCACTGAATCCATGGGACAGGGGACAGACAGGACTGGGTGCTCAGGATCTTCCATGTAAATGCTCCAGAGGAAGGCCAACACCCGGGGAGAATGAAATTTGAGCTCAGCAGAAACAGCACAGACGCTGCCCATAGGGAGCAGCCGCATAGCAGTGTGGAGACCAGAGAGCTTGCAAGAAGATACACAGGACATACAAGTGGCCATAGAATTTCTTGGGTCTAAAAAGTCTCTTCTTGGAAATAAGAGGCCTGTTACCAAGATGCCTCCAGGTGAGAGAGCGGTGGCTGAGGTTTTGTCCCTTTCTCTCCATTTCTCCTCTCTCACCTTACTCGGTCCCAACAGCCTGCTGCTTGTGAGGGGGCAGGTGACACAGGAACAGTGTGGGACAGAAGGAAAGGAAACTTGTCTGACCCACATGATGCCTTTTCTTCTGAAGTAGGCTCCACATCCAGTGTGGATCAGAACGTGGGGCTTGAACTCAGAACCCTGAGAGGAGGACCTGAGCGCAGATCAAGAGCTGGAGGCTTAACCCCCGGGTGTCCCAGTGTTTTGAAAATAAAATCCAAGAGCATATTCAAACCAGTATGGGTCTACAGGGCCTGTTGGCAGGGATGCATCTCTCAGCCTATTTATGTTGCTGTATACAGAGAAGACAGGCTTCCTGGGACCCTCCCTTCCCAGGAAGTTTGTGCCCCTCACAATGGGGTTACTTACCATCTACATCCAGACCCTCGAAGGTTTCCTCCTTGTCACGTGTAGATGAGGCACTTGTACAAGGCCTCCAGGTGTCTGGCAGGTGATGGCCAATTGAAGAAGTCAAATGACATTCATCCAGAGAGTCCTGTGGGACGTCATTCTCTTCTACCACGGGCAGCTCCGTGCAGAGCCTCGAGTTACAGCGAGGACTGGAGATGCAACAGGAAGGCTGAGTCAACATGGAGTCCCAGTGGTTTAGGGCAGCGGGGAGGACGGTGTGGTCACAGAGAACAAACGGGAAGTCCCCATCAGGGGAGAGGAGCCATTCTGCCTCCCTCTGGGGAAGGGTGTGGATGAAGCAGGGATAGATCAGGGAAGGAGAGAGGGAACCAGAGCAAGAGGTGGTCAGAGCATGGCCAAAATGGGAGTTTAAAGGAAGAGAGTCTGAACCTCCCCAGTGCACCACCGTCCCAAAACAAACAGCACACTCAGAAAACAAGAAAAGCAGCACCAGCACTTTGGCCTACGTCTTGTTGAAATTTGCAGAAAGGAGCAAGACCACCCCAGGCTATGGCAGCATTGGAGATTCCTAGAATGCTTGTGTGTCCCACGAATTTTATTTTTTTTCTAAACAGTTGTCTTGCCATGAATTCCTACCCACGTCATAATGCAAAAGCAGCAGAGGTAGATGGCATCTTTGGCCTGATTTGGATCAAAGCGTGACTGTGAGAAGGCAAGAAGTCCAGTGTGCTTAATATACTTGCATCAGGGGACTGCAGACTCCAGGCTTGGGAGGGATTGAGAAAGGGGCTTATAGTAGTGCCCCAGAAAAGCAGAAACCATTGCTAATGGCCCGTTTTGTGCATGTGAGAATGGGTGAGAGAGGCATATTTAGCAATTTCTAGATTTGCCTAGATCACCAGATGTCACCATTGAATTAAAGCCCATGAATCTTCAGAGTTACCTGGGGCATATCGGGTCTTGGTCTTCTACCTCCAAAAGATCATTGTGATTTTCTACAACTAAAGAGAGACAGGGCCAGTCACATTAAACGGAATGGCATCGGTACGTTAAAATAAAATATCCGCTGCAGCTAACACTCGGGCATAATTTTCCTTAATGGGGCAGAGGGTAGTGTGAGAGAAACCCTCCAGGAGGCCTCCGGGAGTGCCTTGGTAATGTGTCACGGTTTGCTTTCCTTAGGCCTCGGGCACGAGCTCCCTGATGTGGTGGGGCCACATGGAAAGAGTCTGTGTAGAGTGAAACGTGTGTTTTACCATGGATTCTGGGGGAGAGCTTGTCTGAGTTTTAAAAACGTACTGCGTCCTTCTCACCTTACCTTATCTCATGAGATGCTCTAGGTGTGATGGTTGAAAGGCATTTAGACATAGAGACCAGACTGATGGATTGAATCTGCAAACCCTCAAATCAAGAGGAATCTTGTGTGTACAATTCCTTCGAGTACACAGACGTGGGAGCCATGCATGGGGAGGGGGAATGGCCGGGCTCAGCCTTGCTCAGGGAACCATTCAAGCAAGCTGATGGCAGAGGTGTGGATGTCCTGATACGGCTGTGATGACTCACTGAATCAGAGCAGTCAAACCAGGGAAACGACAAAGCCAAAGATGCAGGTAAAGCTGACAGCATCTTTGAAAAGGGACAAAGAAAACAAGGTCCATTGTATGGGTATAAAAACGAGAGCACTGGAGATGAGGAGAGAGAGTTAATGGAAATCAGGAGCAAAGACACCTGCGGCGTTGCATCACAAATGAGTGTGGGTTGTGATATCTACCTTGACTCCAATGTCCTAACGTATATCAGAAGACATAAGCAGAGCCTGGGATGAGGAATGAAGGGCGGGTCTGTGCCTCACGTGATATCTGTGCTGTAAAGACTGGCCTAGCGCCTGACTGGGATCCCTATATCTACCCAACTCCTACACAGCAATGGCACATCTCAGCGTAAGCAGAGGTTGGAATAGCAAACATAAGGGAGTCGAGTTGGAGCTTTCTCAGCTTGACAACGGAGGACTCACTAGCTACTTCCAGAGCAGAAGAACTGTCCATATCATCGAAGGAGTTTCTGTCAGCCCTCGTAGAGGTCCCATGCAGGTCAGCCAGGTCACGAAAGGCTGAGTGAGTCAAAGAGCATTGATCCAGGGAGTCCCATGGGGGATCCTGCTCTTCCACCTCTGGCAGACACAGACTGGGCCTGGGAGGGTGGGGAGATCAGAACATGAAAACAAGAAAAGGAGACACCCCATAAAACTACGCTTTCAGATGGGAGGCCGAGAAGTAGAGTCATAAGAAAGGAGCACAGCCACTACTCACCACAGAAACTACCCTGCTGTTTCAGGGACAGAGTATGGCTGCTAGGGGGAAGTACAGATAGCCAGAGAACAGAAGGATCTCAGGGTAGAGGTGACAGATCTAAGCTTCTGAGCATCAAACTCTGAACCATGATGGAATAGAAGTCGAGGCTCAGAGTATACATCGACCATTTTAAAGGTGGCTTCGACACTTTTGCATAAATTCTGTGGCTGTTACGTTTAGGGACCTAGTGAACACAGGATGCCTTTTCAAAGGCATCCTCAGCCTGGAGCGATCTCGTGTCCTCAGTGCCTCTTTCTCTAAGTACGGTGACGTGATACGACGTGACGTGACATGTTTCCTAGGTATTCTTTTTCTACAGTGTATCCTTAATGCGGTAAGACCGCGGAGGGAGACACAGCTCTGCCCCTCTCTGTGGATTTAGTGAAAGAAGAGAAGAGGGCAATGCTGAGAATCCCACCGACTAGTCAATTCATGCAGGTCAAGTGACTGCAGGTGACTGAAATGGAGGAGTCCAAAAGGAAAGGAGACGTGTAACACAGGGAAGACACACTTCATGGTTCAAGGAGAGGGTTTGTGTTTGGAGAAGGGATGAAAGTGATAGGTTTGTCAGTTTCTATTTGTTCCTTAAAATAGTCCTTCAATTCACCACTGAAGGAAGGCAAGGTTCTTCAGAATTACCTGGGGCCTAGGGGGTCTTGGTCCTCTTCCTCAAAAAGATCATTAGGACTTCCTAGAAATGCAGACAGACAGGGCCAGTCACTTTGCACAGATCACCACTTGTACATTAAAACCAAGCATCGACTACAACTACCATATGGGGAGAATAATCCTTAGCGGGGCAGAGGAAGGCATGGAAGAAGTCCTCCAGGAGGCCTCAGGGAGTGTCTTGGGAATTTGCCACAGCGTGCGTTCCGCAGCCTTCGGGCCCGAGCTCCCCGTAGTGGTCAGGCCACAGACAAAGGGTCTCTGTACAGAGTGACACATGTGTTTTCCTACAGGTACTGGGGAACAGCCTCCCTCGATTCTAAAACCTTATTGCAAACTTCTCTCATTACCTCACCCCATGAGATACTCTAGGTGTGATGGTTTAAGGACATTTAGACAGAGACCAGACTGACGGATCAAATCTGCAAACCCACAAGCCGAACGGAATCTTTTGTGTACAATCCTTTGCGCTCCACAGACATAGGAGCCGTGCACGGGGAGAGGCAAAGCCCAGGCTCCGCTTTACTCGCGGGAAGCATCTAAGCCAGCTGATGGCAGAGGTGTTGATGGCCTCATACAGCAACGTTGACTCCGTGAAGACAGCCAACACAGAGCACACAGACAGTGGGGATGAGAGCAGTCAAACCAGGGAAAGGACAAATCCCCAGACCTAGGAAAGGCTGATGGCATCTCTGGACGGGCACGACAATTCAAGGGACATTGTATGGGAATGAAAAGGAGAGCATGGCAGATGAGGAGAGACATTTAATGGAAATGAGGAACGAAGACAGACACCTCAGCTTACGCAGCCGAAGGGAGTGTGAGTTGTCACATCTGCCTTGATTGCAATGTCCTAACTTCTGTCAGAAGCCCTAAGCAGGGCCTGGGATGAGGATCAAAGGGCAGGTGCATTTCTCAGCTGAGGTCTTTGCTGAAAAGGGTATCCCAGAGCCTGACTCTGATCCCCATGTCTACCGGGCTCCTACACAGCGGTGACACCTGTCAGCATAAGCGGAGGCTGGGATAGCAAACCTAGTGGGTCGGCCTGGTGGTCGATTTGGGGCTTTGTCAGCTGCACCATGGTGGACTCACTAGCTACTGCCAGAGCAGAAGAGTTGTCAATGTCATCAAATGAGTTTATGCCAGCCCTCGTAGAGGTCCCTTGCAGGTCAGCCAGGTCAGGAAGGGCCGAGTAAGTCAGATAGCCTCCATCCAGTGAGTCTCCTTGGGCGTCCTGCTCTTCCACCTCTGGAAGCTTTCTGCTGGGCCTGGGAGGGTTGGAAGATCTGACCGTGAAATCAAGGAAAGGAGACACCCCAGTATCCTACCGCTGTTAATGGGAGGCCGAGTAGTAGAGTCGTGAGAAAGGAACGCCTCCCCGCAGAAACTACCCTCCTGTTTCAGGGGCAGGGTATGACTGCTAGGGGGATGTACATATAGCCAGACAACAGAAGGGTCTCAGGGTAGAGGCTACAGATCTAAGCTTCTGAGTAACAAACTGAAGGATGGTAGAATAGAAGTCGTGGCTCAGAGTATGCATCGAGGGTTTGAAAGGTGGCTTCGACACTTTTGCATAAACTTTGTGGCTGTTACCTTCAGGGACCTAGTGAACCCAGGATGCCTTTTCAAATGCATCCTCAGCCTCGAGCGATCTCGTGACCTCAGTGCCTCTTTCTCTAACTACTGTGACGTGACGTGACGTGACGTGATAGGTTTCCTAGGTATTCTTTTTCTACAGTGTATCCTCAATGTGGTAAGACCGAGGAGGGAGACACAGCTCTGCCTCTCTCTGTGGATTTAGTAAAAGAAGAGAAGAGGGCAATGCTGAGAATCCCACTGACTAGTCAATTCATGCAGGTCAAATGACTGCAGGTGTCTGAAATGGAGGAGTCCATTAATGAACGGAGACGTGTAACACAGGGAAGACACACGTCGTGGTTCAACGAGATGATTTGTGATTGGAGGAGGGATGAAAGAGATAGGTTTGTCAGTTTCTAATTGTTCCTTGAAATACAGTCCTTCAATTCACCCCTAAAAGAAGCCAAGTTTCTTCAGAGTTACCTGCGGCATAGTGGGTCTTGGCCTTCTTCCTCCTCATGATTCAGTTGATATTCTGGAAAGAAATACAGTCAGCACCAGTGAGTAATAAGATCCCCTCTTTCCATTAGTAATCCAGTGTCTGATGCAATCCAGGTATTCAGGTATGCATAATGTGGGGACAGATTTAGTGAAAGTAATATTGGAAGGTGCCCTCCCGCATTCCCTTGTGGTTACTGCCTGGATTTCGGAGACTGAGCCATTGTGTACGAGATCATCATGACAGTGTCCCCCGTCGGAAATCGGTGTACACACTTTAACTTCTCTGTCCTCACAGATTCTGGGAAGTAAGCCTCCCTCTGTCCTACAAGGAGTACTGCAGTATTCAGCCTCTCTCATCAGAGGCCGAGTTGCGGAAGCCTTCGTGGCACTTTTACACTGAGCCTGAAGAGATGGAAGGCAACTACAAACCCTCAACTTCATGTGAGTCTTTGGGGCTGCACAGAATGTTGCCCCAGTTCATGTGGGGTTGGGGGGAATGCTAAGGCTCAGCTGTGCTTCTGGAAACACACGAACACGGTATCAGTGGAAGTGCTTGTGGTGGGTTTTTGGAGAACCGTTTTGGAAGGCAAGCCATCCTAAAGGACTAGAGAATGGGGCTGAGAAGAGCAAAACCAGTTAACCTTGGACAAGAATGGCAATTGACTGCTTCAGGCTTGGGTTCCTCAAGGACCTGGCTCAGAGATGAAATGGACAGGTTATTAAAGGTGAGAAAAGAAATTTCATCCAAATGAGGTCTGACAGATACCTTCTCTTGTCCTCTTGCTGAGGTGAGTTGAGTGTGTGGTGCCTGACGTGGGCCCCGGGACCCGATGGAGAAGCCAGGGAGACATGGGCATGCCCTGGGAGTAGGAAGAGAGCAACGTCCCCAGACCCACCTGATGTCTGGGCTTAAAACTCAGTTCTAGAGCCCAGCTAAGGGCAGTATGTCTCTCCCAGGCCTGCCCACAGGGATGACCTCTCTGGGCACAGCAGAGGTCCGGGGTACAAAGAATAGGTGATCTGTGTGGGAGTCGTGTTCAGTTGGAGCTTTATCACCTTGACAATGGAGTACTCACTGGCCACTTGCAGAGAGGAACAGACTTGTGGGTTCTCCGGTGAGAAGATGGCGGAGCTCCTGTAAGGCCAGTAGGAGTCAGACATGTCGGGAAGCACTGAGTATGTCAGGTAGCGTTCATCCGGAGTGTCCCGTGAGGTGTCCTGCTCTAGCAGCTGTGTGGTGAGCCTGCAGGGTGGGGAAAACTGAACATTAACCTCAGAGGGATCTGAACGCTATGTCCTGTCTGGCTTTGACAGAAAGCAGAAGGGAGTGGTCCGGAAAGCAGAGAGGTTGAGCCATGAAAGAGAGAGAGAGAAATCTTCTTGTGTTTGTGCGACAAGGTGTGATTGTCACAGGGGTAGCAGATAGGAAGGACAATAAGTGCTCGCTATACAAGCCACCAAACTTGTGAAGAGACTGAATGATCTCTGTGCCGTCCAGCCATGACTCACTACGTACAGAGTCCCAGCATGGCGGCTTTCCCAACCCTTCATTCAAATGGCTTTGAGTTCGGCACGTAGTGGCCAAGCGGCGGCTGCTCCGGGGGTTAGGAGGCCGTCCCCGGGACCTCGGGCCGCAAAGGCCTCTTTCTCTCAATATTGTGGCGCGATAGAGGATGTTGTCTCGTGGCTATGATATTTTCATGCTATGCACACATGTCAGCATGCTAAATCGAACAGGCAGAAAGTAGACATGCAGGTCTGTCTAGAGCACAAAGTGGAGAATGAGTGAGGACAGTGAACCCTCTGACGTATTAGTTCTGACTTCGGGTTCCTCAACTAGAGAAGTACTTCAGAAACTGGGAGCAATCCAAGTAACACAATGAAGACCGAAAACGTGGTGAAAACGGATCATTTCTCATTGACCCAATGGGTAAGAGAGCTCTCTCTATCGAGCACTTTCTGCTTTTCCCTGGTTGCCACTTTGGAATTCATAGCCCCTAAGTATTCAGAATTACCTAGGGGCAACGGAGTCCTGGCCTTTCAGCCCCTCCTGATCCATTTGGTTGTCTGCAAATAAACAGAGAGGAGTTACAGTTAGAAGATTCCCCTTCACAGATGCCCACTCCTATGTCCCATGTAGCTCAGGGCAGAGCTACAAGCAGCGTAATTACAGGCAAGTGTGAGACAAATCATCCCACAGAGCTTAGGTAGGGCCCTGTCCACTGGGATTGCTCTCTTGAGTCATTCGACAAATGTCCCTGACGTGCCAGGCCATCCTCACAGCATCCTGTCTTGAGTCTGTGCAAACAACAAACCGATTCTTCTTCCCTGAGATTGTGGGGGAAGCAGTCCCTGGCTGCTTCCTAGAGGGTTGTTGCGGTATTTAGGCTTTTTCCACCTGAAATGCTGTAGGTCAGTGGTTTAACGGAATCAGCCATTGAGATTAAAGGAATGAATGAAATCTATCCAGCATCAAACCAGAATAATCTTCCAAGCTGCAAAGAAACGGGCTGTGTATGGGGTAGGGAAGTTTCAGGACCCTGCCTTGCTTCAGAGAAACATACACTGTACGATACTCAGTGTTGTTTCTTCTTCTCCTGCTTCTTCTTCTTCGTCATCGCTGTCGTCGTCGTCCCCCTCGTGGTCGTAATTTTCTGTAAAGAAATCCAGAATTGTCCCTTCAGCTATTTCCCACATCACTGCTCTAAGCCCTGCGGCTCCAATGGCCCGAGAGACAGAAGTGACTTTGCACAACTAGGGAGTCTTCTGAGTTGAGGGCAGTGTCATTAGGAATTGCTGTGACCTGGGTTTCTGATCCATCAGAAAGGTGTCTCTGATTTGGAGGATCAGCACCACTGAACCTGGGCAACTATTTCTACGGTCTCTTGTTGTCCATATCAGGGGATGCTCGTCCAGGGTCAATCTTGACTTCGGCAAATCGTGTCGTGCAGCATGCCCCCATTCCCACTGCACGCACAGACTCTGTGCATTCACGGCTGTCACACGGAGCCTCTTCCTTGTCTTCATGACAGGACCACCCCCTGTCCCCCATCCCTCCACCGGGGATTTCATGGATAGCCATGTGGGCTTTGGTGTCTTCAAGGGGACTCTGTCTATGAAAAGTGTTCCAGTCTCAACTGGGTTCCCACCTCCAAGTCCTACTGCATCCAGTACCTCATCCAACTCCACACTGTCAGGGCCTTTCTTTTAGGTGTGAAGTGCGTTCAGTAATTTTCCCATCTGGTGACTACAGTGGCAACAAGTTTGTTTGAAGTACATACCAGATGAGGGAACAGCTATGGAGAAAGGAAAACTCACTCTCTCCCCTAGGCTTAATACAGACCGGGCTGAGTCTGGGAAGCTCCCACTTCTGCAGGGATCCTTGCAGGCTAACAAGGATCCCTCCTGTCACATTCCCCTTTCCGGGCTCTAACAGTGGCCGATGCTTCCTCCTACCCGAAAGGCTGTGTCCCCTCAGGGAGGCAGCAGACAGGTGGACCAGGGCGACGTGCCCCCCCGAGCATTGCTCCTCTCTGCTACCACCTCCCAGTCCTGGTCCTCTCAGGGCCCCACGTGCGATGGGGAACCCAGGACAGCCGCTGCCAAGAGTGTGAGGGCAGGTGGGGCGTCTCTTGGCAGCCCAGGGACTCGGAGCAGCACAGTGCAGTCAGGGGTCTGTGGCCATCTCACCTGGGCTGAGCTTTCGGGCAAGGCACTTGGCCAGCCTGCGTCCCTCAGCCAGTTGCCCTCGCAGGCCCTGCCCTTGGGGATGCTCAGCGCCATCATGGATGAGGAGGGCTTCCAGGTGCTGAACGAGCAGCTGGGAAACCTCTTCCCCTTCCCGCAGCTTCTTATATAAGCGGGTCAGTTCTTTCGCCTGATCTTGCATCAGCAGATGACATACCCTAAGTTGGGAGAACACAGAGAATGTTCTAAAATGCAAAGGTGTGAACAATAGATAAGAGCTTTCATAGAGATTTCTAGCAGAATTTCCCAATGAGCCCTCAAAGCTGGATTCTGGCCTGTGTGGTGACGTGTCTGTGGCAGAGAAAGTAGAAGGTTAATCCAGCCTTCCTCTGGATCAGAGTGTGCTCCTGTTCATGCCCTGGACATCCCGTGTATCTTTCCTCCTGACCTCCAGAGCTCGCTTCAGAGACATGCCCCTTCAGCTGCTCACTTGGGGCACACGCATTTCCCTGGAAAACTCCCTAGGGGGCAGCGTGCCGTGAATGGACACAGTGCCAGACCCAGAAGCGTGGACAGTTTGGCTGGTGTTAACTGGTGTGCCAGGAGAATGGCAGCGTCCAAAAGACAGCATTTGTGGGAAGAGAGGATGGCAGGCTGTCGTCAGCCAGGGCTGACCATGTGAAAGGTAAAGCAAGTGTTGGTCTCGTAAGATTGTTCATGTGCTCGCTGTGCCAAAGGTCACAAATGGTCCCTTGCCCCTTGAATTTGGTGATGTTGATATCCTTTTTTAAAAAGTTTTTAATTTTTAATTTATTCTTTAGCCTAACAGTCTTCATTATTTTTTCACCACACCCAGTGCTCCATGCAATCCGTGCCCTCTTTAATACCCACCACCTGGTACCGCAACCTCCCACCCCTTCGCCACTTCAATCCCCTCAGATTGAATTCCTTTTTTAAAAAAAGAGAGAATGAGGCTCTGAGTCACTGGAGTCCATCGTTTACCAATCACTGTGGTCTAAATCGTCTTAGGTATGTCTGTATAATGTGCCTGCCATGACGGTTTCTGCCCTTCTCTGGGCCCAGACTTGTTGCTGCCACCAGTCAGAGGGGCCCACGGCATCCCTCCAGCCTCCCACACAGGGCCCTCCTTACCTGAGCTTCTCAGGCAACGTGTCTGCCCGCTTGCCTTTCTCACACAGCACCTTCTCCCCCAGCACGGATTTGATGAGGTCGCTCGACTTTTCACACTCTGAGAAACAGAGATGCCTGCCTCAGTGGAAAGCTGGACATGCTGCTATGCCCGCTGCTTTCAAGGGAGGAGGCAGGCTGCACCCTAGGACAAATAGAACCTGGCAACCGGGCCGTGTGCTGGGAGCTCCACGCCTCATTGCGGAGTGTCCCAACTGCTAGACACTGGATCGCTCCCCGTTTTTGAGGCCAGGAAAGAGCAGTCCCGAGATAGAGAGAGGAGCTCCACTCCATGATTAACTGGTATTTGGCAGAGTCAGAATTCGTATCCCCCGAAAAGCCGCAATCTTGGCCACACTAGCAAGCCTCGCTGCCTCTTCATTGAACACTAAGGAGGGACCTTAAGTAAAGCCCCCAGGATGCCAGGACCAACAGGCATCCCCTGAGCTGGGATTTCTATACTGCACAAGTGTCTCAATGGTAAAGCGTCAGCCAGATACACCAGTGTACACTAGAAGGCAGGAACCCAGAGAGACGTGAAAGGAACTTGGCCAAATCCTAATCACATTTATGGAAGTAGAAGCAGTAGAATTATGAACAGAGTTTACATGCTTCCAGGCTTTGCTATGAGTGCTGTACGAGAATTTCCTCAGTATTCATTGTGACTGAGAGAAGTAGACCGCAGGACGGTAGTAGTCTAAGAGACAGGGAAACTGAGGCACAGGAAGATTAGGCAGCAGGGATTTGAGTCCAGGCGGACTGACCCAGAGCCCATGCTCTTCATCCCTCTGCTGAGTTACCTCCACCCCAAGCCCTTGGGTGGTAACTGTTTTCATCATCTTCACAACTGGCTTCCCTCAGTGAGGTTATCAGTTACGTTTATCAGGAAAGTTGTAGACAAAACTTGGCTTGTCCTTCCATGAAAGGTCATCATCTCTTCACTTTCCTAAAGAGCAGGTTTCAATTCATTCTTTTTGCCGCCTCAGTTGTTTTCAATTCCCTTCTGTATGGAAGGCAAAGGGTGAGCAAATGGCAAAAATTCAGCCTCAGGACTCCTTCCCGTCATTGGGTTGTGCGTGTGCCCCGATCTCTGGGTTCCTTCTGTCTCTGAAGCCCCGTCCTCATGAACAGGCAGCTGAGCTCCCCAATTCAGCCTGCCTGTGGGAGAGGGCCTAGCGCACCCAGTGGCTTGGGCGGTGTCTGGGGCTGGTGTCCCCCTCTCACCCTCATTCTCACTTGGCCAAGCATCTGGTGGCCTCGGCCTGGGCCTGCTGACTTTGGCGCGTCACTGAAGGTTCTCCAGCTCAGGGGTAGAGAGAGGAGGTCGCACAGATTGTCTTATGTTCCCCCAAATGCTGCCAGCCTTACCACCGGGCTTCAGATGTCCTGCGTGGGCTTGGAAGGGAAAAGCATAAGCACGGGTTCCCTCTCACCTGGGGAGTCCCTGTGTGGATGGCGTCCCTCATGGATACCGCAGTTTCGGGGAAGGCAGGCCCCACTTCCTTCTCCTTGACAGCACGTAGTGTCACCCGCTGTAGTCCTCCCTCCTCCCCACGACCCCGGTGCCGCCTTGACCATCAGCATATTTCCTCAGTGCAGCCAGCTCGGTGCTTTGCCGGTGGGACACCCGAGAGCCGAGACCTGATGGAGTTCCTTAGTCCTACGGCAACTGAGATGAAGGACTGCTACAGGACAGACAGGGTCCTCACAAGACCAGTCATCTCTGGGTCTGCCCCAGGAGTCAAGAACTGGGATGGAAACTCTAAGCCACCCTATAGGTCACTGCTAACATGGGGAGGATGCTAACATACTTGTCTTTGGTTTTCCCATCCTCAGCTAACAGAGGGCAAATTCCCATTTCACCTTTCACGGACTGTGGTCAGAATGAAATTTGTGTTGTCACTGGAAATGGGGGAGAGAGCATCTGGAGAGGCTTTGCATTTCTCAGAAGGAGAACACAGAGCTATGGCTTTGGGGACCAAGACTTGGCAGGACTTACTGTATTTCCGCAGTTGGTTGGCCAGGGAGTAGGCTGTCGCAACAGATACAAGGCATTTTTCCTTGAGGTCTAGGAAGTCCTGGGTGGATTTTTCCAGCTGTGACCGAAGCTGCCAGTTGACTTCCTGGAGGCTGCTTTCTGCCCCTGCCTCGGACAGAGGGCCAGGATGGGCTGCCATGGCGACCCGTGGCAGTAGAGATAGAACTGGGGACCAAAAAGCAGAAGCCCAGACTCACGGTGGGTTAAAAACCAGTGACGCCAAGTTGGTTTAATCAGGACTGAGGGGTGAGGTTACAGGAATCCTTTACTTACTGTTGGGAACAATTGGAGCAACAGCCCACAGTACTTGAGAGACAACCAAGGTTCAAGATGCCAGAGGTGGGAGCCAAAGGCACTGCTCGTATCTCCGACTCCAACCGGAATGACCGAGGGAGCACCCAGAATGCCAGCTACTGGTCTGCACCAGCACTAACTGAATAGAATGTCCAGGGTGTCAGTGGAACCTGGGGAGCCCCTGCCTTCCAGTTGCCGAGGGGCCATGCTGATACACAAGGCTGCCTGGTCTCCCGTGAAGGTGACCGCTGATGGGGCCCACCCCTCAGTGGTCACTGTCAGTCGTTGTCTACCCTTGTGCTGATTCCACAGTTTCCCTCTCTTTCCAAAACAGTGTCTCAGCATAGTGCTCATTATTCGTTCCCTTATGTGTGTAGAATAACGTCAGGCAGAAATAGCGTCCCACGGAGTTTTCTTTGTTCTTTTTCTTTCTCTTTAATTCTTGGAGAGAGAAGGGGGGCATGGGTAGAGGGAGAGTATGTGATAAGGGGCTCGGTGTCAGAACCCGTGAGACCTTGACCCGATCCTAAACCAGGAGTCAGATGCTCAACCAAAGGAACTACTCAGGCGCCCTTCGCAACAGGTGTTCTTAGGGGCTCTCCTGAACTCATCCCACTTCTCAACAGCGGTTCAACAGATCTTAAGGCTTTTCTAGTGAGGGAAATGTCTAAAGTCAAAGCCTATCTGGATGTTCTTCTCCAGGTCTTCTCTAGGTTTTTTTCTCTAGCCATTAAAATACAAGAGAAACATGCTATCTTTAGTTTAGCCATCTTTAGTTGCTTTGTATTTGAAAAGGTTTTCAAAGTATTCGGCCTTCCTCCATTTACAATACTTTCTTAGCATGTATGTAGTAAATAAAGCTTTTTTTTACAGCAAAAACTAAACAAAAGAAAGCAGAAAACAACGATGAAAGAGCCCCAGACAGATGAAAATAAAAAGCCCCCAGGAAAACAGCAAACAGAACCCAGACTTAGTGTATGCAATGAATCTTGCAAACTGTTTCTGGGGCCCCTGGGGGCTCATCTGGTTAAGCGACTGCCTTTGGCTCTGGTGGTGATCCCAGAGGCCCGGGACCAAGTGAGGCATCAGGCTCCCAGCTCCATGGGGAGTCCGCTTCTCCCTCTGGCCTTCTCCCCTCTCGTGCTCTTTCTCACTGTCTGTGGCACGCTCCGCTCCCCTCCAATACATAAATAGATAAAGTCTTACAAAAGGAGGAAAAGAAAGGGAAGAAAACGGTTTCCTGTCCCAAGTCTGTCAGTATTCTTCTTACTGCAAGTCTGTGTTAGGTAGACTTGTTTTCCCATTAGGTGCACATTTCATTTCCGTTTCCTTAGCTATTTACCTAAGAGTGGGATTGCTGCGTCATACGGGACCCTGTGTTTAACTTTTTGAGCAACTACCAGCCTCTTTTCCAAAGCAGAACAGGGACACCCTTTTACATTCCCACCAGGAATATGTAAGAATTCCATGCTCAGTTTGCACAGAGTCTGCTTGAGATTCTCTCCCTCTGCCCCTCCTGCTCATGCTTTCTCTCTCTTTCTAAAATAAATAAATCTTAAAAACAAACAGGGTCACCTGGGTGGCTCGGTGGGTTAAGTGGGTTAAGCCTCTGCCTTCAGCTCAGGTCATGATCTCAGGGTCCTGGGATCGAGCCCCGCATTGGGCTGTCTGTTCAGTGGGGAGCCTGCTTCCTCCTCTCTCTCTCTGCCTGCCTCTCTGCCTACTTGTGATCTCTGTCAAATAAATAAATAAACAAAATCTTTAAAACAAACAAACAAAACCACAGGCCAACATCCCTATATGTAGTATCCTAATATGACTTTGGCAGTGTAATGCTGGCCTCATAAAATGAAGTTTAGTTTAGGGGGTACCTGGGTGGCTCTGTCGGTTAAGCATCTGCCATTGGCTCAAGTCATGATCCCAGAGTTCTGGGATCGAGCCCTGCATCGGGCCTCCTGGTCAGCAGGAAGCCTTTTTCTCCCTCTCCCACTCCCCCTGCTTGTGTTCCCTCTCTCATAGTCTCTCTGTCAAATTAAAAAAAAAAAAGTTTAGTTTAGAAGTGTTCCCTCCTCTTCTGTTTTTAAGAAGAGTGTGAGAAGAACTGGTGTTAATTTTTTTTAAATGTTTGGTAGAATTCACCAGTGAAATCATCTGGTCCTGGTGATTCCTGCTCTGTATAATGTCTACTTTTTCAGTCTTCTTTGTTTAGTTTAGCTAAGGGATTGTCAACTTCCTTATATTTTAAAAAATGCAACTTTTAGTTATAATATTTTCCATTATTGTCTTTTTAACCTCCATATATTTTTGCTCTGATCTTTGTCGTGTTTTTTTCTTCTACTAACATTGGGCTTAAATTCTTCTTTTTCTAGTTCTTTGAGGTGTACATGTAGATTGCTTATTCGAGAGCTTTCTTTTAAGGTAGACATTAACTTCCCTTTTAGAACTGTTGCTGCTGCAGCACGTAAATTTTGGCATATTATGTTTCCATTTTTGTTTGTTTCAAGTTTTTGTGACTTCTATTTTTATTTCTTTGATGCATTGTCAGTTTGGGAGCATGTTTAATTTCCACACACTTGTGAATTTTTTTTCTGTTACTGATTTCACTTTTCGTAGCATTGTGGTCAGAAAAGATACTTGGTATAATTTCAGTTCTCTTACATTTGCCACCATGTATTTTGTGACTTAAGATAAGACATATCCTAGAAAAAGGTCTATGAATGCTTGAAAAGAATGTATATTTTGGTGATGTTGCTTGAAGTTATCGGAATATGTGTTTAGGTCCATTTGGTGTAGTTCAAGTCCAGTGTTTCCTTATTGATTTTCTGTTTGGGTAATATATCCATTGTTTAAAGTGGGGTTTTCAAGTCCTTTATTATCATTGCATTAAGTTTCTCTATAGTGATAATATTAGTAGTTGCTTAGTACATTTACATGCTGCAGTATTGGATGAATATTTATTTATAGTTATTACAGCCTATCAGTAAACTGACCTGTGTATTGTAAAATGACTTTTTTTGTTACAATTTTTGACTTAATGTCTATTTTTTGTTCCTTTTACAAGTACATCTATCCCTGCTTTTTTTTTTTTTTTTGGTTTTCATTTGCATGGAATGTCTTTCTCCCTGTTTTCACTTTGAGCCTGTTTGTGTCCTTAAAGCAGAGACAAGGCACTTGGAGGCAGCATACAATTTATTTTATTTATTTTTTAAATATTTTATTTATTTATTTGACAGACAGAGATCACAAGTAGGCAGAGAGGCAGGCAGAGAGAGAGGAGGAAGCAGGCTCCCTGCTGAGCAGAGAGCCCGATGCGGGGCTTGATCCCAGGACCCTGGGATCATAACCTGAGCTGAAGGCAGAGGCTTTAACCCACTGAGCCACCCAGGCGCCCCAGCATACAATTTATTTTTTAATCCATTTAGCCACTGTGTCTTTTGATTGGAGAGTTTAGTTCATTTACCTTTTTAAAAAATATTTATTTGAAAGAGCATTTGTGAGAGCAGGAGGGAGGGGCAGAGGGAGAGGGAGAATACTCAAGCAGACTCCCCACTGAACAGGGAGACCAATGCTCACTTAACCAAGTGAGCCACTCTTATGCCTCTAGTCCATTTACATTTAAGGTAACTTTTAATAGGTAAAGACTCACTAATGTCATCTTATTCTTTTTCTGGTTGGAGTCTTGCCAGTGGAAGTCACATTGGGAGCATGGCATGTGCCCACATCCCCTAGAACCTACAGGAAGTGACCTAGGATAATGGGCATAAGCCTGGTGTTGGGATAGGTTGGCTCTGGTGTCTGCCCTGAAATTGGACACTGACTTTACCACCCTTTGCCCATGGGAGAGCATCTCTCTCACTCTTTCTGTCTTTGATCAGCTTCCTACACATGGGGGATGTGTGATGTGGGATATGTGAGTCTGTCCTGTTACCAGTCCCAAATTTGACTGCCCCTTCCCCAAGAGGCCAGTAGTGAAGAGATGAGTTTTTGTTGGAAGAAATTTGAGTTTTATTCAGGAGGCTGGGGAGAAGGTGGACTCTTGTCCAAAAGCCAACTCCAAGGTTTCTACCTTGCCCAAGTGTTTTTAAAGGGTTTAGGGCAGTAAATCAGAGAAGGAAGTGTAGTGGCCTCTAGCATTTCTTGATTATGTGGACACTTGATGGTGCCAACTCCAAACATGATCTCAGTGGGAGGGGTTGTTCCAATGGGCTCTTGTTCTTATGATGTTCAGGGGTACTCTGTTCTTTCTGCAAAGGAGGGCACGGTCTACAGATCCATAAAGGAAGATTAGTAAGATCATTTATGTGACCTAAACAAAGAAAAACATTTTCCTAAAAACATGCTGGGCTAATCAGAGAGCTGAGGTAGCTTCAAACAGACTTGTTGGCCTCCGTGGGTAAGAAGAAATCTGATACTTCATTCCTCAAAGGGCAGTAGTCTGCAGATATCAAACAAAGTAAATTTGTTCTGTTACAGATCAAGGGTCTTAATTCAACAGGTAAGGAGTGTGTTGTTAGAAAGCAACTAAACCGGGGCACCTGGGTGGCTCATTGGGTTAAAGCCTCTGCCTTCAGCTCAGGTCATGATCCCACATGGGGCTTTCTGGTCAGCAGGGAGCCTGCTTTCCCCTCTCTCTCTCTGCCTACTTGTGATCTCTGTCTGTCAAATAAATAAATAAATAAAATCTTAAAAAAAAAAAGAAAGAAAGCAATTCAATCCTTCAGACCAACTGGAGTGGTGTGATACTGTCTTCCTCAGCGCATCTTCTTAAATTTCTGTGTTCTACCTATATGCTATAATCCCTGACCCGAATCTTTGGTTCTGTGTGCAAAATAGTTGTTCCAATCAATGTATGTGTATGTGGTGGTGTGGAAGCAGATTGCTATACCAGTATTTTGTCTAGTGGTTCATTTTAAGTTTAACATAAAATGTACATGTTCCATAGTCAGATAATCATCTTTAATGTCATGTTGGACCATATTAAACAGTATTCATTTGGGGCACCTGGGTGGCTCAGTCAGTTAAGCATCCAACTCTTGATTTCAGCTGAAGTCATGATCTCAGGGTCCTGAGATTGAGCCTTATCCTGAGAGGAGGATTTTCTTGGGATTCTCTGTCTCTCTCTCCTTCTGCCTCTTCCCCCACTCTTGATTTCTCTCTAAAATAAATAAGTCCTTTAAAATTATTTATTTAAACTCCTTATGGAACTGTATGAATTAGTTATTTAGTATCTAGTACTCACATTTAAGTCACTACTCCATGCATTTATTTACATTTATATAGGCTAATTTTTTTAACTTTTGCCATTTTGATTTACAATTGAGAGAAATTCTGAGAACTGACTCAATTTTAAAGAATTATTTTTTCATTCCAAATCATCTGATGAAATATAATACCTGTAATTTGGTTACAAGTTCTGAGAATTGGCACCAATATGTCTTGTTCAAAGTAAACTGCTTAAGTAATTGCAAATAGTCAGTTTTTTCATGTATTTGTTTACTGTAATTTGAATTGATTATTTTCCCAGTTGGTGACAGTGGTAATTGAACCAAAATGTAATTCACTTTGTAGGTGTCCATGAGAGATGTTATATGAATGTATTGAATATACATCCATTCTTTAAAGATATTGTTATATACACAAGATATTGTTCTTTAGGATTTTCAATGAATAAGAAATCTAACTATATTTATAATACACATAAATATAATAATGGTCAATAGGTGAGTTTGTATAAGTAAATCTAAAGACATATTTTAATGGTTTCTAAACATTTTTCATTAAAAGTAACCATGTAGTTCTTAAATACATTTTTAAGCCTGATTGACAATTATTAAATTATGTTTTTGTGATTGCACCTTGTAAACCTTTGTGGGGCTTTTTATGAGAAATTCAGTTATCCAATAGAATAGCTTCAAAACTGTGAGATTATCTGTTTTTAGAACTGATTATCAGTTGTATAATAAATATTACTGGGGCAGGAATGCAATTTAGACTGAAAACAGAAATACTAATTCTCCCCATACTTATAATCTTCTACTCAAAGGTCATTGAATTGGTACACATGTTAGAAGACAGGTACAGATATAGGTTTTATATTCTCAATATAAGTGACAAATCCATTCTTTCAGGTGTTCTCATTTATTGTTTTTTTTTTAAAGATTTTATTTATTTATTTGACAGAGAGAGATCACAAGAGGCAGAGAGAGAGGAAGGGAAGCAGGCTCCCTGCTGAGCAGAGACCCCCCCCACCCCGATGCGGGACTCGATCCCAGGACCCTGAGATCATGACCTGAGCCAAAGGCAGCAGCTTAACCCATTGAGCCACCCAGGCGCCTTTATTGTTTTTTTTCTTAAATAGACTGTTTTTAGAGCAATTTTACATCAACGGCCAAAGAGAGCTGAAGGTACAGAGATTTTCTGTATACTTCTTGCCCTCACTTTTATAAAGCCTTTCCTATTATCAGAATCAGAATCCATTCTTGCCTCCTTTGTCATAGATTAATTGATTAATTGACTATATGATATGTTTTTTTTTTCTAGGTTCTCTATTCTCTTCCATTACTCTATGTGTCTATCTTTGTGTCAGTACCATACTGATTTGATCACTACAGTTTCCTGGTATATTATGAAATCTGAATGTGATATCCCAGCTTTGTTTTTCCTTCTCAGGATTGCTTTGACTATTGGGGTTTTTTGGTTGTTGTTTGTTTGTATTTTTTTTTTTTTTTGGAGTTCCATAATAAAAAATTTTACTATTTCTTCTACTTCTGTGAAAAATTCTGTTTTTTTTTTAATATTTTATTTATTTATTTGAGAGAGCAAAGGAGAGAAAGAGCAAGAGCAGGGGGAGAGAGAGAGGGAGTAGCAGACATCTCCGCTGAGCAGGCAGTCTGATGCAGGACTAGATCCCAGGACCCTGGGATCATGACCTGAGCTGCAGGAAGACAGCCACCCAGGTACCCCTTTTGGTATTGTGATAGGGATTACATTGAATCTGTAGGTTTCCTGGGCATTATGGACATGTTAACAATACTGATTAATCCAATCCATGAACCTGAAATAATTTTATATTTGTATTCTCTTTAATATTTTATTGTTTTTATTACAACTGTATATGGAATTGGTTTCTTAATTTCTCTTTCTTCTACTTTGTGTAAAAAAAATAATGAATACTTTTATGCTGAAAATAAAAAATAAATTTAAAAAAAGAAACTCAAACTCATTTTCTGTGTATTAGCTTAAATCCTGCATCTTCACTGAATTTGTTTATTACTTCTAATAATGTTTTGATATAGTCTTTAGAGTTTTTATGTATAATATCATGTTACCTGCAAACACTGACAGTTTCATTTCTTCCTTACCAGTATGGGTGCCCATTATTTCTTTGATTGCTAGAGCTAGGAATTACAGTACTATATTAAATGTAAGTGGTGAAAGTGATCATCTCTGTCTTGTTCCTGATTTTAGAGAAAAAACTCTCAGTTTTTCACCAATGAGTATGATGTTCACTGTGGGTTTTCATCTGTGGTCTTTATTGTGTTGAGGTATATTCCCTCTAAACCTGTTTAGCTGATAGTTATTTATAAATGGGTGTGTGCTTCATCAAATGCTTTATCTGCATCTATTGAAGGTTTTATTTTAGAGAGAGAGAGAGAATGCAAGTGGGGGAGGGACAAAGGGAGAGAGATCCAGAGCCTGAGGTGGGGCTTGATCCCACCATGATCCTGAGATCATGACCTGAGCTGGAATCAAGAGTTGGATGTTGAATCGACTGAGCCACCCAGGTGTCCCTGCGTCTATTGAAATAATCAAGTAACTTAAAAAAAAAAAAAGATTTTATTTATGTATCTGACACAGAGAGAGAGAGAGAGAGAGAGATTACAAGAAGGGGGAACAGCAGAGGGAGAGGAGAAAGCAGGCTCCCTGCTGAGCAGGGAGCCGATCCCTGGACCTGGGATCCTGACCTGAGCCAGAGGCAAATGCTTAGCTGACTGAGCCACCCAGGTGCGCAAATCATCAAAGTACTTTCATCTTCCATTTTGTTAATGTGGCTTATCACATGATGGACTTGTAAATTTTGAACCACCCTTACATCCCAGAATACATCCCACTTGATTTTGGTGAAAGACCTTTTTAAAGTATTGTTGAAATTTTTTTACTAGCCTGTTGAGGAATTTTGCATTTATATTCATCATGGATATTGGCCTGCAGGTTTTCCTTTTGCAGCATTTTTTAGTTTGGTGTCAGGTAATGCTGACCTCATAGAATGAATTTGGGAACTTTCCTTCTTAGATTTTTTGGAGTGGTCCAAAGAGAGTAGGTATTCACTGTTCTTTAAATGTTTTGTAGAATTTACCTATGAATCCATCTGGTTCTGAACTTTGTAATGATGGGAGGTTTTTTTTCATTTTTTATTTATTTTTTTATGAACATTTAATATATTTTTATCCCCAGGGGTATACGTCTGTGAATCGCCAGGTTTACACACTTCACAGCACTCACCATAGCACATACCCTCCCCAATGTCCATAACCCCACCCCCGTTCTCCCAACCCCCCCTCCCCCCAGCAACCCTCAGCCCACAAAACATAATGATGGGAGTTTTTGATTACTGATTGAATTATGTTACTAGTAATTAGCATGTTCGAATATTCTACTTCTTTCTGATTTAATTTTGGAAGACCGTATATTTCTAGGTGTTTACCCATTTCTTCTAGGTTGTCTAATAAATTGGCATATAATTTTTCACTGTAGTCTCATTATCCTTTGTAGTTCTGCAGTATTGGTTGTTACTGTTCTTTCAGTTCTCATTTAATTTGTGTCCTCTCTCTCTCCATGAGTCTGGTTAAACATTTGTAAATTCATCTTTTCAAAGAACCAGTTGTGGGTTTCATTGATTTTTTTCTTTTTTTCTCTGGACTTGATTATCTCCTTCTGTCTACTAGGGCTTTGTTTTCCATTTCCTAGTTCCTTTATGTGTAACATTAGATTTCTTTCATCATTATTTTTTTTTTTTTTGAGATTTCTCTTGTTTCTTGAGGCAGCCCTATATCTCTATAAATTTCCCTCTTAGAACTTCTTTCACTGAGTTCCAGATTTTGGACTGTTGTTTTTTTACATTTTTCATTTGTATCCATAGATTTCTTTTATTTCCTCTTTATTTGTTGATCCGTTGGTTGCTTAGTAGCATTTTGTTTAGGCTCCACATGCTTGTTTTTTTTCCCCCATTTTTTTCCTTGTAATTATTTTCTAGTTCTATGCTATTATTATTGCAAAATTTGGATGATATAATTTTAACCTTTTAAGTTTATTGAGACTGTTTTGGGGTCTAAGATGTGACCTATTCTGGAAAATATTTCAACTTTTTATCAGGCAGATTGCATATAGTGCTTTTTCTGAGATTTTTTTCTTGTTCTTTCATTGGCATATATTCTTCTATTTCCTCATTTTGCTTCACTTTCTGCATTTGTTTCTATGAATTAGGTGGCACAGCTACTTCTCCTAAATTTGAAGTCATGATCTTGTGTGTGGTCATTCCCTGTGTAGACTCTGTATGCCTGGTGACTTTAGCTGACTAGTTGGAGTAATGTTGTGGGATCTCAGGACACTTGTGCAGGTGCCTGCCTTGATAGGGTGGCAGAGCTCAAGGGTTCATGGGCTGTAGTGGTCCCAGGACTCCCTGTACAGAGGGTCCTGTGGCAAGACCAGGACCATTGAAGATACAGGGGAAGTCTGTGTGTCCTGGGGCTCTCTGTGCAGAGAGTACCCTAGTGACATTAATGGAGCTGTGCCAGGATGTGGGCAAGGGGGCCTGGGGTATTCTGTACAGGAGACACCTTAGCAGGGCAGCTGGAGCCAAAGTGGGTACAGGCCAGCATCCTGGGGCACTCCAAACAGAGGTTGCTATGGCAGGACAGCTGCAGCTGAAGTGGGCATAGGCTGGGGTAGGCCTAGGGCTCTCCACAGAGAGGGTGCCCTGGCAGAACAGCTGAAGCTCAAGTGAAGCATGCTAGGGTATGGTGGGGTGCTCGGCACAAGGGTTCTCCTGGCGGGGAGGCTGGAGTCAAGGTAGGCACAGGCTAGCAGTTCCCAGGGCACTCTATACAGGGGGTACTCTGAGAGTTTTGGCTATTGCAGAAGAAGGTATGAGCCAGAAGGTCACAGAGTTCTCTGTCTACATCAAGAATACCCTACCAAGCTGTGTGGAGCCAAAGCAATATGGGCCTGGAGTTCTCTGTGGCACTCAGTTGGTGGTGGTTGGCCCAGTGGCTAGAGCTGTAGTGAGTGCTACTCAGGAGTGGGAGCTCCACAGTGGGGCTGTCTTGATGGGTTGGTTAGGGTGGGTATGGTTTAGGGGCCCAGGACTCTCTGAGGCTGCAGGCCAGACCTTGCTCCTGTCTGCACTATTGAGGTAGATAAGGAATGTCAGCAGTGGCACTTTCCAGACCCTCAGACTCAGAGAAAGTTCTTGAAGCTCCCTTGCCATTTGGAGGTCCTACGGCTAGGTCCTTTATTTTCTAGTCGTTCTTTTTAAATTACAGCTTTTTATAGCCAGGATATTCATGGCTCATGTGGGCTAGGACCTAGGAGGCACACTGAAGCTGCAGGCTGCCTATGGCATATGGAAGCCTGTCCCTAGCTACTCTCTCAGGATGGAGGGAGAAAGTCAACAGTGGTTTTCATCAGTCCCTTCAACCCAGAGAACTTTTCAGCACTTGGAAAGTAACTGGATCTTTCATATAGAAGTTGCTCTTTAAAATGGCAGCTTTTGGGGCACCTGGCTGGCTCAGTTGGTTAAGCATCTTACTTTGGATTTCAGCTCAGGTCATGAGACCGGGCCTTGCCTCTAGAGGGCTCCTCATTCAGTGGGGAATCTGCTTAAGATTTTCTCTCTCTCCCTCTTGCTCCCCACTCTCTGTCTAAAAATTTAAAATAAAATGGCAGCTTTTTTTTCTCTGCCCCAGGACAGACAAATCTGTTCCTAGTCCCTTAGTACTATTTTTCCATGTTGCAATCTGCATTGTCAGGGGAGGGGGTTACCTGTGTTGCCAAGTCTCTCTTACTGTTTTCTATGTGGCCTGTTTTTTGTTGCACAGTGGTTGTTCAGTTATGCCCTCTGCTTTTCTGCAGGAGGAACTGTTCTATATATAAATAGTGTAAATTTGGGATGTCTATGGAGATGAGTTCAGGGTCTTCCTTCTTTGCTAGATGGGACCAGAATTCTAAAAGACTACCTTTACTTGCTTTCATAGTATAGATCTGGTACATCAGTTCTCTCAGGTTGTAGCTGAAAAAAAATTCTTTTACCTTCAGTTTTATAAGAGTTTTCTCTAATTCATCAAATTTGTGCTTAATTTTTTGTTCAGTACTTCTAAGATGTTGATCAATTGTTTTCTCTCTTGCTTTGATGTAACAAAAAAATCACTTTCATCCTTACTATTGTTTCTCTGTACATATACTTTTCCTCAGGATGTCTTTAAATATTTATAACCAGTAAACCAATATTTATTTTGAGCCATGTAATCAAGAAAGTCCTTGGTAGAATTTTCCTTGTGTTATTAGGGCTCAACATTCTTTGAACATCCTAAATACCTGGGTTTAGTTTTTATCAAACTGGGAAATTGTTGGGTAATTATTTATTCAAATATTTTTGATCCGTCTCTTTCAGGGACTCTGATTTTAAGTATAATGACTGCTTGAAGTTGTATCACAAATCACATTGTTTTCCTCCCATTCTTACTATGCTTTCTGTTTTAAAGTTACTGTGAAGTATCCATGTTTATGAATTTTTTTTCTGCAATATCTTACAGCAATTACATCCAATGTATTTATTTTATGCTAAACATAATTTTTGCTACAATAAGGTCAAATTAATTCTTTTCCTATCTTTCTCCTTAAAATGTTGAACCTGTCATTTAGCTTGTTGAATATATAAACAATAGCTTTAATTACTGATGTGCTATGTTTAGTATCTGTGTCACTACTGTGTCTGGTTTCTTTCATTTCTTTTCCTCATTCTAGGTATGTTTTCCTCCTTCTTTGCACACTTGGTAATTTTTGAATGGTGAAAAGATACTGTGACTTTTAATTTTTTAGAGGTTAGGAAGTTCACAGGATAAAAAATTTCTAAGTTTCTTGAGCTTGATGCTAGGACATATTTAAGCTACTTGAAGACAGTTTAGTTGATTGAATCTGTATTTTAAGATTTTTTTAAGGCAACAACAGAATGATGTTTATTCTAAGGCTAATTATACCAACCACTAAGGGAAAACCGTTTCAGGTTCTCTGCCATTGGTTTGTGAATTATTAGATCTTCCACTCTGGCTTGCAGACAGGCAATAGCACAGCCCCATGAGAGCAACAGATACTGTTGTTCTAGCCCCTTTCATTTGTCCTTTTTCAGCTGTCAGGTAGGTTCTTCACCTGTGTGTGTGTCAGTTCAGATGCCATAATTATTCTAGAGCTACTCTCTGCATATATCAGTGACTTGTCTTCTCTCTTTGATCTGTAGACTCTCTTCTTTCATTTTTATTTGTTTAAATTTTAATTTCAGTGTAGTGAACTAATGGTGTTGTAGTATTTTCAGGTGTACAATGTAGTGATTCAACAATCATATACATTATTCAGTGCTCTTTATCATAAGTATACTTGTAATCCACTTCACCGATTTTACTTATCATCCACCCAATTCCCCTTCAGGCACCATCTGTGTATTCTCTACAGTTAAGAGTATACTTTTTTGGGTTGTCTTGTTTTTCTTTGTTTATTGTTTTGTTCCGTAACTCCACAGATGAGTACAATTACATGGTATTTACCTTTCTATGAATAACTTATTTCACTTAACATTATCCTCTCTAGATCCATCCATGTTGTTGCACATTGCAAGATTTCATTCTTTTTTTTTAATGGCTGGTTAATATTCATATGTGTGTACAGACACACACACACACACACATCTGAATCTATCAGTGGCCACTTGGGCGGCTTCCGTAATTTGGCTATTGTCATAATGCTGCAATAAACTTAGGGGTACATAATTTTTTCAAAGTAGTGTTTTTGTATTCTTTGGGTAAAGAAAGATATTCCATGCTCCTGGATTGGAAAATAAATATTGTTAAAATGTGCGTACTACCAAAAACAATCTAAAGATTTAAAGCAGACCCTATCAATACCAGCAGCATTTTTCACTGAACTAGAACAAGCAATCTGAAAATTTGTATGGAACCAAGAAAGAAACCCGAAAAGCCAAAGAAATCTTGAAACAGGAGAACAAAGCTAGAGGTATTACAAATCTGGACTTAAAGTTAATTTACAAAGCTGCAGTGATCAAAAAAGTATGGCACTGGCACCAAAAAAAGACAAAAAGATCAAGGGAACAGAATAGAAAGCCCAGAAATCACCCCACAAATATGTGGCCAATTAACTTTTGACAAAGGAGGCAAGAAAATACAGTGGGAAAAAAGCCACTCTCTTCAACAAATGGTGTTCGGGAAAACTAGATAGCAAGACTATGAACCATTTAGACCATACACAAAAATAAACTCAAAATTGATTATGAACCTAAATGTGAGACCTGAAACCATAAAAACCTTAGAAGAGAGCACAGGATTTAATGTCTCTGGTATGATTTGTAGCAACATTTTTCTAAATATGTCTGCTAGGACAATGGAAGTAGAAGCCAAAATTAAGTATGGGATCTACACCAAAATGAAATGCTTCTGTACCACAAAGGAAACTATCGACAAAACTAAAAGGCAACCTAGGGAGTGGGAGAAGATATTTTCAAATGACATATCTGTTAAAGGGTTAGTATCCAAAATCTGTAAAGAACTTATACAACTCAACACCTCCCAAAATAAATCATTTAGTTAAAAAATGGACATGGGCATGAACAGACATGTCTCCAAAGAAAATGTACAGATGGCCAACAGATACATGAAAAGATGCTCTACATCAGGGAAATGCAAATCAAAACTATGCTGAGCTACTCTCTGCATATATCAGTGACTATTTTCCTTTTTTGTAGGATTTCTAGTTTCTTTCTTTTTTTAAAAAAATTTTTATTTCTCACACCTCACACCTGTCAGAATGGCTAGAATCAAAAATACAAGAAACAAGTGTTGGTGAAGAAGTGAAGAAAAACCAACACTTTCTTTTTTTAAAAAAATTTTTATTTCTCATCACCTCACACCTGTCAGAATGGCTAGAATCAAAAATACAAGAAACAAGTGTTGGTGAAGAAGCGAAGAAAAACCAACACTCATACAGTGTTGGTGGGAACGTAAACTGGTTCAGCCACCGTGGAAATGAAAGACCCTGGAGCCGCACCCAAGAATCAAACAGCACGCCTCCACTGGATGCAAATTGCAAGAGGTTTATTGGTTACACAGGCGGCTGTGGATGCAACAGCCTTTGTGGGCTGAGCGCGCCGGGCGCGCCTCTTTGTTTTCTTGACTGTTTCCTTTACTGTGCAGAAGCTTTTGATCTTGATAAGTCCCAAAGTTCATTTTGGATTTTGTTTCCTTTGCCTTTGGAGACATATCTTGAAAGAAGTTGCTGTGGCTGATATCGAAGAGATTACTGCCTATGTTCTCCTCTAGGATTCTGATGGATGCCTGTCTCATGTTGAGGTCTTTTATCCATTTTGAGTTTATCTTTGTGTACGGTGTAAGAGAATGGTCTAGTTTCATTCTTCTACATATAGCTGTCCAGTTTTCCCAGCACCATTTATTGAAGAGACTGTCTTCTTTCCACTGTGTATTTTTTCCTGTTTTGTTGAAGATTAATTGACCATATAGTTTAGGGTCCATATCTGGGCTCTCTACTCTGCTCCACTGGTCTATGTGTCTGTTTTTATGCCAGTACCATGCTGTCTTGGTGATCACAGCTTTGTAGTAAAGCTTGAAATCAGGTAACGTGATGCCCCCAGCTTTGTTTTTTTTTTTTTTCTCAACATTTCCTTAGAGAAATGTTGAGAAACAAAAATAAAACTGGGAGCATCACATTACCTCACTCAGGTAGTCCTTTCATTTCAGGTCCAAGTTGTTAAAGTGTCATAATTTGGCACTCTTTGTCTACAGTAAGGAAATCTGGACAATCTGAAAATAAAAAAACTTTCTTAGAACTGTCAGAAAACTCAGAGCAGAAGGCAAACAGTTATCCTCAGTTGTGGAGAGGCAGGAGCAGCAGCAGCCGGAAGCCATTGATGATAGTAAGACTTGCTGAAAAGACTTTCATTAGCATCCTAAGACAACTCCATGGAAATATAGTTGCTATCAGTGGTATCCAGGGTTGTCATTTTTAATTTCCTGTCTACAGAAGTTTTAGAAATGGAGTCTAAGTAAAAGCATTTGTGCACAGAAGAGAGTAACAATGAGTTAAAATAGTTCAGGTCAGTGAAATATTCTGCAAGGTTCAGGAGAGTGTGTGTGTTTATCACTGACAGACATTTTATGTTTGTTCTATGGGTACAAAGTGAAAAACAAACATTGATCACTTCAAAGCTATTTCAGCTAAAAAAGTGCTAATACATTCTTAGCTTTTGAGCCACAGTGAACTCTGTCAGGTCTTGGAGGGATAATTGTGGACTTTTTCAAAAAATAAGCTATGGTTATCAATATTCCCAAATCCTGACAATTGCTCATTTTTTTCCTTTCATCCCAAAAATAAGATAATCAGTTCTTGTGTCCTATTTACCCTGACTTGTTTTATCTGTCTTGCACTGCGGTTTCATTATTTATAGTGCTAGAGGCATGTAACCTATCTAAAATACCTGATTTGCATGTTGAATAATTCAGTTGATTCTCTGCATCCATGAGCATGGATGGAACAAAAAACTAATGTTTCATCCAAATAGGACCCAAAAGTATTGGATAATTGCCAAAATAAGAATATAGGAATGTAGTCAAAATATTTGCAGTTGTCATTCTATGAACAACAACAAAAAAAGATTTTAAAACAGCTTTCAGAAAGTATGTTGGACAATAAGTCAGAAAATTAAGGGAGAACTGGGGGGGAAAGGCTAATGGAGAAGTTAAAAATACTAATAGGTAAAGGAGATAGCAAAGTTTACCACACTGAAAGAGAATTAAATGAAGGAATATGTCTTAGAATAATATGAAAATGGTACTAAAATATAGTAGAAAGTTTCTTTTTAGTTAAAAGTAAGGTTTTTTTTTTTAATCATCAGCAACTATAGTGAAAAGAAAGGTAGTGAACATTCTGTTACTGTTTAATCATTACAAAAAGAAGGGACTTCTGCTTCTCATAATGGAGTAATGGGGAATAGACTTATGTTTCTATTTAAAACAATGGCTTTCAAGAAACTGGAAATCCCAAAAGGTTGATATCCAGGATCTATAAAGAACTCCTCAAACTCAACACACACAAAACAGATAATCATGTCAAAAAATGGACAGAAGATATGAAGAGACACTTCTCAAATGAAGACATACAAATGGCTATCAGACACATGAAAAAAATGTTCATCATCACTAGCCCTCATGGAGTTTCAAATTAAAACCACATTGAGATATTACCTTACACCAGTTAGGATGGCCAAAATTAGCAAGACAGGAAACAAGTGTTGGAGAGGATGTGGAGAAAGGGGAACCCTCTTCCACTGTTGGTGGGAATGCAAGTTGGTGCAGCCTCCTTGGAGAACAGTGTGGAGATTCCTCAAGAAATTAAAAATAGAGCTTCCCTATGACCCTGAAATTGCACTCCTGGGTATTTACCCCAAAGATACAGATGTTGTGAAAAGAAGGACCATCTGTATCCCAATGTTTATAGCAGCGATAGCCACGGTTGCCAAACTGTGGAAAGAACCAAGATTCCCTTCAGCAGACAAATGGATAAGGAAGATGTGGTCCATTTACACTATGGAGTATTATGCCTCCATCAGAAAGGATGAATACCCAACTTTTGTAGCAACATGGATGGGACTGGAAGAGATTATGCTGAGTGAAATAAGTCAAGCAGAGAGAGTCTATTATCTCATGGTTTCACTTATTTGTGGAGCATAACAAATAGCATCGAGGACAAGGGGAGATGGAGAGGAGAAGGGTGTGGGGGGAAATTGGAAGGGGAGGTGAACCATGAGAGACTATGGACTCTGAAAAACAATCTGAGGAATTTGAAGTGGGGGGGGGGGGTGGGAGCTTGGGGGAGCCAGGTGGTGGGTATTAGAGAGCATGGATTGCATGGAGCACTGGGTGTGGTGCAAAAATAATGAATACTGTTATGCTGAAAATAAATAAAAATGAATAAAAAGTACAAATGGCAAAAAAAAAAAAAAGTCTAGAAGAATGTTATCAAATTCCTCTTGGGATTTTTCCTTTCAAAAATATACTGTGTAGGGGCACCGGAGTGGCTCAGTGGGTTAAATCCTCTGCCTTCATCTCAGGTCATGATCCCAGGGGCCTGGGATCGAGCCCCGCATCAGGCTCTCTGCTCAGCATGGAGCTTGCTTCCTCCTCTCTCTGCCTGCCTCTCTGCCTACTTGTAATCTCTGTCAAATAAGTAAGTAAAATCTTTAAAAGAAAATACTGTGTAGTGTGAACATTATTTCCTGTCGTATAAGCATCTACATCTAAGTATATATATTTATCATTCAATAAATATATATGTTTATCATTCATTCTTATAGGTCTAGTGATAAAGAGTAACACATAGTCTCACACCTATAATCATTTTATGGAAATTGTAATGATAAAAATATGCACAGTATATTACGGATATCTACGTGAGAGTCAATAAAACTGAGAAGTTATCCTATGAATTATATTTGAACTGAAAAATTGGAATTAACCACATGTAGAAAAGAGAAGGAGGTTATGCATTTTATTATTTTTTAAAGATTTTATTTATTCATTAGAGAGCGCACAAGCAGGGGAAGAGGGAGGAGGGGAGGGAGAGGCAGACTCCCTGCTGAGCTGGGAGCACAAAGCCAGAGCCAGACACTCAGCCTCACTTATGCCTTCAACTCAACCCTCTGTCCCCTTTGACAGCTCTCCATGGACTCTTCAGATAAGTCCTGCCATGCCCCTAGTCACTAACACTAACCCTTGGATGGGTTCTGAGAGGACCTTCCCCAAGGGCCTTGCTTCAAATCCCCAGGGACTGGGGGCACCAGAGCAATACCAGATGACACAGTCTGTCAGCCAAAAGGACACCGTGCCATTTAGATCTTCAGAAAGGTTTCAGAACAGGAGAAATGTGCATGCCCAGCTCAGGCTACGCCCATATTTAGTGGACCTCTGGATACAAACTCAGAGAGCACTCACCCTGTCAGCCCTGGGAACACACCTAAAACACCTTTAGATTGGTCCTTCCATGCCCCTAGGTCCAACTCTAACCCTTTATTGTGTTCTCAGGGGTCCATCCCTAGTGTCCATGCTCTAAAGGGCAGGAGTTCAGGACACTTGGGCAACAGCAGAGGACTCAGCTGGCCTTGAAGGAAATTTTTCTCTTTGGAATTCTGGCAAAGATTCAGTACTGGAGAAATCTGCATGCCCATCTGAGGTCACCCCCACCTTCACTGGCCCCCTGGATACAAAGCTGGAGCTTGATGTTCTCTATCAACTCATCCCCCAGTAGAGGTTTAAACACCCTGGGAAGTTCATGCCTGATGTGCTCATAGGCCCTAACCTTAGCCCTAGGCTGGGTTTTCAGAATTCTGTCCCCAGACTCTGGCATGCATGCCTTACATGTTGGTGACACCAGAACAATACCAGAGGACTCTGCCTGCCACCCAGAAGGAATCCATGCCAATTGGAAATCTGATAAGGATTCAGAGTAGGAGAAATCTGCATGTCCACCTGAGGCCATGCCCACATTCAGTGGACCCCTGGACACAAATCTGGATCCTGACAGTCATCCTTCCCCATGCCCTCATCTCAGCCTCCTGGGAAGCTGCAATGCACCTTCACTTTGGTCCTGCCATGGCCTAGCACCTAACATTTACACTAGGTTGTGTTCTAAGAGGTTTATCCCTAAGGGTCTGCCTTTAATGCCCAAGGGAGTGTGGACAGCTGAGCAATATTGGAAGACTAAGCCTGAAACACAGAAGAACACTGCCATTTGGAACACCAGAAAGGTTTCTGGGCAGGAGAAATCTGAAGGCAAAACTGGGTGCATCCCAGCAATTCCCCACTTTCATCAACCCCCCGAACACAAACTCTGAGCCTGACCCTCACCTTATCCCTAAACTAACCCTAATCCTAAATCCTAAACTGTAACCTTATCTCCTGACCTCTAATGCCTAACCCTTACCCTAAGCAGCAGAAGAAACCTAGAGAATAATAAAAGACATTTCAGATGGTCAGGCAGGTGGACACAGTTGAAGTGGGTCTGTGGTCTTTTTTATAAGGTGGAACCTGTAAGGATCTCCTCATTTCAGGTCATGTGGTGGTTCTGCAGGACACTGTTCCTGTTTGGGGTTAAACACACTGAAGCATCCCATCTGAAGTGGCAAATGTGGTTAAGAAATGACAGTTAGGGAATCTGAGTGTGGAGATAAAGCACATTTGTGCTTCTGTAACAAGTTGACTGCACATTGAAATCACCACAGAAGAGATGACTCTTCCAAACATCCATGTTAGCACCACATCACAGAAGCAGAGAAGACATCAGACTTCGTTTGGGATGGAGACCAAGCCCTGCCAGATCCAGTTCACCCACTGTGGAGAGGCCACACTCCCTTGCAGGAGGCCGCATGCTAGCAAGGGACTCATGGGAGGATTAAATTAGGGGTGCCTGTGTCTTGGGTGGAGTAGAAGCAGTGGGATTTGGAATTACAATTCTCTACAACACTCCACAACAACCTGGTTAGAACTGTGGAAAGCATGAAGCGAAGCCTTAGTAAAGTGGACTGGGACGCCAGAAGTTGAGGCTAGAAGGGAGATCCTGCCACTCAGTGTCCACATGGCACCAAATATGACCATGACCCTGGCGCAGACCCACACTCTGACCTCAACTTACCCTCAAGCCTGGCTCTGTCCCCAATCTAAGACCCTAACCTAACCCCCCAACCCAAACAATGTTCACAAGAATCAAAAGGTAGAAAGTGCAAATATTCATATCAATGGCGAATGCATAAACAAAGTGTGGTGAAGGGTTTGAATGTGGGTTCAGGTTCAGGTTTCAGTCAGAGTTCTAGATCAGTGTTTAGGTTTAGGGTCAGGGTGCGGATTTACAGTGAGGGGCAAGGAAACAGAGTTAGAGATTAGGGCTTTCAGTTTATGATTTAGGGCTAAAGACTCAGGGATAATGGGATAAAGTTCAAGGTCAAATTTGGGGTTTGGGTTCATGCTTGGATTTGGGTTTAGGGTTCATTAACTCGGAGTTCTGGTTTAGGGTTTGGGTTCATGGTTCAGGACTTGGATCCAGGGCTCAGGTTTGGAGTCCAGGCTTTGGGTTCAATTTCTGGTTGGGATTCAGGGTTCCAGTTTGGGCTTTAAGTTAGTGTCAAAGTTTGGGGCTAAGGGGGGCACCTGTGTGGCTCAGTTGGTTAAGCAGCTGCCTTCCATTCAGGTCATGATCCCAGGGTCATGGGATTGACCCCTGCATTGGGCTTCCTGCTGAGTGGAAAGCCTGCTTTCTCCCCATCCCTCTACCTTCCACTCTACCTACTTGAGCTCTCTATCTCTGTGTGTCAAATAAATACATAAAATCTTTAAAAAAAAAAGTTAAGGATAAAGGTTAGGTTTAGGGATGACACATTTTCTTGAGTTGTCATCGTGGACACAAAATTTCTATCTGGACTTTCTAAATCTGAAATGTATTTCGTCTGGGTGTCAGGAACTGGTTTGGAATTCAGGATCCCAGTAACTCCCTACTGACAGTATTCTGGTCCTAGAGTCTCCCAGGTACCCAGAAACAGCTTTTATCTTGGCCCAAACATACCCTCGACAGAGAAGGGTGAGCTGTTGCCAAAGCTGGCATGACTTCACAATGGTAGAGGTGTGAATCCAAATACAGGAGAAATGTTCATGGAAAATGAAACAGGAGACAAATAATTGGTCAACTCCTGATTCTGCCACAATAACAAAGACCAAGTTTCCAATAGTATCCGATAATGTTCCCTAGGAAGGCCTATGGTACTCATTTCATTACCAGTACTGAAAGAGGGCCCACTTCCATGCTTTAAACTAAGAATCACAGCAGGATACTTCCTACTTTGTGTCTAAAATAAAATTTTATAATTTTTTTCTTCCAGTGTATAATTTGTGGGAGCACTGACAGCGTTTTCTTTTCTCAAATTCTCATCACCACATGGGTCAAATGCAGGCAATGTTGTAATGCACTGCTCATTGGAATACCAAGTACAAGGAGGGCTATTAGAAGCAATAAAAAGATATCAAATATGAAACTCAGAAAAAGCACCCTTGATGGGCACTTAATGAGGATCCCTAACCATAATATCTAACATCTCATCCTATGGAATTCACCCATAAAAACTTCAATAACAATAGCACGCTGACCACTGTAACCACCTCACCATGGACCTCTAGGCTTGTACTCCCAACCTCTGGAGGCACACTTCTCAGCAGCAGAATGGGACTTGTCAACTCCCAGTGGACCAACTCTTACAGTGAAGCCAAAAAATCCCACTCCTTGGAAGTTCCAACCATTAGGACACAGTCACAGAAACCATACCCAGAACTCAATAAATGACAGACATCTCATGAAGCAGATGCTGCAGATCACCACCACTCCCACGAAGTAATTCTACAGTGGACTCCAGGTCTATCCCCTTCCCAGGATTACCCAGGGCACCACATTCTTCCAAGACTCCATCCTCAGAATGAAACTGTAAACTGTCCTCATCAGTCCTGTGTATAGGCTCACAGTGAGCCCTGCAAAAGCCAGACAGCTTCTTGAGAGCACTCAGCCTCTCATGCATATCCAAGCAGATGGAGGGTGCTGCTCTCCCCGACTTCTGTACCAACAAGAGAATACTTGGAACAAGCCTTTCCATACTCCATGCAAAAGGCATAGTCTCCATCTGCAAAATGACGGACGGTGAAACACCAGGATTCCTCACACCCTCTTGAACCTAAATAAGTTGGAGCTACATCTTGGGAGAGTGGTTCTAAATTCTCGTGTGGGCAAGGAAGGTTATTTTGATTCTTCCTGGATGTTATCTTGATATCTTTGTTAAAGGACTCAACCTTCCTAAGATAAAGGGGGATTAAAAATTGGTTTACCTATAGGGGTAGCATTGATTGGGGAACAGGGGTTACCTTGAAGTTTAACTCTATATGAATATTAGAAAATAAAAATAAAAAAAGAATAAATAAACTAAACTAAACTAAAATTTGAAAAAATTAAAAAAATAGAAAAGCAAAAGAAAAACATGGGTGTATGTATCAAAAAGTTCAGGTTAGAAGGTTATTATGGAATTTGATGTACTGGACATCTCACTGTGATGGTAAATAGGTTAAAAAATTATTGTAGTGAGTACGAACCTTTAATAAATAAAGTGTAATAAATAAATGAATAAATAAATAATATGTAGTAAGTACAAACCCCTACTAAATGAAAAACAGGAACAAATTGCAAACTAACCACATAGCAAGTAAGCCTAGACCATATGCGTGTAGTGATGATTAGCGCGGAGTAACAAGTTGTAAATATTTTTTTGTGCGAAATATCGTAGACCAAAACATGTTTACGACGTGTGTATGTTTTTGGTGTGTAAGCATAAGAAAAATAAGTGATGTAATATGTTTATGAAGGAGACTTAGCACAGTATATAAAGAGGCATCGGGTTGGACTGAGGTGAAGCAAGTTCCCTGTCGGGAGGACATCATCGCCGGTGTTACCGACGCCCCGACAGTTTTGTTGCCGACCACTCGCTGGTTCTCAGTCTCAACTTCTGCGGTGACCTCTCTGTCTAGATTGTGAGGCGACGTCTCCTTCTCCGTGACAATGTCAGGGGACCGTGACCGGGCCATGATAGTGGTGCGGACCTCGTCCCAATAAAGATCAAGTGAGTTACATCATATCCATCTCTCTATCTCTTCTTTACACGTTGCAACCTCCTGGTGGGACGCAGGGGTTTTGCTCGCGACAATTATCTATAAAAAAAAAATGAACCAGAATAGTGGGAAAGAGTTAAAAATAAAAGTTGTCTCTATTAAGTGGTGGTCATTCTCTTGTTGTCTTTTTTTTTTTTTTCTTTCCTGGTTTGTTTTCTGGGGGAGGGGCCTGCCACGTGGGTTTTGCTGTTAAGTCCTCCCGCCCTCCTCAAGGGGGTGGGCTCTGAGGAAACCGGTTTTTCAGGCTTTTGTTCTCTGGAGGTTTTTATGTTCCTTTTTGTTTTTTTTTGTTTTCTCTCACCTTGTCAGCTTTTGATGGTTTTTGGAGGTTTAGAGGAAAGCAAACGGCACCCCAACCTCCCTCTCAAAGAGAAGCCTCAGTTTGCTCCCCTGTGGGTGCTGCGGAGCTGCTGGCAAAGCAGGTTCCAAGTCGGGGTCCCTGGGGATGTAGGATCTCCTGTTTGTATCCAAAACCATGGCAGCGGTGGCTGTCTGGGCAGCTCCAGACCGCCAGAGAGGTTCCAAGCAGCGATCACATACTGAGATTTTCCCATGTGGAGGCCAAGAAAAACAAGGCTGTACTCACCTCGAGTATAGCCCTGACATAAGTACAGCCATTTTGGCAAATCGGAGGCTGGCACCTTGCACCCCCTCTCCACCCGCTCCCCTCCCCTTGTAGTATGTGTGACTTTCCTCAGCCACCCCTGGCTCCCTGGGGGAAAAGCAAATAGTTAACTTGCAGAGATCACAATCCTGCAAGACAGGAGTCTCCCTCTGTTTATAAATGTCCTAGAGATTTACAGCAAAGAAGCTATCTTAACAATAGCACAATTTCCAGAGGCAAATATCTCAGTTCCTCAAGCCCTAAATAAAGTTAAATTTCTCCTAACCTAAATCTCACTAACAAGGACACTTGATAGGAGAAATGTGAAACTTTATCTCTAAACCTCCAAGATAGTGTCAGCGATCATTCCCAAGCATATGACCCACTGATATTGATGAGGGAGCAGGAGGCTGGCTGAGGACAAAGCAAAAGCTGGCACCTTGCACCCCCTCTCCATCCGCTCCCCTTGGTAATATGTGGAGCATTCCTCAGGCACCCCTGATGGCCATTAGAAACAAATAGTTAACTTGCAGAAATCACAATCCTATAAGACAGGAGTCTCCTTTGGCTTACAAATGTCCTAGAGATCTACAAACAAAGAAGTTACCTTATATATAGCACAATTTCCAGAGGCAAATAACTCAGTTCCTCAAGCCCTAAATAAAGTTAAATTTTTTCTAAACCCAAATCTCACTAACAAAGACACTTTATAGTAGAAATGTTAATGGCTTGCCAGGGGACAGCATTGATGAAGTCCTGGGGCCTCGGGTGTCCTGCCACCTTGTAGGCCCTCTTTGGCATGTTAAAGTTCCTTTGAGGCCTCCCTTCCCCTCACCTTCCCCCAACTGCAGGGTACATGGCCTGCCATCCCTCACAACCTGGGGCAGCAGCTCTTACTGCCCACAGTCCTGTCCCCATGCTTTAATAAACCACCATTTTGCATCAAAGATGTCTCAAGAATTCTTTCTCGGTCATCGGCTCCAGACCTCAGCCCACTAAACCTCACCTAGGTTCTAGAACTTCATCAATATACATCTAAAGGGTCTCACAAGAAGATTTTTATTATTGGTAATGAATATCCATTTCCCAGACAACAGCTAGCCCCTCAAGGTCCTGGAGACCTTGCTTCCAAAATTCCTTAGAGACTTACATCATCCATAACCCCCTTTGTCTTCACCAACCACCGAGTCCACCCCTACTCTGCCTTTAAAAACTCTGACTGTAATCTGGATCGGGGTCCAAGTCCCTACTCTGCTGCATTGGGTATACTTGGGCCCAAGCTTAAGCTTGTCAAATAAACCCTCCTGTGATTGCATCGGTGCTTGGCTCTTTGGTGGTCTCTCGGACGTGAAAACTCGGGCATAACACCTGCTGGCCTGGGCTGAGAGTGCCTGGTCTTTCCAGGTCAGAGAGCACTGGGTTGGCACCCATGCGCTCCTCTCCCAGGGGAGGGTGTGGGGCACACGTGTCTCAGGCTCTGATAGCACTGCGCGGTGTTCTACCATCTGGCGAGGCTCCCAGCCCCTCAAAGGAGCTGGACCCCACACGTTCTCAGGCGTGCTGGTGGCTCAGGAACCTAGACCTGGTTTCTCCGCCACACTCTCTCTGGCTCAACACCAGGGGAGGCTTTCCTGGGTCCAGGGACTTAAGCCCCTGTCCCTAACCGCCCTGATTCCCACAATTTCCCCCCATGATCCTTTGCTCTTTTTGAGTGCTTTCAACCAGTCTCCAAGTTAATGCTGGTCCCCAGATGCAGGACCGTCTCATATTGGGGTATTACTTTCCAATTGGTCGCCTCTGGTGGCTCCCTCCCCCTTTTGTTTATCTTCCAATACCAGTCCGAGGTTCCCACTTCGCTTTACCTGCCCACTGGCGTCTTCTGCCCCTGTAGAGATCCAGACGTGTATAATTCTGATCTCAGGCTGATTTCATGGGTTATTGGAGTTCTTTGGTATGTAATCAGCTCACTTTAGGGGGCAGGTTGAAACGGTGCCTCCTCCTACTTCCCCACCATCTTGTCTCCCCTTTTTTGGAGCTACATCTTGGCCAGAGCACCTTATCTGCAACCCCCTACACACACAAACACATGCTTCCCTTGTGCACTCCAGACAAGTTTCCATCCACTTTGCTCATTCTCAGCCACTGTCTCTGCACAGTTACAGTAGTACTGAGGTGCTGGGACTGAGGTGTTAGGTGGTAATGATGAGGGAGCAGGAGGCTGGCTGAGGACAAAGCAAAAGCTGGCTTACAAATGTCCTAAATCTCACTAACAAAGACGATTGATAGCAGGATTGTGACACCCCACCAAAAAGTCTTCCAAAGATCTTAATGTTAATGGCTGGTCTAAAGACAACATTGATCCAGCAGCAAGGGCAAGGCCTCTGGCAGGCCTGGAACATCCTGGCACCTTGTAGGCCCTCTTTAGCATATGAAAACTCCACTAAAACCTCCTTTCCCCTCACCTTCCCCCAACAGCAGGATACATAACCTGCCATCCCTCACAACCCGGGGCAGCAGCTCTTCCTGCCCACTGGTCCTGTCCCCATGCTTTAATAAACCACCATTTTGCACCAAAGATGTCTCAAGAATTCTTTCTTGGCCATCGGCTCTGGACCTCAGCCCACCAAACCTCACCTAGGTTCTAGAACTTAATCAGTAAGACAGCACCTTGGACCCACTTACTATCAGAAATTAATATCTGTTATATTAACAGATGCATCTCAGAAGATCTGGCCACCATGGCCAATAGAAAAGTCATTATTACAACAGAGGTCATAACAACCTGTGCCAAACTCCATGGCTCCATTCCCTGGATCCAGGGATTATTTCACCCATGGGAATGTTACCTGTTTCCAGCCAAGAAGTGGGAGGTACCTTGGATCTTAGCCTGCAGAACCAAGCATGGGGTGTAATACCCAGGCCAGGGTCTTTTCCATTACAACTGCAAAAGCAGCCTAGATCAGGCCTGTTCCAGTGCCATAGAGGGCCCAGGAATTCAGGTACTCCATAACATTGCAGATGGCTGAATCAGACTCACCTGGAAGTACACACATGCTAGATCCTCTGCTAACTCAGGAGAACCCTAAATGTGTTCATGGTCTTGACCTAACAAGATGATCATCTGTGTGGTATATAACCTGCAAAATATACCCTCCAGGCCATGGGGATGACTCAGCCAGACAATACCTACATGGAATTCAACCACAGACAAATGTGTTATGGGAAGCTTGAGGCCTTCAGAGAAGGGTGGGGGTTGAGGGGGAGAATTCCTGAGGCTGTAATTGTTGGCCAATCTCATTATCATGTTGTTTTCCTTTCAAGTGCAGGGGCTGCGGTCAAGCAGGATACATTCCAGTGTTTTCCCACTCTGCCACTGGGAAAGAAGAGCCCTCTCCCCCACCATCCATCATGTTGCATATCTGGGGTGTGGGAAACTACCACCCATGGGCCAAATGGGACCTTTCCCCATATTCTTTCAATCAAGTGGGTCTGGACCACTAGTTATGGATGGTCTGTGACTGCTATCAAGCCACAATGTAAGAGCAGAGTAATTGTCAGAGACACCACATGGACTGCAACACATGACAGAAAGTCTTTAAAGAAGACTTTCCAGAAAAGTCTGTGCCGATGCCCTGGTATCAAAGATCCAAAGATTATGTCCCTTCTTTGAGTGGAACATAGCGCCTTATGGGTCAAATCTAAATTCTTCACCTCCAGAGGCAAGGACTTCCATCCTTTTAGCCTGAACGCCATCTCCATCCTCCTCTACTGACACCTTGAATGGCAGTTTATAGGTCTGCAGCCCAATGGGAATTCCCTGTCATTTCCATGGTAGTGATGCTCAGAAACGGAGGTGTAAGTGTCAGCTTGTGAGGGTGAGCGTGTGTTTCCTCTTTGGTAGCCACGGTGTGCAAGGAGGATACAATAGAGCAGCATGCTTTCTGTCCTACAGGAATGGCCATGCAATGTGGTTGCATAGTGATGTCAGAGGGAAGCCACCTTCACAGAACAAAATTCATCTGGGTGGACTCCCAAGTCTCTTGTCCTGGACACTAGGTTCCACCGAGGCTGGGGGCACACAGAGGAACAGAGACTCCCCCTGCCCATCGGGGTTTTATAGGATGCCTGCTGCTCCAGGACAAAAGATCCTGAAACCATTCATCCACTTGTCATCCAGCCAGGCATCTGTGAGAGAGATCTACTCCAAGCAGAAAGAACAGCCCAAGAGACAACAAATGATAGCCTTGTGTGACAAGTACCGTGACGGGGACACACAGAAGTACGGGGGTGTGCAGTGTTGGCCAGACCTGGGGGTCAGGGGACCAGGAATGCTCCAGGAGGGCGATCATAGCTGTGTCACTATGGGGATGCTTGGGAAGACTGGGGGTGTGCAGGGTTTGTGAGACTGGGGGGCAGGAGGACCAGGGGTGCTCCAGGAGGATGTCACAGCTGTGCCCTTATGTGGCTACATGTGTCAGTGTGATTGGGCATTGGCCAGACCAGAAATGACAGCTCAGGCAAGGGGCGATGTTCCTAAACTGTCTTCTGCAAGGCAACAGTTTGGCAACAAGATTACTTTCAATACGATTTCATTTCACTTGTGTCTGTGAGTCCCTAAAGCTGATTGTGTAGAACATGAAGTACGTAGTTCGCCATGGATTTCAAACCTGAGGTGCTGGCAGCAGAGCACACTTGATATTTCTTTTTGTTGCTTCCAGAGTAGGATGACTTTTCTCACCTTCATCTCCAACCCCAGGACAGGGAACAAAGGCAACACAACACTTCAAAATGTCAACACAAATCTGCAAACCTGAGTTCTCTCAGGAGCTAAAGGTTCAGGACCAGGGTGACAGAAAGGCGAGGCCAATAGCAAGGAACCAAAGGAACATGTCATGGGCATGTGAGCTGGCCCACTTCTCTACCTGTCTGAATCAAGCCATACCTGACAGGAGGGAGTCCCTCCTGTGACTGGTCTATCTTTTTGCTGCCCTTGAGCAGAGCAGAGGATTGCTGAGCTGAGTGTGGCTGTCAGGGGGAGATGGCCAGCTGGCCACAGATGCTACCTGCCAAGTACCTATAGGACCAGCTCCTAGCCCTCAGCTAAGAGGAAACAATAATTATATTTAGTGACCTGTTTCCAGGGACAGGTCGTGTGCTCAGTGCTTTGGTGACTATATCCTCTCCCATTATAGTTTTTAAAAACCGCTTAGGCAAGTAAGATTGGCCTACAAAAAGCTGTCCCTAGTTAATATATGTAACTTGACCCTGACCCTAACGCTAATATCTAGTTAAGAGATACATGATCTATAGCACTGCTCATAAGAGGATGGTTTTTAGGAGGTAAGGAATTCAGGGACCAACCTTCTTGGGTCTTATTCTCCCTTGAATCCAGTAAATTCAAACCCATTTGATCACATGCTATCTGGAGAGTGGCCACACGGGGGCAACAGTGAGTAAACGGTGTCACAAACCCCACAGCAAAGTCCATTCTTCCTCTATCCTGTCAAATCCTGTTCATTCAATGTTTACAGATCATTGTACAGATGATGAAAAGTGTAACTCTGTAGAATTTCTTAACAACCAAACTAATTCTTTCAAGCTGTTAAGAATAGAAGATGTTTGGGGGGACAAGATGGCAGGGAAGTAGGAGGAGGCGCCTTTTCAACTTGTACCCTGAAGTGAGCTGATTACCTACCAAAGAACTCCGATCACCCATGAAATCAGCCTGAGATCAGAATTATACACATCTGGATCTCTACAGGGGCAGAAGACGCCAGTGGGCAGGTAAAGCGGAGTGGGAAAGGCAGACTGATATCTGAAGATAAACAAAAGGGGGAGGGAGCCACCAGAGGTGAGCGGTTGGAAAGTAATACCCCTAATACGAGCGAGAGTGCACTGTGTCTGGGGGCCAGCATTAACTTGGAGACTGGTTGAAAGCACTCCAAAAGAGCAAAGGATGGGGGGGGGGTTGTGGGAATCGGGGTGGCTATGGACAGGGCTTAAGTCCCAGGTCCCAGGACAGCCTCCCCGTCGCTGAGCCAGAGAGTGCAGCAGAGAAACCAGGTCTTGGTCCCTGAGCCGCCAGCGTGCCGGAGAATGCGTGGGTTCTGGCTCCTGTGAGGAAATGGGAGCCACGCGGATGGCAGAACACGCAAGCCCTGCTACAGAGCCTCAGATGCGCGCGCCCCTCATCTTCCCTTTAGAGAGGTACAAAGGCCCAGCTGGCGCTCTTTGATACGCGCCATTGTTTCAGAGCCTAAGATGCGCTCCCCAAACTCTCCCCCGAGAGAGGTGCGCGAAGGCCCAGCCTGGTGCTTTCGGACCTGCACCCTATTCGCAGAGCCTGAGACGTACGCACGACCCACAGCCTCCCCTGAAAGAGGTGTGCGCAAGCTGGGCGTTCTTAGACCCAGAAAGACCAGGCACTCCCAGCCCGGGCCAGCGGGAAAATCTCAGTGTGTGATCGCTGCTTAGAACCTCTCTGGTGGTCTGGATCTTCCAGACAGCAGCCGCTGCCATGATTTTGGGTACAAGCAGAAGATCCTGCATCCCCAGGGATCGCGACTCCGAAGCTGCTCTGCCAGCGGCCAAGGGGAAATTTATATGGGCTCTGCAAAACCCACAGAAGAACAGACTGAGGCTTCTCTCTGAGAGGGAGGTCAGGGTGCAGTTTGCTTTTCTCTAAACCTACAAAAACCATCAAAAGTGGTCAAGGTGAGAGGGGGGAAAAAAAAGGTGAACAAACATTAAAAACCTCCAGAGAACAAAAGCCTGAAAAAACCGGTTTCCTCAGAGCCCACCCGATTGAGCACCGCCCCTTTAGGGGGACTAGAGGACTTAACTCAGGGAAGGTCACTGACTGAAAACCCACGTGGCAGGCCCCTCCCCCAGAACGAATTTATTTTTAATTTGTTCCCACTATTCTGGCTCATTTTTTTAATATAGATAATTTTTTAACCTATTTACCATCACAGTGAGCTGTCCAGTACATCAAATTCCATAATAACCTTCTAACCTGAACGTTTTGATGCATACACCTTTGTTTTTCTTTTGCATTTCTATTTTTTTGAATTTTTTAAAATTTTAGTTTAGTTTAGTCTAGTTATTACTTTTTAATTTTTATTTTCTAATATTCATATAGTGTTAAACTTCAAATAATCCCCTTTCCCCATTCAATACTACCCCTATAGGTAAACCAATTTTTTTTTAAAGATTTTTTAAAAAATTTTATTTATTTGACAGAGAAAAATCACAAGTAGATGGAGAGGCAGGCAGAGAGAGAGGGGGAAGCAGGCTCCCTGCTGAGCAGAGAGGCCGATGAGGGACTCGATCCCAGGACCCTGAGATCATGACCTGAGCCGAAGGCAGTGGCTTAACCCACTGAGCCACCCAGGAGCCCCGGTAAACCAATTTTTAATCCCCCTTTATCCTAGGAAAGTTGAGTCCTTTAACAAAGATATCAAGATACATCCAGGAAGGATCAAAACAACCTTCCTCACCCACACTGAGAATTTATAACCACTCTCCCATCTTTTTCTTCCACCAGTGTTTCTGTGTTTTTGTGTTTGTCCTGATAGTATATAAATCTTACACTTGGGGTTCTTTTTGACGAGGTTCTTCCTTTATTTGCATATATGTATATTATTTTTTCTCTTGTTATATACTTTTATCAGTCTTTTTGTTTGTCTGTTTTTGTTTGTATACCTCATAAATCTTACCTTGGGGCCCATTTCGGCTGAACCTTCTCTTTCATCTTCCTTTTCTTTTCTATCTCTCCCTTTTTTTTTTTTCCTTTTCTTTTTTCTCTCATTTGGGTGGGGAATCCTAATTGATCAGAAGTGTTCCAGGGTGCACCCTGACTGCACCACAGTCGATATATCAAGCTACATCTGTTCAGTCATCTCTCACCAAAATGACTAGGAGGAGGAATGCCCAACAGAAGAAAAATACAGAGGATGGACCTTCTGCAACAGAGCTAATGGCTATCAACATAGACAATATGTCGGAAAGAGAATTCAGGCTAACAATTATCCAGGCAATAGCTAGGTTGGAGAAAGCCATGGATGACCAAACTGAATTGATTAGGGCCAAGCTGAAAGCGACCAGACAGGATGTTCACAATGTTAGGGCAGAGCTAAAAGCTACCAGGGCTGAGGTTCACAATGCTTTCAATGAGTTCCAATCTAATCTAAATTCTCTCAAAGCGAGGGTAACTGAGACAGAAGATAGAATTAGTGATCTGGAAAACAAACAGATAGAGAGAAAGGATCAAGAGGAAGCCTGGAACAAACAGCTTAGAAATCACTAAAACAGAATCAGGGAAATAAAGATGCCACGAAGCTTTCCAACGTCAGAATTATTGGAATCCCTGAAGGGGAGGAGAAAGAAAGAAGTCGAGAAGATATAGTGGAACAAGTTCTTCATGAAAATTTTCCCAATCTAGTGAATGGAACCAGCGTTCATGTACTAGAGGCTGAATGGTCTTCACCCAGGATTATAGATTCCAGAAAAACATCAAGACACCTGATAGTCAAATTGAGGAATCATAATTGTAGGTATACTCTCTTGAAAGCTGCTAGACAAAGAGGCTCCTCCCTTACAGAGGAAAACCCATCAGAATAACGTCAGACTTGTCCACAGAGAACTGGCAAGCCATAAATGGCTGGCAAGATATATTCAGGGCACTAAGTGAGAAGAACATGCAGCCAAGAATACTTTATCCAGCAAGACTGACATTCAAAATGGATGGAGAGATAAAGAGTTTCCAAGACCGGCAAGGCTTAAAAGACTATGCAACCACCAAGCCAACACTTCAGGAAATTGTAAGGGGGGTTATATAAAAGAGGAAAAATCCCAAGAATAGCATTGAACAGAAATATAGAGACAATCTACAGTAAGAAAGACTTCAAAAGTAACACGATGTCAATAAAAACGTGTCTATCAATAATCACTCTCAATGTGAATGGCCTAAATGCACCCATAAAATGGCACAGGGTTGCAGATTGGATAAAACGACAGGATCCATCCATATGTTGTCTACAAGAGACCCATTTTGAACCTAAAGATACACCCAGACTGAAAGTGAAGGGATGGAGAAGCATCTTTCATGCCAATGGGTCTCAAAAGAAGGCTGGGGTAGCGATTCTCATATCAGATAAATTAGATTTTAAACTAAATACTGTAGTCAGAGATACAGAAGGACACTACATAATCCTTAAAGGGACTATCCACCAAGATGATCTAACAATTGTAAATATCTATGCCCCCAATATGGGAGCAGTCTATTACATAAGAAAACTGTTAATCAAGATAAAGAGTCATATTGATATGAATACATTAATAGTAGGAGATTGTAACATGCCTCTCTCAGAAATAGACAGATCATCGAAGCAGAAAATCAATAAAGAAACAAGAGCATTGAATGACACATTGGACCTGATGGACCTCATAGATATATACAGAACATTCCACCCTAAAACAACAGAATACTCATTCTTCTCAAGTGCAAAAGGAACCTTCTCAAGAATAGACCACATACTGGGTCACAAATCAGGACTCAACCGATATCAAAAGACTGAGATTATTCCCTGCATATTCTCATATCACAATGCTTTGAAACTAGAGCTCAATCACAAGGAAAAGTTCGGAAGGAACTCAAACACCTGGAAGCTAAAGACCACCTTGCTTAAGAATGCTTGGATCAACCAGGAGATCAAAGAAGAGCTGAAACAATTCATGGAAACCAATGAGAATGACGACACTTTGGTCCAAAACCTATGGGATACAGCAAAGGCGGTCCTAAAGGGGAAATACATAGCCATCCAAGCCTCCCTCAAAAAAATTGAAAAATCTGGAACACACCAGCTGTCTCTATACCTTAAAGAAGTGGAGAATCAACAACAAATCAAACCAACTCCACACATAAGAAGGGAAATCATCAAGATTAGAACTGAGATCAATGAGGTAGAAACCAGAGATACAGTAGAATGTATCAAAGGAACTAGAAGCTGGTTTTTTGAAAGAATCAATAAGATCGATAAACCATTGGGCACACTAATCCAAAAGAAAAGAGAGAAAGCCCAAACTCATAAAATTATGAATGAAAAGGGAGAGATCACAACGAACACCAAGGAAGCAGAAACAATCATCAGAAGTTATTATCAACAGTTATATGCCAATAAGCTTAGCAACCTAGATGAAATGGATACATTCCTGGAAAACTATAAACTCCCAAAGTTGAACCAGGAAGAAATTGACAACCTGAATAGACTGATATCTAGTAACGAGATTGAAGCAGTGATCAAAAACTTCCCAAAAAACAAGAGCCCAGGACCTGATGGATTCCCTGGGGAATTCTACCAAACCTTCAAAGAAGAAATAACACCTATTCTCCTGAAGCTGTTTCAAAAAATTGAAGCAGAAGGAAAACTTCCTGACTCTTTCTATGAAGCCAGCATCACCCTGATCCCCAAACCAGGCAAAGACCCTACCAAAAAGGAAAATTTCAGACCAATATCGCTGATGAATATGGATGCTAAGATTCTCAACAAGATCCTAGCAAACAGGATCCAACAGCACATTAAAAAGATTATCCACCATGAG